>NW_026990160.1:0-676507 GCF_036417665.1 Passer domesticus | reverse complement strand
GATCCCAACACCCTGCACACCTTGGGAGAGATCCCAAACCCTCTGCATGCCACACACAGGATTCCAAATCCCTTGCATGACTTGAAGTGGACCCCAGTGCCCTCCATGCCTCAGAGGAAACCTAAAATATCCCTGGGTGTGTCACAAGGGACCCCAGCCCCTCGTGCAGCTTAGGGGGACTCCAAAGCCCCCACGTGCCCTACAGGGAAGTCCAGGCCAGCTATGCCGTGTGTTTCGACCTGGAAATCAAGCCTGGTTGCACCTGGGTTGTTGTGTCTCTGGGGCTGCTCACCAGCCATGTCGGACCCGGAGGCCACACAGCCCTTCCCTTCCCTTCCCTTCCCTTCCCTTCCCTTCCCTTCCCTTCCCTTCCCTTCCCTTCCCTTCCCTTCCCTTCCCTTCCCTTCCCTTCCCTTCCCTTCCCTTCCCTTCCCTTCCCTTCCCTTCCCTTCCCTTCCCTTCCCTTCCCTTCCCTTCCCTTCCCTTCCCTTCCCTTCCCTTCCCTTCCCTTCCCTTCCCTTCCCTTCCCTTCCCTTCCCTTCCCTTCCCTTCCCTTCCTTCTGGCCCTCGCTGAGAGCAGCAGACCCTGTGCAGCACCCTGGATTGGTGACAGCCCAACAATTAGGTCCTATCAAGTGTGTGTTAATTAGGGAGGAGCTTTGTTTTGCCTGCTGACATTGCTGGTCAGGCTGTGTCCCTGGAGATACTCTTGATAGCTTCCCTCTTTTCCTGGGCATGGCACTGGAGGAGGTCTGGGCCCAGATGATCCCACGGAAGGAAATGTCCCTCAGCCCAGGGACGCTCAGCATGGGCTGCCCCATCCCCTCGGGGCCCCACCGCTGGTCACAGTGAAGCCATCTGCAGAATAAATAGACTCCACTGTTGCCCTGGTTTTTAATGTTCTGTCCTGGATTAGGGTCAATCTGGGAGAAAACCTCCAAAGGGGCCCCCCAGAAAGGAAACCCACATGGCCCCTTCCCCCCAGCGGTTCGGGAAGGATTCCTTGGAGAGAAGTGGAAAGAACCTGTTTATTTGACAGGCAAAACACCCCCAGCACACAAAATGAACAATACCAGATGACAATGCTTTCACCGATCTGAAAAGGATGACAAATTCAGAAAGTCTTTCCTGGCAGTGGTGGCTCTGTTGTCGCTCCCTCTGGCGCTGGGGATAGCTGCTGCAGCCACAGGATGCAAACTCTCGGTGTTTCCCAGGTCCCAGTCTGGAGCAGGTGTGAGTGGTTCCAAAAAGGGAAAGGAAAAACAGTCCAGGGAAAAATCTGGACTGCTTAGCTAAACTGACTAACAAGCAGAAGCCAAAAAGCAAAAGCAAAGCAGGAGCAGAGCAGAAGCAAGAGCAAAGCAAGCAACAGAAAGCAAAGCAAAAAGCAAAAGCTGCACTATGTACTGCGCCGTCTGTCTGTCCTGCCAGCCGTGGGGGAGCAGGCTGATAACAAACCAAAACAAACCTTGCTCTTCAGAGCCAGTCGTGAAGGCACAGTACGTAATATCCAGCATTAGCAGAACACACGACTGGGGATGCAAGCATCATCACCTCACCCTAGGACAAGTTCTTCTTCTAAGCCTTCTGATGTTTACATTCTTGTAGCAAACTTTCTCACACACTTTATGCAAATAACGTATTGTTATGCATTCTTTTCTGCAGGAGGAGAAATTTGATGGACTGTTGGTTTGTCCAGTGTCATTGGAGAGGTGGCACTTTCACCCTCCAATCCACTGTCACTTTTGGAAATCTGTAAATGTTGGAGTCAGAAATTCAACTGCCCTCTTTTTTACCTTGGAGAGATGCGTGTCTGTGTTGTTTTATTTCATGTCCTATAGTGACACTCCACAACCTGATGTAGTTATAAAGTGGGGATGCATGTCAGGGCCTGGCACAAGCGAGATGGCTCTTGTGAAAACTTGTGCCCCGAGCCCTGGTCCGAGCCACATCTTTGTTCACAAACCTGTTCCATATGTAATGCATTACACAATCTCTTCATGCACATTCAACCCCTGGCCCCGCCTGTCCTCCCCTCACATGGCGATGAGATCCACGCCCTTCTGGGCACGCGTTGTTTCCTGTGGTGGTCACACTGGGGTCTTTGGTGGTCTCTGAGGCCGAAGGCTGTGGTCTTGCTCATGACTGAACTTTTGAACTTTTCTCCTGTGTGCGTGCACTGTGGTCCTTTGGTGCTTATCTGAGTACGTCTGTTGGTTTGGATCAGCTTGGAGACAGAGGAGCTCCTTAGTCTATGGTTCCTGCATTCCCTGGTCTTCTCCTGGTGTTATGAGTAAAACATTCATCTGTAGCTATGATATTTTATTAAATAAATATCATATTTTTCCCCTCCTGAGGAGCTGAGGGCCTCAGGAAAGAAATGTAAACAATAACTCTCTGCTGCTGTGGAATGCAACAGGTGCATCTTCCATTGGTCCATGTGGATTGTTTTCACTTGATGACCAATCACAGCCAACTGTGTTGAGCCTGTGAGCAGTCACAAGATTTTTGTTATGCATTCCATTCTATTCTTCTTCTTTGTAGCCTTCTGGTCATTTTTTCCTCTCTGTTCTTTTAGTGTAGTTTTAATGTAGTATTTTAATAGACTATATAATAAATCAACCTTCTGAAATGGAGTCAAGCCTCGTGTCTCCACACCTGGTGTGTTCACCCCCACAAATTATCCATTTTTTTTTTAAGGCTGCAAAGTTAAACAGGTTGGGCCAGTTGTTGAGAGTTGAAGTGTTGACTATTTCTTGTTGATAGCTTCATGTTGCAATCACCTCTTATTAATAGTTTTTCTTCAATTACCTGTTAATGGTTAGAAATCAAGCGCAATTGCCCCCCTGCTGCTTCACCAGAGCCTGCAGGTAGCAGGGTAGAGGGGGTGACGTCAGAGCTAGTATGCAGATGAGAATGCATTTCACCAAAGTTTGCAATTTTACAGGAAAAGAAACCCTAAAAAAACAAGTCAACATGGAATTAAGAAACCTAAGTAATGTCTAAATGTGAGGAACTTAATCCAGTATCTGCTAAGATCCTTTTTACTCCTCACCCTAACCTGAAAGGATGTCAGCTAGAAAGAGGACCTGAAATGTTAGACCAAAAAAGCAGAATTCCCACTACTCCCTCGAGGACGGAAGCCCCAGCTCTGCCTGCATACCAGCGGACACAGCTGCATCATCCTCCTCCTTCGTGCCACTCCTGGGAGCAGCGGGGGTGCGGGCGACCTGTCGTTTCTCCCCAACCTGAGCTGAATATTTTAATAAAGGCATTATAAAGGAGAAAGATCTCCTGCCCTATTTATTACGCTGGTATTGTCCTTCATAGCAAGAAGCTTCAGATATCTGCATTTTCCTATGCCCTTTGTACCATGGCAGACGTTTCTTAAGTAAAAGGTTAAAATTCAACACATAATTCTACAATTTAAAATTTAAATGCTTAGTCCATATATTGCTAACTTAATTGAACCCCCCAAAACCTCCATTTCAACAGCAACCCCTGCCTGGCTTCTGCCTGCCCACACCGTGGGCATCCACGGCTCCTCCTGGGCATGGAGCTCAGTCAGTGCTGGTGCTGGGTGGGCTTTGCTGCTGCTGCCACCTGGACACTGGGGTGACCGCTTGTCCTAGGCTGCAGTGTAAAGATGTATTCTAATGCCATCCTGAAGAGCTGCTGAAACCAGGAGGGGCATTGTTTCTTCCTTATCTCCTGTTAATGGGCCCATCAATGTCTTGCCACATGAGTCAGAGATAACTCCCTCCCAGAGCCATTTCTGTTTCATGGCTAATCAAGGACCCACAGCATGAGGCAGAATGATATCAGCCAACTGTGAGATGCTCTGCCCATGGGGGAGGAGCTAAGCATCCCCAGCTGGATATAATCTGGGTTTTGGGACACAACAAGCAGTCTTTCCACTGGATTCCCAGAGGAACATCTGCCCTTACCCACTGCTTTTCCAGAGGATGAGAGCTAAAAGATGGTTTCTACAGGATCACCACTTCCAAAAGTCCATTTCATCTGGACTGCTACCACCACCCTAACTAGCAGGGTGTCAGCAGGCTGTATTCTGAGCCTGTCAGTGGTTTTTCTTTTGTATTATTGCATATATTTTGTGTTTTTTTCCCTTTTCCTAATAAATTGTATTTCTGACTTGGAGTCTCTCACTGGTTTTGCTTTCAAACCACAACACAGATCCGTCTCTTTATTTGAACAGAGGAATTGGCCATTGCCTACCCTGCAAGCGGGGGGGGGGAGGGCGGGGAGGGTGGGGTGGGGTGTCACCTTCAGTGTTTCTTAGAGGGCAAGGCCAGAGGGCTCAGGGGCAGAGGAAGGGATGTGTTGGTCTCAGGAAGGGCTGGAAGGTGCTGGGTTGGTCCTGGGGTCTCTAGAGGAACTCGGGTTGGCTGGGATGGGACAGACAGAGAAAAAAAAAGGGATGAAGGCAGCTTGGGGAGGCCCATGGGGAGAGCAGGTGGCAGTGGGATCTATGGGGCAATAAGAGGCTTCCTCGTAGACTGTTGTTCTGGGGTCCTCTTCACAGAACACTTGAGAGGGCTGTCCAGGCTGTTCCTGCTGCTGGAGGAGCTGCTCACGCTGTCTGGCTGTGAGGTGCAGCCACCGTCTTCCAACTCCTGTCCCGAGGTGCTCCTGTGCAGAGAGGAGGTGGCGGAGGCCCCAGCTGCCAGTGGCACACAGGGACCCTCGTGCACAGCAGGGCCCAGAGCTGGCAAGGCTCCCCAGCACGGCTGGAGCTGCTGGCACAGCTGGGCCCAGCTGGACAGCTGCCCCTCAAGGCCCCGGCCAGCAGGGCACGGCTCTGGGCAGGGTCCCTGGCCAGGAGCGGGCCCCAGAGCGCCTCTGCCTTTCAAGGGCAATCTCGGCCCTGCTCTTTCTCCGCCCCACCTCCCTTGCCTCTGCCCTGTGCCCTTGGGGCTGCTCTTGGCCAGGCAGCCTCAGTGGGAGCCAGCTCTGGCTGCAGCCCCAGCGGGGCCCCCAGGACAAGGCCCAGCAATTGAGAGGCCAATGGAAGCACTGGGCAGCAGCCGAACCCTCAGCAGAGTTGTTTGGACAATCATGGACTGGCCACAACTCCACTGCAGCCTCAATGGGAATGTTCCCCGTCCAAATTAGACTTCCAAAACATGTTGTTTGAGGGGGAGAGCAACAAAACACTCACTGTTTTCTCTTCCAGGAATACCCGATTCCAAAGCAGTACAACATGAACACAAGCCCCAAACAAAGCACACTTGCCAGTAACAGTAGCCAGCAGCCTGTTCCCTGACAGAAACCCCTTCTGAGGCCATCCTGGGCATTGGGAACAGGTCTTGTGGTGCCGGCTGCATCTGTGGGAGCGATGGGGAGTGTGAGCCCGTGCTGTGCTGCACTGCTGAGATGGCAGCACGGTGGATACGGGCAGGACGTCCTCTGTTTCCCCAAAGCTGGGGCCTGCAGGCACCCTGCCCGCCCTTGGCACAGGCTGTGCCACCCAACAAAGCCCAGCAGGCCGGGAGGAGAGCCCGGGGGCAGCGCAGCTGCTTGGGCAGTGGCTGCTGCCAGGGACAGGGGCCAAAGCCATCCCTGAGCAGCCACTGCCACCCCTGGCCCTCCCTGCCCCCTGACAGCTCCCCCAGCCCCAGGGGACAGGCTCAGGCCCTGTCAGGACCCAGCACAGCCCCTGCCCAGTCGGGAGCCAGGGCTGGCTCTGGCCCTGGGCTGGCAGCAGGGCTCCCGCTCGGGGCTGCTCCTGTGCCTTGGGCCTCTGGGCACTCAGGGCCAGCTCCGCAGCAGCTGCAGCGCCAGGGACGTTGCTGCACCAGTCCCGTTTCCCCGGGGCTCTGAACCAGCTCCAGAGGCCTGGAAGCCCAGGCACCTCCAGCTTTGGCTGCTGCCGGGCCGGGCAAGGGCAGGCCCTGGGGGAAGAGCTGCTGCCACACAGCCCCGGCCAGGGCTGAGCCCGGCACAGCAATTACCTGCTGTGCCTGTGCCCGTGTCTGTCATTGCCTTCCTTCCTGCAGCTAGGGCTGCCAATGAGCCACTGCTTCTCCCTGGCTGTTCCTCCTCCTGAACAGCCTTTTGGTCCATCACTTGAAAAAGGAAAAAAGGGACAACAGGAACAAATGGAAATATTCCCCACTGGGGAGGTGGCACCTTCAGGAGGCAATGCTTGTCTAAGTCACAGGTAAAGATCAGGAAAAAGCCCAGGTAATTGGGGCTGGGCCAGTGCACTCCCTTGTGCAAACAGCTGCACTGCCTGATCTTCTCACAGACTGGGAAATGGCAGGGGATCTCAGGCCCACGGTACAGTTGGGGCACCCTGTCAGCTGATGCCAAATTCCATCCTGCAGAGGCTGGGGAGGAATTGCAGCCAGGCCAGGCTGGGAAACAGCCGTGCAGGGCGTGAAAGTAGCAGCGGGGCAGCGAGGCTGCCATGGATCCCTTCCTGCTGTGCCGGGCACGGCGTGTCCTGATGTGCAGCCAAAGCCCCCGGCTGCTGAGACCCAAGGGAAGCACGAGGGAAATGCACCCACCTTGTCCTCCGGGTGCTTCCTTCTGTGTTTCTCTCAGGAATTCATCTGCCTCATGAGACTTTTTGGCTGCAGTATCTTGGGTCTTTCCTTTTGGAGGACCTTAAGAGAAAGTGGTTCCATTTCCCAGGAATGGATCCCACAAGGGGAGGGCTCAGCCTGTGGGGTCAGCAGGGACACACTACTCACCCCTGCCATGGGAGCTGGGTTGGGGCCAAGCATCCAGCCCTGGAGCTGAAGAAGTCCTCCCTGCAGACACACCTGTAACTCAACAGCCACAGAAGCTTCTGCCATCTCTGCTGATCTGCACGGGCACCACTGAGCCGCAGGAGCGGTGAGGGGATTGTGCAGGGCGAGGGCACACACATGCATGGTTCTGTGCTGGCACCTGCAGCAATGCCTCCGTGGCCAAGTTTGGGCTCTGAGCTGGCAGCTCTCCCAGGGGAAAGGCCTTGACCTACCCTCAGCATCTCCCAGAGCCTCCGTCCTGGATGTGGGGCCTTCACCAGCAGGTTCAGCTGCAAAGAAAGGCAGGACAGAAGAGCTCCTGTGGCACTGCAGGAGATCCTCAGGCTGCCCACAAAGCTCAGCCCCGGGGCACAGCCCTGGGCCCGGCCCCTTCCCTCTCTGCTCTTCTCTGTGTCTCCATAGAGCACATGGTAGGACACACTGGCATTGCACACGGGAAGAAGATTGAAAGCTAAATGCTCCTTCCTCCCACTGACAGCAATCCTGTGGGATCCCTCAGGGCTCCAGAAGGGAGCAGGGCAAGATTCTCAGAATCCCTCAGCCCTTCCATAATGTTAAGGGAAATGGCTTATGAGTGAGCTCTTGTCTCATTGACACTGATTATTCTGTCAAGAAAGCCACATGGAGGAATAGACTCCAGCATCCTCCAGGAATTTCAAGCCATTTTCCGGCAAGGCTTCAAAAAAATCAAAGTCATGATTCCAGTCTAGAAGGGAGCAGATATCAGAACGATATCAGTGGCATTCTAGGATCCCCTTCTGCCACAGGGAACTGGGCACTGCCAGGGGGTCGGCTAAGGCCATGGGAGCCAGATGGGAATGGACATGGCCAAAGGTGCACAGGGGCCTAGGGAGCTCTGGGCTGGCTCCTGGTCACTCTCCACACTCTTTCCCTGCCCTCAGCAACATCCCTGCTAGGGGTGGCTGGAGCACCACAGGGCCCCGGGGCTCTCTCCTTCACATACAAAAGAAATCCTCCCTAAAGCCCTGGGGAAAACGGCAGGAGGCATTGCCAGAGCTATCCCTCCCTCCCTCTGTCCCTCCTGCCCTCCTTCTGTGGGGACAGCTCCCACAGCCCAAGGGCAAACAGCCAGGCCCTCTCAGGACACACTGGAACCTTGCTCTCCCCCTCTGTCCTTTCCCCACCGTGGGCACCCCGTGCAGTCACTGCCAGGTTTCAGGACATGTCTCCCATGGAGGGACCCCAGCAGGACTGCTCAGTACCCGAGTGCCCTGAGCCTGCTCGGGATAATTCCCCTGGGCTGTGCTGCTCTAGTCCAGGCTGTGCCCGCACTGCCAAGCAGCAGAGAGGGCAGCTCAAGCCTCAGCAGGGCTCAGGCGCAGAGGCACAGCAATTACCTCCTGTGCCTGTGCCTTGTACAGCCTCCCTTCCTGCAGCAGAGGCTGGCACGGAACCACTGCTTCCTCTGGGAAGTGCTTCCATGTGCACAGGCTCTCCTTTCATTTCTGGAGAATGGGAAAGAGACAGCTGGATCAGATGGAAACATTCCTCACTGGAAATGGGGTAGGGGACAATTTCAGGAGGCATCACTTGTGAAAGGAATGGATAAGGATCAGAAAACACCCAGGATTTTAGGACAACCCAAGGCTGCTTCCTTCATCAAACAGCTCCAACATCTGATCTGCCTGGACACCAGGAAATTGCAGAGGATCTGAGGGTGGGCATGGAGTATGGTGCAATTAGGGCTGCCTATCAGCTGATGCCAAATTCCTTCCTGCAGAGGCTGGGCAGAAGCTGCAGCCAGGCCAGGCTGGGAAACAGCCCTGCAGGGTGTGAAAGCAGCAGCGGGGCAGCGAGGCTGCCATGGATCCCTTCCCGCTGTGCCGGGCACAGCGTGTCCAGATGTGCAGCCAAAGCCCCCGGCTGCTGAGTCCCAGGGACAGCACAAGGGAAATGCACCCACCTTGCTTTCTCTGCAGACGTTCCTTCAGCATTTGCCACATGATTTCTAATGGGTCCTGGAATTTCTTGCCTGCCATGTCTTTGGTCTCTCCTATCGTAGGACCTTAAGAGAAAGTAGTTCAATTTCCCAGGAATGGATCTCACAAAAGCAGGGCTCAGCCTGAGGGGTCAGCAGGGACACACTACTCACTCCTGTGATGGGAGCTGGCCTTTTGTGCAGCATCCAAGGTAGGAGTTGGTAAAGTCGTCCCTGCAGACACATCTGGAACACAACAGCCACAGAAGCTTCTGTCACCTGGTCCTGACCAGTCAGTCAAACATTACGCCTTGGTGGAACAGTGAGAACATACCTGCAGAATGCCCAGAGGGTTTCACAACTTCATAGCGCCAGGCTAACGGAGAATCCTTCCCAGCATCCCAGTCTGGAAGAAAACCAAGATGAGAACTGTTTCCGTTGTGTGCCAGGGCTGGCTCTGGCCCTGGGCTGGCAGCAGGGCTCCTGCTCGGGGCTGCTCCTGTGCCTTGGGCCTCTGGGCACTCAGGGCCAACTCCGCAGCAGCTGCAGCGCGAGGGACGTTGCTGCACCAGTCCCGTTTCCCAGGGCTCTGAACGAGCTCCTGAGGCCTGGAAGCCGAGGCGCCTCCAGCTGTGGCTGCTGCCGGGCCGGGCAAGGGCAGGCCCTGGGGGAAGAGCTGCTGCCACACAGCCCCGGCCAGGGCTGAGCCCAGCACAGCAATTACCTGCTGTGCCTGTGCCCGTGTCTGGCATTGCCTTCTTTCCTGCAGCAGAGGCTGGCACTGAAGATGGAGTGCTTCCTTCAAGAAATGCCACCTTCCACTGAAGCACTATGTCCATCTCTTGACAAAGGAAGGGAAACAGCTGCATCAGATGGGGCTGTTCCCAGTTGGGTGGTGGTATCAGAGGTAATATTTGTGAAATTTATGGAGCAGGAAAATGGGCAGGTTACAGTGGCATGATGTGAGCACTTCCACCTCCAAACAGCCACCCTTTCCTAATCTGTAGGGCTGGATATAGTGGGGGATCTCAGGATGTGTTACAGTTTGGGCTGCCTGTCAGCTGATGCCAAATGCCTTCCTGCAGAGGCTGGGGAGGAAGTGCAGCCAGGCCAGGCTGGGAAACAGCCCTGCAGGGTGTGAAAGCAGCAGCGGGGCAGCGAGGCTGCCATGGATCCCTTCCTGCTGTGCCGGGCACGGCGAGTCCAGATGTGCAGCCAAAGCCCCCGGCTGCTGAGTCCCAGGGACAGCATGAGGGAAATGCACCCACCTTGTCTTGTCTGCAGGAGTTCCTTCAGCTCTTGCCTCATCTGTTTGGATGGTTCCAGGGATATCTTATCTGTTGTATCTTGGATTTTCCCTGTTGGAGTAACTTAGAGTAAAATATTTCCATTTCCCAGGAATGGATCCTACAAAACCAGGGATCAGCATGTGCGGTCAGCAGGACACACTACTCACCACTCTGATGGGAGCTGGGCTTTTGTGCAGCTTCCAAGGTAGGAGCTGGAGAAGTCCTCCCTGTAGACACATCTGTAACACAACAGCCACAGAAGCTTCTGTCACCTGGTTCATGCCCAGTTGTCTACAATTCTTCCTTGGTGGCACACTGAGAACATACCTGCAGGAGGCTCCAAGGGCTTGGAAACTTTATTCATCCAAGCTAATGGAGAAGCCTTCCCGGCAACCTCATCTAGAACGGAGCACAGATGAGAACACTTTCCAGGGTGTGCTGGGATCCCTTTCTGCCACAGGGAACTGGGCACTGCAAGGGTAAAGCTGTGGGAGCCAGATGTGAACAGAGACATGGCCAAAGGTGCACAGGGTCCTGGGGAGCTCTGGGCTGGCTCCTGGTCACTCTCCACACTCTTTCCCTGCCCTCAGCAACATCCCTGGGAGGGGTGGCTGGAGAAATGCAGGGCCCTGGGACTCTCTCCCTCATACACAGAAGAAATCCTCCCTAAAGCCCTGGGGAAAACTGCAGCAGGCAGTGCCACAGCTATGCCTCCCTCCCTCCCTCCCTCCCTCCCTCCCTCCCTCCCTCCCTCCCTCCCTCCCTCCCTCCCTCCCTCCCTCCCTCCCTCCCTCCCTCCCGCCCTCCTTCTGCTGGGACAGCTCCCAGATCCCAAGGGCAAACAGCCAGGTCCTCTCAGGACACACTGGAGCCTTGCTCTCCCCCTCTGTCCTTTCCCCACCGTGGGCACCCCGTGCAGTCGCTGCCAGGTTTCAGGACATGTCTCCCAAGGAGGGACCCCAGCAGGACTGCTCAGTACCCAAGTGCCCTGAGCCTGTTGGGGATAATTCCCCTGGGCTGTGCCGCTCTAGTCCAGGCTGTGCCCGCACTGCCAAGCAGCAGAGAGGGCAGCTCAAGCCTCAGCAGGGCTCAATCCCAGAGGCACAGCGATTACCTCCTGGGCCTGGGTCTGGCATGGCCTCCCTTCCTGCAGCAGAGGCTGGCATGGAACCACTGCTTCCTCTGGGTAATGCTTCCATGTGCACAGGCTCTCCTTTCATTTCTGGAAAAAGGAAAAGGCACAGCTGGATCAGATGGAAACATTCCTCATTGGGAATGGGCCATGGATCCCTTCCTGCTGTGCCGGGACAGTCTCATCCAGATGTTTAGCCAAAGCCCCCGGCTGCTGAGTCCCAGGGAAAGCATGAGGAAAATGCACCCACCTTGTCCTCCCTGCCACATTTCCTTCAGCTCTTGCTTCGTCTGTTTGGGGGGTTCCAGGGATATCTGGTCTGTTCTGTCTTGGATCTTCCCTGTCGGAGAACCTTAGAGAAAAATATTTCCATTTCCCAGGAATGGATCCCACAAAAGCAGAGCTCAACTTGTGTGGTCAGCAGGGACACACTACTCACCCCTGCCATGGGAGCTGGGTTGGGGCTGAGCATCCAGCGCTGGAGCTGGAGAAGTCCTCCCTGCAGACACACCTGTAACTCAACAGCCACAGAAGCTTCTGCCATCTCTGCTGATCTGCACGGGCACCACTGAGCCGCAGGAGCGGTGAGGGGATCGTGCAGGGCGAGGGCACACACGTGCATGGTTCTGTGCTGGCACCTGCAGCAATGCCTCCGTGGCCAAGTTTGGGCTCTGAGCTGGCAGCTCTCCCAGGGGAAAGGCCTTGACCTACCCTCAGCATCTCCCAGAGCCTCAGTCCTGGATGTGGGACCTTCACCGGCAGGTTCAGCTGCAAAGAAAGGCAGGACAGAAGAGCTCCTGTGGCACTGCAGGAGATCCTCAGGCTGCCCACAAGGCTCAGCCCTGGGGCACAGCCCTGGCCCCGGCCCAGCCCCTTCTCTTTCTGCTCTTCTCTGTGGCTGCACAGAGCACACGGAAGGACACACTGGCATTGCACACGGGAGGAAGATTGAAAGCTAAATGCTCCTTCCTCCCACTGACAGTGATCCTGTGGGAGCCCTCAGGCCTCCAGAAGGGAGCAGGGCAAGGTTTCCAGATTCTTTCAACCTTAAGATTATGATAACATTAATGGTTTATAAGTGATCTTTTGTTGCATTGATCCTGATTATTCACTCAGGAAAGGCTGAATGAAAACTTGCCTCCAGCATCCTCTAGGAACTTCAAACCATCATTCATCAGGACTTCCTGAGAACCCATGTCACAATTCCAGTCTAGAAGGGAGCAGAGATCAGAAACATTTCCATGGTGTGCTGGGATCCCCTTCTGCCACAGGGAACTGGGCACTGCAGGGGTCTTGGGTAAGGCTGTGGGAGCCAGATGGGAATGGACATGGCCAAAGCTGCACAGGGGCCTGGGGAGCTCTGGGCTGGCTCCTGGTCACTCTCCAACCTCTTTGCAGGCCCTTTGCAACATCTCTGGAGGGGTGGCTGGAGTAGCCCAGGGCCCGTGGGGTCTCTCTCCCTCCCACAGAGGAAACCCTCCCTAAAGCCCTGGGCAAAACCATTCCCAGCGCTTCCCAGGGAGCAGGGAGCGCTGTGCCGGGAAAGGGCAGCCAGGCTGCCGGCTCACCTGCTCGCCGCGCTTGCAGCGGAGCAGCCTGGGCAGCCCTGGCAGGCAGGGCTACGGCCAGGAGCAGCAGGAGTAGGAGGCGCAGAGCAAGGGCCATGGTGCCTTGTCCTCCGCCAGTCCCGCAGCTCTTGCTGCCACCGCTGTCCCGACACCGCTGTCCCAACGTCAGCACCGCTGCTGCCACCGCCGCTGCTGCCGCAACAGTTGTGCTCAGGGACTGACTGCTGGCTCCTTGTGCTGCTGTGCAACCACGGGTCTCTGGCACCTCTGGCACCTCTGTGACCTCAGGGCCTGCTGAGAGCTCAACCTGCTGTGACCCCAGAGCCCTGCTGTGACCTCATGGCCTCAGCTGTACCCCCAGAGTGTGCGCCCTTCCGCATGAATGGACTGCCCTGATTGTAAATGTTTTGCTTCATCAAAGGGCCATTGCTCAGCAAAAACTTTGTTTTGCCTGCTAACATTGCTGGTCAGGCTGCATCCCTCAAGATGCTCTTGATTGTTGCAGTTCAAATTTATTGTATTGATTCCATTTCAAGTCTTGTTTAAGGGCTCTGTTGTGCCCCCATGTTTTTCCTGAGTTGGTTTACCTGTGGGTTTTACCCTCGCTCCAAACTGTCCCTCATGCCCTTCCCCACCCCTTGTTCCAGCTCTTTCCCTGCCTGTCAAGGCAACCCAGCCCCTTGGTTCCCAAACCTTTGGGCTAATCCCTGATTGCAACTCCCCTTTGGAATTCCCCTACTCCTGGAAGCCCCATTGGCCCTTGTGACCCATCCTCTCCACCCTCCTACCCCAACTGGCCCCAGACACTTGATGTAATCCCCTCACTCCTCTCCTGAGGATTCCCTATTGGTTCATTGTTTGCATCCACCCCATGACTTGTATGTGTACAAAACCCCTTGGGCAGTACAGCTAGGGGCTTCTCATCCTGTTCTCTTCACCTGGACTAAGCTGTTCCTTGCAGAACCTGAAGACGGGACGCCTCCTCCTTTCTCCTGTGCCTCGTCCCTGTCGTGGCTTGTGTCTGGCACTGGAGAGCAAGTGGCACTAAAGGTTCTGCCTCTGGTAAATCCCCATAGCGAGGCAGTTCCCGACTCCTGCCGTAGTGCCGGAGTTCTAAGAGCTAGCCCAGGTTCCAGCACTCACTTCACTAATGTACCGAATACCCCTTCTTCAGTGCCTGCTCTGGTGCTCTGCCAGCTCACACAGCAGAGTGTGATTCACATACTGCAGCCCAGAGTTAGGTTGTTGCAACGTTGAAATGGGTGTGGTTGGCAGGATCCCCGGGCATAAATCACTACAGAACTAAAGCAAATGTGTGCACTGTCCCAGGCTGGACTTGAATAGACACAGGAATTGTGGAAAGATGAGGACAAGATAGCAGAGAACAATGGAAAAACCAGCTGAAAATGAGGACATGCTAAAGGAGTTATTTGTGCACAATTGGGGGTATATTTTTCTTGGGTGCAAAGCAAAATGAAAAGCTCCTAAATGCCCAAAAGATGAGAACTGTGTGTGGTAAATAGGTATGATTCATGCTGACAAAATTGAAACAGTAATCAATATTGATAAAGTAATTAATATTTGGAAACAATAAAACAGTTAAAGGTGTAATATCAAGCAAGAAAGGGAGAGGAGAGGTTCCCCCCTCTCCCCACCGTTCTCCTGCAGATGTTCAGAACAGGAGGAAGCAAGAGATAACTATGACTAAATTTAGTTGGAAGAGAGGAGAATTTGGTTGGACAGCAGGCAAATGTTGATTATACGAGATCCACTGCTTTAATGTTAGAACACAATATTGGCTTATACTGTAGCATCTTGGTGCGCGTGTGTAATCCAAAAGGTGAACTACAGGACATGGAGGAAGAGGAGAGGTCTTCCTCAAAGAAGATCCCCAAAGAGTGGTACAACTTACTTAAAGAAGTGTGGAGCATGCGTGGTAAAGGTGATGATGAGGGCAGTGATACAAGTGTGACGAATCGAAAATGGGAGGAGATGGTAATGACATACAGCATAAAAAGGGGAATTTTGGCTTGACACGCTAGTACGTGAGGTGACAGGGGTCCAAAAGCCCTGCATTCCGTACCTCACGCATACCCCGCATGGTTATTTTTGCTCATATGCTATTATCAGGACCAAATTATTCGCAATTTAAACCAAAATATATAGTCAGTGTTTCGAGTGTATTCAATGGTGTATATATATTAAGTTACATAATTAAAAGTGGTGATACATTTAATTTTTTTGATTGGATAATTGGGCAAATATAACATGTGGAATGTCCTCCACAGCAGAGTGTCAGACCTCTGGATCTTTTTAAACAATTTTATCAAGGTGGAACTGTGGCGGCTTCAGCTGGTGCCTCTGGGGGACCTTGAACAAAGAACCCCTGAGCTTTTCTACCTTCCCAGGTGAAGTGTGATAGTCTGAGGTCTTCCTGCTGTGTCCGAGTGCCGGGCCACTGGCTGGCACCACAGGTCCCCAGACCCTCTGCTGAGGGTCTCCTACAGTCAAGTTTAGTCTGTCACATTTGGCTTTTCTCTCTGATCCACCACCAGGACCAAAGATCACACGGTCGTGAGGATGTAAAAATGCCTGTTCCTTCTGGAACATTGCTGTTGTGTGACAGCCGTGCAGGCAGAGCGGGCAGCTGTAGGGATACTGACTCGCTTCCCTGGTCCCAGCCGTGCTGCATCCATCGAGCTGCTGGGTGTTGGTGCTCGCTGGGACGCGGCCCGGCCCGGCACCACGGGAGTTAGGAAGGGTCTTGAAGGAATTCCCACGCGTTAAAGCAGACGATTTAGCCTGGGATTTTAAGTTGTTTCTCAGTTAACCTTGTAAAAGGCCAAAACAAGTCTCCTATGAATTCTGTCCCTGTCAAGTTCAGTTCTGCCCCAAAAGCCCCTCAGCATTCTCAGGGCAGTGGCAGGAGCCGGGTGCTGGCCCGGAGCCCCGCTGGCCGGGGAGAGCACGGCCCAGAGCGAGCCCCTGCTGCCCGGGATGGCCACAGGCCCGGGGGAGCCGGGCGGGCAACGCCAGGGCCCTGACCAGGGCTCCTGGGGCTCCTCTGGCATCTGTTCCGTCTCCTCGGGCGCTGAGCGGTGCCCGTCCCGCGGGGCTGTCTGTGCCCGGCCCCAAAAGAGGCAGGGCCGGGGCTGTGGCCCCTGGGCTGGCGGTGCCGCCTGCCCGGCGCTCAGCACCGCCCGTGCCGTGTCAGTGCAGCGTGACCCGGCGGGGCAGCTCCGCCTCGGCGCTTCGCCACCGCCATCCCGGCACGGCGGCTGGCCCTGGCCCGCGGCAGCCCCGAGCCGCACGGGCCCGGGAGGGACTGCCGGAGGTCCCCGTCCCCTGCGTGCCTCAGCAGACACTCCAGCCCCACTGCGTGCAGCAGGAGGGACACAAAGCACCTGCATGCTTACGAGAGTCCACAGCCCTTTCTACATGTGAAATGAGACCCCAGAACCGTGACATGTGCCTCAGGAGAGATCCCAACACCCTGCACACCTTGGGAGAGATCCCAAACCCTCTGCATGCCTCACACAGGATTCCAAATGCCTTGCATGACTTGAAGTGGACCCCAGTGCCCTCCATGCCTCAGAGGAAACCTAAAATATCCCTGGGTGTGTCACAAGGGACCCCAGCCCCTCGTGCAGCTTAGGGGGACTCCAAAGCCCCCACGTGCCCTACAGGGAAGTCCAGGCCAGCTATGCCGTGTGTTTTGACCTGGAAATCAAGCCTGGTTGCACCTGGGTTGTTGTGTCTCTGGGGCTGCTCGCCAGCCCTGTCGGACCCTGAGGCCACACAGCCCTTCCCTTCCCTTCCCTTCCCTTCCCTTCCCTTCCCTTCCCTTCCCTTCCCTTCCCTTCCCTTCCCTTCCCTTCCCTTCCCTTCCCTTCCCTTCCCTTCCCTTCCCTTCCCTTCCCTTCCCTTCCCTTCCCTTCCCTTCCCTTCCCTTCCCTTCCCTTCCCTTCCCTTCCCTTCCCTTCCCTTCCCTTCCCTTCCCTTCCCTTCCCTTCCCTTCCCTTCCCTTCCCTTCCCTTCCCTTCCCTTCCTTCTGGCCCTCGCTGAGAGCAGCAGACCCTGTGCAGCACCCTGGATTGGTGACGGCCCAACAATTAGGTCCTATCAAGTGTGTGTTAATTAGGGAGGAGCTTTGTTTTGCCTGCTGACATTGCTGGTCAGGCTGTGTCCCTGGAGATACTCTTGATAGCTTCCCTCTTTTCCTGGGCATGGCACTGGAGGAGGTCTGGGCCCAGATGATCCCACGGAAGGAAATGTCCCTCAGCCCAGGGACGCTCAGCATGGGCTGCCCCATCCCCTCGGGGCCCCACCGCTGGTCACAGTGAAGCCATCTGCAGAATAAATAGACTCCACTGTTGCCCTGGTTTTTAATGTTCTGTCCTGGATTAGGGTCAATCTGGGAGAAAACCTCCAAAGGGGCCCCCCAGAAAGGAAACCCACATGGCCCCTTCCCCCCAGCGGTTCGGGAAGGATTCCTTGGAGAGAAGTGGAAAGAACCTGTTTATTTGACAGGCAAAACACCCCCAGCACACAAAATGAACAATACCAGATGACAATGCTTTCACCGATCTGAAAAGGATGACAAATTCAGAAAGTCTTTCCTGGCAGTGGTGGCTCTGTTGTCGCTCCCTCCGGCGCTGGGGATAGCTGCTGCAGCCACAGGATGCAAACTCTCGGTGTTTCCCAGGTCCCAGTCTGGAGCAGGTGTGAGTGGTTCCAAAAAGGGAAAGGAAAAACAGTCCAGGGAAAAATCTGGACTGCTTAGCTAAACTAACAAGCAGAAGCCAAAAAGCAAAAGTAAAGCAGGAGCAGAGCAGAAGCAAGAGCAAAGCAAGCAACAGAAAGCAAAGCAAAAAGCAAAAGCTGCACTATGTACTGCGCCGTCTGTCTGTCCTGCCAGCCGTGGGGGAGCAGGCTGATAACAAACCAAAACAAACCTTGCTCTTCAGAGCCAGTCGTGAAGGCACAGTACGTAATATCCAGCATTAACAGAACACACGACTGGGGATGCAAGCATCATCACCTCACCCTAGGACAAGTTCTTCTAAGCCTTCTGATGTTTACATTCTTGTAGCAAACTTTCTCACGCACTTTATGCAAATAACGTATTGTTATGCATTCTTTTCTGCAGGAGGAGAAATTTGATGGACTGTTGGTTTGTCCAGTGTCATTGGAGAGGTGGCACTTTCACCCTCCAATCCACTGTCACTTTTGGAAATCTGTAAATGTTGGAGTCAGAAATTCAACTGCCCTCTTTTTTACCTTGGAGAGATGCGTGTCTGTGTTGTTTTATTTCATGTCCTATAGTGACACTCCACAACCTGATGTAGTTATAAAGTGGGGATGCATGTCAGGGCCTGGCACAGGCGAGATGGCTCTCATGAAAACTTGTGCCCTGAGCCCTGGTCCGAGCCACATCTTTGTTCACAAACCTGTTCCATATGCAATACATTACACAATCTCTTCATGCACATTCAACCCCTGGCCCCGCCTGTCCTCCCCTCACATGGCGATGAGATCCACGCCCTTCTGGGCACACGTTGTTTCCTGTGGTGGTCACACCGGGGTCTTTGGTGGTCTCTGAGGCCGAAGGCTGTGGTCTTGCTCATGACTGAACTTTTGAACTTTTCTCCTTTGCGCGTGCACTGTGGTCCTTTGGTGCTTATCTGAGTACGTCTGTTGGTTTGGATCAGCTTGGAGACAGAGGAGCTCCTTAGTCTAGGCTTCCTGCATTCCCTGGTCTTCTCCTGGTGTTATGAGTAAAAAAGTCATCTGTAGCTATGATATTTTATTAAAAATCCTTTCCTAGGATTTTTCCCCTTCTGAGGAGCTGAGGGCCTCAGGAAAGAAATGTAAACAATAATTATCTGCTGCTGCTGTGGAATGCAACAGGTGCATCTTCCATTGGTCCATGTGGATTGTTTTCACTTGATGACCAATCACAGCCAACTGTGTTGAGCCTGTGAGCAGTCACAAGATTTTTGTTATGCATTCCATTCTATTCTTCTTCTTTGTAGCCTTCTGGTCATTTTTTCCTCTCTGTTCTTTTAGTATAGTTTTAATGTAGTATTTTAATAGAATAAACAAGAAAATAAATCAGCCCTCTGAAATGGAGTCAAGCCTCGTGTCTCCACACCTGGGGTGTTCGCCCCCACAAATTATCCATTTTTTTTTAAGGCTGCAAAGTTAAACAGGTTGGGCCAGTTGTTGTGAGTTGAAATGTTGACTATTTGTTGTTGATAGCTTCATGTAGCAATCACCTCTTGTTAATAGTTTTTCTTTAATTACCTGTTAATGGTTAGAAATCAAGCGCAATTGTCCCCCTGCTGCTTCCCCAGAGCCTGCAGGTAGCAGGGTGGGGGGGGTGACATCAGAGCTAGTATGCAGATGAGAATGCATTTCACCAAATTTTGCAATTTTCTGGGAAAAAACCCCTAAAAACAATGAGTCGACGTGGAATTAAGAAACCTAAGTAATGTCTAAAGATGAGGAAGTTAATCCAGTATCTTCTAAGATCCTTTTTACTCCTCACCCTAACCTGAAAGGATGTCAGCTAGAAAGAGGACCTGGAATGTTAGACCAAAAAAGCGGAATTCCCACTACTCCCTCGAGGACGGAAGCCCCAGCTCTGCCTGCATACCAGCGGACACAGCTGCATCATCCTCCTCCTCCGTGCCACTCCTGGGAGCAGCGGGGGTGCGGGTGACCTGTCATTTCTCCCCAGCGTGAGCTGAATTTTTTAAATAAAGGCATTAAAAAGGAGAAAGATCTCCTGCCCTATTTATTACACTGGTATTGTCCTTCATAGCTGACACGATCCGTCCTAAGGACGTGATTAGTGTAGGTTCTTTTTCACTGATCTCAGGGTGCAAAAACTGACACGACAAGGGGATTTGCAGTAAAATCAAAATACATGTACTTTTATTAAATAGTCATAGAAAAGATGGGTTAGAGAGAAGGGGAATGAAGAAAGGGAAAAGAGTAAGGAAAAGAAAAAGAAGAGAGGGAGGGCAAGGAGGTATATAGCTACCAGACGTGCAGATGACAAAGTCCCTCGAAGTCCGGTCAACGAAGAGGCCTGTCATCTTCACGTCAGGGGAGATCTCCAGGGTATCAGTCAGCTCTAAACCTTTTTATAGTCCTTTTGAAATGGGGGAAGGGGACCCACTTCAAAATAGTCTATTGATAAAGGGTACAAGGAGTCCATCAGTAGTCCATCAGGAACAGGCGTCGTCAGCAGCAGATGTTGTAGGCAGGAACCATTGTCTTCTCGGTCCAGTGGTCGCTTGCAAAACTTGCTCCGGTCCCCACGCATACCTTCCCTCACCCTACGGTAGGGATTTCAGTCTCAGTCCTTTTGGGAAGAAGAGGGGAGCTTTTCCATGTAGGGGTCGCATGTCCCAGTCCTTGAGGGGAGAGCCCTCTCCCATCTCAGTCCATCTGTCATGGTGGTTGATGTGCGGTGAATGGAGGGTCCTTTTGTGGTGACCTCCAGAAAGGTCATTCCAGAGAGAAAGTCCAGCCAAGTCAGAAGGGTGGAGAAATTCCAGCACTAGCGTTGCTAGGTGATGCAGGCGAAGGAGAGCACACTGCCCCTTCTTGGGTGCAGTGTTCCATGAGTTGAGCAAACACACCCGTAGGCAATAATCTGGCTTGGTGGACCAGACAGACCTGGATTTTCAGAACAGGATCTTTCCCTTTCCCTGGTGGTCTTGGCTTTCATGACGATCGAGAGGCAAAAAATGAGGGAAGTTTCGGACAGACTCTCACACAACCCCGTGACTCACGATTGTCTTGAAAGGATCTTCATCAGCAGGTCTTCAAGTCTCCTTCACGCTGGTAGCATACCTCAGAAAATAGGGACAGTATGACAGAGGGAGAGGAAAAGAGGAAAAAAAAAGATAAGAAGAAATAAAAGAAGGGCGAAAAAGAGAAGCAATTAGCAAAACAAAATCAAAACAACTTTTTTAGCAAATAATTAAATAATAATTGAAAATGATCAAAATAATAATTGGAACAAAATCACAAATTATTATCTTAAATAATTGAAAAATCACAAATGATAATCAAATAATCAAAATAAAATCACAAATGGTCAAAAGTAAAAGCAATAATCAAATGAATATAAATTTAACAAAGTCACAAAATGGAAGATAAAAAGTTATTTCAAAACACATCTACTGCTTCATCATCGTCTTGTGTCAATTGTCTTGGGGACGTCCATAGTAAAAAGGACATCAGCCAAATTGTGTGCATTAATTATGGACGTCAGTCTTGTTAACCGTTTCATCATTCTCCAATTCATGACAAACAAGATTGCTGACAAAACAAAACCAATCGAAACCAGGATCAAAAGGACAACAATAGGATGACACATGGTGTTCAGGACACTTGTGGCAGTTGGTGACCACCCAAAAAGAGTATCCCACCACTTGTGCTCGGCATCTCTCTTTACTCTTTCCCATGACATGGTGTATTTGTTTTACATTGTGATGAACAGTTACCAGGGTCTTCTGCCCATCTTTCTTGATCTTTCCCAGAATCTCAGCCAAGTCTTGGTGGAGCAGCAACTGCTTTACCATATTGAGGTTCATCCCAATTGGAGTAGGTATTAATTTGTGAATCAGGGTGTAATTAGATTGCAAAAGCTGGTGAGAGGTAACTGGAGCTACATAAGAGAAATCACATCCTACAATTCTGGTAAAATTACAAGCACAGAAATTTGAATGATTCCTAGTATCCACTACTACATTTTCTACAAATACAAGATCACAGGCAGCTCTAAAGCATGCACATCCATTGCCTATGTATATGAGAACTGTTTCAGAAGTCTCGTTAGGATGTATTTCAAAGTGACAGATATTCTGCTCTGTGTCCAGACAGATGTCCTGGGCTATGATTGCATTGCTTTCACAGATGAACCCTTGTTGTTCACGGACAATACAAGATTCCAGATTGACAGTTTGCCATTTGTTGTTAATCTGACGGGCCCATTCCCTATGCTCCGAAGGATAGAGGATAGCTCCGTCATGATTTATCCCTAATGCTATAATAGGAAAAACCAAATGTACTGAAGCACTACGTATGGTTAACACAAAAGCTGTGGCCGTGTTTGAAATGGGGTTATAAGTGAAATTCACCAAATTCCACCAGGATTGGAATTCTCTTTCAAAGTCAGTAGCACTGTCCCAGATTATTTTTCAAATTTCAGTGGGAAAAGTGCCTTCTTCACCTTCTTTTATAATTGAGGCAGCAACTGACTGCATCCACAATTGAGCCTGAATACAGCTGAGAGCCAAAGAAACATTATTTTGTGTGGCATTGAGTGCATCAATCACCAATTTGTGGTCGTTTACATTTACCTTTTCCCAATTTGGTAGTATGTTTGATAGCAGCCACTGATGTGTTAAGGATGATTGCAGTGGTTGCTGTAATTTGGTCAGATTTTCACTCATAGCGGCCAATTTGTTCAAGTTTACTTAATTTACATGTTAAGTGTAATATTATCACTTTGTGTTACCATAAAGGGAAAGGAAAACATTATATTTGTTGTACAATGCTAGTGTTATCATGGTTTCTCAGGTCTTCATGTCCCACGGAGTTCTTCTGTAAAAAATAAGCACAACAGAATCTGCCACGAAGAGGCAGAAAGAGTTAGAACAATGGGATTGTCAGAGAGGTTTTTAACACCAGTGGTACTTCCCCTACAATAGGGGGTGGTCCACCAAAAACAGGTTGTCCAGGGTAATGTGCTGGGTTCTTGAAATCATCTGGTCCGTGTAGTGAAGGAATTATGCTTGGAGCTGTCGGGCAAAAAGCAGTGATTTTAGGACACCCATTTGCCCCCCATCTGTCGTAAGGGGTGTGAGAAGTCCATTCAATCCCTTCACCTTTTGCCCAATCCTGCGCACTTTTGACCGTAAAGTGAGAAACATTATCAGATTGAATTTCCTGTGGGGTTAGAAAAATTCCAAACCATCCCTGTATTGCTTTAACAGTATTATTTCCTGTAGCTCTTTTAAAAGCATCGGCCTGAAACAACACAAATACAAGTGCGGCATAGGACTTGATGTTAATACCGACAAGAAAATAATTCTGTCCCTTACACTGGAAAATACTACAAATGGTTAACAGTTCCTCTACCTGAGCACTGCCTTCTCCCTCTCTGTTAGCAGAAGTGGGGAAGAAAGGAGGGGTTGCTTTAATCACAGAGACAAGCTTGTTTTGGCTGCTACCCAAGCTCTCAGTTTCTTGTATTGCTAAGTTTTTTTCTGCTTCTATGAGAATTAAGATAACCACAGACAAACCTCTTTCCCAGGTAGAGTATCTTCTCTCAGCATCTTTGAAACTATGGGAATAAAAACCAACGGGCCTTGTTGGACCCTCGGGACCCCACTGCCCAATGTGTACTGATAACCCTGAGGAGGCAAATCCCCACTCTACCTGAAAGGGATCTGTAGGATGGATAGGGTCCAGTGCTTGGTGAGCTGTTGCTTCAAAAATCAGCAATTGCAGTGCTTTCTCCTGAGAAAGACTCCAATCCCATTTTATCCCTTTTCTCGGCAAGTCATAAGAGGGAACAAATGGGTTATTCTGGTTACTAAGAAGTTTATCTGGTGTTTCTATAGGGGACATAGCTGCTATGGGTTTTTGAGGGAAAATTGCTATAGGTTTAAGTGTTTCTGTAAACCTTTGAATTAAAGAGGTCATAATTTTAGACTTTACAGGTGATTGCATTGGTGACTCATAGCTTGTAGTTGGTTTTCTTTCATGCATTATTTGCGAGCAGGCAGCTTTGTGAATGTTTTCCAGGAGTTGGTTAGGGGTACCAGCTATGGTTAAAAGGTTTCCCCTTTCCGAGGGGTTAAGCCCCTCTGTCCAATAAGCTATATGCTGAATTAGGGACCATGGGATGCGTCTGTCTCCCGTTGGTAAGAACACTCCATGTCCCCAGTACCCACTGGCTTCTTGTTCTGACAAATGTGTTTGAACTTTCCCAGTGAGAGATTTTGTTTCAGTTTTGTGGGAGAGAAGCCCGTACTGCTTTGCAAGTTTTGTTAATTCAGTAGCAGTGTATGGGATTTCTTTAGTGATTATATGTGGGTCAAAATCCTCATTATTAATATAGTTGCATTCTGTTTTAATTTGAGGTTTCATGCTATTGCAACAACAGTGTTCCCCAAAATTTTTCATCAGAACTAATTCTTTTTGGGGGTAATTTTGATTAAGGTGAGAAGTTTCCTTCTCCTCTGTTTCTTTTGAGGAATCAAAGTTCTGTGAATTTTTAACATGTACCTCTCTCAAGGCAGCCCGTAATAAATTATTTTCATTTCTTTCTTCATCTAATTGTTTTTGCAAAACTCCAACTAAGTTTTGAAGGGAGTCTATTATAGCATTTTCCTCACTTCTTCGCTTAAAGCGAGCTTCTATGGCTGCTGTGAGGCAGGCTCCCAAAACTGAGCAGAGGATGGTTTTATCTTTACCAAGTTTAAATTTTGTTTCATGCTGCAGAGAACATATTCTACCAACAACATTTTCTAAATTAAACCAATTGTTCTTTGCCCAGGCCTCTCCGCCTGGTGAAGGTTTTGCATTGTGTTTAGCAAGTAGTGTGTAAAAATCAGTTTTTGCCTTGGCACCAAAATCTTCATTCATCTTGTGAAGGGACTAGGGACCACAACAGGGAGGTGTTTTCGGTTACACAATCACACACTGTGTTTTCCCTTCACTCAACTTTTTCCCTGGGTGGCTGAAGAGACAGAATCAGTCCGGGAGGCCCTGCTTAGTTTCTTCAAGGTGTCTCTTCCTTCCCAAACAGTTAAACACTCACACACAGCTGAAGAGACAGTATCAATCTGGGAGGCCCTGCTTAGTTTCCTCAAGGTGTCTCTTCCTTCCCAGACAGTTAAACACACTCTTACAACAGAAACAGTTTGTTTTGGTTTTTTTTCCCCTCCTTTTGCACCAAGAGATCTTTTGTGATATTCTGGAGACAGAACCCTCAAAAAGAGTTTGGAGGATGCTTTTTCCGCCTTGGTTTGTGCAGTATGCGGGAAATTCGAATCACAGCCCTTGCTTTCTAAATCCGTTCAACCCCTTTCGGGAAACTTGACGGTTTAGGTGCAGCTGCCGTGAAACGTCCTTCCCCTGTTATAAACTACACATAACCTGCAGACTCCTCCGTCCCCAGAACCCAAGATCCGTGACCCAAGATCCAATTTATGACACGATCCGTCCTAAGGACGTGATTCGTGTAGGTTCTTTTTCACTGATCTCAGGGTGCAAAAACTGACACGACAAGGGGATTTGCAGTAAAATCAAAATACATGTACTTTTATTAAATAGCCATAGCAAAGATGCGTTAGAGAGAAGGGGAATGAAGAAAGGGAAAAGAGTAAGGAAAAGAAAAAGAAGAGAGGGAGGGCAAGGAGGTATATAGCTACCAGACGTGCAGACGACAAAGTCCCTCGAAGTCCGGTCAACGAAGAGGCCTGTCGTCTTCACGTCAGGGGAGATCTCAAAGGTATCAGTCAGGTCTAACCTTTTTTATAGTCCTTTTGAAATGGGGGAAGGGGACCCATTTCAAAATAGTCTATTGATAAAGGGTACAAGGAGTCCATCAGTAGTCCATCAGGAGCAGGCGTCGTCAGCAGCAGATGTTGTAGGCAAGAACCATTGTCTTCTCGGTCCAGTGGTCGCTTGCAAAACTTGCTCCGGTCCCCACGCATACCTTCCCTCACCCTACGGTGGGGATTTCAGTCTTAGTCCTTTTGGGAAAAGAGGGGAGCTTTTCCATGTAGGGGTTGCACGTCTCAGTCCTTGAGGGGAGAACCTTCTCCCATCTCAGTCCATCTGTCACGTTGGTTGATGTACGGTGAGTGGAGGGTCCTTTTGTGGTGACCTCCAGAAAGGTCATTCCAGAGAGAAAGTCCAGCCAAGTCAGAAGGGTGGAGAAATTCCAGCACTAGCGTTGCTAGGTGATGCAGGCGAAGGAGAGCACACTGCCCCTTCTTGGGTGCAGTGTTCCATGAGTTGAGCAAACACACTCGTAGGCAATAATCTGGCTTGGTGGACCAGACAGACCTGGATTTTCAGAACAGGATCTTTCCCTTTCCCCGGTGGTCTTGGCTTTCATGACGATCGAGAGGCAAAAAATGAGGGAAGTTTCGGACAGACTCTCACACCTTGTCATCTCCTTTGCTTCTTGCATTCCCTTGCTGCAGGGATGGCAGCAATCAGGCTGTCAGAAGAGGCTTAAGAGAGGCTCCGCTGATTGCAGAAATGGATGCTGCCCAAAGGGAAAAAGAAACAAAACAAACCAAATTAAAAGAGACAAAGGAAAAAGAAACCATTCTTTTCCAAACTGAGCTCCTAACAGGGTTGAGCTGGATTCCTCCAGCACCCAGAAATACACAGACATGGGACTGAGGGCACCAGCAGCACGTCTGCCTTCATGTCCAGCATGCTGCTGTCACAGGCAAACACAGCCCAGAACTGCACTAGTCCATTCCTCATGGTGTTGTCACTTGCTGGGATTTTTGTCCTGCTATCACTGTGGGATTGCTGCTTGCTGTCCTAAGGATTTATTCCTTTCAGGAAAGTCAACAGACTTATTCAAGCTCCTCTTTTCTACAGACATGGGCTCTTTGAGTGTCCAAGAGAGATGTGGGGCATAAGGCGTTCCTCAAGAGACTCCCAAGAGCTCTGAAAAATGTTGATCCCACGTGTTGTTCTCAGGAGCTCTGGACATGCAGGTTTTCAGCAGCAAGCCAGGAGCAAGGACACAAGCAGCAGGGTGCAGATGCGCTCAGCTCTGGCTTGCAGGAAGAGCAGTGTCTGCCTCAGCACACCCCACTCCCTCCTGTGCTGGCTGGCATCTTCCTTCACAGCAGGCACAGCCAAGGAAGTGGCCTGGTCACCAGCTCCTTGTCTGCCACCAAACCTGGCAGCAAAGCCACAGCCATTCTCATCTACTTGATGGGGCCAGGCAGCACATGGGGCTGGCACAAATCCTGCACAGCTGTGCCTGTTTGGCTGGCAGAAACCTCCAAGGGTGGGCCAGGCGGGACAAGCTGGGTGCCCTCGGATGCTCAGAGTGAGCTCCACCCCAGCTCCCCCATTCCCACAGACCAATCTAAAACCGCTTGGCAGGGACTGCTTTCATTGTGTTCCTCAAGCCCCCATCCCCAGCATTGCAATATTTCAGTTCCTTTGCTACCAGGCAAACCTGAATACAGCACCTGAGAGCAAAAGAGGGACACAGAAATGAGCAGAAGGTGGGAGCTCTCCTCTGAGGAAGGGCTGGGAGCCTTGTGCCTGTTTATCCTGGAGAAGAGCAAGCCCCAAGGAGACTTTTCAATAGTTTCAGGGGCTTCTAGGAAAGTTGGGGACATTTCTTTTAGCAGGGCCAATTGCAAGAGGACAAGGGGGAACGGCTTTAAGCTAAAAGACACTCAATTCAGATTGGCTCTGAGGAAGAAACTGTTTGTGAGGAGAGTGCTGCAACACTGGCACAGGCTGCCCAGAGAGCTGGGAGGAGCCCCAAGCCCAGCAACATTCAAGCTCCGCTTGGATGGGCCTCTGAACAACCTGATCTACTTGAAGATGTCCTTGCCAGTGGCTGGAGTTCTGGGCTAGATGACCTTCACTGGGCCCTTCTAACCTCAAGCAATCAAGATCCTATTTGGTTTTCATTTGAAAAGCACCCAGAGTGGAGATTACTCTGTGGGGGGCCCATCTGATTCCCTGGAGTTTGGCCAAGGAGCAAACCCTGGCAGGGAACAGCTGTTTGGCCTGCAGCCGCTTTGCCTTGTACCTGCAGAAGTTCCTTGGCAGAGCCTCGCCTGTCCACATCCATCTGCAGGCAGCAGCCCTGAAATTCACACAAGCCAGGGGGTAGCCTGAGCTGGTGCAGATTTGGAACCCCTTGCTTGCCTATCAGGTAGCTGGCCTGAAGCAAAAGGAAACATGAGACTCTACGTGATTCTTCCATATCCTTCAGGGCTCACCTAGACCCCATCTTTAAAACTCCAGTCTGCAGTGGCAATTTCTTGCCCAGCCGATGCTTAGAGATGAGCCTTGTCTCCCAAAGGAAAAAAGGCCCCAGTGCAGCCCCAGCTATTCCAGCACCAGGTCTTGCCTTGACAGCTGATGTGAGCCCCAGAGACCTTTTTTGAAGTGGCCCTTGGTGGAAGCACTTCAAGCTGTGGGAATGGGATTTTCTCTAATGGACATGGAGCAGAAGGACACAGCTATCTGAGCACATTTGCACCTTACCTTGTCACTGGTCTCCTGCATATAAGGAGCCTCTCCTGTGGCCATTTCTATCCCCACAATGCCAAGGGACCAGGTGTCCACTTTGGGGCCGTAAGGCTCTCTTCTCACCACCTCGGGTGCCATCCAGTAAGTGGTCCCGACCATCGACCTCCGTTTCCTGTGCCCAGGGCTGAGCACAGCACAGAGGCCAAAATCAGCTGAGGAGGAAAACAAACACTGCTTCAAGTAGGAAACCAAGGAAAAGGGTTCCTCACTCTCAGTCCCAGAATGCAGTGCTGAATCGAGCTGGAAAAGCAGCTGGGCTCTCCTTCCTCAGGGCTGCAGCCAAGGACATGGGCAATTGTACAGGTAACAACCCGCCCACGACTCCTACAAAACCTTGGCTTTTCCTCATTGCCCTGAACGTTTACACTGTAACTCTCTCCCTTTGGAAGGAACACCCACAAACCAAAGTTACTCTGGATACCACTCAGCACCTTCCAGCTGTGGCCTGGGCTTGCACAGCGCTCCCTGCACTCTCAGCAGCCACTGCTGGCACCCGGCACCTCTCCAAAGCAGCCCCACACCGCCTCCCGCAGCGCTGCGCCTCAGCAGGAATACCCACCCAGCTTGACGGAGCCATCCCGGCCCAGAAGGATGTTGTCGCTTTTGATGTCTCTGTGGATCACCTGCTTGGCATGAAGGAAAGCCAGGCCTTGCAGGCACTGCCAGGGGAAAAAGAAACAGGAGGCCAAGAGTTAGCCTGATCTGATTTCATCACATGCAAAAGGAGGCTGCTCCTGAAGATTCACAGATCTCCAAGGAGCAGTGAGTGCTGGCAGGAGGAAGAGCTTGCTGCTGCAGCACTAGGAGAGCAGGATCTTTCCAAGGGAAGGCATATTAGCTTTGGAGGGGGAAGCATCAGTCAGTCGTTGCTCCAGACTGTTCCCTGCAAAGCCAGTCAGAATGAGCACTGCTGCAGCGGATGCGCTCTCCCCGTCCGGACGACAAACAATGGTTTGCCAAAAGAGGAAAACGTCCCTGCCTTGGATACCAAGGGGATCACTGTTGGGCGGGAGACTGGAGGACAAGGGTTCTACGGCTGCCTCAACAGCAGACTTGGAAGTAGCTCTTTTGTCAGTTTGCAGCAGCAAGCACCATGCTGGGTGCCATGCCATCCTTTGGAGTGGAGACCTGTGGCAGATGAGTCTCTCTTTGGCTTGGCCTCTGGTTTAAAACTCTCACAGCAGCACCTTTGCACTTACAGGCAAAGAAGGCAGTGCAGAAAGGCTCTGGGCAAAGGCTTGGGGAGGCAAAGTGCAGAACAGAAAATAAAAAGGAAAAAGAGACAGAGAGTTCAATGATGGTGGATAAGAGTGAAGAACAGAGTACAGGAAGGGCAGGGACCCTGGCAGGCACTTCAGTCCAGATGCTCTTTCTTCTCTGAAGCAGAAGAGCAACACAGAAAGAAAGCTCTGAACATGGAATCACTCCCTTTGCAGTGCTTTCAAAGGATGAGCCTTGTCCAAGCCATCCCAAGCACAAGCAGGACCCCTTACCTCCCGACACACTGTTGCTATGTGTCCTACAGCCATCCTTCTCACGGTGACCACATCAGCTAAGGAGCCTCCATCCATATATTCCAACACCAGCAGGACAGCCTCATCCACAAGGTAGCTGCAAGAGGAAAGCAACAGCGTGGAGCTGAACGTGCACAGCTAAATTGCTGTGGGGAAGAAAAGACTTCAGCTGAGTTTTGTTTCCAGGTCACTGGTAAATGAAGATGGAATCAAATGAAGACACACTCCACCTAGGCTAGCCAGTGCCTGCCATCTGTGCCACCTAAAGGAGGAAGGCACATCCATGGAAAAGGAGATAGGTGGCAAGCAGGGGAAAAAGGAGGTTTAGTGAGGAAAAAGATAACTCTGGAAGTGGGCACATCCCAGCAGCTGCTTCATCATCTTCAGACACAAATTGCAGCATTCCCTCCAGCAGCAAGGAGACACAGTTTTCACAGCTTTTACTAACGGCAGGAGGCTGTGCAGCACTGCCAACACCCTTTGGAAAACCTTGCAGAAAGGACAGTCACAAACAGGAAAACAATTTCAGACCTGGCAAATTATGTGTCTCCTACCCTAGTCTTTTGGCATGCAAGGCAATGGAAAATAGTGGGAACAGCACAAGGGACATAATCTCTGGCATGCTTTCTCCTCTGACACTTGGAAAAATCATGCCCCAAACCAGCAAAACCACATGCAGCAAGTGAACATACAGGCTGCTGGCTTAGTAAGAGAGCCAGGTTTCTGAGATCAATCTTCAAGCTGTTTATGTCAGGAAGCATTGATGGGGACAGAATGCAAACTCCTCCCATGCCTGGTGCAGGAGTGGATTGATGTTCATTGAAAGATCCATTTTCTGCCAGTGGCTAAAGAGCTTTTAAATCTTCGACTTGCAAGTATGGAAATGAACATTCCCAGAAAATCACCAGAACTACTTACCTTTCTAAGTAGCTGACAATATTGGCGTTCTTATTTTCTTTCATGAGCAGGATTTCTTTTAATACTCCCTCACAGTCCTGGTGCTGGAGATAAAGTTCCTTTACAGCCACCTACAATGACATCAAAAGCTCTTAGGGACAGACATGACCAGAGCCTCTTTCTCTGGCACTCATGGGCCTGGATGCCTTGTCACCTTGGAAAAAAGGGACTCTAAACCATCAACCACAAAGCGCTAACACCACCCTCTGCACCCGCAGGCTTCTCAAATAGACTTTGTTTAGCACTACTGTTATCATTTACACACGCTTTGGAAGCCAAAAGTAATTTTGCTCCTGTGAAGAGACGGCTGCCAATTCAATTGTGTGCCAGAGTAAACACACACATACATGATGGGGAAAATGCTGCCAAAAAAGAACTGCAAAGCAATTCAAAGTAAAGTTACAATCCCAGCACATCCTTGCTTCTTCAGTTTGGCTTTTGCAACTTTGAAGAACAATCTTTAGACTTGAAATTATTGAATGGGTTTAAAAATGAATACCCCTTTCTGTGGTACACTATGGATGTGCCCCAAGTTCTAAGCACAGGGCTTGGGGCTTTTGGACGCCTCCGAGACCTCCCTCCAAGTGCAGTTCCTGAGCACAGCTCTGCAGGTGGATAAGGAACTACCTTCTCTAATTCCTTACTATTAAGGAAGATGGAATGTATTTCCTGAGAGTCAAAAAGGAGAATTCAGGACTTGGAACTTCTAGCCCCAAAGAGCAGCAAGACTCTCCAAGACACCACCATGCCTGTTCAGAACAGAGAGCATCTCTCTAGTGGAACACAGGATCAACACAAGGTTGTATTATTTAAGGCTCTTCATCAACTTCTTCTCATTCATCTGTGCACGTGTCTCTGTGTGTGTGTGTGTGTGTGTGTGTGTAGGTGTGTGTGTATGTGAACTTGGTTCCCTAGGACTGAAAGGCAAAACTGTGCTCCAGACAAGATCTCTCTTTCTGAAGGGCTTGCATTGTATTTTCCAACTGAATCACGTGATAGAAAACAAAATATCTGTGTCTGATCCTGGGCTTAAGAGGAATTGGGCTGGAATGATGGCTCTTGCCATCAGCTAATCTATGCACATTTATCCAGTAAGTCCAAGCTAGCGTGTCCTCTGAAAGACACCACGGCCATCCTTGCATTCATTCAGGTAGGTAGGAAGGACAAAGTCTGTCCCAAATGCATTTTGCAGCCTGCCTCTAGACAGACTGCTTCTGCAGAACAGCCTCTGCAGCAAAGACAGGCAGCCCAAAGCTCTGGCCACAGATCACATCACAGGGAAAGCACTCAAGAGCTGCAAGATCTGCACGGGCACTCACCGCTTGTCGTGTGGCAGTGTCGAAGGCCTTATAAACAGCTCCAAAGCCCCTAGAATCATAACAGTGGCAAGAGCAGAGAAGTTTTTCAGTGCTGAGGAGCAAAAGGCAGCCCAGGCAGGAGCTCTCTGCTGCCTGCAGTGGCTCTCAAACACTGGGCTTTGTCTACTCTTCAGCCAAGGGCACAGCAGCCCAGCAGCCCTCTGCCATGCAGAGTGTCCAAGAGAAAAGCTGGCTCCCACAGGAAGAAAAAGGGCTGCTAGAAATCTCCAATGTACACAGTAGGTTATGCATGTGGGGGGGTTTTCTTTGCCTTTTTCTTCTTGTGTATGTGCCTGTGATGTGCCTTTCCAGGCAATGAAACACACAGTGCTGCTGGGCCTTCTCACTGCTCTCTTTTCATCCTACCTGCCAAACTCAGGCAATGCCACACAGCCTTTCTTATTTTCCTGACCACTGAATATTGTTTCCAGAAAAATACTACTAAGAAATGCTACTGAGAGCTGTTATCTGACAGCTGTCTGGTGGGAAACAACACACAAAACCTGCTCTCTCAGGTTTTCCTTCCTTCATGAGTGTGGCCATATTACTTTGAATCATACAAAACCATGTCTCCTGGGAAAATAGGCAAACTGGTGCCACATCTTGGAGGGACAGGAGGGCTTCCAGGTCCTGCTCCTTGAGGCAGCCAAGACATTGTCAGCATCCAGTTATCTTTGATGATGCCTTGTACTGCCTCAGTAGTGAGACAGGGACAATCTGGAGCCAGGCTCTGAAGATGCTTGCAGCTTGCCTGACTTCCCACGTGCCATTGCACCACCAAAATTCCTGGCCTGTGGTTCTGTAGAAATAAGTGTGGCTGCACTCACCCACTGCCAAGATGTTCCCATCCAGTGTACTTCTTTTCTGGATCTTCCACACTCACCACACACCCTGAAAGAAACAAAATGCAAGAAGCAAAGTTCAAAACAGAGAGATTGAGCTTGCAGGAGATCTGAAACCCAGCTCCACTCTCTGGGGCTCTGAGCAATTTGTGGTCTTTTGGCTAACGATAACATCAACAAGAACAACAACAGCAGCCCCAGCAAGACAGGCAGCTCTGCACAGAGTCTGATTCTGCCACACTCCTTTGCAGGGTTGCCTTGAGGGGAAACTAAGCCCATGGAAAAACCATCAGAGCAGACAGAAATCAGAAGACAAACAGGCACCAAGGCAAGTGGCTGTCATCTACAAACGGGAAGGAGGGCTGAAAAATCAGGAGCCTTCATTTTCTTGGGAAGAAACACTCTCTTGGGAGATTCAGCACAAGATTACATACTTCCAAAGATTCAATGCACCCTGGGATCTGGGATGAATTTTTATCAACATCTGCTTTTTGCAGAGCAGAAAGAATCTTGCAAAGTGAATTCCAGGAGAGGAGGGGATGTTCCCTTCCTCTCAGCAGTTTGCCTAAAGAATGCCTTGACATTTTCAGAGAACAGCAGCTCATGCTACATCCAAGAACAATGGCTCTAAGAATTAGAACCCTTTTCATTTAGGAGCAGGCTAAGTTCTGAAGACCACTTTGCCCGTTCCTCATTTAGTGAAGAACTACAAGTGCTGGTCTTCAGCCTGGGCTGCAGCAGCCACGGGCACTGGACTTGGCCCCTTGAACAGCACCCACGTGCCCCATCTTCCCAAAGGGCACAGCCCAGATGGGTCACAAGGACAGCGCCGCTCCTCAGGCGCTGCCGTGACACAGACACCTGCTGTGTGAGAGATGCTGATCCTCTCACCAGCCCAGGCAAAGCTGCAGCAACGGGGCGGCAGCTGCAACCCCACAGCTGAGGAAGGCTCCAGCCCCTGCAGGCACAGCAGCTGTCAGTGGCAGGGCAGGTATGACAAAAAGCTTGGCAAAGCCTACGAACGGCCACTGACAGCCACTGTCAAGAAGCCAGAGGCACACCCAGCTCTGTTACAAGCTGTTGACCCCACTCAAGGTAGAACATGGTTGTCTTTATGTTCAGACCCACAGAGGAGTCAATCAATCCACCTTTTGTCCCAACAGCTGATGGCAGACACTGAGTAAACTGGGCTCTGCTCTGTGCCTGACCCGTTAGTCTCTGACAGCACTGCACTGGCAGCTATTACTAGTTGTAAGAAGCAACTCAGCCGTACTGCAGAGTCACCAAGGCCTTGGTGTGCTTTCCTCGAGTGCAGGAATCTGTGCAGGGATTGAGGCCAATGCTTAGTATTCCAAGAGTGTTTACCAGCTGGGCATTAGCAGTGACAAAGTGCCTGGTACTGCAGGAACATGCAGCAGAGGGGCTGCAGGGTTCCTCCTGAGAATTGCCTGCAGGGCAGTTCTATCTGGAAATGCCACATGGATGTGTCTCTTTGATGCAACGTCCTAAGCATACAACTAAAATATCCAACAGGGATTGTAAAAAAACGTCCTTTTTCTCTTGAGGCACAATGAAAACAACACTTCCTATCTGATACCTCGGGATTGTTCTAAGAATGTAATCTTTTATCTTTTAAGGCACATTGAAAAGACCTCTTCCTCTCTTATTTGTGCTGTCACCTCATGTTCTCTTCCAGGAGGTCAGGCTAACCAAAATGTAGAATTCTTATCAAACCCAAACTGTAGAAGGAACAGTAGATGTACTAACAGTCATAAAAACAACACCAGCATTAAACCAGCCCCACAGACAATCAAGTTCTGGGAAGTATTTTGTCTCCAATGACTGGTGACAAGTCAGGAGTCTAAAGGGAATCTAGGAAGCCAAATGTTCTCATCAGTTTGGCCAGACTAGCACACACACCTTCACGGAGGCATTGGCTGGGTTGCAGCCTTCTGCTGCTTGCAAAACAATCCCTGCTTTTGTCTTCACTGCACAGGGAAGCTCAGGCAAAGCCCACCCACTCCCAGCTGCCCTCAAAGGCAAAAGGAATGCCCCAAAGTGCTGCCTGGCTGCCCCCGAGCACAACACTGGCTTCTGTAGGGAGTCCAAAATGTCTGTCTGACACCAAAGGCAGGAGGAACATGTGCTCCAGCCCATGCTGAGGCTCACACACTATAAAACACTGCTCAGTCACACAAGAAATCCCCAGGACATACTCAGCAGCTTCAGGAACTGCTTCTCTCTCTCCTGGCTTGAGCGGGCCGAGCTGCTCATGCTCTGGTTTTCAGGCTGTGGAGAGGAGGCTTCTTGGCAGGATGCTGCTGCACCAGCAGCTTCGATGGCAGATCCTGCGTCCACCTGGGATAAGAAATTTGTTTGTGTCAGAAAGGTGCTTGGCATAGATGTCCCAGACAGAGCATTTCAAAGGCAAGCCCTTAGGAACAGCACTGGTGCTAGGCTGCAGGCTGAGCTGTCAACTCTTCCTCCTCAAGTCAAACCCACACAAGCAGTCAGAGACTACAGCTTGTCACAGCCAGCCGTGGAGGAGAGTGTGAAAGGGAAAGAGCAACTTGAGACTTCAGCCCGTTCTGAGGACTGCAGTCACCATGGACAGGGAGAACTTGCTCAGAATCTGTGTGGGTCACCATGCTCACCTGAACAAGCCCTTCAAAAAACAAAGGGAGCACTAAGAGGCCAGCAGAAATACATTCACGGGATTGCTGGCCCACTGGCCACAGCACTAGCCCTGCTGCCCAGGGCAGCAGCTGAGATTCAGCAGTCCAGGAAGTGTCCTTCTGTCCAGCTGCCATGGAGCCCACAGAGCACAGCGGTCAGAGACATTGCCCCCATCCACTGCTGCTCTGCAGGGGAAAGGCAGCAAGGGCAGAGACCACTTGTTGCATGACTGCAGTGCCTCCTGCTCTTTCACTCACCTGCTTTTCTTCAGTCAGCCTGCACTGCAGCAGGACCTTGTGCATCCTTTCCATTTCCTCTTGGTGCCTCTTCTCCATTGCCATCATCTTCCTCTCAGCTTCCTGCAGCTCAGCCTGCAGCATGACCTTGATATTCCATCAAGAGAAATCTTACTGGCACCTGCCATCACACTCAGGTTTCCTCTTTTCCAGTCTCTAAAGCACTTCTATTCAGCCACTTCTTTCTGCTTCTCTACCCAGCTCTAACCCTTCCATCCCAGCTCTTCTTCCTGCTGCTCAGCACTGGAGCCTGCCAGGCTCTGTTTCCAGTGCCTGCAGTAGTCCTTGCCTAACCTTTCCTCAGATCTCCAGTTCCTGCCCGCATCACTGCCCATCCCTCTGCTGCCTGCCTACTCAGGCTCACCTGCCCGTTCTGCCACTGCTCATTCAGCCTCTGCCTCAGCTGCTCACTTTGCTTCAGCTCTCTCTGCAGCTGGTACACCTTGTGGATGACAGCAATCTTCTGACGCTGCTCTTCCTGCAGCATCTGCACACAAAGGAAGAGAAGATGGCTTTAAACTTCCCACACACCACTTGTGTGGCAATCAAGATTGATGTGCTCTCGCTTTCCAAAAGCATTTTGTTCTCATGCTCGTATTTCTAAGGGGCCAGCTAAGAGACAATGCCACCCAGACAGACAGTGCCCAGGGAAGCAGTGCCCATAAGGAGCCCAGAGGAGTCCAAAACAGCACACAAACTCTCTTTCCACACTCTGTGCCTCTTGACTGCCTCTGCTTGATAGCTTTTCTTCTTCAACTTGCATGACGGCAATTTCCCCCTTCATCTCAAGCAGCCTTTTCTCCTGCTCCCTCTGTACCTCTGCCAGGAAGTTTGCCCGTTCCTCCAGCTGCTTCCGTGCCTCCACATGCTGCTCTTCCAGTTGTCTCTCCTGATGAGGGCAAGAGACACTTCCAGATGAAGTCCAAGCAATGCTCCCCATAGAGAGAAATGGAAGCTTCATCCCTCCAACAACCCCCCCACCTGGAAAGTGCACATGAGTCATGACTTTGTGCCCTCCAGCAATGCTGTTCTAACCCAAAATTTAGAGGGAGTGTCAGCAGCTGGAAGGAAGAAGATGCCACCTTCCTTCCCTGCTCTCATGGCTGCCTGTTTTCTGGCCCCTCTCTCCTCAGCATTTCTGCCTGTTCTCAGAGGCTCTGTGCTCACATTCCCCCTGCCCTTTGATCAAGGAAGAGCTGCACATGGACTGCAGGATGAGGATGAGGCCAGCGCCTCGATGATCCAGTCACAAGGCAGGCCACCAGCTGAAATACCAGCAACACGGGGCCTCTTGGGTATGATTCAGGCCCAAAGACATCTGTCCACCATGGGAGGACAGAAAGCAAGGAACCCAGTTGCTGGGACTGCACTTGGCAGCAAGGTCAGCAGCTGCCTGCTGCATGGCACAAGGCTCTGGGGAAGATCCTGCCCCTTCGCTGCCATGCTTTGGGTGGCGACCACCCAGCCTCCTGGGGAACTTGGCTGATGCCCATCCTCAACCTGTGCATGCATATACTGTCCCAGCATTGTCCTCTGGCTCTTCACAGGCCTTCAAGTATGAGCCCTTGAAGGTCCCTGCTGCCTGGCCCAGCAATGTGTGGCCTACAGCAGATGCTTGAGGCCATGTCACATACTCAGGCTGCTCTTCTGCTGAGACAGCCCACCAAACCTGCCTGAAATCTTCAGGTGCCTCTTGTTTCTTACCAGTTTTTGCTCGAGATTCCTTTTTTCCTCTTCCTGGGCAGATTGCCAGAGTCTCAGAGCCTTGCAGCACTGCTCTTGTGCCCAGCGGAGCTGTTCAGCCATGTCTTCACATTGCTGCTGGCTGAGAGCTCTTACAGCCAGCAGCTCACGACGAAGGCCCCTCACATCCTCTGCAAACATGACACACGGCAGCAGTCAGACACTCCACAAGCAGAGCAATCTGCTGGCCTTAAGCCCTTCCAGTTTCAGGCAAGGAGGGACCTGCCCTCAGCTGCTTCACTGCTCAGAAGCCCTGGGCACAGAGCTGCCTTCGCAGCCACTGCACGGGGCAGGGCCACCAGCAGAAACAAAGCGCACCAGGCTCTCACTCAGTATCGCCTCCTTGGCCTGCCTGGCCCTGTGCACTTGGGCTTCCACACGGCTCCTGGCCATCTCCAGCTCCCATATGTGCTGCTCAGCCTCCAGCAGGCTGCTTTGCAGGCTCTCCTTCTCTGACCTACAAGGCGTGAAGATGAAGAGCAATTGCTCCTGGCACACAGGGGCAGCTTCTCCAGTAAGATGTGCTTTAAGATCCCTACACCTTAGTACACAAAATGGCTTGCATGGAAACTCAGATACAGCCGGACTATCTTGCCACTTTACATAGCAAAGCAGGCCCCTCCAGGTGACTGGGCAGCCTTTCCTCATGACCTAGCCCAGCTCAGTTTGGTCTCAGCAACCAAAGCTGAAATTGCTGTTGCCTGACCTATCACACACGGGTGTGCCCACCAAGTATCTGCAAAGGGACAAAAGCCCAGCCTCTGCTCACAGCCCTGATCTCATCAGCACTTCCAAGTCACTCTGCAGGTGCAGGACAGAACAGGGCTCTCCTGGCTGACTCCTCAATGCTTCATGCCATTCATAGTGGACGTATAGGTACTTTGTTGGCCAGGCACTCTCTAAGTAAAAGGGACTAAAGGAATTCACCAAACCATATAGCAAAACCTCTGGCTTCTAGCAGCATGAGTAGGAAACCAGAAGTAGGTTTCTATCTGCACAAGAACTCTCTAGGAGGAGGGACAGATATCCGGCCAATCAAATTACTGGAATTGGATGAACAAGACCACTTGCTACCTTTATTTTTGGCTAACTAAGCCAGCAGTGCCCAAATATCTGGGCACTCTTTAAAAAGGAAGAAGGATCAGCCAAAAAGATCCTTGACAGGTTACAGAGGTGACTGGACAAGTGGTTAAGAATCAGTGCTCAGCAAGAATCCCCAGACACTGTCAAGAAGTCACAAGACCTTTCCCTTCTGCTGCTGCTGCTGTTTGTAAGTAGTTCTAGGTTCTGCACCATCCTTCACAAGAGTCAGCTCTGCAGGCTCTCAAGATTTTCAGCATGACCCTCCAGCTTCACCTGAAGTATCAGCGTCCTACTCACAACATTCACATCTAAGAGCCTTGAATTCCAAAAACCCCATGTCAAACAACTTGGCAAGAAAAGATTGATGGTCAGATGCACTGAAGGAGAAAGCAAAACCAGAGGGAAACTTCTGGATTCAGCAAACATCTGCACAGTGTCCCTGGTCCTCAATTCAGTGCCAAGTTGGCTTGCTTTGCACTAGTCACAGGAATGTGCAAGGGGTCCCAAGCAGGCACCCAAAAAAAGCTTTGAGACCTTGAGCTGGCAGAAAAGTAATATTCACATCACAGTATCCTTCCCTTTTTGCTTGTATCTCTTTGCTTCTCTGCCCAAGAAACATCTGGAGAGCACACAGCAGGCAGTAAATCCTGGCATAATGCTCACCACCTTTGTAATTACAGACCTTCAGTAATGTCCCACCCAGGGTCTCCTCCCTGCCTTTACCTGGCCTCTGCCAGCTGCTCTGAAAGGCCTCGCAGGTCCCGCTCCGTGGCTGCCAGTCGGGCTTCCAGGGCAGCGTTCTCTTGCGCCAGCACCGCCTTCTCTCTGCACACCTGGGACAGGGTGTGCCCTTGGCGGGAGAACTCCTGCAGCAGCTTCTCCAGGCCCCTGTGGGCTGGCCGCTGCCGGCGGAAAACCTGGCAGTGGGGGGGCACCATTTTTCAAGAGGAACAACAACAACAACAACACAGGCTCGGTCTCAGCTTGCTGCCAGAAGCAGCATTCGGGGGGGTCTTGCTAGGACAAATCCCTCTCCCACAAGTGCTGCCTAGGAACAAGGTGAGCGTACCTTTGGCACTGCCAGAGGGACCGCTTCCTTCAGCAGATCCCTCTGAGGCTGCCATTCCTCCGCTGTCGGTGCTGCCACTTCAGACACCCTCTCTAGTGAGGAGTGGCGCTTTCTCTCAAATGCAGCCAACTCCTTCCACCTACGGCAAGCAGACAGACAAACAAGCCTTTAATTGCAACACAGTCTCCTTGCAAGACCAGGACTGCATACCATGTCCCACACAAGGCAGTCTCAGGGGCTTCCAACAGCCCTCTACTTCCACCTCAAGAGAATGCTGCAATTCCCTCCCTAGACCAGCATCTCTCTTTGTTGTTCCTGCAGGTGAAGGAGTCACCGCTGAGGAAGTCAAACAAGCTTCCAGAAGCCACAGAACACTTCCAGAAAGCTCAGGTACTCTCAGCTGAGTAACAGCTTCCTGCCTGTTAGCTCTTACACTCCTTTCTGATTACAGTGGATACTGGACTTGTAAAAGTTCTTCTTTGGCTAAGACATGCTTGCTAAGTCTAGATGAGTACTGCCACAATTACTCTTGCTTTCACTAGTGAAACAAGGAAAGAGCCTGCAAGCCATAGCTTGGGCAGGAGGTGGGGACGATTTTCCAATCCAATTATCAAAGGATGGTTAGGCTGGCAGAGATCCCAGGAAGCCTCTAGCCCAGTCTTCAGTTCCAAGCACTTGGGGTCAGCATCTGGACAGGCTGCTCAAGGCCCCATCCAGCTGGGGCTTTGGAATGTCTAGGGCTGGAATCTGCCCAAGCTCTCTGAGACACTTGTTCTGCTGCATGACTGCCTTTGCAGGTCAATGCTTTGCTCTCCTTAAGCCCAGCCTGACCCTCCCTTGCTTTTACTCTGGTCTAGTTAGGAATGCTTTTTGTCAGGGTTTAAGGAGTGAGTCCCAGAAAGCAGCTGTGCTCTAGGTTGCTCAGCAGCCAGACCTGCCCTGGGCTGCCTTCCCTCATCTGTGCTGAGCAAGTCAACAATGAGAAAGCCAAATTTGTTCTTTGACACTGGGCCTCCTAAAGCCCAGCAATGCCCACCCCTGCTCAGAGAAAGCGAGAAAGCTCAACACACACCTGAACTCCTGGGCACCGTGCACTCCGTCCGTGCTCTCCTGCCGCTCCGCCTTTCCTGTCTGGGCCCAGGAGTCCTGACTGGCAAGATCCTCTCCTCGCGGGACCTGCAAGGAATAGGCAGGGAAAAAGCACAAACAAGCAATCAGGAGCAGGGAAGTTGGCTCCTGAGAGCTGCTAGAAGCAGCAAGCAGCAGCCCTCCTGAAGACAAAAGCTGTTGTGTGGGGCTGTTTATGTGGTGTTGATGTGGTGTTTATGTCCCAACTAACCCTGGAGTTGCTCTGGAAGTGTCTGAATAGAAGCAGGGAACATTTCTCTGCTCAGCTCTGCTCAACTGGCTTCCCCTCAGGATTTCAGGCCTTCAAGAGCAGCCAACAGGAACTGCATTCCAGCCCTTCACAGACAGATTTTGTCTCTGCCATGCAGAGCTGCTCAGGAGTCTTTTCAACACACTTGGGTCATGTCAAAGTTAAGGAGGCAGTGGAAGCAGTGCCTGTAGCTACCTAGATAGGGTGTGGAGAGGGGTGGGTCCCTGCAGGCAACAGCGGCTCCTCGGCACCCCACAAGGCTGTGAACTGCACCTGGGGACCTCTCTCTGCTGAGAGCAGGGAGCCTGCACAGACTCTGTGCACAAAGGGGCTGACTTCCACACCAGTAGCACTAAAGGACATCATGCTACCGCTTCTCTGACACCAAGGGAAGTTCACAGTCCCTGTGAGAATGCCAGGAAAATGATGCCTGCATGTCAATTTTCAGATGCCATTTCTCATGGGTCAGTGGCTGGGCTGAGGAGCGAGGTCATGGCAGGACTCCAGCCCCCAGCACCCTCAGCCACAAAGGGCAAGGGCTGCCTGCTCAGAAACTTGCAGCTCTGCACTGCCCCAAAGCTTTGCACTCAACCAACCAAAGCTGCCACTGATTGCTGCAGGATGCTCAGGCCCTGGACTGACAACACCTGGAGGTTTGTTGCCCTTTGTGTCCCCTTTAGCCTCTGGAGGCAGAGAGCGAGCCAGAGGAGGTTCTGCTGCTGCTGTGGTGCTCTGCAGACAGGCAGCAGTGTGAGGGACAGGGAGTCACCTGTCATTTAGAACCTGATTTCTCCTGAGCTCTATTCCCAGCTGTCCTAAGCAGAAGTCATGTATTTGGGTAAAAGTGAGATGCTCAGGCATTAAAACTCAATTAAAAAGGGCTGATAAGTCTACTGTTTAAACAGGATTGTGCATGCTTCTGCAGGAGATATTTCATGCTGGCTACAATCAGCATGCAGCCTCCTGTCTGCAAAGCTTGACTTCCATTAGTTAAAACCTCTTCAGTCGAAAAAGAGGAAAGGGATGGAATCCTTCTGGTAGTGTTCATGCAGATGCTGATGTGGACTTTCTTTCAGCTTGCCAGGCCTGGCACTGTACTGCAACAGGCCAAGCCCACAGCTTTCTCCACACTCCTCAGACACCAGGAATGTCAAGGGTGCCTGTCCCACTCACCGAAGTGCGCGCTTGACTCCTTCCACCTCTGAGGCGAGCTGCCGGGGGCAAGGGAAAATGAACCAGGTGCTATTAGAAAACTGTTTGTGCTGAGGAATCCCACAGAGCAAGCCCACCCCAGCAGAGAGCATTCTCCTTCCACAACATCCCTCCAGGAGCAGCATTTCTTTAACACAGCAAGCAAGACTGCAGGCCAATACCCTAGGCTGTGTCTACCTTTTGTTCAGCTTTGCCACTAAGGAACTAGAAACTTGGCCGTGAAGACGCAAATTGTTCCTTAGCAGGCAGTGCCTACATTGGAGCTCACTGTCCAGCCTACAGCTAAAGCAGCTTTTTTCTCCTCTCTTTCCTGGACTTGCTTTTTCGTTTTGTAAATTGCATGCAGCATGTGCCATGTGGTTGCTGTAAACAATTCCCAATAAAAGCTTCCACCAATCCCCTCTCAGCACTTGCAGTTCTGTTGGGACACAGCACAGGCCCAGCTCTGGGCTTCAGGAGAACACACAAAGTGCTCGGCAGTTTGCCCTGCAGCGCAGAGCCAATGGCTCTTGGAGCACACAGAGGGGGTCCAGTTAGACAGGCACATCCTTTAAGGATGGAATGCAAGCAAAAGATGCTTTTCCTGAGTTCTGGAGAGACCTGCACAGTTTTTGGGAGGATGCCTGCAAAGCTCTCCCAGTCTGCATTTTGGAGGTTCCTACACCCTGCTGGGCAAGAGACACCCCCTTCTCCAGCTGAAGCTGTTGACAGGAGCTTTACCAAACATATGGCATCTTTATGCCATTTTTGTTCCAACGTGCTGCCCCAAAGGAAAAAACAACTTCTATTTACCAGCCAAACGAAGAAAAGCTTTCCAAGAAGCCGCCAATGAAAAGGCGCTGCTGACTGCTCTACGGACTCGCTCCATCCTTTGAGCAGGGCTGCTCGAGTCCGTAGGCCAGGAAACAAAAATGGAAAAAAAACCCCACTTGCACAAGTCTCGGGACTGTGCAAGTAAAAAGGGGTAAAACAGGACACTTGCACGAGTCCTGAGACTGTGCAAGTAAAAAGGTGAAAAATGGGACACTTGCACCAGTCCACGGACTGTGCAAGAAAATAGAGAAACAAAAGGACACTGGCCGTAATCTGAGAACAGCTCAGACGAGGTGATCCTCCTGCAAGGAGCACACCAAGAGCTGCTCTGCACGCTGAGGCCTTGCGGGCACCAGGAAAACCTCCTGCTGACAACGCTGTGACGTGGCAGCCCTCTGCTGACATCACAATAGCAGCCACTCTGGCTTGCTCTGTGAGTTCATGCATGGCAACCAAACCTTTCCTTCAGCTAACACAACAGAAAAGCCCAGAAAGTTCTCCTCTGCCCCAAAGCAGCACAAAACCCCATTGCAGTCCATAACCCACAGCTCAAAGGATCCCAGAGTAACACACAACAGGCACCAAGCCCATACACCCTGTATGCCAAGCTGAACACTCAGAAAGAGCCAGCATGTCAGGAAACCAAAGGCAATGCGCCCTTTTGCCCAGCAGTGCTTCTGACTAAAACCAAGAACATTTGCTTAAATGCTATGGATGAAATTGTGTTTGCTAATATCCTGGAGAGTTCCCTCAACTGGAATGCCTGTCATTCCCACCCATTTGCTGCATGGCTAACATCAACCAGCAAACTGTAGGGCTTGCTGAAGGAAGAATGACACCTAAGTGGGGAGAAAAAGCCAAGTAACCAACCTGCTGCACACACAGCACACTGCTGCTGCACAATTACAGCACCTCAAAGAAGCCTTTGGGGCCTGTGCCTCACTTCTGGCAGCTTCCCTGCAGTATGCATCTGGCAGTCACAGGGATCTGACTCCAATGGACACACAGAAAGAAGGAAAAGAACCTTAAATCCCAATGTGGGACAATGTAGAAGCTGGTGGGGGGAGGAAAACCACCAAAATGGGCAAGTCCCACCTAGAAGGGAGTTATGAGGCAGAGACCAAATAGCTCAGCTGGTGGCCACACCTTAGCAAGGCAGGCTCAGGAAAACAGAGCAACCAAAGGTTTCCAAAGTTCAGAAGCTTCCTTCCCCCTCCTCTCCTCTGCCCTTGAAAACAGGTTTTTTTCTCCCTCCTAAAAATACCTTCATGAGCATTAACAGAAAGTGCCTGGAAAAACCACCAGGTCTCAGTTAAAAACTAAAAAGAATGGAGAAAGATCTGGGCTTTTGCTGTTTGCCTGCTCTTGCAGCCATGGTACCATTTTGGAAGGGCTCTACACAAGTCCAGGTGTTTCCCAGCCCCATGACCACCTCTGGCATGAGCCCAGCAAGTGGAGTGGAGAGAGCAGCTGGTCAGATGCCACATGTGACAGTTGGGAGGTTGCATATTGTCCTGATGCAAATTCCCTCTCCATGTCACACTGGAAGTCAGGAGAATTCTCCAGAAATGTCTGATTAGATCAGGAATGCCTGTGGATCTACAGACCTCACATTTGTGCCTTACTGGTGTCATAATCCTGAAGCTTTAAGATGTTGCTGGGTGACCCTAATTTCCTCCAGGCTAGAGATCAGGAAATAGTTTCAAACATGCACTGCTTACAAAACAGTCCCCAGAGCCAGGCATACCATTTTCTGCCCACCATTCACAAAACACTGCTGTTTCCTCAAAGGAAAGCAACAGGAAGCTCCAGCAGCCTGCCCCCAGCCCAAGAGTGTGGCCACATTCTCTTCACAGAGAAAAGCAAGGCACAAATCTTCCCAGGAATATTTCTGGGTTTCACATTTTCTGAACATCAGAGAAAGAGAAAACACAATTCTTATGACTGTGTTGTGCCAAAGTAGAATGTAATATGGAGATTGTTTACCCAAAGTGAGGATGTTTTGTTCCCTTGGCCTATCAGGGTCAGGAGAATGTGTGTGTCGGGACTGCCACGAGACGGTCACGAGAGAATCAGAGTGGATGCAGTTCTGTGCAGCTGTGAGCAAGGGTGAATGTGTGGCAGATTCAGTTTAGATGCAATGTATATCGTATGGTATAACAAAGTAATTATTTAGCTTTCTGATAAGGTGGAGTCAGATGCATCCTTCTCTCTCCCTCTCCACAATGTCAGAGTCCCCTTGATTTTCCATACAAGAGTTTCCAACTGATTTTTTCCTCTACTTTCTCTGTCCTGTGTCTCAGCAAAAGTGGCTTCTGCCAGCACAATGAAGTGGACACAGACCATTCGTTCACATGCAACAGCACGGGTTGGTGCTCCAGCCTGAGAGCTGGAACTCAGCAATTGGGCAACTCTGCTTTGAGATGCAACAGCAGCCAGAGAAGGAGGCTGGGGGCGACAGCTTGGGGACAAGGCTGGCCCAGCAATGGCATGGCACACAAGCTGTGCAGGAGGCACCATCAGCATGACAGCCCTAAGAATGCCACAAAACCCACACAGTTTTACACATTTATGGGATGCTGGTTGCTCTGCATGTATGTCTGTACTGCTGCCTTTATAACCTTTTGGAAATGGTCAGAGCTAGCAGGATTCACCCCCATCAGGAGCTGATGCAGCCTGGCAACCTGCTGACTTACAGAGGCTTCTGGCTTTCCAGGTGAAGCCAAGGCAAGCCCTGCTGCTGCTGCTGCTGTGGCAGAAAGCCCCGTCTGGGCAGGGATGGCACCACTGTGCCACGGGCTGTTTCTCCTTCCAGAGCTGGGCGCTGCTTTTGAGCCACTGATGACGGCTGGCGGCAGAAGGAAGGGGCCTTTTCCTGCACCAGCACTCATGGACGCACCAGGGCCACCTTCAGGGGAGACTTTCGGCCCCACAGAGTAAAGCAGAGGGCCACAGCTGGCAAACGCTTCCTTTGGAGCCTTCCTCTCTCTGGAAAGAAGGGAGCCGAGGGCCAGGACGAGCAGCAGGGCCCGACCCCGGCCCGGGCCTGCAGGGAGGGGCGGCTGCCGCTGGGCGGCGCCATGGGCAGGGAGCGCGCCTGCGCGGGGCGGGCGGGGCCGGGCAGCCGCCAGGGGGCGCCCGGGGCGGGGCGGGGCCCCTGTGTGAGGGGGGAGAGCCTCGGGCAGTGCGGAGCCACAAACGGGATGTTAGTAAGCACTGCTGTCCAAAAGGAAAAAAGACAAAGGCCAAACCAGAAAGGAGCTATTCATTCCCAAGCTGAATTCCTCACAGGTGGAGGCAGGATTCCTCTGGTTCCCAGAAAGGTGCAGAAACAGGACATGAGGACACTATGTGCCCGTTACCTCCATGTCCAGGATTTTGCTACTGCGGGCCAGCGTAGCTCACAATCATATTCACCCCTTTACCCAGGTGTCTTTAGCTTGCTGGGATTTTCCCCTGAGAGCAGCCTGAGAATGCTGCTTGCTGTCACAGGGCTTTGTTCCTTCCAGGAAACTCCACAGACTCACTCAGCTTCCTCCTTTCTAAGACACAGCCCGGGTTGACTGCCAAGAGGATAAGCATTGTAAGCTGTTCCTCAGCAAATGCCATTCTCCTTAAGAAATGCTGATTCCAGTGGGATTTAGGCCCAAGTGTTGTTCTCAAGAGCACTGAAGTTCAGCAGCAGGACAAGAGCAGGCAGCTTGGCAGGCCTCCTCCAGCACTCACCTGCCTTGCAAATTCCTCTGCTTCCTCCAGCCATTGGCTGAACTCCTGTTCTTGACCTGCGGCCTTCTCCTGTTACCCGTGAGGCTGGCAAGCAGGTTTGGCACTGCTTTGGGACAGTGTGCGCCCTGTCAAAGAAGTCCTTTTCATCACCTGTTTTTATAGAGTCTGCAGACACATGCAGGTCTCACTTTTTCTTCTTCTCTCTTGTACAGTCTGTGGATTTGTGCAGGTGTACCTTTTTTCCCCCCTTTTTTTGCTGTACATTCTGACAACTTGTGCAAGTGTCCTTTCATTCTCCTTTTTCTGCACAGCCTGCAAAGTCATGCAAGTGTCCTTATTTTCCATTTAATTGCATGGTCTGGGGACTTGTGCAAGGGTCCATTTTTTTCCTCTTTTCAATGCACACTCTGGTCATTCTTGCAAGTGGGTGATTTTTCCCTTTTTGTTCCATGTTCCACAGACTGGAGCAGCATTGCTCAAATGATGAAGCGAGTGCACAGAGGAGTGAGCAGCGCTTTCCCTGGACCGAGCTCTGCCACTCGACAGAGCAGCCACCCAGCCCGAGCCACTGGTGCCACATTCAGATGGGGATGCCCGGTATGGGGCGCTTGGTGGGCCATAGTGGGGAGGCTGGGGACCGTTCCCAATCCTGGCCTGAGCACTGACAGCCACGTCTCACCCGCAGAGAGAGTGCAGGAGGTCCTGCGAGAGCCGTTCCGCTGGGGTCACTGCTGCTGCACAGTGGCTTCGGCACTGTCTACTCGGGGACGTTTCCCACGGATGGCACCCCGGTGGGTGGTGGGGGTGGGGCGGGGGGCAGAGCAAGGATGGGGCTCAGCAGGGCAGGATCTGAGCTCAGCCCGCTGCCCCCCTTGGCTCACAGGTGGCCATCAAAAGTGTGTCACAGGATTGCATCCATCATTAGGGCCAGCTGGTGAGTGAGCGGGGCCAGCAGCAGAAACTGGGACATGACAGGCGGGGTTGGCCGAGGCCCAGCAGAGTGGAAGCCACCAGGACGCCCAGAGGGAGAGCGGGCGTGAGCTCTGTGGAGGGCTCAGAGCATCCTGGGCTGGGTGAGGGGTTCTAGACACCTGGCAGGGCATCAGCCCCACTGACACCATTGTGGTCTTTGCAGCCTGTCGGAATCCGCGTGCCCAGGGAGATCGAGCTGCTGGACAAGGTGTCCCCTGGGTTCCATGGTGTTGATAAGCTCTTAGATTGGTGTGAGCTCCCTCACAACATCATGTTGGCGATGGAGTGCCCTGAGCACTCACAGGACCTTTTTGATTTCATTCTGGCATGGGGGCTCCACGTTGGAGGAGGTGGTGCAGGGGCTGTTCCTCCAGGTGCTGGAGGCTAGGCAACACTGCAGCAGCTGTGGGGTCCTGCAGCGGGACATCAAACCGGAGAACATCCTCCGTGACCGGGCCACGGGACAGGCAAAACTGATGGACTTTGCATATGGCACCTACCTCCAAGACACAGTCTGCCCACACTTCGCAGATGAGCCCACCTAGGGCTATGCTCCTGGTCAGTCCCGGCATCCCAAGGCCCAGCCTGACTATGGCTCCGGGGATTCCCCTGTTTGCTGCCAGTCAGGGGCACATCTATGAGCCACACAGATCTGCCTGTACGAGACAGAAGGAAAGATCAGAAGAATCATTCCACCTTCTCTCGCTGCTAAACCACTTCTTCTCTTCCTCATAAAGACAAAATGCAGTATTTTCTATGCATCAATAGCAGCTTGTAGCACCTGCAGAGCTGAGAGGATTTTTCCCCTGCTGCTGTGCTACAGGCAGATTTAGCAGCACTGTCTAACACGGAGATACACGGAGGAACCACAAGCAATTGACTTTATGCCACTTAATCTCAAAGGGCACCACTCAGCAGATGGAGATTGAAGAGACTCGTGCACTCCCTGTTTGCTCTGTTGACACACATCTGGCTGCCACGGCTTTCCCTGATGGAGAATAACAACAAGGGACAGCTCCCTCCCAGCCCTGCAGCCCAGAGATCTGCAGGGCACTATCAGCACCCGGCTTCATAAGTGACCAGTTCTTATGGGATGGAACCAACCACCAAATCCTCGCTGACTTCAGCAGCAGCAACAGCAGTTGCTGCATCTGATCCCTAGGGCTGGGGCTGGGCTGGACAAAGGACACGCACAGCACATTGCCCCTGAAGAATGCGACTTTGGAAACAACCACCTGCCACTGCCTCCTGTTGTTTGTGCTAGAGTCACAGCAGGCTGAGGCACTGGGCAGCCCTCAATGGCACCTGGGACTGCAGATGACAGGCTCTGGCCTCCGGGACCAAACACGGGGGGAAGTCACTCTCCAGACAGACGGAGCTTGCAGATTGAAAAGGCTGCTGTGAGCAGCCACCTCAAAGGGCAGACAGATGAGGTTCTCCTGCACTTTAGCTGTGACACACAGCTACACAGCTCGACACTGTGGAGCACAGAAACAACAGAAGGCACAGAAAGAGGGACAAACCCACTCAAGCACAGAGACTTTTCATGATTGCTGAGCCCCAGACAACCCCAAGTGTGGCGTCACCCACCAGTCCTTACCTGTTGACAGACAGCAGGTCCAGTGGGTGCTTTGCGTCGCTGGCCAGGGTCCTGCCAGGTGCTTTCCTCTCTGCTCTCCTGTACTGCCAGCAGACCTGCCCACCTTCTTGGTTCCACTTGCAGAGCCTCGTACCAATTAGCCATGGCTGCCTGGGAGGTGGGAGCAGTCACAGCGGGGACGTGCCGGCTACACCGAGCAGGAACCAAAAGCATCTGTGTGCACAGCTGAAAGCCTGTATATCCACGGGGTATTTTGGCTGTCCTGCTTTTCTCACTGGGTTTTGGCTGGAAATGCAATTGCACTTTCTTCCTCATCCACAAGTCCATGGCTGGGCAACAACTGGCCAATAGGCAGCATTCCAAAGGCAGTGTAGGTTGGAGCTGATAAAGGAAGGAGACTGTTCCCAATTCCAAACCACACCAGAACGCCCTTAGGAGGTGTCAGGATCTCTGTGGTCGAGATGACCCCAAGAATGTTAGAAAGTCTCTTTTTTCCCAGCCCGGTGCTCGAAGCAGGAGTCGTAATTCCTTGGCTCTGGTTTTGGAGGTTGTTTATTTTCTCTTATCTAATACATTCTTTTCCTGACCCGCTGCGGTCTGACTAGCAGGTCAGTTCGTGGCACACTGCACTGCCCTTTGGGTGGTGTCAACATTTTATACTAAGAACTATGTGTAGTTTATTTATAATTATTTTCCAGTACCTAGCACCTATGTTAGACAGTCGGTCTCTAGTCTAAACCAATCTAAAAGTGCCAGAATCACACAGAAGATGGAGGCTATGAAGAAGAAGGAAGAAGAAGGAAGAAGGACAGGGCACGCCAAAATACCTCCATCTTGCCTCCTGAACCCCCATTCGAAAAACCCCAAAATTCTACCTTTTCACCCTGAGACAAACTATTATTCTGCTTAAATTCTCGTGACTTGTAGCTCTTCACGTAATGTTGGCAATTTTCTCCATGGGTCAAAATCAAAGACACCTCAAAGGCACAGATGTCTTTGCATTCATGCCAGGGTCTCTGAGCCCCCTGCCAGGAGCTCGAGCCACCCAGGGCAGCCAGAGGGATGTCCTGGGTTCCGACAAGGAGGGACTTTCCATCTTTAAGAATGAATGACCAATTCAGAAGTGAACGTAGAGCCTTATTCCCTGACTGGCAAGGAAGGGAATTATCGCCCGCCAGGGGCTGTGTACAAATCAGGAATAGGACAGGACTGCTGAGGAACGCAGCTTGAGCTATTTTATTTTCCAGCATCAGTCTCATGACCTGGTTATGACAATGCAAAGATGCCATCAGCTCACATCCCAGGAGCAGACCAAGAACTTAATGTTACAACTTACTTAAAAGTTTTTTGACTAATCACACAAAGCAAAAGCATATTGACAGTACTTCCATTCAGTCACTGCAAGCACACCTACCTTTGGTTAAAACAATGCTTGCTTATTTCTAATACAATACCGGATTGTAAGCCTTAAAATACAATGCACAGAGCTCTATTATTAAGCTTCGAACTTCCTAATATCTTGCTAGATATACTTTTCTGCAGCTTAGGGAGTTATTCTAGCCAAGCATTAATACACAGACTATTGGTCTATTTACCCTTACTTTTCAACTTTTTACATAATTTTTCTGCTGACCTATCTTATGGCTACTGCTTAGCTCTAATCACAGTTATGTCTCTGAGACCTTCCTCTTGCAGCTTTTCCAAAACCCTCTGATGTTATGGATTCCCACAATTCCCCTCTCAGTTCACCTAAAAAGAAACCTTCGCAACCATGTCTTTTATTAACTGCCTTGCGTTTCATATCTTTACTATAGTATATCTGCTTATTATTTGCTTAAAGCATCCTTTTTGCTCACATTAAGTGTTGCTATATTACAACACAAGAATTTTAATGCTGTAAAAGTCCAGTCAGTTCAAAGGGCATAAGTCATGTCTGATAGCAATTACAAGTCAATGTTCAAAAAAGTCTCACCTGTTCCAAGGTTTAATTCAAAACCTTCTTCTATGTCAATACCTTCATCCACCATCTCTGTGAGATTTTGAGAACTCTCTGTGAATCCATTTCCTACTTCTCCCTCTCGTACGATAAAATCTGTTTTGATAGTTTTGTCTGGCATTTGTTGCACGCACCGAAGTATGCAAGGTATTACTACAGTATTGCTACCAAAACACCCAACACATATAGACCTATTTTACAAAGTTCTCTTTGCCAAGGTGCAAAGCTCCATCCTTGGAACAAATCATCTAACCAGGACCCACCATCTTCTTTAACTGGAGCTGTCAAATCTTTCAGCTTTTGTATGTTTTTGTGGATGGATTCAGAATGATCAGACAGGTTCATACAACACACAATCCTTTACATTCCTCACAACCATGTCCATATGCCAGTGAAAGAAAATCAACTGCAGCTCTATTTTGAAGGGTAGCATGCCCAACACTATTAACATCTGTCAGCATATCACTGATTGCAGTGGATGTGGCATTAGTTTGTTTACTCAGCCAAGATCCAACCTGATCTAATTGTTTCAATGCCCTGGCTGATTGGGGTAAAAAACTGCTGAAACCCTTTTGGCAACATTCCAAGGCATGAAATCACTCTTACAGTTTTCATGGTAGTGATGAGCAGATCTTGTTCCCCTGTGTTTCTTCTTAATGACTGCTTTAGCAGTAGGTGCTATCACAGTGAGCATTCCAAGGCTACATGGGTCACCTTCAGGGTGTGATGGGATGCCCTGCCAAGCCCTATCTCCACCAATGAACCAACATCCTTTTGGCAATTGTCGTGGATATTGGTCAGCCTCGGAAAGCACATCCCAACTGTTTGAATAATTACACCAAAACCTAGAATTTCTATATGCAAAATAATGGGGAGTAACATTGCACTTTGGAGGATCACCTTCTTGCCAATCATTAGCTTCAAACGTAAGGCAGAAATCCATTGTTAAAAGACCAAGGATTTCAAATTCTTTGGGTTCAGGTCCTGCTTTGGGAAGTTCTTTGGTCCAAACGTTCCAATCCACTACAGGATTGCTCCCATTGTCAATATCACCAGGCTTACTACTGAATTGCTTTTTGACCAAGGGCAAATCTTTTACTGGCACACCGACTAGACATGTAGAGAAAACCTTTCTGGTTCCAAATTAGACAAACTTATGGTGTTTGAGCCTGCTGCCTGGTGGCTAAAGTCACCCAAACATTTGTTTTTGGTTGTTCCGCTGGCAAATTTGCACTACAAGAACCAATTAAAACTAAGCAACACCAGTGTATAATTTGATTTCACTCCATCCTTTTCATGAGCTAATTTTCGGCAAAAGATCTTCCCATATATATCAATTTAAAAACTTTGGTTTTGACTTTTCATTAAAATTTTGCCTTTGAAAGTCCAATAGAGGGGATCTGTAACATAAGAAAATAAAACCCATGCCTTTGCCAAAAAAGCTCTACGAAACCAACAACTGACACATTTATAAATAGCATAAAATCAGAGTTTGCAGGTTCCACTGATGAACAAGGAACGTCAGGCGTGACCTGTGATCCTTCTGTTTGGCTCACCTCTGCATACTTGAATGAATTGTCATAATTGCTTTTAATCAAGGAGAGTACATTGGCTATTTTAGGCTTGGAAATTTTCCTTTGGTTTGAAGAGGAAAGTAATAAAGTCTCTTTGGCCACCATTGATTTCACTGCCACTAGCACAGAGTTATTATTATCGTGGTGGGTGTATTTATCAAGACCCCAAGGCCCCTTGCCATTATGATTTTGGTCTATTTTTGATGGATTCTGCAAGCTGAGGTTTGAGTAGTTCCAAGTCTGTGTCTTATGTTTCTAACTGACATCTTTCAAAAGCAGAATGAGCTCTCTCATTCTGGCTTGTCAGCGTTAGAGCTTGGTTCTGCATGAACCACATTGGATAATGTTCATCTGATGTCTGGCCAAATTCCACTGTAATTCCTTGGCCTGAGGAATATCAGGAAGACCTGCTGAGCTCCATGAACACTGTCAGCTGCATGGAAGAGAACATCCTTGGCTTTACTGAAGAAACTGGAGCTCAGCTTAGGTTAGATACTCTTGAGCAGGAGAAAGGCTGGAATCATTTTCCTGAGGCCTGTGTGCCCAGAGGGACTGAGATCTGGGGAGCAGCTGGGTGTTTCTGCACATGGATGTAAGGGGACTGCCAGGCAGCTGAAGCCTTAACACAGGCAAACACTCCCCAAGTCTTCTCAGGCAACACTTTTCTTCGGGTTTCAAATTGTTCCCACTTGTCTGTCTGTGAAGATGCCCCTAAAACCACAACGCAAGCCTCTCAGAAGTGGTGTTACATTTCCAGCAATGAAGAAAAGAAACCCAAAGCCAACAAAGTTTCTAAAACAATGATTTTTAGAGAGGAACTTAATTCCCTGTGCTGGAAGGCTGGACATGAGGGTGTAAATGGCTCAGTCTCTTCTGCTTCTTTTCCAGTGCTGCTGAAACACCTAGTGACCGAGTTTTTTCTCATAGCCCAAGCCACATTCTCCACGTCACCAAGCCAGAGCCTGGTGATGTGGAGAGCCTGCCAAAACCTCCTGTTTGTTTCCTGGCACTTTCTGGGATGGGCCTACCATTAATGCATTGACTTGAGTAGCCAAATGAGCAGAGAGCGACCATAGGGATGGCACCTCTCCTTCTTCTGACCATGGAAAGTTTTCTTTTGCTGCATAAGGGAAGCTGAAATTTTCCGACAGCTGAGAGACGAGCTGCAGGTGTTTCCTGTGTGCCCAAGCAGGCATTTTCATCCCAATACATTTCTGCAGGCATCTTAATGTGTCTGTGTGGAATTTGAGATTTAAATGTTTGTTTCCTTACCTGAGGAATACCTGGTGGATTTCCTTTCTTTCCTTCCAATTACCATTGTTTTCAAGAACAAAGGAGAGAACTTGATGAGTTTTGTTTTATGGCAGCTCTGCTTAAGGGACCAACAAGCACTGCAGAGATGCCTTTCTTGTACTAATCCTTGGAAATAGCAGAGTTAGTATAGCAAAGTCCCTCTTCCAAAAAGCCTATCAAGCTGGTGTGAATTCCCAGAGAATCAAACGTGCTTTGCTGATGTAGTTCCCACTTGTTAGGTCTGTCATTGAAATCAGCTGCCAAGGCAAGATCTGCAGGATGTTGGAAAAGCTGTGGGGTTTGGGTTTTTTGTAGGTGAAGGAAAGTCATCTCTGGGTCTCTGCCAGGGCAGAAACTGCCACTGCAGAGTGGAGCTTAAACAATGGGCTCAGGGAGAGCAGTTACAGATGGGCAAAGCAGCAGGTGGAACCTCCCTGTTTCCTTTTTCCCCAGCCTCAAATCCTGATAGGCACAGGAGGGAAACTAAAGCTGCAGGAGCCCAAGATGTTTTCACCTTGCCTGTGTGACTTCCTGAGCTGCTGCCTGCAGGCAGACGAGGTGCGGCGCTGGTCTGCCAAGGAGCTCCTGCAGGTAAAATTAAAAGGGGCTGCAGGTGAAACAAGGTGCGAAGGATGAGCTCCTCCTCCATGGAAGTCCAAGGCATCAGATGAGCCCCCTTCCTCCTCACCTCCACTCATGGTGCTCTTCAAATGGAAACAGTGAGAAATCCTAGACTGGGTTGGGCTGGCAGGGCCCTGTAAAGGTCATCTGGTGCAAGTGTCCTGCAATGAGCAGGGACATCTTTAAAGAGATCAGATTGCTCAGAGCCATTTTCCACCTGACCTGGAATGGTTCCAGGGATGAGGCACCTACAAGCTCTTGGGGACCCCTGTGCCAGTGTGGCAGAATGTTCTAAGTAAACAAGTTCTACCTAAGACCTACTCTGATTGCATCCCCTTTGTGTTTAGAAATATTTCCCCACATTCTGTTGTAACTGGCCCTGTTCAAAAAAGGTGTCCCCCACTTTCTTCAAAGCCACACTGAATTTTGGAAAATGGCTATAAAATCTCCTTGGGCCTGTTCTTCACACAACTGAATAACTCCACCTCTCTCTGTTTTTCCTGAAAGGAGAGGTGCTCTGTCCTCTGACTGTTTTCTGTTGCCCTGTTCTGCAATTTGGTGGTGTGCCCCATTTTATCCAATGGCAAAAGAATTGAAGTAGAGCAATGCAGGGTACAGAGACATGAAAAGGTGGTGCAGGAACCCAAGGAAGCCAGGCCTGGCTGAGTGGTCAGAGATTTGGCTGTGGGCAGGAGGGGCTGTGGGGTGCTCACTGTGAGCCTCTGAGGGGCCCTGGTTTGTGCCCCCAGCCCACCCTTCGAGGTTTCTGGCACGCAAACAGGGAGAGCTGAGAGGGACTTGTCCCAGCCCCATCTGCTGCCTGGCACGCTCAAACAGACAGGAACTGCCCCAGGGTTACTGCCAGGCTGTGTGGCAGAGAGGGAAGTGCAGCAGCCAGTGCACTGGGCTGTCCCTGCTGGGAAGGAAGGTGCCATCCAGCACAGGAGGGGCAGGGCATGGAAAGGTAGACACTGCTCTGTCTCCCTGAAAGATCTTTCTGGATCTTTCTAGGAGCCCTGTGAATCCTGTGAAGCACTGAGTTTGGAAAGTCATGGTTCATTGACTTCTCTTGATTTTCTTTTTTCCTTTGTGCAGCATCCATTTATAACATCTGCTGAGCCTGCATCCAGCCTGGTGCCACTGATTGTTTCCTTGAAGAAGAGGAAGGAGACAAGAAAGTGAAAATCACATCAGCACCACTTGTTTCTCAACCAGCTTAGAGCAGGATTGTAGGTTAGGACAAGGTTAAGGGTTAGGGTTAGGCTTAGGCTTAGACTTAGATTTAGGCTTGGTTTAGGCTTAGGTTTAGGCTTAGGCTTAGGTTTAGCCTTAGGCTTAGGCTTAGATTTAGGCTTAGGCTTAGGCTTAGGTTTAGGCTTAGGCTTAGGTTTAGGCTTAGGCTTAGGACTAGGTTTAGGAGTAGGTTTAGGACTAGGGTTACAGTTAGAGTTAGTGTTATGACTAGGTTTAGGTTTAGGGTTAGTGTTAGGGTTAGCGTTAGCATTAGGGTTACAACTAATCTTAGCGGGTTAGGGTTAGGGTATGATTGTCTAATAGGTCTGCTGAGTAGGATTTGAAATTGATAAAATTTTTAAAACCAAAACTCTCCTTGTAATTTCCTTCCTTCTTACTCTGTGAATAAGCTCATGAACTCCTTGTAAATTGTCTGTTGTTTCTTAAAGGAGGAAGTCACCCCCACAGTGTCTTTGGCATGGTGTCAAATTGGGGAATGCTCTTCTTCATTTATCCTCTCCAGACCATGCTGCTTTTGGAATATGACCCACTTGTCTGGTTTTGGTCTGCTGTGGTACCTCTATTTGAGGTAGAAAGGGCAATGGCGTTTGCAGGGAAATACAATGGAGGAATGGGGCAGCCCAAATACTCTATGCAGATGCAGGCTCTCTGCTGTGACTCAGGAGCATTCGAGTTCCTGCCACTTGGATTTGTATCCCCAAGTGCAATCTCTTTGGCAGAAGGAGAGCCTTGCTCAAGTGAGAAAGCAGAAGGATCAGAGAGGGGGCTCTGAAAGGTCTCCTCTGGTGCAGAGCTGGCAGCGCCTGTGAGGTGAGAGCGGGCCCGGCCTTGGCCGGGGTGCAGCCCCAGCAGAGGCCTGGCAGAGCCCGGAGCAGCCTGAGCCTGGGCAGAGGCAGGCTGGAAGGAGGCCCTTGGAGCTGCAGGAGGTAGCAGCCAGGCCCTGGGTGCCTCTTCCTGGCAGCGGGCGAATCCTCCGCTCTCAGAGCCCAGGTGGCAGCTGGCTGCTCCCGAGGGGAAGCGTAGCCGTGCTGGGCACAGCCCAGACTGGAGGCATTGGCCCTCTGGAGTCTGCCCAGGAGCAGAGAAAGGCCAGGGGCAGGCGAGGGCCGGTGGCCTGGCTGAGGATTCCTACTCTTGTGCCGGCTGCCCTGTGACTCCTGGCAAAGGGCAGCAGTGTGTGCAGCACTCTGGGCAGCGGCGCAGGGAGCCGGGCTGCTGGGCAGGCTGGAGCACAGGGCAGCGTCCTTCAGGCACGGCACTTCTGCCAGGGCAACCCAGGCCAGCCTGAGGCACTGACAGCGTGGCAGCTCACATCTGCAGGAGCCAGTGCCTCCCACAGCTCTGCCAGGAAGCGCCTGCAGGCCTGCAGTTCTGCCCTGAGCCACAGCAAAGGTGTGAAATGCAGAGTGTTTTGCAGAAATATCCAGGGCCACCAGGCCAGCTTGCTTTGTGCTCTCTGGAGCACAGCAAGTGCTGTGCAATGCCGCTCTGAGCTGCTGGGAGAGAGGTGTTAGAAATAAACAAATTCTTAATTACCATTATGTGGAGACAAAGTCATTAAAGCAAAAGAGAACCTTCTTCTTAGTAAGGATTCAACTGAGCCGGCTGTGTATCTCTGTCTCCTAAGAGCTGAACATGCACACACACAAACACAGTGCTGCTTTTGATTGCTTTTCCCAGCCTCGGGTGATCCCTGTCCCCTTCCCCTTTGGCTGGGTGCTAGGCAACTTCTATTCTCTCCTAACAGCCTACTTTTCTGTCCCCTCTCCTCTTCTCCTACCTCTCTTTTATTCTGGTGTTCAACCCTGCCCCTTTTCCAGCTCACAGCAACACCCAAGAAATCAACTGGAACAAATGCAAACCAGAACTAACACCACCTAGCACCAACAGCTTTCATTCTTTTTTCTAATAACCTTTTGGCTGCAGCAAAATATTACCTCATAGCTCTCTGAGGGAATCATGAGCCTAATTTCAACATATTTTTGGGATGATGATGCATCTTCAGTGATTAGGTTTTCTTTTGGGAAGGGTATAAGGACATGAGTTCAAGGCTGCAGGACAAACCAGTTTTTGTTAGTTAGAAATTTTCATTATGACCATCCCATGCCTAGTTTTTAACCTTTCTGTAATATCAAATGACCTCAGTTCTGTGATTATTATATCTGCATACTGGCTACAAAAACCCAACATTAAAAGCCATGGTCATATTTTGGTTGAAAATTAAGAAAACATGCAAATTAATATTTCAGTGATAGCAGTGGCAGACCTTTTAGGTTTAATCCTATTCCTGCTATTTTCAGAAACCTGCTCTTGACTTCAACAGGAGCTGGCATGAGTGCTTAACCATGAATAAATATGGAAGGTAGTTGTTAATGATTTTCAGCATGAAAATTATTTTATATACACTGTAAACAGAAGTGACAGGTGGCAAATAGTCAGAAAACTCTGCAACTTAAAACCTGCTGATGAAGCACTTCTGTGTATACAGACCTAGCCTTCAAACACCTCTCAAAGATCTGTGGAGTTCATGGGAACCTCTAGTGCCTTTATTTATAGTACCTTTAGTTATAAAGGTGTAAATTTTAATTTAAAGTTGTGAACAGAAAGGGAATATTTAACCACGTGCAATGTCTTTAGACACTGCAATCAAGGTTTTCTTTTGCTCTACCATACTCCAGTGTATTTGGGAAAATAATCTTTATGCAAACCTGTGTGTCAGTGTAGTTAATCACAGTGGTATTGTGTGGATGGATGTACATACAAAGTCTTGAGACAGAAAATATAAGTTCAGACCTTGTTAATACTTAGTAATAGATTAGGAGTGCTTTGGTTGATCTGATTTGGTGGGGTTCCAGTATCTCTTATTTTAAGGCAGTCTGTAAGATATAACTCTCTACCTCACACATAAAGTAGGTGTTCTGTCAAACAAACAAAACAAAACAAAACGGCTTGAGACAATTTGAAGTTTTTTGAGAATTATAGCCCATGCCTTGTTTGTGTATAGTGACTGTTTAGTGAATTAGCACTCCCAAAAGGCAGATTTGGATGCAGCAGTGGGGAACAAAGTGACACAGATCCCCTCATGCATCTAAAGGAGATCCCTTTATTGTAAACATGGCACCCTTTTTGTGCCTTTAGTCCCAACCTGACATAATTGAAACCAAACCGAGACCTAACAGACGTGAACAGAAAGAAGGCACCCATTGGCTGGTGCTCCCAAATGTCAGAGATGAGCTTGCTGCCAAGCCCCGGGATTGACTGCCAGGGGCTTCTCCCAGTCAGATCTCTTAGGAAGCTGCAAGCATTTCACTGGCCAGATGCCGAGGGGGTGTGGAGTTCAGACCAATGAGAATATGCAGACCGGGTCTTTCAAATGCTCTGTGTGAGGGGTAGGCTGGGAAATAAACCCTCTCTGTGCCACACAAACCTTGGGGCTGAGCGATCTCTGTCTCCTGCACCCACAACCCCCAGACGTGACCTAACACGTGGTGAACCCTGAAGTGATAAGAACTCAGAAGCACAGAGCAAAGGAGACACACGGCGTTAGAGCTGGAAATCGGTGTACAACCGGATTACAAGCAGCGTAAGAGCTGGGAAACGGTGTGGGAACCAGATTACAAGAGCAACAGGCCCAAATTGGTGTTTGGAACTGGAGAAATACAGCCTGGGAGCTGGGAATGGTGACAGAGCTGATATGGTGAAAACCTGGGACTTTGCTAAGTAGCATAAAGTGCTGCGAGGTTTCTAGCCCTGTATTTGTGGACTGGAATCACTTAGGAGACCATGGGAGCTTGGATGTCAGGACCAGAAAACTCTGTAACGAAGGTACTGATTTTCGTCCTCCAAAGAAGAGAAATAAACCACGATGAGCGAGCTCTACAAGCTTTATTCACATGGTGCGAAAACCATGAGCTGCACGTATCAAAAGGGGATGCTTTAGATTTGCCCTTTTGGGAGAGGGATGGACAAAATATATTTGAGGCAGTCTCATTTGGCGATGATGCAGCCATCGGTATTATAAAACCATGGACACTTGTTCTGGACTTATTAAAGAACTGGATTATGAAAGGCAAAGGGGGAAGGGCAGCAGCGCAGCCGCCCCTTCGTTCCACCCTGTGTGTGGACTCGGCAGGCCCCGGCCGCTGTGAAAACGTGCTCTGCTACTGGGACTGTGGCTGACCAATGTGGAGCGGCTGTGGGAACCAGCACAGCCCCAGGGAGTGGGGGAATCCCGGAAAACAGAGACCATCCGGGGGCTGCCGGAGCCAAGGACACCGGTGTCGTCCAGAGGGCCGGTGGCGCCGATTGCACAATCCAGACACGTGGAGAGATGGCGGCCGCCACAGTCCCGGCAGCCGACCCGGGCGGGCACACCACGCCGCCCTGCCCTGGGGGAGCAGACCATGTGGGGAACGCTTCTGCTCCCCACCGGGGACACCATGCCATGCAGCCGCTCCGAGCCCTCCCGGGTTACAGGGGAATTCCGCAGCCATTACACCGTGCCACGTGGCCGCTGAGATCGCCCCCCACCATTCGTACCGGGGCCGCCGCAATTCCCATCACCATGGAAACCGAGTGGACTGGCTCCAAAGTCACACCTCCCTGGAGCCCAGCGTGTCTGCATCGGGAGTGGCCCTGCCCCCGAGCCCCGAGCCTGCCTCCAAGGTCGGATCTGAGAAGAGCTGCAGACACCAAAGCCAGAAGCAGCGTGTAGGAAAAGCCCCTGCGGGGGCCCAACCAACAAAATACAGTGGAAAGAAGCGTGCGAGGGTGTGGGACCGTGTCAGCAATAGCAAGCAAGCCGTCCTGAAAAGATGCTGCTGGCCACATGCCACGGCCATTTCACAGCAGCTGAGAGAGGGCCACTTTCTCACCAAGTCCAACAGAAAGCCAACATTGCCCTACAAAGCTTTTCAAATCAAGGCTGCCATGTTCCAAAAACTCTAACAAACACACTGAAGGGTTATCACACAAAAGTTAGAAAAATGTACAACTGTTTGTAAAATATGCCTTAGAGTTCATAGAACAATACTCATTATGACTGTTTGCAATTGTTAGGACCAAAATCAATAGGCCTATAATTGGGAAAATGTGCTATTTCTTCTTCAGGCAATAACTGCTGTGCATCAAGGAAGCCTTAGTATGTCTATTAATATGTGTTTTCCTAGTACTCCTACTAATTATTATTGCCTTGTTTCAAGAAGGATGGTTAAGATCCAAGGGATATCCACTAAGATACTAATTTAAAAAAAAAAATATCAATTTGTCATAACCAAATTACTGCTGCAAAGTTCTTTCACTGAAGTTCTACCACTTGTCATCATTTTGTCCTAGATTGCAAGGTAATGTGTGTATTCTATTTGCCATCTGTTAGAGGTGTGGCTCTGTTATCTTCTCTTAATTGGGCAGTTTTCTTTATCTCTTCCATGACCAATCCTCCCTCTGGGGACACATCTGCTGTTAATGGGCCATTGAGTGCCACAGCATGACTGATAAAACTACATCATCCCACATTGTGAGAAGCTCTGCCCAGAGGGAGGAGCCAAGCATTCCTAACTGGATATCATCTGAGATTTTGGACACCAGGACAGCCTTTTCCACTGGATTCCCAGAAGAGCAGCTGCCTTTTCCACTGGATTCCCAGAGGAAGACCAGGCCCATCTACACCACCACTGGATCTTGAGAGAATGACTACACCTTTCTACAGGATCACTGCTTCAACAGAACCACACCTGACACTCCAGGAGGACGGCAGCCACCATTCCAATTGGACTGCTACCAACCCCCTGACCAACAGGTGTCTGTTGGAGTGTTGGAGGACACAAGGCAGATGATGGACTTTGGACCTGGTTAACATAAGATATTTGATAACAGGATGCCTTGGCAAAAGCAAATGGAACTTTGAAAGTTAGACTTAGATTGCAAGAAGATTAAATCAAAGAGGTTTACCAGAAAAAGAAAATCCCATTAAACTCTGCAAGCAGGAGATGTTGTTATATGCATAAGTTTGTGTATGTGATTTTAACCTAATCATTGTAGTACACATTACTAGTCTCCCTGAAGTAGTATATAATATAAAAGTGTTTGTATCCCACAATAAAATTGGATTCTATCACTGAGTCAGTCTTCCATCTCTCTCCATCGCTGACAGGTGTCAGGTTGTATTCTGACTCTGGCAGTGTTGTTTTGTATTACTGCATTGTTTATTTGACTTTTATTTTCTTCCCTAATAAAGAACTGTTATTCCTGCTCCCGCATCTTTGCCTGAGAGGCCCCCTTAATTTCAAAACTACAACAATTTGTAAGGAGGGGTTTCACATTTTCCATTTCAGTGGAGGTTTCTGCCTTCCTCAGCAGACATCTGTCATTTCAAACCAAGACACATTTTAAAAGTTAAAAGTCATCTATTAAATCACTAACAAAATGTATAACTTTTAACAAGGGGAGAAGGGTGGATTACTTGCACTGTTATTCATGTCTAAAGTTTTCGTGCACTAGATATTAGTAAAAGTTTGTTTTTAAAGTATAAATACAAAAAACCTCCCCCAACCAAGCTCATGATCCTGATCAAGCCATGAACTTGGCTGGTAAAGAAAAATATATTATTAAACCTAGATTCTCTTTTTCCGTTGAGAGAAATGAAAAAAGCCTCATCCAGAAGAGTTTTTTCTCAGGTTCTCATAGTGAAAAAGAGACTCAGGCAGAGCTCAAAACCCATGTTTTGTCCTTATTTTTATTTATTATACAAAGAAAAAAGGGGAAAAAGGGGTTGTTGTGAAGGTGCATCTTTGACTCTTAAGTAAATAATATAACAGTATAATAACCCTATGATATTCAGCTGCCTAAAATACACTTCAGTGGAAACCACAGACAAGCATCCTGAAGTCTACCTACCTCATGGACAGTTCATATAAGAACTTGATTTGTTTACAATCTATTCCTTAAAATATTAGACCACATCCTATTGTAACTGGTCCTGTTAAAAAAGCTGTCTCCCACTTTCTTCAAAGCCACCCTGAAGTTTTGGGAAGTGGAGCTAAAGTCTTCCTGGGGCCTGTTCTTCACAAAGCTGAATAACTCCATGTCCCTCCACATTTCCTGAGAGGAGAGCATTGCTGGCCAGGGGTCTGTGTCAATCCATGAACGGGACGGGAATGCTGAGGAACGCGCCTCGAGCTGTTTGTTTTCCAGCTGTTTGGTTTCCACTCTCATTACATGGTTATGACAATGGGAAGATGCCAACAGCTCACGTCCCTGGCAGCACACAAAGAACTTAATGTTACCTTACCTTAAAAAAGTAAACTTTTTTGACCAATCCCACAAAGCAAAAGCATATTGACAATAGTTCTATCCAACCCCTAGAAGCACAGGTACCTTTTGTTCAAACAATGCTTGCTTATTTGGAATGAAATACCCATTGTAAGCCTTAAAATACAATGCACAGAGCTCCATTATTAAGCTCAGAAGTTCCTAATATCTCACTAGATATACTTTTCTGTAGCTTAGGGAGTTATTCTAGCCAAGCGTTACTACAAAGACCATTGTTCCATTTGTCCTTACCTTTTTACGTCTTATGTAATTTTGCTGCAGACTTATGGCTGCTGATTAGCTCTAATTGCAGTTCTTATGTCTTTGAGCCCTGCCTTTTGCAGCTTTCCCAAAACCTTCAGATTTTAAGGATTCCCACAATTCTCCCTCTCGGTTTGACTAAAAAAACCCTTCATAACCGTGTCATTTATTAACTGCCTTGCGTTTCATAGCTTTACTATAGGATATCGGCTTTTTACTTGCTTAAAGCATCCTTTTTGCTCACATTAAGCCTTGCTATTTTACAACACAGCAATTTTAATGTTGTGAAAGTCCAGTCAGTTCAAAGGGCATAAGTCATGTCTGATAGCAATTACAAGTCATTGTCAGAAGAAGTCTCACCTGTTCCAAGGTCTTAATTCAAAACCTTCTTCTATGTCAATACCTTCATCCACCATCTCTGTGAGATTTTGAGAACTCTCTGTGAATCCATTTCCTACCTATGTCTCTTATATGCTAAATACTTCTTTGATAGTTTTGTCCGTCATTTGTGGCACACACTGAGGTATGCAAGGTATTACTACAGTATCACTGCCAAAACACCCAACACATATAGACCTATTTTACAAAGTTCCCTTTGTCAAGGTGCAAAGCTCCATCCTAGGAACAAATCATCTAACCAGGAACCACCATCTTCTTTAATTGGAGCTGTCAAATCTTTCAGCTTTTGTATACTTTTGTGGATGGATTCAGAATGATCAGACAGGTTCATGCAACACAATCCACAAATTCCTCACAACCATGTCCATGTGCCAGGAAAAAGAAAAAATCAACAGCTGTTCTATTTCAAAGGGGAGCATGCCCAACAATCTTAACATCTGTTTAACAGTGATATTAAACAGATGTTAACATCTGTTTAATATCACTGTGTTATTGCAGTGATATTGGCATTAGTTTGTTAAATTGTTAAACAAAAACAACTAACATCAGTGTATCATTCAATTTTGCTCCATTCTTTTCGTGAGCTAATTTTTGGCAAAAGAACCTCCCATATCTTCCTCAATTTAAAAACTTTGCTTTTGACCTTTAATAAAAACTTCACTTTTGAAAACCCAATAGAGGGGATCTATAATGTCACAAAACAAAAACCACACTTTTGCCAAAAAAGCTCTACAAAACCAACAACTGACACATTTATAAACAGCATAAAATCAGAGTTTGCAGGTCCCAGCAATGAACAAGGAATGTCAGGTGTGACCCGTGATCCCTCTGTTCAGCTGACGTATGTGTACTTGCTTCTACAGTCTTGGACTCATCAACACCTTCTGGGGTGTGATATGGTTTGATGTTTTTCACTGGGACCCACTTAATTCCTGCACCTGTAGAGACAGAAGCATACCCTTTGCCCCAAGTGGTTAATCAGAAAGGACCTTCAATTTGTCCTGTCCCAGGGTTTCTAATTAAAACAGGGGGATTTTCTTTTCATTTTGCGTGTGTGTTATTTGAAAAATGACTAAAAATTGGTGGATCAGGTTCTGCAACAGAGCAGTTCAAGAAATGAAAAATATATAAAGCTTTGTTCAATCTCATCTGTGGTGTGATCTCTACTCCCCCCCTCATTCTTGATCAAGAATGTGTTCTAATGTCTGATGTGTCCTCTCAACAATTGCTTGACTTGTGGGAGAATGGTGATGAGCAATCTAATCCTTTAAAAATGTGGCCAATTTTTGAGATATATATGTGGGACCATTGCAGACTTTTACTTTTTGGGGCACACCCAATGAAGCAAAAGCTTGCAAAAAATGTTGACAAGCATGGTTACCTGTTTCACCTGTGTGAAGAGAAGCAAAAACTGCACCAGAGAATGTGTCTACTGAAAAATGAGTATTTTTAAATTTACCAAAGGAAAGGTATTTAGTGATATCCATTTGCCACAACTGCAGGCTCTGCAAACACCGCGGGCTGACCTCTCCTGTAGAAACAGGAGGCTGCACAAGCTGGCAGTCAGGGCAAGTACTGATGACAGCTTTAGCCTGACTTTTAGAAATTTGAAACATTCGCACAAGTGCTTGCACATTTCAGTGAAAAAGGACATTACTCAGTTTTGCTTGTTCAAAAATGTTTTGCAAAGTGTTTGAAATAACCATTCCCAGTTTGTCTGCTCTCGCATTTTCTTCCACTAGAAATCCAGGAAGTGAAGAATGAGCCCTGATGTGAGAAACAAAATATGGATTAGTTCTATATTGCAATGATGTATAAAGACAGGGAAGCCAACAATATAAAGTGTCATTACTAACATCCTTTAGAACTGATCCTTCTAATCTTTTAACCACATTAGCAACAGAATCTCTGATTAAATTAAAAGGTTGTGGGAAGAGCTGAAAAGCCTAAACCACAGCAGCAAGCTCAACAATCTGAGGAGATCCTTCTATTATTAGAAAATCTGATTCCCAGGTTTTAGATGTTTGGTTCAACCAAATTACAACTGATTTATGACTTTTCCCAGATCCCTCAGGGAAGAGAGTTATTGCATTTAAAGGTTCCTCACTTAACACAGGTTCCTCTCTAAAACTCAATTTTGCTTGCAATAATTTGTGAGCCACGTAAGGAACAGAACAAATACCTGTAAAATTTAATAATGCATATTGTAAATCATCAGAATTTTGCATTGCCCAATCAAGAGAATCTTTTTTTCAGTGGTAAATAGATAACTGCAAATTCTTGACTTGCTAAACTGAACAATCTTGTTCTGGCCTTAATGACAATTTGTGCTATCATCCCTAACACTGTAAAACTAGTCTTTGGAAACCTGTAGGGAAGACAAACCCATTCTATTCTCAACAAAGGATATCTCTCAGAAAGGTCCCATTGAAAAATGAGACCATAAAGTCACATTTTTAATGTGACATTTTTAAAGAAAGAAGTCCAGGCTGAAGAGGTCCCATGTCTTCAGTCATTCCATTCATCTTCCTCAGGTCATGAAGCAACCTCCAGGAACCCGATGTCTTCTTGTGGATGAGGAATATTGGTGAATTCCCGGGACTATTCATGGGTGTGATGTGATCTTGGACCTCTAATTGCTCCTTTACCAATCTCTTAAGGATATTTAATTTTTTCTCTGTTAAAGGCCATTGATCAATCCTTATAGGATTATTGTGTGGCAGGGGGCCCTCGAATGGGGGGAATAATGTGCATTGACTCCATGATTGCAGAAGGCTGAGCAATTGCTTTATCGAGCTATACTATATTATAGTATAGTATAGTATAGGCTGAAGAATTGCTTTATTAAGTTATGCTATATTATATTACACTACTACACTATACTACTAGGAAAAACCCATCTCCATTCCCAGCCAGTCCAACACACTGGATCCAATTGGTCAAGGAATCCAACACCAGCACTAGAGTCCAATTAGGAAACTACCTTTTGGTAAACAACCTCCAGAACACATTCCACATGTGCACAACAACAGGTGCAGAGATTAAGAGAAGAATTAGTTTTCTCTGAGCTTTCTCACAGCTTCTCAGGAAAATCTTGGCAGAGAATGAAGTCTCTTTCTGTCCACAGAATATGTGAATACCACAAGAGGATGATTGGATTTCCAGTTCAGGTTTAAAGTGGTAGGTTTTGATGTGGTTTGCTCCCTTCCCTGACGGTGAGAAGCTTCTGAACAACAAAAGGACACACCGTGGCTGTCCCTTCTTCAGGAGCTCTGCTTTACACTGTGTTTTCTTTTTTTCTCTCATCACTCCTGTATCTGATACAGAAGAACAGGTAGTGTTGGCACAGTAACCAGCTGCCCCAGGAGCCCTGCCAAGAAAGGCGCAGGAGCAGAGCTCCAAGTTCTTGGCAGTAGGGTTATAAATAAGTTAGCTTTTGTAGGCAGGGACATGAATTGTTACTTAATGCAATCAATTGTTATACTTAATTTAGGTAATAAGTTATAGAGTAATAAGTTACGGAATTAAATGTGCTGAAATAGGAATGCATGCCCAGTAGAGGGAGGGTGGTGAGATCTGGGTGAGGGAATTTGCTAGAAAACTGCCTCAGGAGATGATGACATTAATATGAAACATGATTGCAAGAGCAGGCAGCCAATGAAGCCTCAGAACTCTGGAATGATTGGCCAGAGATGCACCATTTTATGGAGCAACCAACAACCAAGAAAAGGAGCAAGCAACAGGTGGATTGAGAGTGCACCACTCCTGTGGCTTTAAGAGACTTTAAAAGCCCCGGGTGCTGAGCACCTGGGTCCTTCTGCCCAGCCTGTGCCCAAGGAAACACCCTGTACAGCACCCAGCATTGTTAGCTTGGAACTCGGACTTGCCGCCCAGGTCCCAGGCTCACCCTGGGCTCTCCTCTGCGCTTGTCTTGACTTTCAATAAACAGGCCCTAGCCTTTGGAAAGATCTTGGCTTCATTTTGCCAATTTCACTCAGCAGTGAGGCTCTTAAGACAGGGTGGCCAAACAAACTTTCTGCTTGTGTTGGGTTTTCACCAGCTAGCGGACACGCGAGTTTTTCAACTAGAAAATATTTTCTGCTGAATCATGACTCCTGTCACAAAATGTTAACTATCCAAATCTAGCACACAAATTCCACACTGAGAGGAGCTAGAAATAAATTTATACTTCTTGTACTAGAGGAATTACTTTCATCTATACTACAACACTTATCTTTCAGCCAAATGAGGCTGCCACATAAAGGAAGGAGGTCAAGGGCTTCTCTTTTCTTGGATACTTTTTTCCTATTCTTTTTGCTTTGTTTTGTGCTGTGGCCTCATCACAAACCAATATAGAATGAGATTGGTTTGCCAGACAGCAAGCTGGCACCTGATGAAAATAAATTGAATGAATGTGGAAAGCAGAAAATGGAGTGAAATTTCTTACATGGAGAAATAATTCAACTGTGTTAACTGTGCTATTAGACCTCTTAAAAAACAAACAAACAAACAAACAAACAAAAAAAAACCAAAAAAAAAAAAAAAAAAAAAAAAAAAAAAAAACAACAAAAACCCAGCAGATGAAAAAGTCACTATGGCTTTCAGAATCCATTAAGATACAGAGTTGGATATATAGAAACAAATAATGTAAAGAAAAAACCCTTTTCTTTGATTGCATTAAGCAAATGTTAGTGGTGGAACATCAGTTACTGCATTCACCTACTACACGAAGAGAGCTGTCACATGCATGTGATATAGAAAACACCCACCCACTCAGCCTGAAATACCCACAGGCCCACTTTTGAGCAACTAGTGACATGTGCTCTGTATGCATGACCACTCTGCAGCCAGGTTTCTTGTGTGCCATCAGGATGCCTATTAAAGATGAATATCATAAAAGGATTAAGTAGTCTGTCACATGCATTGTTTTCTGCTCTATTTCCTAGCCTGAGGGATTAGTCGGTGTAAACAGCTCAAGATCTCCACATTTTCCAGATGAGTCTGTGAACAGAAAACAGTCATGAGAGCATCCAATATGAAACTTGGAAAGAAATGTGATTGAAGGCTGTCCTGACTTGCAAAATGATTGGTGCTGGTTTGCACTGTTGGAAACTCCTTGCTCTATGGAACCTCTTGTTTTCCTGACAATGAAGTCTGTCATTCCTGAGTAACAGCAGGCTCACACTTCCATAGCAAAAAGGTACCATCACAGCACCTAGGTGTATTTCCAGTCAATCACAGTCCATTTATATCTCACTAAGCCATTCTGAAAGCTTCCTTATACATTTTACATCTTATTAAAAACCTATAGTATTTGTTTAAATAATTTAACTTTGGAGACAGGAAGTTTTAGAAGTGACTCTCACAGCTGATGTTCTTTAGGTTGCTTGCAGCTGGTTACTGCATAAAGCAAGCTGCTGAGATGGATGTCAGGTCCCAATATCCCTAAAGATTAGTAGATGATATTGGTCCCAAGTGCAAAATCAGCATTCAAATGTCATGTATTATTCAAAGCATCAGATATTTCAAGTATGAAGAGACATGGGTTAGCTTCTTCTCTAACAAAAAGAGTTTCCTATCTTACAGGCTGGAGATGATTTAAACAATTTAGAAGTGATTTAGAAATCACTTGGGGTGATTTAAATAGAACTCTCCACAGCTCTCCCACAGCTTTCTGAAATATAGAAATAGTATTTAATTTATGCAGCCATTTGTAAAGAAGAAAAGAATTTCTTATGTTCAATAAACAGAAATTCTTTTATTCTTAAAAGTCATCCTAATTTTACAGAACAATGAAAGTAAAATCAGAAAAATACATTTCTATTTACAATGCAATTTTCAGAAATCCTTGCTCTGCTAATTCATATTTGATGGGATTTTTTAACTCTTTCACCTGCACTTTCAGAATGCAGTCTGCTCAGAATAGTGAGCAAGTTTCTCCTAATTCAAGAAGCTGCTCAACTGCAGAGCATTGACAACTGCCTTTGTGAAATCCAGTATGAATTCACTTGTGAAAGTCAATTAGAATTTGGTATTTGGTTAAAGATTCTTATGCACACAACATCCAGACACCTCGCCAGTCAGAGTGTCTCAACACAGATGTGCACAGATTTATTTTACTTGCAATTTGTTTCTTTACCTTATCACAGAATGAGATCCCTACCAACATAGGAACAAATTAAATCCCTTGCCCTTCAGCACTAGGGGTATTCAGCCCACTGCTGTCATTTTTTAGCAGCCTGCTGATTTCCTGCTTGTAGATAATTGTATTACAATATGCCAGAAATCCATCACAGAAGTAGTGTAAAGCATCTCAGTACTTCTGTTTCCCTTCTTTCTAAGGAATGCAAATTGATTCCTCCACCCCTCCTTGCACTCCTTTGACATCCACTACAGCTGCTCCTTGTCATATCTTATGGGCACACAAAGAGCATGACACAGCTGACACAGCTTCCAGCAGTGCAAAAACAAAGTGCATAAAGTTTTTGTTGTCTGGTAAGTAACTTACCATGGCAGTCATGATGTAGATTACAAACAAACAAACAAAACAAAACAAAAAAAAAAAGAAAAAAAAAACTGAGATAATATTATAGATTTTCATAGACCAGAAAACAAATAACCGAAACAAAGAAATGTAAAAAATAGATAGACTGAAACTCTTAAGCTATCAAGAGACCAGAAAATTTTAAAAAGCAAACAACAAACAAATCAATGCTAGTCAAGACTTTTTTATTCTCTGTTCCTCCCTTTTCGAGCCCTTCAAGCCCTGAGCAAATACGAGTGCCCCTCCTTCATAAACCAGTTTGTCAAGCTGACCTTTGACACAAGATCTGCCGAACTTCATCTGCAGGCTCAGAAGATCCAGTGTCCTTTGGCCACTCCCACTTCCCACTGAAGATGGGACCACCTGCAGAGCAGAGGGGACCAGCTGCAGCTCCAAGCCCAGCTCTTGCTGGTCACAGCTGAGCCTGTGGCAAGCTCCAGGAGCTCCTGCCTTCTTGCTCCCTGTTTGCAGCTCCCTCCCTCCAGCCCCCTGGCCCTGCCCATCCACGTTTTTCCCTCCCAGTTCACCCCTTTGCTTGGCCTTCCCTTAATAAACACTTTGGCTTTTTCACTTGACCCGTGGCTCCCTCTGTGGAGCTGAAGCAGCACAAATCCTGAGCCCGGGGACACACAGGGCCCTGCTGCCGTTCTCTTCCACGCCGTCGTCTGTGCATGGGCAGAGAGGAGCAAGAGCAGCTCAGGCTGCAAAGGTCCCTGTCCTGCTGCTCCAGTTGCACAGCACCATGGAGTTGAAGGTCGTGCTGAGCACACTGAAGGGAGCAAGGACCCTGGGTTTTAGAAGAGCCAGCTTGAGTATGCTCTTCTATGGCAAACATCCACCAAGGGCAGAGGAGCTTGCCATGCTGGAAGTTCTCCCCGAGAGCTTGCTGAAAGCACAGCAATGCTCCATGCATACACAGGGACAGGAAGAGGGCAGAACCAGACACCATGATGGCCTAACAGTGAGCTCTGGGTGTGCCTCAAAGCAAATGAAGCAGCAGCAGCAGTGCAGTGGCTGTGACTCAGGGGCGCGAGCGTCCCAGTGGCTGCAGCGCTGTCAGGCAGTGCCTGCAGGCTGGGTGCGCTTCTGGCAGCTCTGCTCTCCCCACAAGTGAGGAATCACAGCCTCTGCCTCAGGCCCAGTCAGAAAGACAACCAAGTGAGACCAGAGGCAGGGGACCCTTCCCAGCTGTCTTGGGCATGGCTGCAAAACAGCGGCTGAGTCTTCCTGTGCCTGGGTTTGGGGTGTGCTGAGCCCAGAGCCGGCCAGCTTGTGCTCTGCTGTGCCAGGAGTGCTCTGGGCAGGCAGGAGAAGTGCTGCGTGCACAGCGGAGCATCCTGCAAGGGGCTGAGCAGAGCCTCCTGCGGGAACAGGGCTCTTCTCCCTGGCTGGGAACAGCCTGGTTTTGCTGCTGTGAGCGCAGGCAGGAGTTCAGGCACGTGCAGAGGCAGCGGCAGCTCGTGTTTGTAGGGACCCGGGGCTGCACGCCCAAAGCGACACGTGGGCGTGGGGAAGGAAGTGACACAGAGCTGGGGGAAGGAAGATGAGCTCGAGCTGGAGTGCCTGTGCTGCAAGGAGCAGAAGGAATTCAGCCTTGCCAGGGTTTCTGATGTGTGTGTTGGTGTTCTCTGGGAAATGCAGACATTTGGGGAAGTGTCTTTGGAGGAGAGGAGCTTGATTCTCAAGGAAACTGCTTCCCCAGGTCCCAGGGTCAGAATCCCACCTGCTCTACCCTGGCTAGATGTTTCTTTTCACCAGATGGAAAGAGGGAAGCTCGAGTCCTGGATAATTTCAACTGAGTTATTGCAAGGTGCAAAAGTGATAGGAAAAGATGGAGGATAAACTGAGGAACGGACGGTGAGTCAGAGGGACAGCAGGATCGGGTAACAACCAGTTAGAAGGACACCAGGGGAGTGCAATGTCCTTGGGGAAAGTTACTGTTTTTAAGCACAGCAGCAAGTAAGAGGGGTTAGGTACAAAATGACCCAACTCGTGGGTCATTGGAAAGTTCGTGGGGAGGGCAAAAGGTGGCGTGATACATGTTGAGGGGGATGGGGAGGGGAAAAGTTTTTACAGGAATAACTAATGAAAGATACAAAGGGTACAGGTGTGAAAGGGAGTACAGCATTTGAATCAGCATTTGAATCATGGGAAAGGAATTAATTTTCCCTAATGTAGACAATGGTGCTTTCCCATGTTATTCCTGAAAATCTGGCTTTCTCACCCCCAATGCCCATGCCCAGGAGCCCCCAGTGAGGTAGGTGCAGCTGTCTCCCTTTGGCTCCCTGCGCTCCTTTCAGTCCTTGAGGCCCCTTGCACTTGGCAGAGGAGCAGGGAAGGGGGAAGGATGTGAAGAGCAGCTTTGACATCTGCCGGGCTTGTGGAGACCAAGCCAAGCACCTGTGGTAGGGTGTGTTCCCCCGCTTTGAGCACAGGTCTGAGACGGATCGTCTCTGTCCACGTGAGAGCCCCAAAGCTTTCATGGAGAGCTGTGAATTCAAAGCCCTTTATGCACACACTAATGCCACGTCCCTGTCTGCTGTGTTTTAACTCTTGGCAAGATGCATTCGCATCTTGCTTGCTGGAAGCTGCTCTGCTCCAGGGCCAGCACTGAGCTGGGCTGTGCGAGCCAGGCACTGTGGAGAGTCCTTCCCTGAGCACTTGGTTGATTTTGGTGTGTCCCGGGCTGCCTTAGACACTTGGGGCAACACATTCCTTCCAATTGGAGGCACTTTGGGTGGGGTGGGGGAGGCCCCAGGGCACATGGCAGCGCGTCCGAGGGCCCTTTGTGACACGCTGCAGCACGGTCACTGTGGAACGGAGTTGGACAGGGTGTGCCAGCAGCCCTTTGTGACACACGCTGACATAGGTGCTGGTGGCGACGCGGGCAGGCCCCAGTGCTCGGTGCACGCGACGGGACAGGACAGGAGAGAGTGGTGCTGTGAGGAGACCCCGCACAGCTGGCTCACCCCTTGCTGACCCGGAGCTCTTCTGAGACGTTACTCCTGTGGCTGGCCCTGCGGCCAGACTGCAGGACTTGGTGACTCAGCGCTTTCCTGAGGCATCTCCCATCCCTGCGGCCGGTGCCCTCGTGGCCTGGCCGTGGGACTTGGTGACCTCCATCCCTCACAAGGAGTCTCCTGTCATTGCGACAGGAGCCCTTGAGACCAGAGTGCAGGACTTGCTGTCCTGTGGCCTTCCTGGCCTTCCTGAGACTTCTCTGTCGCAGGCACCTGGAAGGCGCGACTGCTGCACCCGCTGACTTGGACCTTTGCCGAGGCATCTGTCTCCAACGTGCCCTCGAGGTCAGACAGCGGGATGGCAGGCAGAGTGCTCAGCCTGCTCAGGATGCATCGGGGGAAGAAAAAGAATGGCGCTGCAGCTGCCCCAGCGCAGCAGCCTGCAGAGCCAGAGCAGTTGCAACCACTGCAGGACGGTGAGTGGCAGGGCTGGGCCGCAGGGCTGGTGCCTGCAGCCAACCTGGCCCCATCCCATCCCTGCCCCTCTGGACATGCCCATGGACAGGATGGAAGAGGGGCCAGGGCTGCCCTCTCGGTGGCCGTGCTCTGTCTCTTGGGCATCCCAGGGCTGTCCTTGCCTGGGGATCACAGGGCTCGGCTGTGTTCTCCAGCCTTTCCTGCAGCCCCTCAGCTCTGGCTGCACTTGATCTTTGCCAGATGCAGGAAAGGATGGGACACGAGAACAGGATCCCACCAGCGGACGCTTCCACAGAGCAGCACAGGTACCTGCGGCCATCCCGGCCTGGGCTGGGCCTGCTGGCACTGCTCGGCACAGCCCCGCGCTTGGAGCAGACCCTGGAACGTCCCTCTCTTCCCGCCCTTCCTTCTGCTGCAGGCACTGCGGAGGTTCCTGCGTGTTCGGCGCAGAAAGACCAGTGCCACCGCCACCGAGGGCACGGCCGAGCGCGGCTCCAGGCCCAGCGAGCTGCGGGCACGGCCTGGTGCCAGCGCGGCGTCCTCTGAGCATGCGGCAACCTCGGACAGGGCAACAGCTGCGGGCCGGGCGAAGGCTGTCATGGCTCCGACTGAGGGCACGGCCAGCACAAACAGCTGGAAGCGAAGGACACCAAGGACTCGGGCCATCTCAAAGATGAACAGCACGGCCACTTGGACTGGGATTCCTGCTCCCATTCCGGATATTTTTTCATCTCAGCAGCAGGTAAGCAGCCTGGGGCCAGGGCTGCAGGCCTCCCAGGATCGTGTGGCCCCTTAGGCCACGTCCCCTGGGTCCCCTTAGCCATTGAGGCCAGCACAGTGGGGTGGGAAGGCAAGCACTTCCTGGGGGAAGGTGGGCAAGTTGCTCCCTTAGACAGCACTCCAAGCTATCCCCATGCCTCCTCCAGGTGGCAGCCAGGGTGGGGGACATTCACCAGAGACTCGTGTCCCGTGTCACTGCGGACATGGGGCTGGAAACAGACTTTCTGAGCCTGGCTGAAGAACACCCTGCTAATGTGGTGATGAGCCTCCTGCGCTGTGCCCCATCCTGTGACAGGTACGGGGTACAAGGGCCTCAAGAGCTCGGTGCTCACCGGCCCATAGGACCCCTCACCCTGCACAGCCTGTCCAGAGGGGTCTGCCAGAGAGACAGGCAGAGAGCTCCAGGACCCTCGGGCCCCTCTGTTTCCTGAGCTGCTGCCATGCTCCCCCCTGCCCCTCAGGGCACCGGGGCTCTGTCACCCGGCCCCACGCGGCTGCACAGGACACGGTACTGACGTGCAGTTCTGCTCCCACAGAGCTGCTGTACTGATGTGGAGAAGCATCGGCACGTCAAGACCCGCAGTGCAGAAGGTGCTTCCAGCACTGTTCTCTGTGATAGAGGACAGGCCACTGTACAGTATGTTTTTCTACAGTGGGGATAACGAGGCCGTCTTTGCCCTGGCTGTGAGTTTCTGCAACTGGCCTTTGCTCACCCTCCGGGTTGCCTCTCCATGCTCTCCCTGCCCTGCAGCTCCCTGCCTCAGCTGCTGGGCTGAAAGCTGGGCTACGGGCAGGCTCAGGGCCAGCAGGCTGGGTGCTCGCCCTGCGTTTCCCCTTGGGCCCTGCCACATGCACAGCTGGGCACTGAGCGCTGCTTCGGGCTGCTCTCTCCTTTGCAGGCGACTGTGGTGCTGTGGAAGATTGCCCACATGCCCGAGTGGCACGACGCAGTAGTCCTTCATTCGGCCCAGCTGTTTGTGGCTCTGCTCTTCCAAGTTTTCTCCACCACAGAGCAGATACCAGAAGAGGTTGAGGACTTCTGGAGAGCGTGCCAGGAGGAACACCGCCTTCCCACCAAGCCTAACAGGTGCCAGTCGCCCTGTCCTTCCCATGGCCCTGTGGCCAGGGCCAGTGCTCCCAGTGTGACCTGGCCTTTGCTCGGCACACAGGTTTGCAGTGCAGGCCGTGAAGGCTCTGCTCTGCCAACTGGGCTTTGAGAACAAGCTGGTGGCTCTGGAGTGCAAGCAGGTCTGGGACACCCTGCTCTGTGCCGACACCCAGCATTATGCAGTAGGTCTGCTGGCCAGGTGAGAGCCCCTTCTCCCCGCCACCACCACCAGCATTTGTGCCCTGTGCCCGGAGTGCCCCACACAGTCCCTGTGGTTTTGGGCCAGAGTGCCTTGCCACATAGGGGCACCCAAGCAGACTGGAAAAGGCTGGCAGAGGAGGGTGCCCGGGAGCAGGTGCCTCCCAAAGCACCCACGTCCCCTGGCAGTGCTAGGGACAGATCAGACCTCTGTGAGTCAGTCCTGGGAGAGGTTTTCCTGCCTGGCTTAGGGCTTTGGTGCCTTTTTCCCCCTGCCAGGGAGATGCGCCGTGGCTTGGCCCCCTTGTGTTCCCGCATCGCCTTGCACCTGCTCAGCCTGCTCATCAGGAAGCAGCCACGCTGTCATCTGCCTGCCCTGGCGTTCTTGGTGGAGGTGAGCCTAATGGCCAGCGCTGCCTGGCTGAGCTGCCTCCCAGCTCTCTGGCCTCTGGTAGCTGCAGCCCCTGGGACGCTGCCCGTGCCCGCTGCTGCTGCCTGGGCCCGGCCCTGTGCGGCTCCAGGCTCCTGCTGGCCAGGTCCCCATCACTGCCCTGTGCATTTCAGCTCCTGGAGTGTCTGGACTTGAGCAAACACGGTCACAGTGCCCTGTCGGTCGTATCCAGGCACCTGCCCAGCGAGTGCAGGGACAGGCTGCGCCTGGAGCTCAGAGGCCTCGTGGTGCTCAGCAAGGAGCCCTCGCTGGTGAGAAGGGGGCAGTGGCTGAAGCCACACTGGCAGCGTGGGGCTGGGGAACACAGACCTTTGGGCTCAGCTGGCCTTTGGCACCAGAGGCAGCTGCTCCCAGCTCTCCTGCCTCCCGCTTCAGCTGCCCGAGTGCCCCAAGCAGCTGCTGCTGCTGCAGCTGTCCTCAGCTTCACAGCACAGCCTCGTCTTGCACACAGAGTGGAGGAATACGTGGCCTGTATCAACACCTGCTGGAGCAGCTGGCTGATCCTGATGCAGAGATGGTCGGGATGATCCTCTCCGTGCTTACATATATGCTCCAGGAGAAAGACCTCAAGATACCCAGCATCACCGCCCTGAAGCTGGCTGAACCACTCCTGCCACACTTTGAGAATGTAAGGCTCTGTGCCCCCAGCCAGGAGCACTCGAGGCTGCCTAGAAATTTTGTATCTTGTGCAGTTTTAGGCCTCTGCCCTGCTGGGCCTGGAGTAGTTGGTGCTGAGGTCTTTTTGTTTGTTCCAGGAGAGCAGCCATGTGCAGCTGCTCTCCATTCAGCTCTTCAGCAAGGTGATGGAGCTGGTAGTGGAAGAGGGCAAAAAGCCTTTGACAAGAATTGTGAGCCGCAGCCTGCTCCCTCTCTTCTTCTGCTGGCACAATGAGAACCGGCGTGTGGCCAAGGTGAGGCTTTGTGTGATGCTGCCACATCCCTGGCAAGGGGTTCGGCTGCCTCCAGCCCTGGCAGCTGGCAGGCTGCAGCCTTGCATGGCCTTGGCACAGGGACACAGGTCCTGTGCCCTGGGCTCTGGTTCCACCTCTGGCTGTGTGCTGCTCTCCAGGCCTCTTTGGAAACACTGCTTTGTGCGGCCCGGTTCCTGAGGAGGAGGGACATGGAGGAGCTGCTGAGGAAGGAGCAGCGGATGAAGTTTGCCGAGCACCTGGTAAGGAGAGCCTGGAAGCGCCAGCCGCGGGCTGGAGAAGCCCCCTGGCCCCGGTGCTCAGTGTGCGGGGCTGGCAGCTGTGTCCCTGCCCAACTCTGCCCCCGGGGCCGCCAGCCCGCGCCCCGCACGCCGCTCCCTGCCCTGGGCCGTGCGGGCCGGCTCGGCCGGTGCTGGGCGCAGGGAGCGCCCGGCCGAGGGGCAGAGCCCGCGCCGAGCCTTTGCTCCCCGCAGCTGCTGCAGGACGCGAGCCGAGCGGCCGAGCACCTGCGCTGGGCCCTGCCGCGCCTGCAGAGCCCGCAGCGGCCCCTGCGAGAGGCGGCCGTCAGGATCATCGGTGAGCCACGAGCCCGGCGTCCCTCCCCGCCTCCCGGCCCGGCCGCTGCCCCGGCAGCGGGAGCCGCGCCCGGGCCGCTGCAGCCCCGCCCGCCCTCGGCGCTGCCGCCGCCCTCCCGCAGCCGTGCCCTCCCTCGGGCGGCAGCGTGCGGCAGGGCCCGGGCTGAGCCCTGCCCGGGGAGGAGGGCGTGCGGCCCGGGGGCTGCCAGCGCTCGTGTCGGGCAGCTGTGCCGCCTGGGGCCCCACAGCCTCTGTGTTGCCAGGGGTGGCCGGAGTGCTCCTGATGGGACAGAAGGAGGAGCTCCAGGTCCTCAGTGAGGGTGAGTGAGGGCAGCCGTGTGCCAGCAGGGACCGCCGGGGGCAGCTGCACATCCAGGCCCCGGAGCTACAATCCCTGCCCGGGCTGCCCAGGGCTCTGCTCCCTGTGTGGACCAGGGGCAGCGGGAGCAGAGCCCGGAGAGCTTTCAGAGACACGTGCGGGATGCGAGGCCAGCGCCTTCTGGCCAAAGCCCTTGTCAGCCGCTCACTCCTGGCCATGGCAAAAGCTGGGTGGGAAGGCCCTGGCAGGAGGCTTTGCTTGGATGCCAGCAATCAGGCCTGTGACCGTGGCACTGTTCCTTTCTTTTCCAGCCCTTCAAGCCCTGAGCGAATACGAGTGCCCCTCCTTTATAAAGCAATTTGTCCAGCTGACATTCGACGCAAGATCTGCCGAACTGCGCCTGCAGGATGGGAAGAACCAGTGTCCTTTGGCCACCCCCACTTCCCACTGAAGATGGGACTAACTGCAGAGCAGAGGGGACCAGCTGAAGCTGCAGGCCCAGCAGCTCTTGCTGGTCACAGCCGAGCCTGTGGCAACCTTCAGGAGCTCCTCCCTTCCTGTTGGTAGTTCCCTCCCTCTAGCCCCCAGGCCCTGCCCATCCCCTTTTTTCCCTCCCAGTTCACCCCTTCACTTTGCCTTCCCTTAATAAACACTTTGGCTTTTTCACATGACTCGTGGCTCCCTCTGTGGAGCTGAAGCAGCACAAATCCTGAGCCCAGGGACATGCAGGGCCCTGTTGCCATCCTCTTCCACGCCGTCGTCTGTGCACGGGCAGAGAGGAACAAGGGCAGCTCAAGCTGCAGAGGTCCCTGTCCTGCTGCTCCAGTTGCACAGCACCATGGAGTTGAAGGTCGTGCTGAGCACACTGAAGGGAACAAGGACCCTGGGTTTTAGAAGAGCCAGCTTGAGTATGCTCTTCCATGGCAAACATCCACCGAGGGCAAAGGAGCTTGCGGTGCTTTTCACTACACCCGTCCTGTACTGAAGTGGCTGTTGTGAAAAATACAGCCAGCCCCATGAAACTTACCAGTGTGAAGAAACTGCTGCACAGCAACAGCTGAACTTCAGTGTGTCTGAGCCAGTGCTGCAGGCTGAAATGCTGCCAGCATTATCTCTGCACCCTGGGACACTTCCCGGTTCCTGTGCCTTGACACTGCTTTCCCATGGGGCTGGGGAAGGAGTTTGGCTCTATGAACTGCCTGGTGCTGTGAAACAGGTTCATTTTTGTCAGATGAGGTGATGGTGTGCACGTGTCCACATGTCTCCCTGCCTTAGTGCCCTTTGTGAGCTGCTTACTTCTGCTAGAATTTGTGGAGTGTTTAAAGCTTGCTGCCTTTTATTTCTTTGCTCCTATTCAGAGAAATGAGTTGTTGAAGTCTTTGAAATGTTCCATTTTCATCCTTATGCAAGATAGTGAGGAATGCCTTCTTTTCATCCCTTAGGTAATTCTTTGCTTTATTATTGCATGCAGTGAGATAGGATTAGTGTGGGTTACAAGTAGTAAGAGAATATGGAATAAGAGAACAATAAGCACAAGAGCAAAAGATAAAAATAGTCTCAGGAATTAACCTAGTAGTTTGATATTTCTATGAATATATAAAACACTTGCAACAATGCTTAAATCTCTTTTTCTTTCTGATAAAAAATGTGTTTTCAAGTATTTTGCATACAGGATTCCCCTGGGATGTAAGAACTTGAAGCATTTCAAGTCTGCAGCTTCAGGAATGAAATAAACTTTTGACTCAAGTTGTCAACCTGAATAAACTCTTAACTACCCCACAGCAATTGCAAGTTATAGCTAATAAGGATGGAATAGAAACACAATTGCTCTTTTTCCTCTTAGCATTTTCTCCCTGGCCCTATAAAATTTGTTTTTTTGCCTTGTTCCTTAGTTTGCTTTCCAAACCATTCCATGTCCTCAGTAGATCTGGAGAACTGTCTCATGCGTAGATCTGAAGAATCAGTTTTGAATCTAGGAAATTAAAGGAAGAATCACACTTCATAAGCTTGGGCTTGGATTGAAAGCTTGAGATCATTCAAGTAGACATTGCTGAATGTTCAACCTGGTCTGGCAGGCTCCTCTCTCTGAAAGGTGGGCAACTGAAACCTCTGTGTTTGCACAGAAAGGCAAGTTATGGGATAGCTGGGAATTGGCTCTGGCCAGCTGGTGTCCCAGGTGTCATCTTTAATAGTTGTTTTCTTATGTTATTAGTAACCAGGCTATTAGGCCAAGCACCTGTAGTGTTTGGGTTTTTGGTTGTGCTTGTTTTAGTTTTGGCTAGCTGCGTTGGCAGGTGGCTGTGAGTGCACTGTAGTACCCCCAGCTGCTGCCCAGTTCTGCTCTATTATGTTTCTTTTTCTTAGCCAGGTCTCATAAGCCCTCAAAAGAAATATAATACACCCAAGGACAGCTTATCTATTACTCTGGGGGCATAAAATTAGCAGGATGACTTCTGCTGCAGTGTTAGAAACAAAAAGGTTTAATAAAAGGTATAATAACAAAAAGAAAAACTTGAGCCAGGTGCAGCAGTCTGCTCCTGGTAAAAACACTTCACAAAAGCACTTAGCTCTTTTCTTCTCTTCTTTTTCTCCCTGATGGATCAAGCGGGACTTTTTGGCTTCTATCCAATTAGATGTCCTCAAGTATTTGGTGAAGTCCCTGAGGTCCCATGAGGTGGCTTTTCACCTAATCCTTGAGAGAAACTTCTGGCCTTCTTTTCTTTTCTGGGGGACAAAGGCTAGTTTTGCCACTCTGCCATTAGGGTGCACACTCCTACAGACATGGCTCTCTTTTCTTTCTTGGTCTCTTACCCCTCTGGCACTCAAAGCCATACTTGCTATTGTAGTCATTAGGTACATGGTCCTGCTGGGATGGTTGACTAATTCAGGAACAAACAGCCTTGCTGCCATACCAGGGACACTGCTCTGGAAATGGGCAAAAAGAGAAAACATTTAATGTTTTTCACTTTAGAAATGTCCACTGCAGCTTTATTTGCAGCAGAGTTACATTTACTGGACTGTCCAATACAATTCCATGTGTCCAGAGCTAACTTTAATCACATAATTTAGGAGTGTCCAGCTGTAAATCTCACAGCCATGGGATCAAAAGTCCTTTCCACTTCTGGTTAAGTGGCTCTCCTTTCCGGGTCTGGATGTACACCCAGTCTCCTGACTAGTGAGGACATTCTTGAACATTCAGGCTTATTAGTGAGACCAAAACAACAAACTTGCACGATGATAAAAGCATTTTCTCCTAAGGGTTATGCTCTAGCAGCAGCATTTCGGCTTCCAGCCTTTGGTGGCAGACAAGGCTCAATAGCCAGGGCTGCCAGAAGGAGGCAGGGCAGGAGCAGTTTGCAAAGCTTCATTAAGAATCTGGGGAAACTGAGTCCCCATTTAATCCCCATTTTCTTTCCAGAGAGCCTCTAGGGATATTTCAATCCACCACCTTCTATCAACAACCATAACTTTTTGGAGGTGGTGCCAAGATTTTGTTTTCTCAGTTTTGATCCTTGAATGTTGAAATAACTTACAATAACACAGAAGAAGGTCAACAGGCATTAGCTGTTTCTCATGCATTGTATGGGGTTCCCCCCTCTGCAAGGGGTCCAAACTTTTCATACCACAAGTTGTTCCCTGAGCAAAAGACCAGCGCTTTTCACCATGTGCTTCCTTCTCCAAAAGTTCTATTTCATTCCCCCAAATCCAAATTCGCAAAACATTCTCCATTTCCCTTTCTTTGCGATCATTGCTTATTTTCCCGTGTAGTTCAACCACTTCTGTTGCAGAATGAGGTATCACTGCAGACACTGCATCCTGGTAAGTGAATTCCTTCTTTATCAGTGAGCAGGGCTTGGGATGAGGAGGGAAGAAGATTGGCTTTGCAGAGCCGAACCTCTCCTCCAGGGAGCAGAGGAAGGTGACATCATTTTCGGGGCATCCTGCCTCTGTATTTTATAGGGGTGGGGAGAGTTTAGGGTGAGGGGCGGGGTTGGACTTTGAGGCACTAAAGCCCTCCCAAGGGCTGTGGGGCTGACCTTGCAGTCAGGAAGGCCTAGCTGTTCCTGGGCTATGGAAAACACTGCTTCCGGGCCTTCCCCAGCAGTGTTGAATTGCAACTCTAAAGCTCTTTGGCTTTGGAAGAGCGTGTTTCACTGGTTTCTCATGGTTTGGGGGCTGGCTTCATCCTGGCATTCAATCCCTGCTCTGGCCTGAGGCTGGCTATTTTTTCAGGCTCTGAAGCAATTTGCAGCTGATGCAGCTCCTTTTCCAGCTGATGGGCACCATACAGCTCTGAGTCAAACCTCCATGCATATGCATACCAGGCATGGTCCTTTACTGGGAATTTTTAATTTTCTTCTACCAAATTTCATGTTTCTCCACAAGTAACTGTGGATGGTGCTAGTTTCTCTCCATCCCCATCTCTCTTTAGGGCTGGACAAGCTTTCTATATAAGCTTTTAGCAAGTGCGTCAGTGGAGAGCAGTTCAGATCAGTTTCTGCGTGGGATTCTATTACTTTTCTGCCAGAAAAGAGCAGCTTTGACTGACAATTTATTTCTCCTTTATTATGTCATGAACAGTTAATGCTGTATAAAAGGCCCATCTCACCTCAAGAGTACCCTGCTTGCTGTGCCAATTAAAATGCAAGCCTCCAAAAACATTGCTCTATGAGATACTTTAAAAGGATTTAAACTTGTTCATGTACTCTAAGTTAGAAAAGCAGGAGAAATACTGACGAGATGTTCTCAAGAGTTCGGAACAACATCAAAACCCTTCACTGGCAACATTTGAAAATAAGAGAACTTTAAAGGCAAAAATAATTTAGAGCAGGATTCAATCAACATAAAACATTCTATGAAGCATTAATTTAGCCCATTCAACTTATAATCTTAGTAAGTTAATTTACATTTAGATTACTAAACCTGTTACATTTTAAGTTATTTTCAAAAATCTGAGAGGAGGGAAAAGGGAGAAGAAAGAGAAAAAGAGAATGACAGAAAAGAACCAACACAGCTATCACTCCAGGTTCCAGTGGTGTTCAGCTGATAGAAATTCCAAGAAGAGGTAGGGTCAAGACATGTGGTGGCCACATATCCCAAGGTAAATAGCCTTTGGCTCTCCTGGGGCCTTCCCCCACATGGGGCTCCCACTCACCTGGCCATTTAGGAGCTGGGTTAGGGGCCCCAGACACAGGTGTGGAGCATTGCCTCTGGTGTGCCAGGGATCAGTGGCCACTGCTGGGCTGGGATACAGGCCTGGGGGTGTGGGGCGTGCTGAGTGGGGCATGGCCTCACCAGAGCAAGGCTTGATCTGCCCCTTCCCCACATACAAGCCCCTGAAAAGTGTTGAGCCAGCAATCTCCTCTAGTCTCTCACAACAAGGTGTCCAGGTTCCTGTGCTTCTTGGCTGTCAAGACTCCACAGATTTGTGGCTGGATATTAAGAAACTTGGATATTTATTCCTTGCAAAAGCAGCAGCATGAGGGTTGTTTATTCTTTCTAAGGCCTTCCCTCCATTCTATGTCCTCTTCTTGAGGTAGTCCTTGTAAAGCCTCTCCTCTCTCTCCTTCTCCATGACAATGGAAAGGGTCAATGGAGAAAACAATAAATGAGAGGTTAAAACTATTAGAGTTATAATGTAGTGAGGAAATAAAAAGCAGTGCACAACAATAAGAAGAAAATAGTGCAAAAGGAGTAATGGCTTAAGCAACAAAGGTGAAGTGTCACATGGGGCCCCTGGAACAAAGACAGGATGGCGACGGCTTACAGAATGGTTCTGATGGTAGATGGGGGCTGCTGGTGCTGCCTGGAGGAGCTGTGCACCTGCAGTGGCAGTTTTCTGCTCCCTCTCTGCAGCAGGGATGGTGGCAGTGGCGATGGTGATGGGTGTCTCTCTGTCCCTGCAGAGCTCTGTTTGGCACTGCCGCTGCCATCAGTCTGCCACGCTGGGCATGTGTGTGGGAATGGGATCTGCCACTTAGCTGCCTCTTCCTACCACCCTGCTGGGCTCCACTTGGCTTGGCTGGACTCACTTGGGATCAGTGTCACCACTCTGGCTTGCCTGGTTCTGCTGCAGTGGAAAAACAGTCCCACATGCCACACTGGCCCTGATGGTTTCAGCTGTGTGTCAAAGCTGTCACTTCCGTGCCCCCCATCTCAGCCCCGCCTCCTGACTAATACTGTGGAAGGAGAAAAATGGGGGAAAAAATGGTGGTGGTGCTTTGGTCCCAAGGCCTCCCTGCTAGAGTGAGTCATACAGAACGATCCTCCTTGCATTTTCTGTCATGGCATTTCCCTGCTGTGGGAATGCCATTTCCCATGGCTATGATGTAAAATGTTTTGAATATATAGTATTCAATAATATAATACACATACATATATATAGATATATATATATATGTGTATATATAAATAAAATATATATATACAGAAAGATCCATGACCATGTCTCTGTACCTAGGAAAAACCTCTAAATGTAATTAAAGCAGTGCTTCTCCTTGTTTTCTGATTTCTAGAACAAAGGAATAAGCTTTCTGGTTTTTGCTCAGCAGAAATAGTGGTCAAAGACCACTGCTGCGGCTCCTCACATCCTGGTCCCTTCTCAGTGCTCAGCTTCTCAGTGTGGGCTCTAGGGGCTAAGTGTGTTTCTACTCTTACATGCCTTGAACAACAGGTGATGGACTAGGAGGGCTTTGTGTGTTGCTTTGTAGCAGAGGAGAACTTTGCAGGCTTTTTTGGCATTAGGTGTAGAGCAGGTCTGGTTCTATGCATGAATTCACAATCCAGCCTAGGGCGGCTGCTATTGTGATGTCAGCGGCCGCATCCCGGCGTTGTCAAGGCAAAGTTGCTGTGCCCGGAAGGGCTCAGTGTGCAGAGCAGCTCTGTGGCACGCTCACTGCAGGCGGAACCTGCTGATCGACGAGGTCTCTGCCAGCAGGACTCGGAATATTTTTGGTTTTTCCCACAGGCGTTGTCTGGTACAGACTTGAGCAGCGCTGCTCAAGCCATGGAGGGAGTGTGTGCTGCAGTTTGCGCGGCTTTTTCCGTGGCTTATTCTGGGTACTTTCTCACCCACCTGGCACGTAAGTAGATGTTGCAGCATATGGAAACCAAAATGCCACAAAGAGGCCTTTGGTTGGGTAAAGCCGCTGTCAACAGCTCCAGCCAAGAAGGGGGTGTCTCTAGCCAGTGGGGAGTGGGTAGCATTTGTAATGTGGCCTGCAGGGGCTTCACTCCTCCTGTGGCACAGCCTGTGGCTATGGAGTTTAGTCTCCTCAGTTTACTGGCTCAAGGAAGACAACTTCCAAGATAGGAAGAGTGGGAGAGCTTGTCAGGAGTCCTTGTAAAAGCTGTGCACTGCTCTCCAGGACTGAGGGAATGTCCCTCAGTTCAAGTCTTCTTGTCTGCATTCCCTCATCCCAGCATGTGCCTGTGGACCTTGACATTTCCTGCACACTAAAAGAGCCATTTGTTCTGTGATGAAGTCACAGAATCAGCTTGGAAAAGGCCTCTGAGATAGACATTTCAGAGGAGTTCTTGTATGCTCCCGAACCCTGGAGCTGTTCCCGTGCTGTGTCACGATAGAATTGCCACCCTGGCTAAGGGGCACTTGGGTGAAGCTTTTCCGGGGAAAGGTTTTCAGTGAGCTCATGGCAATTGCTGCATGCAATCTCTTGAGAAAACTGAAGCACAGGAAAGGGAGGAGCTGTAGCTCCTGCTGGGTGGGGTGGGGCAGAAGCAGTGATTGTTACAGAACCACTGGGCCTTTCTGAGTCTCAAGTTTCTGTGGGTTGAGTGGCCACAGAGGACAGAAGGTAGACACCAGGCAATGTTTTGTGCTGTTGACTTGCTTGCTGTGTGACACAGGGGTTGCAGCTGGAGTGATGTAGTGAAAGCAGAATGCTCTGTCTTTGGGTTGACTTTTTGTGGGCTTGCCCAGCACAGGCAGTTTTCTTCCAGCATCTGGTTGTTTTTCCCTTGTGTGTTGCAGGTCACATCACCCGTGCCTGGAGAGAATCCGGTCTTTGGGTGAGTGGGAAAGAAGGCTCTGGCCTTGGTAGCATTTGACAATTGTGGAGCAAGCTGTGAGCTGGGTGTGTTGCAGTCCAGTGCCAGCCTGGTTGGATGAATGAAACTACAGTCCAGACCCTTTGCAGCAAGAGCAGCAGCAGCAGGAGGAGCCCAGGCTGTTTTCTCCAATTCCTTTTCAGAGCTTTTAAGCAGCTGGAAGTGGGGTTGCTTGGTGCTTTAAGCCATGACGGAATTTCCCCTGCACAAGAGAGTGCAGTCCCCTCTAATTGTCCCATTTTACTTCAGTGGGAACAACTTAGAAACCCATTTCTCTGCAGATGATTTCTCCTTAGTGCATCTGGGTCTAGAGCTGAACATAGAAAAGGTCACTTGTCCCTCACGCTGCTGTCTGTCTGCAGAGCCCAACACCAACCTCGGAGGATCCTCTGGCTGCGTGTCTTCCTGCAGAAGAGGCCAGAGGGGAGGAAGATGCTCCCCAAACTGCGCCTGCTGCCACTGCAGGGCCTGAGCATCCAGCATCAGTAAGTAGCAGCTCTGGGTCGTGCTGTGGCTGGAGCAAAGCATAGCTGCAAGTTTCTGATCAGACAACACCTCCTGTGCCTGGCTGAAGATGCTGGAGGCTGGAATCTTTCCGGCCCTTCCCCCAGTCAGTGGAGCTTGGAAAAGCAGAGTGGAACTTGGATTGTTTATGCAGCAGCTTCCTACTGTTCTGAAAGGGGCTGTGAATTTGTCTTAGTAAGAGACAAGAGGTAGCATTAGGATGTCTTTGGATGCTCCTGGGGTACAAGTGAGGTCCTTGGTGGCCAGTGGCTGTGCAGGCTCCCTGTCCCCTGTGAGGAGAGCAGTGCAAAGATGCAGTTCACAAGCTTGCAGGATACGAGGAGGCACTGTCCCCAGCAGGGACCTGGCCCTCCCCACAGAGCAGCTAAAGTCAGTAGCTAAAGGAAGAGCTGAGCTGCAGCAGGGCCTGTAGCTGAATATAGGTAAGGTGGTGAATGACAGGTTCTTTCCTATCCCTCATGCTGCTGTCTGTCCACAGAGCACAAGGGCAGCGTCAGCACCTGCTCTAGCTGCCTCTGTACCTGAGGAAGAGGCTGAAGAGGAGGAAGGTGCCGATGAACCTGGCCCTGCGGTCAGCCCATGGCCGGAGCAAACAACACCAGTAAGTGCCCGCTTTGGGTAGCAGCGTCTTTGGTGTCATTTTGTCCGTCATGTAAAAGCAGCCTTTGGATTTTGTGCCTTGAGCTGTTGAAGCGGGCTGCACAAGCTGAGAGGTGAAGAGCCCTGGGTGTGGCCAGCAGCATCTTCCTAGGGGCTTGCATTTGAAATGGAATGGGGGCATCTCTGCCAGGCTCATTTGTGACCCAAATTCATTTCTTGTCCCAGAGCTCCATCTCCTCTGTCCTGGCACCTGCACGAGCTGCAGCTGAAGGCTCGGGAGAAGGCTCCAGTGCCCAGGCTGGAAGCTCAAGCACGAGCAGCTCGTGCACCTGGAGCACGACCAGCTCGTCTGGCAGCAGAGAACAGCAGCGAGAGAGGACAGAGGACAAGTGCCTGGCCATGCTGAGTAGGTCCTTTGTGATCCTTGTGTGCCGGAGCAGTGCCTTGTGTGCGCGTGTGCCGGCATGAGCTGTCCCACCTCCTGCTCAGCTGAGTGCCAGGTCCTGAGGCCTCCTCCACACAGGATCTGTTGTTGTGCTCTGAGGTGGTGAGGGATCAGCGGGGTGTTGCTCCTGCCTCTGAGAGCAGCTCGGCCTGGTTTGGCTTTGCCTGAGCTTCCCTGTAGGCAAAAGGCCAAGCAGAGATTGTTTCTGGCTGAGCAGGAGGCCGTGACCTCGCGAATGAGTAGGCCTCAAGGAGCTCCTGCGGGGCCCAGCTGCTGTGGGCACGGCCAAGGTCATCTTCAGCACTCAGCCTGTCCTAAAGGCTGAGGGACCTCATTCCTAAGGCCATCACAGTAGCTTATAACATGAGCTGCTGCTCCTGAAAGGCTGAAGGGCATTGTTTAGGCAAAGTCCTGCTTAAAGCTGGAGATCTGGGCTCTGCTGGAAGCACTTTGCAATATTCTTCCTGTTCTGGAGAGGGCAGCTGATGACAAAAATTGATTCCAGAACCCAAGATGCCTTTGATGTTTGCAAGGATGAAAGCTTGTGTTGAATGTCGCAGAGTGTTCATTGCCAAGAGCAGGAAGGTTTTGTTTTTCCTGCTGCCCTTAATGTTTATAGACAACAATCACTTCTCTTGGTTAGAGTTTTCTGATCCCTGTCTCCTCTGACTGTTTCTCTGTGTGCTTCGATTTTACTTTAGGCTTTTAGTTTAGTGCTGGCCATCTGTGCTGCAGGGCTGCTTGTCTTGCTGCTGCTGTTTTTGAGGTGGTGCTGGTGCAGTGGTGTTGTTGTTTCCCGACTGACTGAGTTGAGAGGGCCCAGTGTCCCGAAGAGTGGGGCTGCCTTTGTGATCTGATGAAGGGTGGGATCTCTTTTGAAGTGAGCATCTGTCCTTGGGATTTTTACAGAGATGCTGGTGAGCGAGGGAGATCCTGAGGCTAAATACACAGAACTGGAAACTCTTGGCAAAGGGTGAGTGCAGCCACAGTTCCTTCTTCAAAGAGAGGGGCAGTGTGTTTTGCTCGTGTCCCATCTCCCCAGAGTGACATCAGGCAAGTTCCAAAGCTGTTCAGACACTGCGTTAAGATGATGCCAGGTGATCTCTCAATGCTGGCCAGCATTTATAGCTGTGTTGTGAAGGCACAGCCAAGACACCTGGATGCTGGCAATGTCTTGTCTGCGGCAAAGAGCAGCACCTGGCAGCTCTCCTGTCCCTCAAGTGTGTTTGCACCTGTTTGCCGCTTTTCATAGGAGAAATAATTTTTGAGTGTCTCAAAAGAATACAGAATACGTGGGAATGAAAGGAGGAGAAACTTCATTGTCTCAAAGGTCAAGCTAACAGCTGACAGCTGTCAGGGAACAGCTCTCAGTAACATTTCTTTCCAATATTTTGCTGCAAATAAAATTCAGTAGTCAGGATGACCACCACCTAGTCTAGAAGCCAAAAGCAGAAATGAAAGAAGCAGCTCTCTTTTGTGGCTGCGGTGGCAAAAGGCAAAGTTTCAGGGGCATGCCCAGTGGCAATGCACTCTAGAGGAAAAGGCATCATCTGCCTGATGGCAGACTCCTCGTGGATCCTGTGGGGTTTAGGCGTTTGCTGCAAAGAATCCACCAAGCTATTCCCTTTGAAAGCCAGCTCTGCTGACTGTAGATGGGATTGATTTGCAACATTTTCTCTGTACCAGGTGTTCTGGTTTAGGGCGAATTTTGGAGGAAACCTCCAGAAAGGGCCCCTCCTAAAAGCAAACCCACATGGCCACTGCCCCCAGCCAGTTTGGGAATAATTTCCTCGGACAGAAGTGGAAAGAAATTGTTTATTTAACAGGGAAATCACTCCCCAGCACACAAAATGAACAATACTGGATGACAAAACTCATTTGCTGCTCTGAAGAGATGGCAAGTTCAGAAAGTCTCTCCTGGGGGTTGTCATTCTCCAGTGCTGGGAAAGGCTGCAGAGTAGGCCCTGGTGGGCTACAAAGTGTGAGCTCTCAGTGTTTTGCTGGGTCCCAGTCTGGAGCAGGTTCGAATGGCTCCAAGAAAAGGGAAAGAAAAACACTAAAGGCGAAACTCAGACTACCTTAGCTAGCTAAACTAACTAAAAAGCAAAAGGAGTGTGGTGTGTGGCCCCATCTGTGCCCAGACCACAACACTGGAGTTCTGTGTTCCAGCAGACTGCGGGGGAGAGTGCAGCTGATAACAAAACTCTGTGCTCCCTCTTCTCCCGGCCCCTACTGTCTGATCCCGTCTTGGAGGCACAGAATATAACATCCAGCATAAACAGAACAAGTGACTGGGGAAACAAGCATCATAACGTCACCCCAGAACAGAAGGCAAATGTACAAGAAGTCGCCAGAAAAGTGGAGTCCTTCCAGTGTCTGTTGCATCGAAGAGAAGCAGCTGCCAATGGCTCTGGACCCAGAACACAGCTGCCTAAGGACCCTGTGTTTTGAGGATTTCTCCATTTGTGTGCAGCAATGGAAGCCTTTGCCTGCTATGGCTGTGGCTGGACACTACTTTCCTTGCAAGCTGGAGAAGGGATCTGTGTCTAGAGGCTTTCCTCCAATGGCTGTTAATGGCTTCAGGCTTCTCAGAAAAGCCTGAGTGGTAGTGCTTGAGTTTGGCAGACAGACTCCAAGGAGAGGTGTAAGAAGACCCAACGGGCATATTCCTGGAAAAATCCGAGACATGCACAGCTAGAGAAAGAGAAAAGGGAGAAAAGACCCAGAGAAGAATCTGTCATGTTCCATTTACTCTTTGCTCCAGGACTTTGTTCCTGTTGGACTGCAGTGTTTTGCACTAGCAGGGACTAAAGGACTTGTTCTTTCTCTACTGCTGTTTTGTTTCTAGGGGTTTCGGCACTGTGTGCATGGCAGTGGAGACTGCCACAGGAGAAGAGGTAAGCCTCAAGCAGCGCCGCAGCTTCTGCAGCTCTCGAGTGCCCTCCCCTCTGCTGTGAGCTGTGGCTGAGCTTTGGCTCGCCAGTGGAGCTTTGCTGCAAAGGCAAATGGAGTGCAGAGCAGTGTCTGCCTGCCAAATACAGTGGGGACAGATTTTGTCCTTCTCAGCTGCCCCAGGGGATGCAAGGAGGCCAAGTGGTATCGTTCAGAGGAGGACACAGGGCTGGGTCTACGTGCCCAGGTGGTGTCTCAGAGCATGGCACTGCTCTTTGGGGCTGCAGCATTCCTGAATTCTCATTTCTGGCTGTTAGCCAATACATGGAAATCATGCTGGCAGTTCTGCAGCCACCTGCAGTGCTGCCCTTGGGATCTGTGCTTAGAGAGAGCAAGGTCTGCAAGGAGTGTCTCAAGGGCCTGAGTCCTGCTCAGAGCCTGGTGTGCATCCTAGAGGATCAAGGCATGGGTTATTTCTTTTTACAGTCAGGCAGTAATTGCAAATATCAGTGGTGTGAATTAAAGTATTTTAGTGGAACGAAATGCAAATTCCTGAAGTGAGGAAGTGCTTGGATTGTCTTTTTTGGAGGTGTCCTTAATGATGTTTTCATCATCACAGCATTTTTTCCGTGAAATATGTAGGGTTGTGTTTCTTATGGGGAATAACCCTGAGGATGATTTTAGGACAAACAGCATTTTATCAGTCATGTCTGTAAGAGTTTGCTTTGTAGTTGTGCAATGGAGAATGCTAGTGGTTGCTGGAGTAATGATCAAGCCCCCTAGAAGTGCCCAAGGTTTCCCAGCAGTTTTGTTCCATTTCTACTGGCACAGAATCGATTCCTGCTTGCAAGAGGTGTGTCAATGACAATGGGGATGATAAAGGAAGGTCCTGGGGAAGACAGTGGGCACAGTGAGTGTTGTTAGAGCTTTGAGGTGGAGAGCTTAGACCATGTTTCTCCCAGGTTTACAAGGCAAAGGATATCTGTCTCTCTGTCCTGGGAGGTGCCCAAGCATGGGGTCTGATGTCCAGTCACAAGGCAGTTTGTCCCAGCCCAGCTGGGGCTACTGTCATCCCATAATCACTGTCTTCATGTTCCCTTTGTGCTCCTGTGCCACAGACTTCTTTGGTTCATGGCTTTCCATGTTGTTTTAGGTGGCCATCAAGAAAATTAGTCTCCTGCAAGAGAGCAGCAGCGAGCTGTGCCTGAATGAAATCCAGGTCATGCGTGGCAGTAAGAATGCCAACCTTGTGAACTATGTAGACAGGTGAGTGGTTCTGCTGTCCTGCCATGAAAGGTCATTCTCATCCTGCAAGCCAGAGGTGCAACCACTCCTTTGGTCGCTGGCAAAAGAGGATGGAGCTGTTAATTCCTGTTCTTGGGCTGATCTACAGCGTCTTGGGAGGAGATTGCATTGGGCCTGCATTCATCTTTCCTGGCATACCTAGTGTGAAGGGCACTTTCAAAGACAGGACTGGGCCCTGTCTTACTGAGCCAACAGCCTCCAAGTTCCTGTCCTCTCTCCACATTTTTTTTGTTGGGTTTGGGATTTGATTTTTTCCCTGTGTCTGAAGTGCTGACAAAGCACTGTCTATTGTATTTCCCTTGGCCTGTTGCATTGGTGTGGATACCGAGCTGTCTTTTAGACTGCTCAGAGTTCAAGCCCTGCAGAGCGTCGGGAATGACTACTCACTTCCTCCTGTGTTCCTCTGAGAGAGACACAGAAACAAGAATCCATCAGGTTGTGTAAGTGCGTGCGTTCATCTCCAGGCTGTTTGCTCCTTTCAGCTACCTGGTGGATGAGGAACTCTGGCTGGTGATGGAATACATGGACGGAGGTTCTTTACATGATGTCATCAGGGAGACTCGCATGGCAGAAGGAGAGATAGCAGCTGTCTCTCGGGAGGTAAGGGATGGCACTTGTGCTTCCCATGGCTTGGTTGGGATGGTCCTTCCAAATGGGTGATAAGGAGAGGAGAGATTTCATCTTCCAAGCCTTTCTCTTATGTCCTTGGCAGTAGCAAGAGCATCTGAAGTGCCTGCCAGTGTCCCTGCCCTTCTTCTGGTGTGTTTGTCTTTGCCTCTCTAAACACTTGCCTGGAGCCTGTGTGTGCTGCATTCCTTCCCTGTAAGGGCAAAGGTGCTGGTGGTGCAAAGTGAAGCAAGGGGCAAAGACGAAGAGATACTCACAGGACTTTCCCAGAGCTCAGCCTCAAAGGAGAGCCTTGCACCCAAAGCGGTGTTTGCAAAAGCATCCACTGCTGTCTGGCTGCAGAGAGCACAGCCACTGCAGCAGGGCTCCTTCAGCCTGTGTTTGCAGGGCACTGGCCAGAGGAACAATTGCCCTTTCTCTTTCAGAAGCAAACATACCCTCACTTAGAAAGGCACTGCTGTTCTCGTGGTGGAGCAGCAGGCTCCTGCCCTTGCCAGCAGCCTGTCCTGCCATGGCTCACCATCCCCCAGGAAGTCAGTGTTGCAGATGTGCCACTTTTCTGCCTGTGGGATGAAGTCCACTTAGGCTTGTGTTTCTTTTTCCTCTCTTGTTGGGGTGCATTAGTTTTAAGTTGGTTTATTCCTGTACCCCCCATTCCTGCTTATGGTTCTGCCCCGGGCTCTCTCTCTCTCCTCTTCTGAATTGTCCCGTCAGCTACATTTTTATCTTTCCTAAATTCCTCCCTAACTGCCTGTCTGTTATTCAGGGTCCTTGCCCACTCATCCAGAACATTCTGTCCTGGGCATTGAAGGATTGGTTTAGAGGTCAGGGTTCAACCCCTAATTTATGTACACTGGACATCCGAGCTGTTTGTTATGCGTTATTCCCTCCTCTCAAAATTTTAGATTGGTCGCTGTGTTCTAGTTATAAGACCTTGCCGAGCAAGCTTTTTTGTCCGTGCCCGATGCACCATCAATAAACACCTCCTTTTTCCCTGTCGACGCGGTCCAAAGCCTTTTCTCCTGCGGGACGCAGCCCAGCTTCTCTCCTCACGGCTCTGGGGGTTTCTCGCCCTTCTGAAGGCATTCCGCCTTAAATACTCTCCCTAGGAAGTCTCCTAGCGGGAGAGTGCCCTTCCCCCCTCACTGCTGCTGGCGGTGCTGGCCTGTGCAGCCGGGCGAGTCAGAGACCAAGAGGTCAGCAGTAGCCACTGCACTCTCTCAGTGCCTGCAAGGCCTGGATTTCCTGCACTCCAAGCAAGTGATCCACCGAGATATCAAAAGCCACAACATTCTCCTGGGCTTGGATGGATCAGTCAAGTTGGGTGGGTGTTGCTGGCCAGGCTCAGCCGTGGCAGGCTGCGGTGTGGGGCTGCCTTTGGGTGGCTGCCAGTTCCCTGCAGTGGTGCCTGTGGCCAGGCTCACCCGTGGCGGGCTGCGGTGTGGGGTTGCCTTTGGGTGGCTCCAGTTCCCTGCAGTGGTGCCTGTGGCAGTGCAGGCTGCCCTGCTGCAAGCACAGAGCACAGCCACAAGGTGCAGGGAAGTGTTGCTGGGAAGAAGGGCTCAGGGGTGGCTTTGGGTTGTGTGTGTCCCTTCCCAAGCAAGGCAGTTACAGTCTAATAGCTTCAGGGGACTAAAATCCACTGCCTGAAACTGGGGGGTTTTGCTAAGTGGCCAATTCGGTATTTCCTTGGCTGCAGGCCTGAGGTATGGCCTCTTTACAGCTGGGTTCCACACTGCCTTCTTGGACATTGGTACAATGGGGATTTCTTTTGTTTGCTTTCCTAATTCACGCTGGCTTGATCAGAGTGGTTTTTCCTCCTCAGCTGATTTTGGCCTTGCTGCTCAGCTCACCACCGAGCAGAACAAACGGAGATCAGCTGTTGGAACAACTTACTGGATGGCGCCAGAAATTTTCACCAGGAAGCCCTATGGCCCCAAAGTGGACATCTGGTCCTTTGGCATCGTGGGGATCGAGATGGTGGACGGAGCGCCTCCGTACCTGATGAAAACCTCCCGCACGGTACGCTGCAGCTGCTCTCAGACACTGCTGTCACCCTAACAAAATCTGCTCCCATTCTTCTGCCTGGGAAGCTTGCCAACACCTGAAAATGATAGGTTCCAGGCTGCACAGTCTCTCGTGCTTCTTGGCCAGATCATCCCCTTGCCATTTTTGTGCATGAACAGGACCTAAAAATCAGGATGCCTTTTGCTTGGCAGAAGCTTTGCCTAAGGGAGCAGTGAGCAGTGCTGAGCTGCATTTTATGGAATAATCCTTGGAAATAGAAGAGTGAGATGAAAGTCACTCTTCCATGTCACTTGTAGAGGCTGTGTCAGTGCTCAGAGAAGCAAAGTGTGCTTTAGCTGATGGAGCTGCTGCTGATTCCATCATCCAGTGAAATGAGTGGTCAAGGCAAGAGCCTTTGCCTACTGGACTGGCTATGGCTGCCTCTGGCTTTGGGTTGTTTTAGTAGGGGTAGGAAAGGTATCTGCCACCCTGTGGCAGGGAGTAAAGTGCCACTGCAGAGTGGAGCTTGTCCAATGGGCTCTGTGTGAGCAGTTTGGGGTGCGAAGGAGACAGGTAGAGTGTGGCATTTCCTTCTTCTCTAGGTTCAACAGCTGATAAGCACCGGGGCCCCCCCGAAGCTGCAGAAGCCCAGGCAGCAGTCGGCGTGGCTGCGAGACTTTCTGCACTGCTGCCTGGAGAGGGACGAGGACAGGCGCTGGTCTGCCCAGGAACTTCTGCAGGTAACAGGCAAAGCGGCTGCAGGTCCTGGATGTGGAGAGAGAGGTGCACAGAATGCCCTCCTTTCTGTATCTTTCTGCTAGCCAGAGAAAGCCTGCTTCAGCCTGTGGGGAAAGTAGAAGCTCATTGCATCTTTTTCTCTTTGGGCAGCATCCATTTGTAACATCAGCCAAGCCAGCCTCCTCCCTGACGCCTCTGATCATGGCCACGCAGGAGTTCATGGCCGACAGGAGATTCTAGCCCTGGAAGAGGCCTTTGTTGTTGTTTGTTGTTTGAAGTTTGTAGTTTGTAGTTTATAGCTCGTAGTTTGTAGTTTGTTATGAGTGATAGTCAGAATAAATACTATAATAAATAAATAAACCCTTTGTGTTGGAAGCTTCCTTTTGTTCTCACCCTGTGAATAAGCTCTAAATTTGCTTCTGAATGGTCAGGTGTTTCTGCTATGTGGGAAGACCCATGGATGGGGTTTGTGGCACGGTTTGTTTGTGAACAAAGATCTTTTTCCTTCCTCGCCTCCAGGCCACAGCCTCTTGTGGAGATACAGGCTTGCAGCTGTGACTAGAGGAGCAGAGCAGGGCAGAATGGAGCAGAGCAGTGGTGTCACTGCTGGGGATGCTGCTGTGCCTGTGGTTGTGTTGCAGCTCTTGGGAAAGGTTGGGAGTGTCTGTGTTGCTGTGGGCAGAGGGGGAGGGAGCCGGGCTTCTCCACAGGCTCAGGTGCAGGTGAGTGTCCAGTGGGAAGGCATGTTCTGCCACGGGAACTGATGCCAACACAAGGGAGTACTACACATACTTGCCTTGGTGGAGTAATTTCATGCTTTGCTCCGAGGAGCTGGCATGAAGTCTGAAAATTTACTGAATGTGGTAAAAAGATACAGCTTTGGCGATTTGAACAAAAATAGGGTGTTTATTTAAAGGGGAAAAACAAAAAGGGAGGTAAGGAAAAAGAAGAAAGGAAAGAAAGAAAAAAGGATAAAGTCCCAGGCCCAAGGATTGAGGAAATCTCTAGCTGAACTGGCGTCTGGCCCCAAGGCAAGAACCCGAGGGCATTGCAGTGAATGCACTTAGTCTGCCCTCAAATCTGGAATAAGGTCTCTAAAAAGAGATATTGACTGAAATCTGCAGTGTGGGGTCCCCTGCTGTAGCTAAGTCACAGTCCCAGGAACAGTAAAAGACAGCAAAGACAGCTCTTCAGGCCAGGCTGCCCCTTTGATGTTCTCGGTCCCCTCAGTCTGTACTTGCAGTCCTGCCCCCATAGTCTCAGGTGATTGGTGCTAGTAGATGATGGGGTAAGATCTTCTTTCCCAGAGTGTGCTGTCACTGGGGTGGGATGATATCTCTGAGGTTTTTGATGGGAAGCTCTCTCTCATTAGTATGCACCATTGCTGTGGCATCAAGTTACCAGTTCAACCTGGAGTGGGCTAGAAATTGTCTGTAAAATGCTGCATGCTGTTGGTGAGAGGAAACTGCACTGGGAACTTTGAAAGTATAAGGCTACTAAAAAGAGATAATTAAATTTACAAATAATGTAATTAGGTTAAGAACAAAGGATTATAAAAATAATATAGTTCTTATTTTGCTACCTATTTTAACAGGACTGTTAAACATTCAGTTGGGATCTACTGAATAGCTAGTATAACTTGATAATGATTTTATATTATTTACTTCATTAATTTGAACACTTTTATTTGATCAAACTAGTAACTTTAAACAGTTATAAATGCAAAAGCTAATTAACAGTTACAAATATAAACCAGTCACAAATGCAAAAGCCATGTAAGGGATTTTATAAATGACAGTTCCTCCCTCTTTCTCTTATGTTAGTCATTGGCTTTTGCATTTACATAAATGTAAAAGTTCTTTGTTGATAGTGTTTAATTGTTTAAAATTAATCTAAACTTGCTGGGCCTTTTTACCCGTTTTCCTATCTCTTTTGATTGGATTGAGATTTATGATTTTCTTGACAGTAGGCATAGAATGTTGGCTCGTTTGAAGATTTTGACTAGCGAACATGCTTTGTACTACTGAGGTAATTAGATGAATGAAACATGGGATTAAGCACGGGAGAAAGAGAAGGCTAACTAAGGAAACTCGAAAAATAATTAAGGCTTTCTTCTACCACTCCCTAGAGAACATATTTTTCCACTAATCAGGTGAAAACTGGACTGGAACATGTGTAAGCTTTCTGATGTTTTGGGTAATTTTAGTAATAGTTTCACCATGGTCATCAATATGCAGACAATAGTCTGATGTGTTGAAATTGCCACATATTCCACCTTCTTTGGCTAATAAATAATCTAGGGCTAAAGAGTTTTGATATACAGCTGTTTTCATTTGCTTCTGTTGGGCGTTGAAAAAATCAATTGCACTCTTGGCCTGATTAGATATGACGTGAATCAGGGCTTGTAGTCCAGTAATGTGATTTAGCATGTAAATGGGAGTTTGATAGCCCCAGCTCCCCTCCTGAGCCCAAGTGGCAGGTCCGTAAGTTTCTAAAATTCTCTCTGGTGGCCACTCTTCCTTACCCCATTGTTACATTCCCCCTATTTCACATCTTTTTTGTCTCTTTAATTTATCATCTAGGGGAACTCCGAGCTGGTTTCCAGCTGCTTCTGATAGTAGAAAGGGGCTAGGTCGTATTGCTCCTAAGGTACAATTGCCACACCAGTAAGAAGGGAGTTTAGAATATGCTCTTTGCCCACAATTCCAGTATAAACCTTGGGGGGCCTCCCAAAAATGTGAAAGCGTGATAAAAGTGGAGGTCCAATACTTAGAAACTTGGGGTAATACTGAATAAAGGCTGACTTTTAGGGTCCCAGCACTGATAAAGTTGTTCATTGGGATGTAATATGCAGTTCTTGTTTCTGATTTTCTTCTTTGACCAAAAGGTATCTGGTTCGTTCAGTATCCACCACTGATACATCCACGTGATCCTCAGTTAGTAAATATCTTTTACAGGTAGTTTCTACAACTTCCTCAGTGTATCTTTTTCCTTTTCTCCAGATGCATTCTTCTCCAAGAACTGTGTCCCTCAATAGCCAATTGTCTTGATCTCTTGGAGTTTGGTAGGGGAAATAATTTAGTTTAAGTCATTTGAGGGGTCCAATACTGACTCCTTGCTGAGGCCAGGCTTCTGATTTGAAGGTGCCTCCACAAACCCAACAATTGGTTATATTTTGATTTTTACTAATTTGTTCTGCTAAAACAATAAATAAGTTTTTATCGGTAGCTAATGGATTGTCCCCCTTTTGTTTCCCCCTTTCAGTTATTACAATTTCTCGAATCAAATCAACATCATAAGTTTTCCTTTTTAACAAATCCTTCTTTTTCGTTATATAATTAAATTTGACATATAGCCAAATCTCTTCATCAGGACACTCTCCATTCCTTTTCTGGTTTGCATTTCCAATATTTCTACCAATCCATTGGTTTTTGTCCGATTGTCAGTATCTACTCAGTGTCATCATATTATAACAAAAGGGATTTACATAAGAATGTGCCTGGAATGAGTGTTTTATGAGGTAGGAGTTTCCTTTGGTCAGGTACACTGTATGTTAGCATTGGTGGCAGCAGACGCAGGCTCTGACAAGGGGGATCTACAGGATCCAGAGGGAGAGTATGAGGAGTAGGGCGCACCTTCCCTTCCCTCGCTCAGGGGTCAATGGGAAGATTGAAGTGCTGTGGTACTCTTTGATAGGTGGTCAAGACCATTCAACCTCTCTGGTTTTCCTACTGGGTTCAGACCCCTTGGTTTTCATGGGAGTGTACCTGGATGCAGGAAGGGACCTAAATGCAGGAAAGTCCTACCTGGAACTGGCCTTGGTTCTATTCATGTTGTTTCTCCCAAGGAAATTTAAAAAAAAAAAAAAAAAAAAAAAAAAAAAGACATAGTTATTGGAGAGGAAGGGTCATTTCTCAGGGAAATGATACTCTTCACTGGTGGAAAAATGGAATTGAAAATTCATAATAACTTGTTAAATAGTAAGTACAATAACCATTAGATTCTCTACTGTAAAACAGTGAGAGAATAACAATTGATATAATAATTTCAGGAATAACACCGGGGAGGACTGTTGTAGAGAGTAGTTCATGGAGGTTTCTCGTTATCTTGCGGTGGTGTTACTGGACCTTTTACTCGGCTGACGGAAGTGCACCCTTTTTCCTGTGCTCGGATGGCTGTCTCTGTGGTCAGTTGAACTTGGAAAGGACCTTCCCCTGATGGAGTCAGGGATTGTTCCTTCCAGCATTTAATAAGTACCTACTCTCTGGGGCATATCTTATGTAAATAGAAGTCTAAAGGAATGTTCTGGGGTACAAGACCTCTCTGCTTTAAGTCTTTTAGATTCTGGGCAATCATTTGAATATCCCTTTGCACATTTATATTTCCTCACTCTTTGGCAGTTACTTGATGCGGGGTGGCTAAATAGGGAAGCCTGTATAACATTTCATATGGGGAACAACCTAAGTCAGCTCTGGGTTAGCTCTGGATTCTGAGAAGGGCAAGGGGTAGGCACTTTATCCAAGTCCACTTCATTTCTAACATCAGTTTGGTCCAGGTTGTTCTAATAGTCTGATTCATGCGTTCTACCCCTCCCGAACTTTGAGGGTGCCAGGGGTATGTAATTTCCAAGTTATTCCTAATTGTTGAGCCAACTGTTGCAATACTAATGATGTAAAATGTGTACCTTGGTCTGAATCAATGTTATTTATAATTCCATATCTTGCGACTATCTCTTCTAGGATTACCTTTCTTACTGTTTGAGCAGTGGCATTAACAGTGGAAATGCTTCAACCCCATTGGTAAGGTGATCTACAATCAGTAAGAAATACTTCCATCTTTGGGCATGGGGCATTTCTGTGAAATCAATTTGAATACTTTGGAAGGGTCTAATTGCAATTTCAATTCTTCCAGGTCTCGTTCTCCTCGTTAATTTTCTATTGACTTTTTGGCAAATTATGCAACCTGTGGTAATTTGATTAGCTAATTCATCAATTCCCCGACATCCAAAATTCTGAAGAAAGTGATCTGCTAAAGCTTTAGATCCCCAGTGCGTGGATTGGTGGAGGTTCTGTAAAATTTCTCGAGTGAGCTCTTTATTTAACATTTGATGGCCATCAGGAAGATGCCACCGTCCCTCAGAATCTTCCTTTCCAGCTAGTGATATGAGTTTCTGTTTTTCATTGTCTTTAAAAATAGGGATAGGAAGGGTGTTGTCTGGTGTACTCTCGGGTGTGTCTCTTGGATAAAATCTGTATACCTTTAATTCCCCCTCAAAAGCAGCCTCCTTTGCAGCATGGTCTGCTAGGATGTTTCCTCTGGTTTCTCCAGAGTTCCCTTTTGATGACCTGGAACACGTACCATTGCAATTTCTTTCGGTAACTTAAGTGCCTCTAAAATTTTTAATATAAGTTCTTTGTGTAAAATGTCTTTGGCCTTAGATGTGGGAAACCCTCTTTCAGCCCAGCTTTTCCCAAACGTGTGGACTACTCCATATGCATATTTAGAGTCCGTATAAATGGTTCCAATAGCTCTGTCTAGTCTGTGCAATGCTTTTTCCAAAGCATCTAATTCACATACCTGGGTAGACCAGGAAGGTGGTAGTTTTCCTTTTCTAACCTGTACAGTTCTATTCCATCTCTGATGGAGTATCCAGAGCACCTCTTTCCATTTACTACTCTAGATGATCCGTCAATGAACAGGATTTCTCCTTCATCTAATGGGCTCTCTAGGAGGTCTTCTTGAATTTTTGTTTGCAGGTTTATAAAAACTCTGCAGTTGTGCATGAGATCTTGTTTTTGGGGAATTCCACATAGGAACTGTGCAGGATTGGTGTGGGTGGTTGTTTTCAGGGTTACAGTTGTGGAATGGATGAGGGTGCTCCCATATTGTATAATATGAGAGTCTGTTAGCCATTCGGCTGCTCGTTGTTTAAGAATGGTTTGGGTGGAGTGTGGTATGTATTCTGTCAGATTTCTCTCAAATGTAAGTTTTTGGCTGGCTGTTACTAGGATGGCTGCTGCAGTGATTGGTTGGATGCATGTTTGCCATCCTTGGGACACAGGGACCAACAATATGGACAAGTAGGCTACAGGTTTATGGATTCCTGACCACTCTTGGGCCAAGACCTCATAAGGAATTCCTTTCTCTATGTTAATATAGTGGTGAAAATCTTCTTCTAGTGAAGGAAGAAAGAGAACTGGGGTCTGAATCATCTTTTGCTTTAAATTTTCTAAGTTTTTATTATCCTCTTGGGTCCAATTAATAGGTTCTGATGTAGTTAATTTTTCATATAAAATTGTGACACTTTGTGTGTATTCATCAATCCATATTCTACAGTACCTCATTAAGCCTAATAATTGTCTAACCTCGCTCTTTGTTTGGGGAGGTTGTAAATTTAAAATCCCTTCTATCCTTTCAGTACTCAATTTTCTGGTACCATGACCAATTACATGTCCGAAATATTTTACTTTGGTTTAACAAATTGTAATTTGGATTTAGATACTATTAGTCCATTCTCTCCTAGAAGGTTCAGTAACTGAATGGTGCCTAATTTTACAGTGGATTCTTGCTCTCTGGAGAGTAGTATGTCATCTACATACTGTGTTACTTGTATTCCTGAGGGTGGAGAAAAGGAAATTAAGGGGCTCTCCAAGGCCTGACCGAAGAGTGTGGGAGACTCCATGTACCCTTGCAGTCACCAGGTCCTGGTCAGCTGCTGTTTCCTTCCAGTGTCTGGATCTTCCCAGGTGGAAGCAAACAGGTGTCTAGAAGGAGAATCTACAGGGCATGACCAAAATGCATTCTTCAGGTCAGTTACTGAGAACCAAGAGTGCATAGGTGATAACTTAACAAGGTGTAAGGGTTTTGTACTAATGAGCACACAGCTTGCACTCTTTTATGTACTTCACGTAGGTCTTGAACTAGCCTGTAGCTATTGTCAGGCTTTTTAATAGCAAGAATGGGGTGTTGTATGGGGAAGTACATGGCTCTAGTATATTATAATGTCACAGTTCAGTTATTATGGGTTTTAGCCAATACCGTTTGGTCTTTGTAAGGGGGTGCCAGGGTACTTTTGCTGGTTTAATATCTGGAAGGAGATTAATTACAATGGGTGTAATGTTCATTTTATCCCAGTTACCTGGTTGGGCTTACACTGTAGGATTAATCAGTTTTCATCTTGTGTGGATAAAGTAAACAAAATGACCTTCATCCTTCCTTCTTGTGGAACTACTCCAACTTTCAAAGGTATCTGGAGATCCTGGCCAAGTAAGTTGTTACCTGTTGGAGGTAGAAAAACAAATCTCCCTTTCTGGTTAGTCCATTACCCTTTATAGTGACATTCTTAATGATGGGAATGGGGAAGGATTCCCCTTTAGCAGCACAAATATTGAAAGTGTCTTTGCTTATGGCACATGCATTTGGTTTTTCAGTTAAACAAGTTGTCTCTGCTCCTGTGTCTACTAATAATTCCATTAATTGTTCTAGGGGTCCTATCCTTGATTTTATCAAGGGCTCTTGAAGATGGTTTTTGTGCCCCAAGAAGAAGAGCCCCTGACCCCCTCAGTTCTCTGAGGGTTGATTCTCCACTTGGAGAATCTCTTAAGTCCCTCAATGTCTTAAAACAGCAGGATTGCATATGGTCTTCTTTCTTACAATAAAAGCAAATAGGTTTCTTCAATTGAATATTCTCCCCATCCTGCCTAATTGGTTTAGGAATTTGGACAGCAGCCATCATCTTAGCTTTAGTCTTCATTTTCTCTTCATTTCACCTGGCATAAACTTACTGTGCTTCAGCTAATAACTCATCTAAACTTCTTTCTGGCCATCCATCTAATTTCTCTAATTTCTGTTTTATGTCAGGCCAAGAATGTAACCCAAAGTGGACCTAGAACATTGTCTTCCCTCCTTCACTACCTAAATCTCTTTCTAAATATAATTGGATGTTATTATTTAAGCGAGTTATACAGTCAGTTGGGCTCTCATGTTTTTATTGTTTGCTACCAAAGGCTTTCTTCATGTTATTAACTCTGGGGACTGCCTCTTTTATTCCCCTTACAATTCGGGTTCTGTATTCTGCTATACTTTTTCTTCCCTCATCTGAGTTAGGGTTCCATTCTGGATCTGTTAATGGTAATTTCTTCTCTCCAGTTGTTCCTAAATTATGTTCTCTGTCCAATATATTGATCCCTGCAGTCTAAATAACTTTTCTCTTCTCTGGAGAGAAAAGGGTTTGCATTATTGAATTTCATTTTCCCCTAGGGTAAATCCTAGGGCCTAAGAACTGGTAAACTTTTTCTGACATACCTACTGGGTCACTGAATAATATCTCCATTTCCTTTTTAAAATGCCTCACTTCTGAAGAGGTGAGGGGTGCATTTACATATCCTATTCCACCTTGTGCACCCTCCATTGGGACCTCTCTGAGGGATGCCACCTTTGTTTTATCTTTACTGCTGGAGCAGGAGGAACATTTTTGTACTACCAGGGTTCTCCTTCAAGTGAAGAAGGCTGGACCTTCTTGATTGGATGGAACTTCCTGCATGGCTGAATTTGTAATTTGCCTGGAGGAGAATGATAGAATATACGTTTCTTCTGATGTCCCACTGCTACTTTCAATTTCTTCAGCCCTCTCAGTTACATGACTCATTGAAGCCTCCAATGACTCAGCTGCAGTTGCAGCTGGTTCGTTGGGAGGTGCAGTAGGGGGGAGGAAATTTAATGAGTCCCACCTTGGTTGATTGGTTTTCCTCCTTGTGTCTTTATCATTGATCATTACAGAGAGAATTTGGTTTATCTGTTTCTACTTCCTTTTCGCTGTTCCAATATTTAAACCAGACCTCCACATACTGCAATTCCAGTCTGCATTTAATTTATTTTGGGCGTAATTGTAAAGTACTTCGCAAATCCACATCCTGGTAGACCCATGCTTCAGCCAGCGAAGACCTTGTTTTAATTTCTTCTTTGGCCATTCTAACATGCAATGCACAATCTTGAGCTGTGGGTCTTTATCTTTAGTAAGTTGATGTTCTTCCCATTGTTTTAACATGGTTTCCAAGGGATTTTCAGGGAAGATACTGTATTTCTGTAATTGCTTGTTGTTCTTCCTATGCTTTTGTCCTATGCTTTTGTCTGATATTATGGGGGCAAAATAAATTAATAAATATTTAATTAACCAAGGTGAGTATAATGATTTGAATAGAGATGCTGTATTACAATGTTGAAAAAAATGAAACTTTGGGAATTAAAAAGAAATGAAAACTAAACCACTCAATATGGCTGTTGTCCATCTGTGGGAAAAGGTATGATCCCTCCCTGTGGGTATGATCCTGTGTGGGTGGATCATTGGGCCTTCCAAATGACAAATTAGAAGTGCTCCATGCCCCAGTACAGGAACAATTATTAAAAGGACACATTGTACCATCAACTAGCTCCTGACCCATGTCTTTTTATAAAAAACCTGGCAAAGACAAATGGAGGTTATTACAAGACTTTTGGAAAGTAAATGATGTTTTAGAAGACATGGGCTCCTTGCAACCAGGGCTCCCCTCACCTTCTGTACTTCCCAGGGACTGGCAGCTCACAATCCTTGATATCAAAGACTGTTTATTCAACATCCCTCTCTGTCCCGCACTCCCAAATTCGCATTTTCGATACCAATCAACTGTCAAGAACCCTTTAAAAGATATCATTAGGTCACATTGGCACAGGGAATGAAAACTTCCCCTGTTTTATGTCAAATGTTTGTGGCTGGGATTCTATCTCCAATCAGGAAAACCTTCCCTGAAGCTATATTTCGGCATTATATGGACGACATTTTAATTTGCTCCCAAGAAAAGACTTACCTTAACCCAGTGATCAGAAAGACTATGACAGCAGTTGAAGATGCAGGTTTTGATATTGCTCCTGAAAAACCCAGTAGACCTCCCTGTGGAAGTACCTTGGATTCCTTATCAGCGGGTGAGCCATTATTCCCCAAAATATCTCCATCAAAGATAAGGCTCAAATGCTAAGGGACATACAACAGTTGTGTGGCTCCATCACCTGGATCCGACCACTGCTTGGACTCACGAGAGAAGAGCTGTGCCCTTTGTTCAGCCTACTGAAGGGGAGCCATGACCTGACTTCCCAGCTCATCTTAACTCCAGATGCCCACGACGCGCTGCAAAAGGTAGCACCTGCTATCTCATCTCGAAAAGCACACCGCGTTGACCGCTCTCTAACCTCCCAGTTTGCTAGTCTTGGTAAATCCCCACATTTCCAGGCACTGCTTTTTCAGTGGGACCCGTCTTCTACAGAAAAATTGTTAATTGTAGAATGGGTATTTTTGCCACACCAAAAAAACTATTACAATCCCTCAAGAGCTTTTAGCTCAGTTAATCATTAAAGACAGGAACCACCTCCGAACCCCTGCAGCGTGTGACCCAACATACATTTATCCAGCATTTCAACTACACAAATTAGAATCGCTATTACAGACAAATGGATACCTTCAGTTTGATTTAGACAGCTATCCCGGACAAGTCTCTATTCATTATCCAAAACACAAGCTACTAAAAGAAACATTCCATCTAGTCCCAAATTCTCTAAAAGGTAAGGTTCCTCTTAAAGCCCTCACAGTTTTTACAGATCGCTCTGGAAAATCACACAAATCGGTTATCACTTGGAAGGATCCAAACACTCAGAAGTGGGAGTAGGATGTTCAAGTCATTGAAGGAACCCCCCAAATTCCTGAGTTGGCTGCTGATGTCAGAGCATTTAAAAAATTACAACAACCTTTTAATCTAGTAACTGATTTGGCCTATATTACCAGGACAGCTAAAAGGGCAGAACACTCCATGCTAAAAGAAGTGTCTAATCAACAATTATTTGGCTTGCTCTGCAAGTTGGTTTGGCTTGTCTCCCACTGGGGAATCAGAAGGCAGATCTTCTAGCTGTGACTGGTAACACCAATCACAGTCCCATGTACTGGGAAAGGTGCAGCAGATGCTGCCCAAGGCTTCGTTATGCTGCTACCCTAAAATACAGAATTCTGGAGCAGAACGTTGACCCAACAAAGCAGCACCACCACCAAAATGGGCTTTGACTCTTTACAAATCAGTATCTCAAGGGCTGGCACCCTCAGATTCCAATCAGACCTTTCATTCCCCACTGCTTGCTAACATCAGCCATCCAGGCTGCCTTCATGGAGATGCTGCCGAATTTTAGAGATCTTTTGCAGCACCACAGCGTACCCCAAGAAGGAGCTGCCGGTGCCATGGCACCTTTAATACTTTCCTTAGCAGCAAAGAGCAATTTTCTTCACAGAGAGAGACAGAGAGAGGGAGAGAGACAGATTATTTTGGGTAGCAGAAAATGGGTAATCATGTGTCTTCACTAGTTTGACTGAATGTCAAAGCCATGCCCTAGACATGTGGGGAGGAAAACCAGAGATAAATAGATGTTAGGCAGAGAGGTAGAAATAAGACATGTAGAACTAGAGATAGCCACGTGTTTATCCCACCCCCTTAGAGCTGTGGTAAAGGGGAGTATTTTCCTCCAACCTCCATCGTTGGCAGCCTGCCGCAGCCCCCTGCCATATCCAGCCCTTTTCTCAGCTCTTCGGGGTTTGGAAGAATTTGCTTAGGCCAAAAGACATTTGGGGTGGACACTGCGAATTCCAGCTTTCTGAGAGGAAGGAAGCACTGATAAGGATTCTTTGATTCCCAGACTGCGGGCAAACGGAAGAGGAGGAAAAGCCCTCCCAGGAAGGAGACTGGGGAGACAGGGAAGAGAAGCTGCAAGCGGGCTGGCAGCGCGGATTGTCCCTGCTGCCAACCGCGCCAGCCGCCCCAGCCGGCGGGAGGCCCCTTTCCGTGCGGGCAGTGCCAACGGTGCGCAAGCTCCTCCTCCTTCTGCTCCCACCTGCCCCTTTGGCCTAAAGCACGCTGCCCCTTTCCAAAGGCACCACAGGGCAAGCTGAGGCCACTTGCAGGATCGCCCCTGGCAGCCCTGCTCAAGCTTACAGCCCACTTGGAACCCAAACAGCTTCGTTCAAACCCAGCATTCCCAGTGAAACCTTGCCATGCCCCAACAAGACACAGTTTGTACAAGCAGGAACACATGCATCAAAGCTTGCTTTGGTGCTGCTGATCCAATTAAACCTAGGATGAAGCAAAAGGAGGAAGACATTTCAAGCAATTGCAACCAGAAAGATCAGACTCACAGTGCTGATCACTTTACAAAGATGTCACAGCCTGAAAAGACGGAAATTCATCCAAAAAGGGAGATCTCGGCGCTTGGCTTAATGGTGTGTATGAAGTTAACAATGTATGGTTTGTTTCCTGTCTTCCAGGGAGTTTGAAACCATCAAGGAGAGGAACAAGCATAGGAGAAGACATCACCCACGCAAGGATGCACAGCCTCTCCCCAAGAAGAAAAGGCCAAATTAGCCCTGCACTTGTCCAGGACTAGCAAGAGTTAGGCCTCAAGAGGATTAGAAAGAAATAAGATAGCTTTTTAAGATTTTAGGATTCTTTATTCGTCCATTAAATTTACGTGGTAGGAATTTCTCAATTAATTAGTTCAGATACATTAATAATATAAAAGATGTATTAGTACTATTAGATGATAAGTTGTGTTAAATTACTAGTAGATTAATAGTATGTTATTTATCATTACATGTAAGAGGTTACGTGTTCACTATGCTCCATCCTTTCTCATTTTGTCTTTGTTGAGACATGATCTGTCTTTATCATTAAACCAAAGTTTGTTCCATTTTGCCTTTTTGTCTGTATGAAATCCCTGAGGCAGTGTTCGTTACATTTCCTTGGTGTTGGAAACACGACATTTGCCCTGAGAGGGCAATGGGGGCACAGGAGTCCCCCCCAGGCCCAGCCCCTGGCTCAGCTGGCAGCACTTCCAGAGGCGTGTCGCCATTACTGCCAATGAAATCATGGTGGAGCTTCCTCCTTTGATTCCTGAACATCTCAGCTGGGAGTGGCTGGGGAGGCTTTGCTGAATTCAATGCACTGGATCTAAAGGAGTGCTCTTGTCTCACTGTACTTGCTGGGATAAAAGTAGTGGGTTGAGGCCTTTTTGTTGCCCAGCAACATAACTTTGTTTCGTTTTGGGGGACAGATGGACTTGAGCACCTTGGAGGACTTTTCTAACCTCTCTGATTCTAGAAAAGAAACATCCACATGCACCACAAAGACACCAGGAGTTCAGATTCAGTTTCTATTTAAAGGACCAGGCGCTGAGCCTCCAGTAATGTCCTCAGCTAAAGCAGAGCGGCTGTGAACCTGATCCTCTCACTTCTCACAGCTTTGGTATTTGCGCCAAAGAAGAATCCAAGTCACTCTTTTACCGAGCCCAGCAAATGGCTCTGCCTAGCAAGGCTTTGGCAGCAGGGGCTGTGGAGGATGGCAGGGGGTGAGGCAGGGGGGAATGGCCAGGCTGCTTCTGGGAAGTGACCAAAGCTTGCCCTTGCCTGCTGGAGCCAGTGCAGGTGGGATCTGGAGCCTACAAAGTATCTGCCTTGCAGTGGGCCTTGTTCCAGGTGTTTTCCCAGCTGGTGGCTGGCGTAGGTGTAACATGCAGGCTGGGAAGGAAGCAAGATTTGCTTTTGCTTAAACCTTAGGCAGGGAAGCAGTACAAGTGGCTGGGTTTTGCTATATCTGGCACCTAAGTAGTCAAACAAAGCTGAAGGTCATTAGTGTGGAAAAGAAATTCTCTTGGTGTTCCTTCCTTAGAGGAATGCCAGAGTAGTAGAGATGAACATTCTCCCTTCTTCAAGGGAGCTGGAAGAGAGACCTAGAAATTCTGCATGACCTGTTGACTACAGCAATGCTGGTGCACTGCCCCAGTGTGTGTGTCCGCATCAGCTGCCCTGAGAAACATCCCGATTCTCCAAGTTTCCGAGATGGGGTGTTGAGGTGAGAGACCAGCTCAGCAGGCCAAAGGAGGGAAAACATCAAGTGACATTATTGGGCACCAGACAATTGAGAAAGGGGGCAGGATGAATGCCGCCACTTGGAGAGAAAGCTCTGCACTTGGTTCTGCATGGAACGATTTGCAAGCTCTAGCTCCTCTCAGAGCCAGAGGAGAGGCAGCGGCAGGAGTCCTTGTGGTTCTGCAGTGCAGGAAATGTGGAATGGGCCCTTGGACAGAGCCAGCCTCCTCTGCCTGTTCAGCTGCAGGCACCTTACAGAGAAGCACAGAGGAGAGCCAGAGCTGTTCCGGCTCTGCTTTTCCATGTCCAGAGGACTGAGGAGAAAAGCCCCAATGGGGAGCTCCTCAGAGCAAACTCTCAGCAGAAGAAGTAGAAGGGGCAAAGGTGGCCTGTCCCTGTTTCTGTCCCATGGCTCCCCTGGGGTTCTGCATGGAATGTTGGGCTGTGCCCATAGCAACTGCCCTTGTCTGCTGCTCCTGCGGCCGTTGGTGGAACACTGGTGGAGCAGCTGGAGCAGCAGCTGCAGCATCTGCTCCTGGGCTGTCCCTCAGCAGCCACCTTCTGCACTCAGCGCCACAGCTGGCCTCTGCAGCGACATCCTCATCTCCTCGTCTGCCGCCAGGCATCCCCACAGCACTTTGGCACTGTGCAAGGTAAGAAAATCCCCGTGGGCCCCCAAAGCACTCACAGAACGGCAGGAGGCTCAAGCTGGCTCTGCCACCAACCACCAGAGATATGGTGTGTGGTCACTTTCCCCAGACGAGGTTGCACATGAAAGCAGGGTGCAACTTCTCCAGGAATAATGCTGCCTCCAGGGGAAATACAGACCTTTCCATAGAGGATGTAGGGAGCTGTCACGGTGCACTTGTAGATTCTCGTCCACTGATCACCTGATTAGAAGTTCTTAGCACCCATTTACGTTGTGGTAACCCCAAAACCACTTGGTCATTCCGGGGGAGGTCAGGGGTTCAGTGTCCACTAATCCTGTTACACCCTCACTCTGGTCACACCTCCTGCAAAGCTTCAAAAACCAGAAGGATGGGACTTCTCCTCTGGGATGCCTGCCCATCAGAGCATGGAAGCAGTTTGCTGGGCTTGTCCTGCAGTACTGGCTTTCATCCTCAGAAATGATCTGGTTGCAGCAATTCTTATGTACTCACATACTTACATCACTTACAGACACTGGAACAATATTCTATTTTCATAGCTTTTTTGATTTTTTTCCACCTGCCTTGCATCTCTTTTCCAGAGAGATCTTGCTCTAGATTTGCCTGTGTTGTTCAATGTGTGTAGGGCTGGCTCTGCCTCACGGTCAGAGGCAGCTGTGAAATGTCCTCTTGAGTGGTGCTTCTCAGGAACACAATCACAGTGTCACAGCATTTTCTGGGCTGGAAGGGACTCCCAGAGATCATGGAGCCCAGCACCTGGGCCTGCTCAGGACAGCCTTAAGAATCCCAGCCTGTGCCCAAGAGCAGTGTCCAAAGACTTTTGGAGCTCTCTCAGCCTTGGTGCTGGGAGCCCTTCCCTGGGGAGGCAGTTCCAGTGCCCAAGCCCCCTCTGGCTGAAGAACCTTTTCCTTCCATCCAACCCAAGCCTGCAGTAGTGCATCTTCCATGCATCCTCTTGGCTCTTCTCACTGGCCCCAAGACTCACGGCACTCTAGTGCCTGCCCTTCAGCTTTCCTTCTTCAGGAAGCTGCAGAATGCTAGAGGGACCTGCCTCAGAAATTCCAAGTGAAAAACACAGCAATGACACCTAATGGAGGGGAGCTGGGACAGAGGAGCTTGGGGTTTTCAGTGATGATGAGGATGAAAAGCAGGCTACCGACACATCTTGGCAGAATGAGTTTTATCTGGAGCGTTGTTTTGATCTCTTTCAGGTGGAAAGGAGAGGCACAATGAAAAGGAAAGCAAGAGCCCACACTGAGCCGTGAGTTTTGGCCTAGGGTTAAAGGACAGCAAACTTGAGGAACGGCGAGCAGGACAACTGCTCTTTCAGAGTCAGGGGGGGATTGGTCCAAGGCCGTGGCTGCACGCCAGGTGTCTCTTGACCACTTGCCTTTCTTACATCCACCTCCTTCTTCCTCTAGACACATCAATGTTGGCAGTGACTTTCAGGCCGAGCTCCCCGAGCTGCAGACCGGGCCGCCAAGTGAGGCTGAAGAGCCTGCAACCCTGGTCTGGAAGCCCTTGGAGGAAGACGACCCTGACATGGATAAACCGGACAGAGGTAACTGTCAAGCTTTCCTTCCACTCCTGAGATAGTCGGGCATGTAAAATGCTGGTTTTTGGGTAAAATGGCAGCTTTTGGCAGGCTCTGCTTCTCTCCTTGTCATGCCCATCTTCCCTTGTGGAAGTGGTAGGGGCAAGGAGAATGCTCTGCTTTTGCAGCAGAGCAGGAAAAAGAGCAACTGTGCTGCTCTCCAAATGGGTCAGGGGCATCTGCCACTGGAAGAGGGGAGATTGGCCCCCACTCCTTATGCCAAAAGCTGCTTGGAAGGGAGAGGCAGCACTAGGTGGGCCCTTGCTTCAGCTTCCCCTTGCTTTGCTCTCCTTTTCGTGCTCTCCAAGCTGCAGGCTTTAGCTCTTGTGCTTTCCTCCTGCCTTGTATGGCAAGCATTCCCCTTTGTTGGCTCAATGCTGACTTTGGGTGGGTTTTTGTTGTGCTTGCAGTCAGAGAACTGTTGGACATGGCCAGCTCCCGTGGCCTTCCTGGGGCAGCAGCTCAGCTGGAGCTCACCCTGCACTGCCTGCACCAGGCTGGCGGCAGCGTTCCGGTAGGAAGCGGCTGTTTGGGCGCGGGCAAGAGTGGGCAGGGAATTGATAAGGTCCGGGCAGCGGGACAGCCTTTCCTGGCTGCTCCTTGAAGAAGGGAGTTCACAAGCAGCAGAGCACTCGCTGCCTGCTGTGTCTCGTCCAGCTGCGGCAGGGCTGAGCCCAAATGGCTCCAGCAGGGACAAGATCTCTCCTGGAGGCAGCGCCGCAGGGTCCTGCAGCCTGCTGCCTTGAAAACCTCCTGGAGATCTGTGTTCTCTAAGACATTTTGAGGGGCAATTCCCAGAAGCCGCAGTCAGCTGAGGCAATTCAGGGTGCAGGAGGAGCAAAATCATGGAGTTGGAGAGGAAAATGCTACCCTTGGGAGCAGGAGCCAAGGGCTGGGCAGCAAAAATGAGGGACTGGGAGCAAAGCACAATCTTTGACCCATATGAGATCCAGTGGCCTGAATCCTCAGCTGAAAAGGCAAAGCAGCTGCAGGGCAGCATGGGTGGAGTTTGGCTCCTTTTTTGTGTTGTGGGGCAGCTCAAGCCTTTTTCCTTTGCATCTTGCAGGAGGCTCTGGAGATGTTGCTCTCAGGGGGTCCTCCAACAGCTCAAGGCCATCCCTTGGCTGATTATCATTACGCAGGTAACCTAAGCCCAGCTTCTTCCTTCACTGACACATGCTGCCGTGCCCTTAATGGCTGTGTCAAGCATTTCTGCTTCAACTAGTTGTGCTTAAAACCAGCACACGATCTCGCCTTCTCTGGGGGCAGGGAAAGCACCAGCATCTACTCCTTCAGCTTGACTCGTTTTCCATGCTTTTTTCCCTGGGGAATGCCTGCTCTCGTCTTCATCACCTTCTGAGGGAGCAGACATGCACACACATGAATGAGGGCTGGCGCCAGCTTGCTTTCGGCAGCCAGTGGGATCTGCTTCAATGGCTAGAGGGATCAATTCAGCTGCTGCTTTTTCTTGCCAGGCTCTGATAGATGGACACCTGAGGAGAAGGAGGCCTTCCAAAAGGCTTTCCACACCTACGGCAAGGATTTCCATCTCATCCAGAAGCAGGTAAAGCCACAGGACATACCTCACCTTGGCAGATCATCAGAAGGACAAGTTGACTATTGTGGTACCAAATACTGCACCTATGTCCCTCTTTTCTCAAGTACCAGAACTGTTAAAGTAGTCACAGAACAGGACATGGAAGGCCTGTGTGAAAATGGTGATCCTTCCTCTGCAGCCCTTCTCTCCAGGCTGTTTTGGAAGACAAAGCTCTGTTCTGTTAAACCTGTCTCCCAGGTGTGCTGCTGCTTCCACAACACCTTGTGCTGGGATAACTGCAGTGAACGGGGCAAAGAAGAACTCTGCTAGAGGGACTTGGTGTTGATCTGTGCATTACATGCGTTACCACGTAGCACAATACTCGGTTTATTACATTGCATAATGCCTCTCTGACTCCTGCATATTGATTTCATTTTACACCCTCCTCAATTTTCTCTGTGACTTTAATTCCTACTTTACTCTGTAATCTCATTGTTCTCCAATGCACCCTACAGGATGGCCATTTCAGATTCCTTCTTTTGCTTTTCACAACAGATCCCAAGTAAGACCGTGGCACAGTGTGTGGAGTACTACTACTGCTGGAAAAAAGAGCAGAAACTTGCCAGCAGCACTCTTGCTCAGGTGAGTGGGAAGAAAATCCAGACATGCCAGCAGGGTCAAGAAACTGGCAGAAGGGCACAAACCCTGCTGCAAGCCATGCCAGACACCGCTTTGCCAGGCTCCCTTGGTCCCACGCAGCAGGAGAGGCGCAGCAGGTGCTGCCCGGGGCTTTCTTGTGCTGCTACCCTAAAATACGGAATTCTGGAGCACAACTTTGACCCAACAAAGCAGCACCACCACCAAAATGGGCTTTGACTCTCTACAAATCGGTTTCTCAAGGGCTGGCACCCTCAGATTCCAATCAGACCTTTCATTCCCCACTGCTTGCTAACATCAGCCATCTGGGCTGCCTTCATGGAGATGCTGCCAAATTTTAGAGATCTTTTGTAGCACCCCAGCATATCCCCAAGAAGGAGCTGCCGGTGCCATGGCACCTTTATAATACTTTCCTTACCAGCAAAGAACAATTTTCTTCACAGAGAGAGACAGAGAGAGGGAGAGAGAGAGATCATTTTGGGTAGCTGAATATAGGTAATCATGTGTCTTCACTAGTGTGATTGAATGTAAAACCCATGCCCTAGACATGTGGGGAGGAAAACCAGAGATAAATAGATGTTAGGCAGAGAGGTAGAAATAAGACATGTAGAACTAGAGATAGCCACGTGTTTATCCCACCCCCTTAGAGCTGTAGTGAAGGGGAGTATTTTCCTCCAACCTCCATGGTTGGCAGCCTGCCGCAGCCCACTGCCATATCCAGCCCTTTTCTCAGCTCTTCGGGGTTTGGAAGAATTTGCTTAGGCTGATAGATTTTTGGGGTGGATGCTGTGAATTCCAGCTTTCTGAGAGGAAGGAAGCACTGATAAGGATTCTTTGATTCCCAGACTGCGGGCAAACGGAAGAGGAGGAAAAGCCCTCCCAGGAAGGAGACTGGGGAGACAGGGAAGAGAAGCTGCAAGCGGGCTGGCAGCGCGGATTGTCCCTGCTGCCAACCGCGCCAGCCGCCCCAGCCGGCGGGAGGCCCCTTTCCGTGCGGGCAGTGCCAACGGTGCGCAAGCTCCTCCTCCTTCTGCTCCCAGCTGCCCCTTTGGCCTAGAGCACGCTGACCCTTTCCAAAGGCACCACAGGGCAAGCTGAGGCCACTTGCAGGATCGCCCCTGGCAGCCCTGCTCAAGCTTACAGCCCACTTGAAACCCAAACAGCTTCGTTCAAACCCAGCATTCCCAGTGAAACCTTGCCATGCCCCAACAAGACACAGTTCATAGAAGCAGGAACACATGCATCAAAGCTTGCTTTGATGCTGCTGATCCAATTAAACCTATGATGAAGCAAAAGGAGGAAGACATTTCAAAGAGTTGAAACCAGAAAGATGAGACTCATGGTGCTGATCACTTTACAAAGGTGTCACAGCCTGAAAAGATGGAAATTCATCCAAAAAGGGAGATCTCGGCGCTTGGCTTAATGGTGTGTATGAAGTTAACAATGGATGGTTTGTTTCCTGTCTTCCAGGGAGTTTGAAACAATCAAGGAGAGGAACAAGCACAGAAGAAGACATTGCCCACGCAAGGATGCACAGCCTCTCCCCAAGAAGAAAAGGCCAAATTAGCCCTGCATTTGCCCCAGGCTAGCAAGAGTTAGGCGTCAAGAGGATAGATAGAAATAAGATTTTTTTTCAAGTTTTTAGGATTGTTTATTCTTCTATTAGTTTACATGATAGTAATCTCTCTGTTTATTAGCTAAGATATATAAGTATTATTCAAGATGTATCAGTAGTGTTAGATTTAGCAATAAATGTAACAGGTTTGGTGTTTCTATGCTTCAACTTTTCACATTTTGTCTTTGTTGAGACACAATCTGTTTTTATCATTAAACCAAAGTTTGCTCCATTTTGCCTTTCTGTCTCTATGAAATCCCCAAGGCAGTGTTCATTACATTTCCTTGGTGTTGCAGGCACGGCATTTGCCCTGAGAGGGCAATGGGGGCACAGGAGTCCCCCCCAGGCCCAGCCCCTGGCTCAGCTGGCAGCACTTCCAGAGGCGTGTCCCCATTACTGCCAATGAAATCATGGTGGAGCTTCCTCCTTTGGTTCCTGAACATCTCAGCTGGGAGTGGCTGGGGAGGCTTTGCTGAATTCAATGCATTGGATCTAAAGGAGTGCTCTTGTCTCACTGTACTTGCTGGGATAAAAGTAGTGGGTTGAGGCCTGTGGTAATCGGTGGAAGAAATGCGGCACTCAGTATGAGTGATCAGCAAATCTCAAAACTTTATTGATAGGCACATACATTTATATTGGTGTTAATGAGGCTAATACATATTGCAAAAGGCGAGCTCATTATTGGTTAGTTACTTATCAGCTAACTACGCCTACCTTAGCATTCTTGTGGCTACTATGTTGCAGCTGTCCACATCTTTTCTTCATATTTCTAACTAACCATCCTCTCCCCCATCCTGATGTTGCACCAAGGGCACAGTGCCCTTGCCAGGTTTGGACACTGACTGCTGACTCCTATCCTCATCTCCTTCTTGCTTAACTAACGGTATTAGATCAGTGTGACCTTTGTCAACTGGCTAGCTGTTCACAAAATCCTCCACACTTCCCCTGTTTTTCTGTTGCACAAGCATAGTCTGATTAGATGCAGCAAGTATCATTCTTTGAACCATGTTGTGTAAGCACATGCAAAAAACAAGGCAAAACTAACACTACTAACAAAGCTATAATGCCTACTATAATGATGACTCTAAGAATAGAGTGCAACCATGATCCCAAGCCTAAAGATTTGAGCCATTCATCAATACCGGAGCCCGATTCTACCTATAAGTTACCAGTTAACCTTCGCAACTCAGAGAGCTGGGAGTGGATGGACTGGGAATGATCAGAGAGGTTCATGCAATGCATGCCCTCAAATTCTTCACAACCATGGCCTTGTGCCAGTAAAAGGAAGTCAATTGCAGCTCTATTCTGAAGCGTTGCATGGCGAATAGAATCAACATCAAGCAAAAGGCTAGAAAGTGCCAAAGAAGTGGCATTAGTTTGTTTAGCAAGCCAGCATCGCAGCTTGTTTAAAATGGCATGGGCACCTGCTGCTGATACCCCTGGAGCCAAAAAGGATGCTGCCACTATGGCCCCTGGGGACCAAAATTTTACATCATCTTTGCAGTCAGCAGTAAACGCACGGGCCATTCTTTTAATTCTATGATAGCGGTGGCTCATATTTAAGATCATGGACGTATTGGGTGTGAGTAGAGACAACCGTCCAATTGTACATGGCCTCCCGCTCAGCATCGATGGGACACCAAGCCAAGCACGGTCCCCACATATTAAAAAGTAACCTGCTGGTAATTGAATAGGGTCATTTGATGAGATTGACACCCTCTTTGTGGTATAATTGCACCAGGTTGTTGCATTACGGTAAATGGCCATGCTAGAAGTTACAATAGTAGAATAGTTCTTGGCTGGCAGCTGACTTTTATGCTTAAACCTAAGGCATGCATCCGCCATCACTGAGCCTAACAGTTCCAACTCTTGGGGTTCCTGTGGTGCTATAGGAAAATGAGAAATCCATTGGTCCCAGTTATCTACACTGACCCTGGCGTCATTGGTTTTGCAGGTGGGTATTTTTGATGGGCATGGCCAGGGATCTGCCGGTAGTCCAACCAAACAGGTGGTAAATGGATTGCTGGGAGAAGATAATGACAAGCAAATAGCCTCCTGGTTAGTTAAATTTGCCATGGTGATCCAAATATTAGTCTTGGGCTGAGGTGGAGCCCATGCTTGATGGGTTCCCACTCCTTTGGCAATGTCTGGGCTGTCTATTAAGAGGGTAAAAATGAGTAAAACAGCAGCATAAGTCTGCCACATCACCCTGATTTTCCCGGGCGCTGTTTTGAACCATCCAGACATTTGGGAAATTAACAGGTTGCTCACAAACTGTTAAGAAAGTCTCTTCTCTCCTTTCCCCTTTTTCTTTCTCGAGCTGCCCAGACTTAATCTTTTTAGAGCCCTTAAACAATCATCCTACGCTTGGTTGGGATCTTGATCCCCCAGAATCGGACCTACTATATCTAACTGGGAGAGGAGAATACCCCGACCACACTTACACAGTAAGATACACATTTGAGATTGCTGTAAACGTGTTTGGCAAAGTGCTGTGTTTCCCACCTAAACCATGCGAGAATTTTTTGTTCTGGGGACTCATACAACTGTAACCCTTGGCAGCCAGGTAACCCTGTAAAGGCCTGGAGTTCTACTTGCCAGGAATCCCACTGCCAATAAAATGCACAGCTTCTGCACCACAGCTCAGGTAACTGGGACTGAAGCACCCACTTAGTTTGCTGACAAGCCCCGCAAAAAGGCAATATCCATGCAGCACACTGAGTATTTTGACACTTAATACAAGCTAATCTCTTATGCCTTCTATGATAAAATGTATGAAGTGTCGGAATCAGGCTTAGTATACTGTCCAGAGATTGACACCGATCAATTGCTCGGTCAATGGCAAAGCTACAGTGTCCTTTCAGCTTGAGAAGTATCAGTCGAATGGTGATCAGCAGCTTTGCCTCCACTCGCCGACCGTCCTCTTCACTCAGTTGTCTGGGGTCTGGTTCCATCTAACACGGCTGCTGGGGTCCATTTAGCAGCTACCCACAAGGATCCTGTAGGGGTAGAAACACAAAGATACCCGCGGCCCCAGTATAATACCTTAGCAGGACCTTGCCATTGTCCTGTCTTGGGATCTCTGTATTTTACCCATACGTCCTGCCTCACACTATCTTTCTCTGTTACATAATGATGAATTACAGCAGGAACTTTGCTTTCCCCAAAAACACACAGGTGTTTTAAGACAAATAGACACTTTAGCAATCTTTCTTGCGGCTCTCTAATATCTTTGTATTTACCTAGATATCTTTTCATGGTACCATTAGCTCTTTCTACGATCACTTGTCCTGTCAGGGAATTAGGGATGCCTGTCACGTGTTCTATCCCCCACATTTGCACAAATTGCTTTATTCTTTTGCTGCAGTAGGCAGGCCCATTGTCTGTCTTAATACGCCGTGGCACTCCCATTACTGCAAAGCAGCTACTGAGATGCCTCTCTACATGCTCTGCTTTCTCACCAGTCTGTGCTGCGGCCCATATAAAATGACTATAGGTGTCTATAGTAACATGCACAAACTTTATCCTTCCAAATTCAGCAACATGTGTGACATCCATTTGCCAGGTCTCATTTGTATTCAGCCCTCTGGGGTTAACTCCTAGACCTAACCCGCAGCCTCCATTATGATGACTACATATGGGACAGGCTTTGACTATTGCCCGTGCCTCTTCCATAGATATCTGAAATTCTCTATGGAGGCCTTTTGCATTTTGGTGAAACATGGAGTGTGCCCCTCTGGCCATAGTCTGCCTGGGAATTGGAGTCACATGTGTGATTGAGACTAGCTTATCTGCTCAGGCATTACCCTTTCCTAGACCAATATCCCACTTATGACTTCTGATATGAATGACAGAGAAAGGATACTTCCTCAGCTTAATTGCCCTCTGTAACTGTATAAACAGCTCATGTAACCTCCTGTTTTGAACCTCTTTTATAGAGGCATCTTCTATTCGCTCGCATACTCCAGCAACGTACAAAGAATCTGTCACTATATTGAGGGGCCCAGAAAAATGCATCATGGCCCAAACAACAGCCAATAACTCCATGGTTTGTAAAGTATCCAATTCGGAGGCCTGGAGAATCTGATGGTGCCATTGTCCTTTTCCTGCCAGGTCACTGCAGCAATTCTGGATTTTCTTCCTGCATCTGTGTAGGCTGTTATGGCATCCGCCAGGGGTTTCTGTGACCTTTTTGGGCATTGAGTCCAACCCCATTGCCCTACCCAATTCAACGGTATATTGGGGATATCATCAGTGGCGATCACACTTCCGGCTCCCAACAGTGCCTCTTGTAATTCCATACTGTTTATCAGGTACCAGGTCAATGTATCTTTCTTCATTGGTACCCGTGTCTGAGCAGGCTCCTTTCCCATGATCTGTGGTGTCCATTCACGACCCTTCTTGATGAAATCAGCCAAAATTTCAATTTTTTGAAGGAGGGTTTTATGCTGTTGAAGTGGAGGAGATATCCATTCCAAGGCCCACGCCTCCCCCGTTTTTCTGTTTTGCTGAGTAAATGCACCTAGTAAGTATTTAGTTCCACACCAAACTGTCAGCTGTATAGGGAGGTTAAGGTCTCGTCTCCGGACACTGCCCTGTGTCACACAGTCCAATATCTGTCTGTCTTCTTTGCTTGTTGAATGGTCAACGTTTCTCTTGCTCTTGATAGAGTTTCACATTCTTCATTGAAATCCATCTGGACTTTGCACCTGTTAAAACACAAACAAATCCCACGTCCCCGCAGGACTGAAGAATTTTCACAAAATCCTAGAGGTGAAGAATGGGTCCTGGTTTCATTTTGCAATGTTACATAGAGAAATGTTAAGATAAGAGTAATTAGGAATAAATTCAGATAATACACACCATCAACAACACATACAAGATCAGAAAATTACCAAACACTACAACACTGAACTCTTATCCCAGAGTCTGCGACAGCTGATAAACCTTAAAATGACAGAGAATTGGAGAAATCATGTCCGGATTCATGGTTCTCCAAATCACCTCTGAAAATGGCTCAGCCATCATAGATGGTCAAATCGCCAAGTCAAAAGGACTTGAATACTATTTGATGCAGAAAACATCTGGGTCGATTGTCAGTCACTCTATCCAAATAGAGTTAGAACTTGGCCAGAGCCCGAACTCTAATTGGTGAGTATCACTTAATACATTTTTTAAACAGGACTTTTAAAAACAGCTGTTATAAACAAGAAACCTTAGGGTTACAAACCAATCAAACCAGCAAATAATTGAATCCTTCTGAAGTTTCTGTCAAGACAGAGATTTTCTAAACACAGCACACTTGAATTCTCTGCTGGAGTATTTCTGTAATAATAATAAAAGAACCACAAAACTGGCAATTTGGATAAAAACCCTCGGAAACATCTAAATAGTTAGGAAATAAAAAGACAGGATCTTGAAGAGACAAGTGTCTTGCAGGTGATCACACAAAAAAAAAAATAGAAAAACACATGAAAGCCGGCTGCAAACACCACAACAACACACCAACAACAACTCTCATCACAAAAATCTGAAAACTCCCTAACAAGAAGTGCTTGAAGGGGTTAAGACAACCTTCCCAAAGTATTCATCTAGTATTAACAACAATCACTATCTATCAGCATTACTTACAAAAACCGAAAATAACAAAGGTTATAAACTTAATATAAATAATTCTTAAAACTTTGAATCATTGGGGAATCGACTGATGACCCCACAACAGGATCTGATTCACCTTTCCCAAATGCTTTGTCTTCCAAGACACCTTGAGTAATTAAATCTTTACTAATACTTTCATCTTTACACGACATTTTGTTTCCCAGGGAATAATTTTTTATAATAAAAGCAGTTCCCCTTTTTTTTTTTTTTTTAAATTTTGTTTTGTTGGTTTTTTGTTGTTTTTTTGGTTTTTTGATGAATCCAGGTGGCATTTTGTTACACTGAGATTTCTTACTGATGGACAACAATCATTAACTGAAGGATAACAGGCTGGTAAAGCTGGACAGTTTGCATAGATATTTTAAAACAAAACTGAGAAAGATGACAGATAATTTCAAACACAAATAATTTCACTTAAAATAAGGACAGTACAAAAACAATTCGCACATTTACATCCATTTATCTAATGCCATCTCTTAATGAATAGAAGAGAGCAAAGACCATAAAGACCATAGTATACAGAAATATTACAGTTTAAATCTTCTCACATGTAGTCCAAACAGAAACTAGGAAGTTTATTTAGATTCTGTTCCCTTAAAAGGTTGTTCCTGCCTCAGGTAAGGGAAAGGCAATGAAGTCATCAAACTTTAAGCCATCAAACCCAAATACTCTACCACTTTTAAAAAAGCAAACACATTTACAAAAAAAAACCAAAACGGTAAACTAACTGTAAAGCCTGTGGAACAGTTGGGTGAAGTGCCCCGTATAACATCTGCTGCATTTTCTGTGGAGTTGCCCTTTTTTTTTTTTTTTTTATAAAAAGCTGGATAAAGCACTGTGTGAATTTTCGGAAGTTTTCCATCCCGATCTTGAAGAAAATTCCTGACCTGTTTTTTCTCAGACACTTGTTTGAATTGCTGCGATGGGCTGGCTGCTGTGGTTGCCAGGCAGCTGTGACAGGGCGGTGCCTTGAGGAATGTTTGCCCGTGCCTGTCTCCGCCTGCTTGGGCACAGCCTCAGTCTGCGCTACCTCGGGGGTGCGGAAAGGAACGCTCTCGCCCGGACCCGCGCAGCCGTGATCTCCTTTGGGCTCCGCTCTGCCTGGATCTCCGCTCGGGCTGGTTCCCCCTGGCTCTGCGCCAACACCCACAGCCAGTGGGAGCATGTCCCACACCGCTGGTGCTTTTGTGCGCTTGCAAAAAGTGAAAAAGCCCTCCCAGCTCCAGCTTTCGGGTTTCGCGTTACTGGTGCGCGTCCGCCGCCGCTATCACTGGCACTGCGCTTGTCGCTGCCGCGTATTCGGCCCCCGCGTCTCGCCTTGTCTGGCCCGGCCCTGGCTGGCACTTCCCTCGCGATCTGTGCGCTTTCCCCACGGACAGCTGCCGTGCGAGTTTTTGTCACCGTGCGTGTCACTGGACCCGCGGTGCGCGTGCCCGCCACCGGCACCGAGCATGCCACCACTGCCACACGCGTTCTCGCCGCCGCGTCTGCCCCGGGCTCTCCCGCGGCCCCTGTCGCACTCCTGGTCCCGAACTTATGCCACTCTGTTAATTCATGTACGGTATAAGGATTTTGAGAAACTCCTTGTGCGTACCCGTAAGCTAACAACTGTGGGAGCTCTTTCTGCAAGTCTATGTCCTTAACCTGATGCTTTTTAAAAAGCAAGTAAATAAATCATATGCTGCTTGCATTTCCATTTCCATTTCCATTTCCATTTCCATTTCCATTTCCATTTCCATTTTTGAGAACGTTGACGTTTTTGCAACCCTTCAAGGTCTCGGCAGCACGTATTGGCCGGGCTCTTCTATAAGGTCACTCAGGGCGCGGCACCTTTCGCTTTTTCAGTGCTGTTTATTCCCTGTCCTTGCTGCTATAGGACCCGAACTCGTTCACTGATCCACCGTGGTTGCCGTTCCCGGTTTCACGTCCGGGGTCACCATTTCAGGTAATCGGCGGAAGAAATGCGGCACTCAATATGAGTGATCAGCAAATCTCAAAACTTTATTGATAGGCACATACATTTATATTGGTGCTAATGAGGCCAATACATATTGCAAAAGGCGAGCTCATTATTGGTTAGTTACTTATCAGCTAACTACGCCTACCTTAGCATTCTTGTGGCTACTATGTTGCAGCTGTCCACATCTTTTCTTCATATTTCTAACTAACCATCCTCTCCCCCATCCTGATGTTGCACCAAGGGCACAATGCCCTTGCCAGGTTTGGACACTGACTGCTGACTCCTATCCTCATCTCCTTCTTGCTTAATTAAGGGTATTATATCAGTGTGACCTTTGTCAACTAGCTAGCTGTTCACAAAATCCCCCACAAAAGTTCTCTGTTCTATTCCAGCTCTGGGCTTTTTTCCCATACTGCGTGCGACAAGACTGTAATTTTTATTATAATTATAGTCGCTGTTATCCATCTAATTTTTAAGAAGGCTCCTGTGATTGATAGGACATTCCTTCCTCTCTCACACAGCCCGGCTCCAGCTTTCTGCTCCTTGATGCTCCTCTCTTGAAGCTCTTCGGGGAGGGACTGCCACGACCTAAGTCACCACCTCGGGTCTCCTTGATGTGCTGACTGCTGGACAGCCATTCCTTGCAGAACATCTTTCCCTCTCTGCCCAGACCTTCCTGATTCAGGGCAGCATCCCAAATGAGCTCCCAGAGAAGTTTCTGCATGTCACTGCTAGCCAGCGTGTCCCCGTGCTGGTGCAGGAAAGCTTTGTGAACGGCCACTGCTGGGAAAGCAGGCTGAGGTGGCACAAGCAGCTCCTGCACTGCAGTGCAAGTTTCTCAGAGCTCCTGTCACAGCCCCAGCCCTGCTCCCAGCTCTGTGCATTCTGCCCCAACAGAAACAGCCGCGGCAGGCAAGAATTTACTGCTTTTGGAAAAATATTTATTTATCAAAATCAAGAAAACAATCATTGTCTGCTAATACCAAGTATCACTATCACTAAATGTACCACTATCACCAAAAAAAATCACCATCCTCCAATATTAACTATCACTATTGCTAATACAATCACTGTCCTCTAATATCAAATAATGCTATCATTAAAACAATCACTATCCTCTAATATTAACTATCACTATCATTAAAACAACCACCACCCTCTAATATCACTATCACTAAAAGAATCACTACCACTATCACTATTTATGACTATCACTATCACTAATACAATCACCCTCCTCTAATATCAAGTAACGCTATCATTGAAACAATCACTATCCCCTAATATTAACTAACGCTATCATTAAAACCATCACTATCCTCTAATATTAACTATCACTATCATTAAAACAACCACCACCCTCTAATATCAAGTGTCCCTATCACTATCACTAAAAGAATCACTACCACTATCACTATTTATGGCTATCACTATCAATAATCATCTATCACTATCACTAATCATCATCCTCTAAGAGATAGTAGTCCTGCTGGTATTGGTAGGAGGGGCAAGAGGATGCTGTGGGCTGAGGTGACTCCAGGGAAATCCAGTGGTCCTGTGAAGAGGCATTGTCAGCCAGAGCACAGAAGGAGCAGGTGGGCAGAGGTGACGGGTCTGCGCTCATGTTCTTGTACAGCTGGGCGAGCTCTGCTGCAAAGAGCTCAGGAAACAGGCGGCAGCTGTCCCTGAACCCGTTGCCTTGGACTCTCTCGCCGCTTCCCGCTCCTTCTCCTGACTCTGCTTCACCACTAGGCTGACCACTGCTTTCCCAGGAAGAGTCCCAGTCCTGTCCTGTTGCCTCTTTGTCCTCCTGGCTCCTCCTGTAGAAACAGATTTCCAAGAAGACTCCTCACAGATAGGAATTTGGAGCACAGTTTCCTCAGAGCCCTGCTAGGAGCAGCCTGGGCGCTCCTGCATGCTGCAAAGACTTCCTTGCCAATGGCAGCAATTAATAACTCACCTGTCTCTCCTCAGCAGCTGATGCATGACTAGATAGCCAGACACTGCCCCAAGCAGAAGCAAAGCTGAGGCTGCTACTGTCCCTACTAGGATGTAGTACTTGCTCGGGTCACAGTGTCCAGCAGTCTCGGCTTTTTGCCCACCGGATGACCCTGGCAGGAGAAGAGACAATGCAAGAGTCAGCGTTTGTGCTCTGCACTAGGCATAACCCCACAGTGTGCTTCAGATGCCCAAGGACTGGCACTGCTAGTGGATCAGAAATGACATCTGATGTCTTCAGAGATGGCTTCCTCTGGCTCTGGTGTCTTAGCATCAGGGACCAAGAGGGATCCCATCAAGCTCTCATGCACAAGAGCCCAGTGTGTGCCAGGGAGCAGCACTGCCCCATCTACTCCTCCGGGCTGCAGGCCCGGGCTGCGTGCTGGGCACCTGCAATTCACCCATGGAGAGCACTGCAGGGATACAGCAGAAATGCTGCTCTTTGCCCAAGACAGCATCTAGCAAGCACTCACCTGAATATTCCTCAGGCTCAGCAAGTGTCCTGGTGTCCTCTATTGGTTCTCTTTTTTCATGTGAGCCTGGCACAATGTCACTTTCTTCCACAGCTAAGGTCTCCGGTACAGTCTCAGAATCTGTCTCTTCAGAAAAACAAAACATTGCACACATTAAGCAGAAGCCACTGCCCCTCAGCACAAGCACGGTACCATGGCCTGGGCATTCCGGCAAGCGGCGCTGACGAGGCCGCTGTCCCCCCCAAGACAGGAGGAATCGACAGCTGGATTTTCTGCAGTGCAACAAGAAGTGCAGACCCAAACCAGCCAAGACTTAACCAAATGACCCACAGAAGGAGTACCTTCAGGTTCCCCCTCACCCTTGGACTCCAGCTTCAACCCGTCCCTGAGCCTGAGCTTTGCAAGGGGCAGCCAAGGCTTGCTCTGATGTCATTGCTGCCTCCATGCTGTGCTGAGCATGTGGCAAACCCAAATTCAGCACTGGCCTTTGCCCAACATCTGGATGCCAATGTCTGCACAGAGCAGCCCTGGCCAGGAATGCTGCAACTGCAGCAGCAGCTGGAGAAGCCCCTGGCAGTCATCTGGAAGCACAGCTGTGAGCAGAGGCTGTGCTGGACCATCTCTAGGGCTCCCTGCAGGAGCTGTGAAATGGAGTGGGCCTGCAGCAAGACTCTGACTGAGTGCTTCTGCCTGTCCAGGATACAGCACATGCCTACAGGAACCAAAAGCTCAGCTTGCCGGCTGCCAGGGTTAACAGAGTGGGATATACTAACCAGATGGGGCTTCATGCAAGGCTGCCAGGAGCTCCTCTGGAACATCCGGCAATCCTTCAGGGAACTCTTCAGGAACCTTGTCATCGTTCATCCCTATTGTTAGATTTACAAAAGCACGTTAACCCATGACGGTATTTTTCTCGTGAATAAAACAGGGAAAAGGGGCGCTCCTTTTTGTGAAGGCAGGACAGACTGACTACTCACGCTTGAGGTACCAGCTCGGAGTCAGCACGGTATCTGTCCCTCGCTCAGGGGCTGAAAGAGCACTCTCTGTGTCCACAACTACAACCAAACACCCACAAGAAGTTACCATCATGTGCACTGCCCTCATGGGCACACCTCAAGGCCTGGATGTGGGAGGCACTGCTAGGGCACGCTCAGGCAGGTCTGCATCCTCACAGCTGCAGGGGGGTCTGGCTGCCCTTGGGACACTGAGCTGGCAGCTCCCACATGAAGGGAAAAGCCGTGGCGTGCCCACACAATCTGTGTGCGGGTCAGCCCTGGAGCCGGGCCAGAAGGCTGGACAACCAGAGCGGAGGGACGGACAGCCACTGCTGAGTGATGGAGAACTGGTGCTGAGCTTCCGGGCCTGACCCGACCCTCCCCACATCCTTGCTCCTTAGGAAGCTCTCTCCATGCTGCACCCTAAAGCAGCTGCAGCCCCTCACACCTCCCCTGGAGCCTCTGCCCCTCTGCCTGCCCCGTGCTGCCTTCCTGGCTCAGCCATCCCTGCTCCCGGCCCCGCTGCTGCCAGCCAGGGCTGTGTGCTGGCCCCTGCCTGCCTACCTGCTCCCTGCCCAGCTGCTGGAGCACTCTGGGCATTCTGGGCTGGCAGGGCCACGAGAAAGAGCAGCAGGAGGTAGCGGCTCAGGACCATGATCCCCCCTGCTAGCAACACTCTGCTGCTGCTGCTGCTGCTGCTGCTGCTGCTGCTGCTGCTGCTGCTGCTGCTGCAGTGTTGCCCAGAGCGAGCACTGAAGAGCACAGTGGGGCTCTGGAACCTGACATCAAACAGAGCTCTGTGACCTCAGAACAAAGTGATGGCTGTGAAGGCCCCAATGTACGCCCACGTTGCCTGTGAATTCCTGCACCTCCCCTCTACTGAATTTCCTTATTCTGCACAGGAATGGAAGGAGCCAAATGGAGAAGGGCTGGAGTATTTTGGAGGCAGCATTGTGCATGGGAATGCAGAGGCACTCATGTCTTATTCCTCAGAAATTCCCTAGAAGAAGACCTGGATGAAGGCTGCTGTAAAAAGCCCAAATTCAAGAGTGTTTCTTTGGTAGTATTTTTGTCTGAAAGAATTGTGGCAAAAACCTGCTTTTCCCATGACTTCTGCTACACTTTCATGACCTTTGATGGCAGCACTGCTTCCATCCTCCACTGTCACCCAAACATGGCTGTGCAGTGCTCACGCATCTTCCCCGTCAGCCTGGTTTACTCCCTTTTCCACTTCCAATGCTACTTAAAGCTCTCTCAAGGAGCCCTGCTAACTCTGGAGCCAAGAGCCTTTTTCCCTTTCAGGCAGATGTAGCCCATGTGCCACCATCAGGCCTGCTGTCCTGTAGAGTAACCCACGGTCAAACTCCCACACTGTTGCTGGGAACACCAGGCTGCCAGCTATTCACCTCTAGAGCCTTCCTGGGTCTGGCTCACTGCACGTGGCGGAAGAAAATACCACATGCGCCCCAGATCCCTCAAGCAGTCATCCAGAGCCCCTGAGATCCCTCTGCCTTGTCCTCAGACACCATCAGGCACCGCCACGGGACACACACAAATGTCTTGGTTGCTGCAGATATCTGGTAACACTGCTGGCCTTTTAGCTGAGCAGCTCTTCTGGCAAATAAATATGCATGACTTATGTGTGCCAGGCAACCTACGCTCAGGAGCTCTTGGACAGCCTTCTAGAGCACCTTTGGTACAGTTGTCCCTGAAGCACCACTTAAGCCCCAGGTGTTTCCAGCTGCAAGCAAAGAGGCACTGACAGATTTCCACCCCTCGGGTCTCTCTCTAAGGCTCGTAAGAGTCCTATGCAGCTGACAAGCTGCAGAAACTCGGCCCATGGCATCCTCTGGAATCAAGCACACATCACTGCCCACTGTGAAGGCCGCAGCCCATAATGAGCAGAGGGCCAGAGCAGGCTGGAGGATGTCTTGGTGACATCTCCTTCCTACGCAGGACCCAGGCAGGCTGCCCAGCTGCCTCGGCCTTGGGTCTGAGCGCCATCTCGGGCCCTCCATTCCTGCCCGAGGGGAAGCACCGATGAACACGGCCCTCCTTTGTTCCTTAAGGGGCCACACGCCCAGGCTCTCCCTTACCGCGCTCCGCGCCATTGTGCTGCTCGGCGGCCCGTCACCAGCTGCAGCACCAGTGTCCCCAGAGCTCCTGTGCTGCTGCTGAAGCCGCCCGCGGCGTGTGGCCCGGCGGGGCGGCAGCGCTGCCCGCAGCCCGCGGCCTCCTCGTCCCCTGCTGCCGCCATTGCGCACGGGGCCCTGAGGGGCGGGCACGGGGCTGCGGGGCTGTGCCGGCCCCGCTTGCCGGGCCTCAGCCCCAGCTGCTGCTGCTGGCTCGCAGCGACCACTGCAGCAGGAAAACACCTCGGGCTTTACTGGAGTGCATACAAAAACTGCCCCTGGGCTTCTCCTTGTGTGTTGCTCTAGCCACTTGCCAGTCTCTTGCTTGCCCGCTATAGCCCTGTTCTTTGCCACTCGCTCTCTATTTTGTTGTCCCTCCAAAGCTTCTTCAAGAGTCTCCATCCTGCCCCAGCCCAGACTGCGCTCTCTCCTGCTCCCTCCTGCTCATTCTGCGTCTCTTCCTCTGTCCCTGCTGCCCCTTCCCGCAGCTCCGGCCCTGTTCCCTGGCCCTCTTTTGCTCCCCTTGTCTCTCCATTCTGCTTCCTGCCCCTGTCTCTTAGGTCTCTATTTCTCGGCTCCGCTCCCTGGGCCATGCTCGCTTCGGACTCCCAGGCAAACCGCCCCGGCAGCCGCTCTCTGCAGCCGGCACACGGCGGAGAGCTCTCCTGCGGCGGCACGACAGCGGCCAATGGGGCCCGGCACCGGCGCCTGGGCCCTCGCGCCGGAGCGGGGCCGCTCCGAGGCACCGGCGCCAGCTGGAGCTGCGGCCCGGGAAGCGGGGCCGGCACAGCCCCACAGCCCCAGGCCCGCCCCTCCCGGCCCCAGTGGCAGAGAGCGGGGATGAGGTGGCAAACCAAGGCACTGGCCACTGGACAGAGCAACACACAAGGCAAATGCCAGGCACGCTTTTTGCCGGACCCCATTGAATCCAGAGCTCTTTTGCTGCTGCAGTGGCATGTCAGCTCCCTCAGAAGCAGCCGAGGCATTTCAGAAAGGGCACTGCAGGGCATGAGCATGCATATGTCCCACAGCTCTCAGTTGTGCATCTGGAAGGCTGCAAGTGTGGCTGTCTATATGAGAAGAGTTTGTGAGGCTTGCTTCAAGGGTTGAGGCACAGCTCTCTTCTGAACAGAGCCTTGGGCTGCCCTCTCAGGGGGTGGCTATCTCAGAGCTGCTAGTATCTCAGAGAGGCCCACAAGAGACAGCGCAGAGGCGCAGCTGGAGCTGCTGTGGAGAGCAGAGGAGAGGAACAAGGGTGAGGAGCTCAGTGGTTCCTCTTCATCACTTCAAAGGGAAGAGCATTGTCTTGGGACAGTCTTTACCGCCCGAGCAAGAAGTAGCAGGACCCCCCCAAAAGCCCACTGTCCAGAGATGCCTTCAAGCATCTCTCCGGCAATTGCTGCCGGCAATATCCTCCCCACACACTGCAGGCAACAGTCAGCCTCAACAGCAGCTGTGCTGCGTTCCTTGGACAGCAGCTTTGCTGCACTCACACCTCCAGCTTTGGCTGCAGATGGCCCAGCTGGAGCAGGCATGGGCAAAGGCCTGCAGGACCACTGTCAGTCGGACTCGTGAGCCCAGGACAGCAGTTCCCTGGCATGCTGGTGTCTTGGTTTAGGGCAAGTTTGGGAGATAACCCTTAAAGGGGCTTCTCTACAAAAGCAGATTCAATTCCTCTTCTCTCCTCTAACCGGTTCGGGAGAAAATATCTCTTTGGAGAAAAGTGGAAAGAAATCTGTTTATTAAATAATAGAAACTAAATAATATTAAACAATAAAACAATATTAAATAATTTAAGGAAAAGCAAACTCAGAACAGTCTCCTCCCTGGGCTGCAGCTCGGCTTACTCAGTCTTTAATTAGTCTCTCTCGTGCTGGAAACGCCGCGGCCCAGGCCCGGCCAGGGGCCACAGGTGGAGCTGCCGGTGCTCTTCTGGGTGTTCAGTTAAGAGCAGGCTTGAATAGGTTCAAGAAAAAAGGAAAAAATCACAATTTGGAGAACTTCTTTGCTTCAGCTCGCTAAAACTAACTAAAAGCAAGAAAAAGGGAAAAAGGAGCTTTGTCTTGCTGTCTGTCTATTTGCAGACAACACAGTCCGGGAGCAGGAATGTGGAGGAGTGAGAGCAGTCTGAAAACAAACTGCGCGCTTCTTTCTTCTCTTCTTCACTGTCTGGAAGAGAGTCTTAAAGGTGTAAAACTTATTATTCAGTATAAACAGAACAAGACGATTGGGGATAAAAGCATCATATAGTCAACCCAGGATATTCTACTCTTTATTCTTATATCGTCACCTTATTACTAAAACTAATATATATATTCTAACTCTACAAACACATACATTATACATCTAATATACAGCTATATATAGACAATGGTGGCAACATTCAGCAAATAGTGATATTTATACATGGTTCTCACTCAACAATCAGATCTCTTTGAGGTACACATCGTGTTCTTCTATCTTTTTGCATTATTTACTATGTGCAACTTGGTGCTTGAGCAAAAACAACCTCACGAATGGGTTTGTCTGTATTCGAGGCAGGATTGATCTAAACTGTCTTCTCTAATAAACTTCTGACATGTACTACTGGGACTTTGTCTTGGTCTGTTTGATGGCAGCACACGTCTTACAGTCATGGATAATTTGAGAAATATTGTCTATGGTTAAATCTACTTTTCGGTTTCGTGCTCACTTATAGGTGGTATCTCTACTCTGATGATTTGAGGCATTATGGGCTTATTGAGTTAGGAATAACTCTCTCTTGTGCTCCTAATTTAGGTCTATCTTGGACACTCTTATCTTTGCAGCCTGGTCTACCTGCTTATTGTTTTGGTGCTCTTTATTGGCTCTACTCTTGGGGACATGGGCATCTATATGGCGGACTTTTACAGGTAGCTTCTTTATTTTGGTAGCGATGTCTTTCCACTCTTCAACAGCCTAAATTGGTTTTTTTCTACGTTGCTAATTAGCCTTTTTCTACCTTTTTAGCTATTTTCACAGAGCATTGGCTACTATCTATGAATCAGTGTAGAGGTAGAGCTTTGGCCACTTCTCTCTTTCAGCAATGTCTAAGGCTAGTTAAACAGCTTTGAGTTCAGTAAGTTGGCTTGATTTACTTTCTCCTTCAGTGGCCTCTGCAACTTGTCGTGTGGGGCTCCATACGGCTGCTTTCCACTTGCGATTCATTCTTACTATGCAACAGGAACTATTAGTAAAAAGAGCATATTGTGTTTTTTTTGTTGGCAGTTGGTTATATGGAGGAGCTTCTTCAGCACGTGTCACTTCTTGTTCTTCTTCATTAGTGAGATTGAAGTTTTTACTTTTTGGCTAGTTTGTAATTATTTCCAGAATTTCAGGGTGATTTGGCTTTCTAATATGGGCGCGTTGTGTTATGAGAGCAATCTACTTATTTCATGTAGCATTGGTGGCATGGTGGGTAGAGGGAACTTTTGTTTTGAACAACCACCCCAGTACTGGTAGTCGGGGTGCCAGGAGGAGTTGTGCTTCGGTGCTTATTACTTCTGAGGCAGCTTGGACTCTTTCATAGGCTGCTAAAATTTCCTTCTCTGTTGGAGTATAGTTGGCTTCAGACTTTCTGTAGCTTCGACTCTAAAATTTCAGTGGTCGGCTTCAAGTCTCCCCAGGCACCTTTTGCCAAAGGCTCCAGGACAAACTATGGTTCTCGGCTGCAGAATAGAGCACATTCTTCACATCTGGTTTTGTCTTGACTGGGCTAAGGGCTACTGCATGAGCGATCTCCTGCTTAATTTGGACGAAGGCTTGTTGCTGTTCAGGGTCTCAGTGGAAAGTGTTTTTCTTACGGGTGACTAGATAGAGAGGGCTCACGATTTGACTATACTTAGGAATGTGCATTCTCTAAAAACTTATGGCACCTAGGAAAGCTTGTGTTTTCTTCTTGTTGGATGGTGGAGACATTGTTGTTATCTTGTTGATGACATCAGTGGGAATCTGACGCCGTCCGTCTTGCTACTTCACTCTTAGAAACTGGATCTCTTGAGCAGGTCTCTTGATTTTACTTTTCTTGATGGCAAAGCCGGCTTTCAGGAGAATTTGGATAATTTTCTCTCTTTTTTCAAACATTTCTGCTGTTGTCTTCCCTTATACAATGATGTCATTAATATATTGCAGATGTTCTGGAGCTTTACTCTTTTTTAGTGTACTTTGGATTAGTCTATGGCAGATGGTAGGACTGTGCTTCCACCTCTGGGGCAGCCGGTTCTAAGTGTACTGCACACCTCTCTAGGTGAAGGCAAACTGAGGCTTGCATTCTGCTGCCAGCGGAATGGAGAAAAATGTATTGGCAATATCGATAGTGGCATACTACTTCGCTGCTTTGGACTCAAGCTCATATTGGAGTTTTAATATGTCTGGCATAGCAGCACTTAGTGGTGGAGTCACTTCATTCAATGTACGGTAGTCAACTGTCAGTCTCTATTCTTCTTCAGATTTACGCACAGGTCAGATGGGGCTGTTGAAGGGTGAGTGGGTCTTGCTGACTACTCCTTGGCTTTTTAGCTCTTGGATTATCTTATGGATGGGAATCACAGCATCTCGAGTGGTTCTATACTGTCGACGATGTACTGTGGAAGTGGCAATTGGTACCTGTTGCTCTTCTCCTTTCAGAAGCTCTACTGTAGATGGATTCTCAGACAGTCTAGGCAAGGTATTCAATTGTTGGACGCCCTCTGTCACTACAGTTGCTATCCCAAATGTCTACTTTAGTCTTTTTGGGTCTTTGAAATATCTACTTCGCAGATAATCTATGCCCAGGATACATGGGGCCTCTGGGCCAGTCACAATAGGATGTTTCTTCTACTCATTCTCAGTCAAGCTTACATCAGCTTCTACTAAAGTGAAGTCTTGTGATCCCCCTGCATCATCATAATTATCATTTATTGGTCAATCGGTCTTGTCTGTGCACTTCCTACTTTTAGTGCTAGTAGCAACAGCTATTGGTTGAGGTTTATTGTTTGGTTTAACTGCCGGCTTAGGCTCACTATGTGGTTTAGCTGTTGGCTTTGAGCCTGGAGTGTTGGTTGTAACTTGAGCGACTGGGATAGCTCTTGATGTATCTCCCTGCCCCTCTTCCTCGGTCTGCTGCCCTAGAGTATCTAGCAGTGTGCGATAAGCATATGCCAGGGCCCAGCTCACTGCAATGATCTTTTTCTCTTTAGGGCCATCATTGAGATACTTCTCTTTCAGATATTTTCCCACTTTAGCTGGGTTCTGAATTTGTTCATGGGGAAAGTCTTAGACTATAGGGTCAGAGAATTCTTTCAGGATTTGGCTCATATTTTCCCATTTTCCACCCCACTCAGGATTCTCCACACGTGGGTCTGCTTCTGGGTCAGGGGTCTCATCAGCTTTTCTAGACATCTCAGCCCTCATTCTAGAGAAGCTGCAGACTATATAGAGGAAGCCTACTAGATTAAATGCCAGAAAGATGGTCTCTTTAATATTCAGGGGAAACTGAACATTTTCTACAAGTGACATAACAGATTCAAAGGAGAAGAAGGAAAGGAAAGGCTGGAAAGCCTCATTCCCTGCTCCTCCTCTAACCAGCTGGGTGCAATTACTAATAAATTCCCAAAACATACTGCAAGAATTGGGATGCAGGGTGGTAGGACGAAGAAACCATAAACCATACATATCGTAAACAGACGCCAGTATTTTTGTAAACGCCTTATAAATCATTATTACTAAGGCCAACACAATAGCTAATCTAATTCGTGCCCCTTTACTGCAAAAACTACGTGATAGGGACAATAATCCTAGTGACTAGAAAGGTATTGAAACCTCAAAAAGGTCTAGAGACCAGAGCCATATAAAGGCCTCCTTAAGAGACATTACAAATTCAAATAGCATGGCTACTGGGTACTTTAACCTACTACACACCAAGCACAACAAACCTACAATCAATAAAGGGTTTTTTTTTACTTTCTCAAGCCACGCGTTGGGCGCCACTAACTGTATTTGTCTTGGTTTAGGGCAAGTTTGGGAGATAACCCTTAAAGGGGCTTCTCTACAAAAGCAGATTCAATTGCCCCTCCCCCCTCCAACCGGTTCGGGAGAAAATATCTCCTTGGAGAAAAGTGGAAAGAAACCTGTTTATTAAACAATAGAAACCAAATAATATTAAACAATAAAACAATATTAAACAATTCAAGGAAAAGCAAACTCAGAACAGTCCCCTCCCCGGGTTGCAGCTCGGCTCACTCAGTCTTTAATCAGTCTCTCTGGTGCTGGAAACGCCGCGGCCCAGGCCCGGCCAGGGGCCACAGGTGGAGCTGCCGGTGCTCTTCTGGGTGTTCAGTCAAGAGCAGGCTTGAACAGGTCCAAGAAAAAAGGAAAAAATCACAATCTGGAGAACTTCTTTGCCTCAGCTAGCTAAAACTAACTAAAAGCAAGAAAAAGGGAAAAAGGAGCTCTGTCCGGCTGTCTGTCCATCCGCAGACAACACAGGAGCAGGAATGTGGAGGAGTGAGAGCAGTCTGAAAACAAACTGCGCGCTTCTTCCCTCTCCTCCTCACTGTCTGGAAGAGAGTCTTAAAGGTGTAAAACTTATTATTCAGTATAAACAGAACAAGACAATTGGGGATAAAAGCATCATATAGTCAACCCAGGACAGCTGGTTTCTTGCAGTGCCTCGCTTTCTTCATCTGAGACAGGCACTCCGTCACTTCTTTCCACCTGGAAGGCCTTCCTACATTCCATCACTTGAGAAATCGAGCAGGAAATACCCCCATCTATATTGCCTGAGTCTTAATCTCCCTGAACTAAAAGTTAAGTCAAGTCCAAAAACAGGAATAAAGGAGCCTGCAACTGCCACACTCGCTCAAGCAAAAGATCACATCAAAGTTTGTGGTATTCCTCACTCTCCCACAAGCCAAGCAATTATTGAAAGAGCACATCAAACATTAAAACGCATTTTAGATCAACAGAAAGGGGGAGCAGAGGTCACACCGCAGACGAGACTGAACAAAGCTTTGTATGTTTTTAATTTCCTAAACAGTTCGTTTTGCAGAACCTGATCCATCAATTTTTAGGCATTTTTCAAATAACACTCAGGCGAAACTGAAAGAAAATCCACCTGTTTTAATTAGAAACCCTGAATCTGGACAAATTGAAGGTCTTTTCCAATTAATAACCTGGAGCAAAGGGTATGCTTCTGTCTCTACAGGTGCTGGAATTAGGTGGGTCCCAGCCAAAAATGTCAAACCATATCGCACCCCAGAACGTGTTGACAAGTCCAGAACCGAGGAAGCAAGTACACAGATGTGAGCCAAGCACAGAGATCCCTGGTCACGCCTGACGTTCCTTGTGCATCGGTGGAACCTGCAAATTCTGGTTTTGTGTTAATGTTATTTACAAGTGTGTCAATTGTATGTCAAATGTTTGTTTTGTAGAGCTGACTTTTGGCAAAAGTTTGGGTTTTTGTTTTTGTTGAAAGCAAAATTTTAGAAATTGATATATATGTAAGGATTCTGCCAAAATTTAGCTCATGGATAAGATGAAGCAAATGCAAGTTGTATGTTGGTATTGGTGGGTTTTAATTCTTTTTTGTCGTGCAGATTTGCCTGTGGAACAACCAAAACCAAATGTTTGGGTGACCTTAGCCAAGGCAGCCGGCTCAGATACCGTATGGTTGTCTAATTCGGAACCAGAAAAACCTTTCTCAACCTGTCTGGTTGGTGTGCCAGTAAAAGAGTTGCCTTTAGTCAAAAAACAATCCAATGGTAAGCCAGGTGAAATTGACAATGGAAACAATCCCACACTGAATTGGAACCTTTGGGCCAAAAAACTTCCGAGGTCAGCTTCTGAACCCCAAGAATTGGAAATCCTTGGTTCTTTAACAATAGATTTTTGCTTTACATTCATAGCTAGTGCTTGGCGAAAAGGTGATCCTCCAAATTTCAATGTTACTCCCCATTACTTTGCATATAGAAATTTGAGGTTTTGGTGTAATTCTTCAAACAGTTGGGATGTGCTTCCTGAGGCTGACCTATATCCCCGGCAATTGCCTAAGGGATATTGGTTCATTTGTGGAGACAGGGCTTGGCAAGGCATTCCAGCACACCCTGAAGGTGACCCTTGTGGCATTGGGATGCTCACTGTAATTGCACCCTCAGCTAAAGCGGTCATGAAAAGGAAACAAAGGAAAACAAGATCTGCTCATCATTATGATGGAACTGTCAGAGTGATTTCATGCCTTGGAAAGCTGCAAGAAGGGTTTCAGCAAGTATATTTTTACCCCAATTGACATCAGCAGTGGCTTTGAAACAATTAGATCGAGTTGGGTGTTGGCTGAGCAAGCAAACTAATGCCACATCCTCTGCCATTAGTGATATGTTGACCGATGTTGATAGTGTTGGACATGCTACCCTTCAAAACAGAGCAGCAATTGACTTTCTTTTACTGGCACATGGACATGGTTGTGAGGAATTTGAAGGACTGTGTTGTATGAACCTGTCTGATCATTCAGAATCCATTCACAAAAGCGTACAAAAACTGAAAGATTTGACAGCCCAAATTAAAGAGGATGGTGAATCCTGGTTGGATGATCTGTTCCAAGAATGGAGCTTTGCACCTTGGCTAAGGCAACTTTGCAAGATAGGTCTCTATATATTGGGTGTTTTGTTAATGCTTCATCATGGCCACACTGTGGGTCAGCAGCCTGTCTTTGAAAGTGGGAGAAGAAGGATGTTGTGCCACTGAGGCAAGAAAAGTGGTTTCCAAGGCTATTCACAGGACACCCCAGGAGCTCGTCAGACAGCACAAGCTCCTGGGAGTGCTCAGTGTCTCTGACAAGCTCAGGAGGAGCTGGGCCCAGGGGCTGTTCAGCAAGGCCCAGGCCTCACAAGCCTTTCTCAGGCCACCGTGTGGCCGGACAAGGCCGGGGGCATTCACTACCACAACCTGAAGCACAAAGTTTTGATGTAGGATAAAAAGCCATGGCCCAGTGGAAGTGGGCTGTGTCCTCAGGCCTGTGGGAGAATCACAATGCAGATCCTGTGCACCTGATTCCATCTCTCCCACTTTTCTAAGTTCTTGGTGGCAAGGTCATTTAGGTTAGACACACAGCTCATTGTAGCTTTCTGCACAATGAATTAAAGTGAGATTACACATCCCAAATCGTGTTATCTTACCGTTTAACTGACTGATTTAAGGAATTTCTGGAGCAGCGAACTTGCTTCCTCAAATATTTACTGTCTGTGGCACAGAGAACAGAGGAAAGATTTAATGTCAAAGGCATCGCCCAGGCAACGCTCTTTTGACAAGTTCTGCCCTGAGCTTTCCTGAGGAAGATCGGAAAGGTTCAGTGTCACTAGCACAAGCTCCTGCAGTGGCTGCTGGCCAGCAGAGCAGGGCTGGCAGCTGGGAAACAAGTGTTGCCACAAGCAGCAGCTCAACCAGGGCAGCAAATCCAGAGCAGGGAAGGAGCTGATCTGAAAGCCAAACCCCCTTTTAGCTCCTCCCAAGAGGGCTGGAACAGTTCCTCATCCCAGTGAGGTGCAGTGCTGGACCCCACAGCTCTGTGTGAGCACTGGACAAAAGTTTGCTCCCACTGGCTGGTGTGATGGTTTCTGCAGGAGCTCTGGGCTCCTGTTTGTGCTGGACACAAGGAGGAGACGAGGAGCCAAGTGCACTGAGACACCTTTGCCTTGAGCATAGCCCGGCCTGGACCAAACACACTGCAAGGGTTCCCCTTTGGCCCATGTCTCGAAACATCAGGTGCACTGTTTGATGACTCAGGTTGGTTTGGTGCCAAGAAATTTCCCTCAGAAATACTGGGTTTGTCTCCCTCTGTGCCTTCCCCTCAGCAGCATTGCGGATGTTCCTGTGTGAAGCCATCTATCCCATGCAGTTTGAGACAACTTAAAACAATAAGTTGTGTCTTCTAAACTGTTCCAACAATCCCCTTCCAGCAACAGGAAATGAAAACTAAAGAAAAAAGGCCAGTGACTTCTAGATATCAAACTGTCAGACCTCACTGTCCCCCCTCTGGAACAAAGGCCCAAAATGCCGGAGGACAATCCCCCCAGGACACGCGTCACAAGATGGCTCCGGGTTCTCCCTCAGGAAGAACAGGAGCTGTCACGGAGCAGTTCCAGCAGGAGATGAAAGTTCGGTGGCTCGTCTGGCATCTGGGACTTTCTCCCAATGGCAGAGCTCTGTGGAGTGGTCACGGCAGGGGAATCAGCTGGGCTGGAGTCCCTCATGTCTGTTCTGCCCAGTGTGGCACAGCTCACACTCCTGGGCTGGGAGCGGGGCCGTTCCACTTCTGCCAGCACGATGTCCCTGGGCTTGGACAAGCAGTTTTCTGCTCAGAGAGCCCTGCAGACTGTTCCACATATCTTTCATAAAGCCCATAAAAACAACTACAAGCACTCTGCCTATAGCAGCTTTCAGAAAGAGCATCAGAAATCCAGGACAGCTTAAAGCGAGAGTCAGAAGGCTTTTGTCTTGTTCCTGCCTGCAGAATTCTTGATGATCTGATGCAATTTTATTCAGATGTAACATGGGATCTGAGTTTTTCTATTAAAATATTTCATGATGAGTGCAAGCCTTGAGAGCATGAGGTATAGGAGTGATGTGTGAAACCATGAGCATATCCTCCAAAGTGGCCAGTTTAGTTGTCCATTTTACTATTCTTGTATTTATTCTATACTAATAAGCAAAATCAAGCTTTGCTTGGATGTAAAACAGGCATGGCATACACTACAGTCCCTCACAGGGTCACCAGGGCTGGCAGTGACAAAGCATGCAATCTGCTTCATTGTGAACCACTACAGAGCTACATCACAATGTGGGTTTAAGTAGCATGGTATTATTAAGACCTCCTTTTTTGCATGAGATACAAAAAGGAGGTCCCACATGACCTTCATGCAAGCATGCAGTAAAGAACTGATCCTGCTATCCTAACAAAGCTTTGGCTTTGGCATTTACACTCTTCCCATTCATCTTTTGACGCAGACACTCCAGGTTTTCCCCCACCCCTGCAAGGCTGGCAGTCGCTGTTTCCCATTTACTGTTCTTCCCTAGAGCCAGTCCAGCAGCTGCTGAAACTAAAAACCCAGAGATCTGGATATTGTGAAGGAGAATGAAATGCTAATTAAGTGTTCACATTAGTAATACCCAGGTCTGCATTCCCAGTGCTCTGAAGCAGCAGCTGGAGGTCCTCGCATTGTTCCTGTTTGTGGATGTTCATGTTTCTGGTCTGCAACAGCAATGGCTTTGAGGAGGGACAAGAATGCCCCTATTCAAACAGTGGCTTTGCAAGGAGATGTGAAGTTTCACTGCCCTTTTTAGAATATTTTAGAAAGATCTAAGAGAATATTGTGGCATGGAGCAGGTCCCTAATTGTGTCTCCAGAGAAAGCCCCAAAGCACACGTTCACTCTGCTGCTGATGGCAACCCCATAAGCACATGGACTTGTTTTCCCTGCAACATGCCACCCTGCCTGGGCTTTACTAGGCCAGGACTAGACTCATAGCTAAGCAAACACATGCAGCCACGTGACATAGAGTTTTTCCATCAGAAAACCTAATTAACGCATTCACACGCAGTTTCTTCTGTAACATCAGAAGCTGGCAACCATGAGGACTTTGCTGTCAAGAGCTTGCACTATGCATTGGGCCCAGGAAGTGTTTTCCCTTAAGGCAAAGCAAATTGAAATGTGAACTTTAAAAGCTTCAAAAGACTATGAAAGGAAACTGCAAAAGAATTTCTGGATAGGGAGTATTGTCAATGATTATGCAGCCCACCAAGCAATTCTGGAGCAGAATCCTGAATTGCTTGTTCCAGCTATGCAGGAATTCATTACCCTGGCAGGCAGTGGTCCATGGGAACAAATGATCCCTCAGCTCTGGGCTGAATGGCACACAGGCTGCACTTTAGGTTTGAGGAAACCTTGTCACTCGTTATTGGCCTCCCAGTCCACTCATCCTTCTGCAAACAAGTTGCAAACAACAAAGTTGGACTGCTGGCCTGGGTAAATCTATATACAGATGACTTTTCCAAAGCAGTGCATCGTTTCCCAGTGAAATACACGACCTCTTCTTACCTATGAAATTGTGATTGAAGACACCTGTGAACCAGCTCTGTGCGAGATTGCAAAGGAGCAAAGCTTTGGCATTTGGGCACACTTCTCTTTGTTTCTTTGCTCAGGCCTTTGGTGAGCACAGAACTCATCTAGGTAGAAAACTTTTGACCATACAGGATCTTTTGGATCCATTGTCCCCCAAACATGTCAATGTGTGGCCCTGTTGTCATGACAAGTTAAAAACAGCAGCACAAGTGACACAAAGAAAACATGGCAAAAGAGGAAGAAGAGAGGCCCAGTGAAGAAAGGATGTGGTGAGACACTGCACTCCCATAATCTCCAGGAGATCCTGGTGTCACATTCTTCTTTTGGTTTATTTAAATTTAATTGATTCATTTAAGTTTTTTTAAATCATCAAAATAAAATATATACAATTAAAATATGTCATCAAAATTTAAATATACAATCAAACACATTTATTCAAAACTATCAGAACATAGATACATCTGCAACTATGAAGCCTAAACCTATTCCAAAATCCTAACTCCTATTGTTGATGAATCCTATAGTTGATGAATCCTATTCTTGATGAATCCTATTGTTGATGAATACTTTTCTTGATGAATCCTATTCTTAATGAATCCTATTCTTGATAATCCTAAAGCCTAAATCCTATTCTTGAAACATTCTTTGGACAGTTGGTAGCTTCTTCCTGATCTTGGACGAAAGAGCATTTCTGGACTGGAGGCAAGGACTTTCTTGGTAAGGGAATATCAGAAATGCCCAGAGAAAACTTCTTGGAAAGACTGTAGCCAGTCGTATCTGTGGAGACACAAAGTTTAACAGAGCCTAGAATGCAAACCTAAAGCATCTGAAGCTCCGTATTTAATGGGACAGATTCCTTGGAAATTTCTAAAGAGCTGCACAGGGAAACATGCTCCTGCTGGCTGCAACTTGAAGCAGACCAGAGGAAAACCCTGCCCCACTTCCACAGAGCTGCCACAGGAACAGCCTGGCCTCTGGGCTGCCCTGGGACAGCAGGGAGCCCAGAGCCCTGTGCTCTCCAGCCATGGCTCAGCTGCACATGCACCCTCCTGCTCCTCTCCCTGCCCCACAGCTGAGCAGCCCTACAGCTCCACGGGGCACTGCCAGCAGCACAGCTCATTGCAGGGCACATGCAGGGCACAATGTGTACAGCCATTATGTAATTCAAGCCAATGTTCCCTGCCAATGTGCACAGACTCTCTGGGCTGCCACAAGACCCTTCCTCCCAACAGAGAGCGGCCCAGCTCCCACTTCACCTCTGTGTGAGGCAGATCCATGCTTGGTCTTCACCTTGTCCTCAGTCTGCAGTTGCTTCAGGCTGATCCATGCTTAGTCTTCACCTTTTCCTCAGTCTGGGTTCACTTGAGGCTGATCCATACTTCATCTTTACCTTGTCATCAGTCTGCAGTTGCTTATGGCCCCCCATGTCATGACTAGGAAGGGCAATGCTGATAACAGAGCGGGGGCAGATGCACACCCTTCCTTAGTATTTTGTCATTCCTGGCACAGCTGAAAAGTCACGTCCGGTGGTGTCCAGCTCAGAAACTTGTCCGCTTTCTGGAGAACATCAAACCTTCACCAACCCAGAAGGCTGTTGAGGTTTTCCTGCACATGTGGAGGTGTGCTGTCAGCAAACTTAATGATCTGGCTGACCAGTGTCTCGCAGAGGGCACAGGCCAGCTTGGTGACCACAGTGCGGACGTTGGCGCTTCGCACTGGCAGCGCCTTGTTCTCCAGGCAGGACCAGAGCACGGGCAGGGTGTAGCGCTCGACCGCTTCAGGGCTCCTGGCATGAGCCCATTCCACAAGCACTGCCGGGAGAGAGACACAGCTGCTTACCCACCAGCCTCCATGCAAACAGGGATCTACCTCTGCTCTTGCTTCTTGGAAGCCTCTCGGGCCAAGATCAGTGAAACAGCACACACAGCCCCACGACCCAGAAACGGGCAATGCAGCTGATCATCCTTGAAACACAACCACCAACCCCTCGGGACTAATATCTCCAACCAGAGCCTTGTACGTGTGGCAGACTTTGTACCTTTACTCAATTATTGCACAATTTCTTTCTGCATGAACAATGAATGAAACGTCAAATTGCCTTCTATTTCCATTAACAAGTTGTCTAAACCCACGTAGAAGATTTGGAAATGCACCCTAGAGAGGCAATTGAGAGATTTCTAATAAAAGCAATGATTCCATTTTTGTAACTTTGATGTCAAGGGCCAAAAGTCTAATCTGGCTCTCCCCTTTGCTCCGTGGCCCACAGCAAAGGGCAGTATTAGAACACACTTCAAAACTCCAGCCCACCAGAGATGGCTGCTACTTGACAGCTGGATGAGAACCACCAGAGACTAGCCTGGTGTCTTTGGCAGAATGCTTTTGTGGCTTCCAACAAAGAGCTGTTTCAAACCTCAGGGTGTCTTGGAGAATTACCCAGACCCATTGCCCTGGCATTTGCCCCAGCACTTGAGCATCTCCACATTTTAATGACATTTTCCCTCCCAATGTTAATAGCATTTCTTCTTACAACGTGCACTGAAATAGGGGCATAGAGACAGAAAAAAGCTACACAGGGGACTGAAATTTATCCAAAACACGAGGGTTTTCTCACATTGCCTCTGGAATCTGCTCTCTGCTCATTTTCTGAACTGAACTATATCAAACACAGACAAAAAGTGACTACCAACAGGCTCCTTGCATGGCAGATTTGGCTGAAAGATCAAAACCTGAAATGCTCAGGAGACCAGTCTTGATTCCTGATCAGGCAAACTGTTATGTAATAGCCATTTACTATTCTGTGGTGGAAGAAACTTCATTTCCTCTATGCTGTTAATCCACCAGCAGTCATCAACACTGAAAGAGCTCCTGAAAGTACCCAAAACCAATTTGGCTAAGCAGGAAAAGGGTTATGGTACCCATTCAAAAATGGGACTTCATTTGAGTTTAAATGCAATTAAAGACACTGGCCACTATGGGACTTGAGAAGGGCCCCAGTGAGAGCTCAGCACCTCCTGATGTGGAGGAGCTACTCTACTGTCTGTTCACTAGCATTCCCTGTAAATACTCCCTCGGAGACCTCTTGGCTTAGAAGGGGAGGCCATACCTGTGATACGCTCCGTGACATCCAGCAGAGCTTGGCCACTCAGATGACTCCATTGGTGGCAGAGCTCTTTCATCAGTGATACTTCATCTACAAGTGAAACACACGTTTCTGTTCACTCTTCTGAGGGCATAGGAGAGAGGACAGTGGCAAGGGAAAGGACAGGGGCAACCCCATTTTATACAATAAAGTCCATTTCTGCTGATTTTTGAATCCTTTTCTTCTTTCCTTCCAGCCTACTTGTCAGTGTTTAAAATGGCAAAAGAAAAGCTCTCCTTTCACATTTGTAAATCCAAAGTTGTCTGCCCTGTCAGGAGCTATGTTAAAACATTTCACATCAGGGTCCTTGAGAGTTCAGTCACATGGAAGCAATGAAAAGGTTCTGCATCGCAGAGCCAAAAGGAAGAAGCCCATACTTGGGACACAGAAAGGCACTGAGTCAGGCAGTCCATGACTTCGCAGAGCAGCTGAGGTGGAGAAAGTGGAAACTCCCCTTGAAGACCTGCCTCTTCAACACTCCATTGTTCAGCCATATTCCCCCAGTGTGGCATTTTCAGACCTGACATCAATCTGTGTGGCAGAAAAATTTACAGCTGCCCTTGCCTCTATAGGTATTTGCCATTTCCTTCTTGTCCCATGCAAAACAACGTGTGGAACAAGGCATCATTGACAGATGGATTTTGACCCATGTGTTATAAAGAAATGAACTTGATGAATCCTATGGTCCCCTTTGAAAAAAGAAGACAAAGAAGAAAGGTGGAAAACAGGCAGCTACTGCCTATAATGTAGAGCCTTCCAGGTGGCTGCTGTGCAGAAGCTCTGATGGGCCGGTGTCCCTTCATGCCTACAGCAAAGCTGTTCATTTGGCAAGTCAGACGGGGCCCAAGCAAACTCCAAAACCCCTTTGCCTCTGAATTGCAGCAAAGCTGTAGTCCAGGACTTGCTCTTCAGACCAGCAGCACAGAGCCAAGGGCTCCTGGGACTGTTGGGAAATGCTGCTGCACATTCCAGCCAGTTGGGGATGGTGCATAAGGACTGCACCTGCACAGCTTCTGGTGGGTGTCAGCTGGAGCATTCCACAGACAGCAACAGCTACCAAGGCACTCAGCGTTCTCTTGTGTCGGAGAGACAGAGACACAGGTGAGGAGAGTCCATGCCAGGGCTCAGCCTTACCTAAATGCACAACAGATTGGTCCAGAGCCGTCATAGCTGCAGCATGAACCCCAGGATCCTTTGAGTTTAGGTTCTTTGTTATGCCTTCAACCAAACGGATCATCAATGGGTTCATGGCATCCTGCAGGAGTCCTATGATTTCTGCCAGCGCCTCCAGCGCCTTCTGCTTCACTTTCTTATGTGTGTCACAGATTCTCAGGCCAAAATAATCAAAAATCTGTGAAGAGAACAAACAACATGAAAGCTTGATTAAAATGACTTTTTTTGAAGAGGCGATGTAGAAATGAGCACTCAGAAATCTAAAAGATGAAAGTGATCCTTTCTCTCAGGTCAGCCCTTGCTTGCACAATTTCACTGTTTTCCTGTGGGCCACTCACTGGAATGGTTGCACAACCTCATGCTGCTTGAAGGATTTTCATCTGTTTTTAAGAGGTTTGGGTGGGGACAGAAAAATTCCTATGGTGTTTCTCTCATCCTATAAATCATTAAATCAATTCCATTTATTAATTCAAAAGACTACCTTTGCTTTGCAAGTATGGAAGCAGATGTTTACAATGCCCAGTTTTTTATACAGTTGCCTCAAGTACTGAGGGCAGCTATGATTTTGCCTAAACTATGGCTGGAGGAGATCTAAGTTTTATTTTGTCTGTCTCAGAACCTGTGTCTGGAGAAGGGCAGGGCTCAGATCAACTCTTCCAGGATCCAGACCATTGCTCTGACTAACAGGTGGACTTGTGAAATATAATGTGCTCTACAGCTCTCATTCCAGCAGGTTCAGTCCCTTGACAGCCACATTATCAGGCACACTTTTCTGGAAAAAGGGGAAAAGCAGCTACTGGGAGGAGAAGGGATGGATCTGTCCTTATTTGTTTTCTTCCTTTCCAAAGAGAAAAAAAGGCCCCCCAAGAAGGGTGAGCACCATCTTTACCAAGAGGAATAGGGACGAGGATGGAAATGAGTTTTACCTGTGCAAGACAAGATGGAGTTCACAGAAGTATCATTTTAAAAACATTTTGTTTAAACCAACCCAGCCTGATACTTCTCTTCCCCATGCAAACCCATTTTTTCTCTAGAAAATAATTGCCATGTCTTCAATGGCTCAATTCCCTCCACTTAACCCAACTGGGAGTAGGAGACAGCAGAGGTTACACCAGCAGAAAATTCTGCCATCATCTGATGAACAGCAGCAATAGGCACCTGCCAGACAAATACAGCTGGACTGAAATAACTTGTCCTGAAGCCTGGAGCTCAATTAATTTGTCTGGATAAGAAGGGCCAGTCTGTCCCAAACAGCCAGGATATAGTGCCAAGACACACTGAATTGAATGTACTTCTGCAGGCTTGGGAAAGGAGCTAAATGAAAGGAGCAATGAAGATATTCTACATACTTTGACAATGTTAGTGGAGATCAGCTGGGGTCTGGTTTTGGACAGATCTAGGAGGAGTGCCACTCCTTCCATCCGTGTCTGGAACGCCTTGGCTTCCAGGAGATGGTAAAGCTTCTGGAGCAGCTCCCTTTCTTCCACAGATGCAGGTAATGTGACCTGGGCTCTTGCATGGTGTAGGCGGCGTCCACCAGTGGCAGACTTTGCCCTGGAAAACAAAGTCAAATTAGGATCTGTTTCTGATAATCCCTTCAGTTAATTGTGAGCCAAACATCTTGGGGAGCTTTCCTAATGATGTGATTTCAAGCTAGAAAATCATGAGGCTCTGAAGTGAAGAACAACGTGGACCTCATGACAATCATTATGGGAAACAATCTGCAAGTCACATTCTTCCAGTGCTCACGCAGGAAAACCAAGGATGAGATGCATCTGATCTATCTTCAGATGGCTTCTAAGACACACAGGCCACGTTGCTTTATGGGGAAAGAGAGACACTGCTTCCAAGTTTAAATGCCTCCTCATACGGGACGTGTGTGTCTTACAATAAGGAAACTCATCACTCTGGAGAAGTGTCTCTACAACCAGGCATGACAATCTGCAAAAGTAGCTCAGATGCATCTGAACAGATGAACAGGGGCATAGCTAAATGATCCAGAAAATCAGTAACAGAGAGAAAAACAGAAATCAGACATCCCAGAACTACGCTCACATTTCATTTGCTTCCCTAGAAACTAGATGCACAGCGTAACAAACCCACTGGGAATAATCCTCTTGGATCAACCTGCCTCTTCCATGAGAATGGGAAGATGCTAGCTATGCTACTGAGGCATGTGGTCACTTTCTTGCCACTGCTGAGCATGACAGAGCTAAATAAAGCCCCTCTGTTGTCAGAGGAAAACAGTACAAGTAGCTCTGCCACTGGCATGACGAGACAGCAAGGACCAAATTCCTGTCTTAAATGCTGATTGCAGCACAGGGGGAAATAAACCAAACACGCTGTCCATCAAGCAAACTGTAGGAAGGACAGGAATCACAAGACAAAAAGTCCACCTTGAGATACCTGTTGACCAAAATGGCTTAGGAATTGTCTTGCTCCTTACTACTCAAACTTGGTACTGCTGTTTGAGGGTAAGAAAACCAACAATCAGCTAGACCAAACCTCATGGAAGGGAACTGCTTGTTTGAGGAATGGCATCCTGCCTCTAGACTGGGACTTCTCATTAAAACACCCATCTAAAAAGGACTCCACTTGGATGAAAAAAACCCTGGTTGAATTTACTTGTCTCAAGTCAGGCAGCAGAGACTTGGCCCTCTCCTAGCCTCCACAGCCCTGCCCTTGCCACTGCACTGGATCATCTGAACTGCAAGCAATGGGTGACTTTTTGTCGCCCAGTATTTGTGGAAAGCCCTCCAGAGAAGCTGTGTTCAACACAATGCAGAAATAGATATTTTTTATCCTAGAGCATTTGTAGGGAAAGGAAACAATCTTTGGCACTGGTCATCTCCATCAGAAAGATGTGCCTGAGGAAGAGGCATGTGAAGCATGTCATGGGCTTTGTCACATCTGGCAAAAGTGCTCAGTACCGTTTGCTAGAAGGCGATGTGGCCTGGGGCTCCTTGGAGCCTTCATTCCTCTTCTTCACCGGCTCCTGCACAGGTGGGCGTTCAGCCTTCTGGTTTTCCATCCCCTACAGAGACATAGAGAAACCCCATCAATCTTTAGAATAGAACTAGGAAATTCCCTCTTTAAAACACCAGTTAGAACCAGGATCACTGCTACCAAGGCCTAGGGAAACATTTCCTAACTTACAGAAATAAACAGACCAGAGATTCAGTGATGCCAACTCTTTGTTTTTGGTACCCCAAGGCAGGTTGTGGGTGCTGCCATACTGAGCTGCTGTCTAAAATCCCAAATTTATGAGTTTTGACCATAAATGGGAATTATGCAAACTGGTAGGCAATGAGTGGTCTTAAAGGAAGCAGCAGAAAAAATTGGACTCTTTGGGGGTTGGCCCATTGTGTTGGAAGTTGATTTGGTTCAACACTTACTCTCCCTGCCCCTGCACAAAGAAAAAATCCCTTCTGTAATGTAGATATAAAGAATAAAATCCCTCCCAATCAAAGAAATTATTTTCCACTGGATGCTGCTGAATTTACCAAGCTTCTTCCAGCTCCACAGGGCTTGACAGCAGGGCAGTATTCCTAAAAGACAGACAATAATTGTAGTAATTAGGATTGACTTGGACATCTTTTGTATATTTGGAAATTTTCTTGGTACTACTAAGAGACTTAGAGTCTCTTTTGCAAAGACTCTGTTATGTTCAGAAGCACTATTGTCACTTAATTGCTTTACTGAGGGCAGGGTAGGGAGAGTGCTGTGGGGGCTTACACGTGAATGTAAACCCATTTTCTCCTCTCTCCCTTTCCTCTTTGTGACCCATATTCAAAGTATTCAAAACCCTACTTTTCCCCTAAGAATACAGTTCCTGTGTGGTCTGCAGAAGAACAGGCTGAGGATTAACAGCTCATTTTCAGGAATAAAATGATTCAGCAAAAGAGGAATGAGATACAGACACATTGGGTATATTTGATCTCCTATTAGCAGTGGCAATACTTGCACAAAGGAGACATTTGTCCTGCCAAGCACTTACTTTCTTCTTAATTCTCTTCAGGATATCTTCCAGGTCATGCGTGGAAAGAGATTGTTCCAAAAGCTTTTTAAATTTTTGATTACTAAGCAACATCTTCACCATCTCCTGTCCATAATGCCTAAGGAAGGAAGGAAGGAAACAAAAGAAAAGTGAACAAAGGAAGAGTGTTAACAGAAGATGCTGATACCTTAAACTCATCGGGTGCAATGTTTGCATGAGAAGGTGTTACCTAGACTCAGCAAAGAGGGAGATTTACCTCACTTGACACTGCACAGTGCTGTCAGCTGAACACAAGAGGCAAGAGGAGAATGTGGGCCAACAGAAAAATACCATTTCTCTCTGAAACTGAGGGTGTGCTTCTGTGGGATCAAAGGATCCCAGGCAACAAGGGATACACATCTGCTTTGTTGTCAGAGCCTATTAGCAGTGTTCTGCTGCCCTTGCACATACATTTTCCTTCCTTTAACTGGCAGGGAAGCCAGGACAAAACACCTCATCCTTGCTTTTAATTATTCTATACTATCTGTATACACATGGGCAGCTAGTTGCTCTGGTGTTCTTGGCAGCTATTAATGGGAATTTCATCATCAAAGGAAGGGGATTTTGGTGGCTTGGGGTGATTTTGCCACTAGGAAACCACAATTTTCTTCAAGAAGAAATTTGGAGGTCACTGAGCCACAGATAATAGCACTCTAGAAATCTGCAGAAGAGGTTTAGAAAGACTGAATACATTGGCTAAAGACCTCTAAAATATTTCTAGGGAAGTCTTAAGTTAATGAGAAACAGATGTTTGGGATCCTTCAGTGATGAACATTAGCCTACACTTGGCTTTCTCTTGTGCACCTAAGGCTAAACAAAACTGTTGGACTGGCTAATCAGAGCTCTTGTAATCTCAGTAAAGAATCTCGCAAGTCACAGGGAGCTGGCAATGCTCCTTGCTGCCAACCTCAGGTTACCCAGTACAGTCATTTCCCCAGACAACCCAGAGCAGTGGTCACAGCACCAAGCCTGACAGAGCTCAAGAAGCATTTGGACAATGCTCTCAGGCACATGGAGTGACTCTTGGGCTGTCCTGCACATGGCCGGGAGCTGGACTGCATGACCCACATGGGTCCCCTCCAACTCTCCATATTCATGATTCTATGCCCCTTAGCCACACTGTGAGGTCACTTATTATTGCCTTGAGTCTCCACTCTTTCTGGTTTTAGTTTAAAGCCAAACACAAAACGGTTTTCCTGTTCTAGGAGGTGAAAGAAGATCATTACCTCGTGTCCTTGTGACTGTCCTGAGCAAGCGTCCCTGCCACCTGTGCCAGCCTCTCAGCCATGGGTGTGCCTGCAAGCTTTGTGACTCCCATTTTCTCCATCAAGGACAGGAGGAGTTCGGCCGTACACTTCCGTGCTGGGATGTAGTGGCTCCTGGGAAGGAGAGAGCAAACCCTGGGACACAGGGAGAAGGAGCAGCAGCAGCACAGGCCTTGGCCACAGCCTGCTCCCTGTCCTTGCTGGGGGAAGGAGCCTGGCTTCTCCCTGCAGCTGCAGACACCTGTAGAAGGTTCTGTCCTCAGATAAACACAAAGTTAGCATTGTACAGATGGGCTGTCTGCATGGAAAAGGGAAGCATTCAGTCTCCCTGCACTATTGGATGCTCAATTTCTTTCCCGAAGTTTACTCGGAGAAAGATTAAAGTAATAGGTTACATATGAATTATTTAGAAATTAAGGACAATTCGTGCTGACCCATCAGAGGGCACCCACTACCCAGAGCTGCAGCAGGATGAGGCTCTTTCCACCCATTCATCCCCAAATCTGCAGACCCCTGGGAAAACACAAATGCAGAGAAAACACGCCGTGGGCCGTGAAGTTGAGGAACACCCAGCAATGCAGCCTGTTTCTTTTGTAAAGCTTGGCAAGGGATACGTCTGAGTGCTTTACCATATTCCAAAGCTGAGGAAAGGGTGGCAGTCAGTTTATCCAGCTTGTCCTATTCTAGAGGCTGTCTCTTGGGAACTATCAGGCCCAGCACCAACACTTCAGGCAGCATTTGCTTCAGCTGTCCCATGGCACTCAGCTGGTGAGGGTGCCTGGAAAGTGCTTCATCATCTCAGGGCTAACATGAAACATCAGTTTGAATAGAAAACAGAGCTCTAAGGCCAGGACAGTCACACAAGACTCCTTTTGGCAGGAGCTGCACCTGCTGTGCAGGCTGTGCCACACCCAGCACATTCTCCCTGATGTGCTCCATGCCCCAGCAAGTACCCTCCTTATTTCTCAGAAAGGAGAAATGAGGTTGATCAGAGAATCAAGTCACTGAGTCCACAGAAGATGCAGGATACAGGGCCCTTCCCTTCCACCATTCCCGTTCTCTCTGTCATCCCTTCCCTCACCCACACACTAGAAGGTCAAGAATATCACAGAAAGAAGAAGAACCTACTTGACTCCATTGTCCATGAGAGCAGTCATTGCTCGTGTAGGAGTCACGTTCTCTACCATCATGCCCAGGCTCTGACAGGCTGCCTTCTGAATAAACTCTGGGGAATTCCGCAACATGTGGAGAAGGACTGCAGCAATCTGATCCACCTCGGAGTCCATGTCCTTCCCCAAGATCGCAAAGAGCTCTCCCAGAGTGACAATTGCAGAGCAGGACACGTTGGACCGGAGGTTGGTCACCTGGGGAAGTCATGAGGGGAAACATAAGCATCACCTTGCAAAGAAAACCAGTTTCCTTAGACAAGACTCCCAGGAAATCACAACACGTCCCACTGTGTATAAAAGCACAGTAGGAGCAGAAGAGCCCAAGCATGAAAGGCACTTACTCTGGCACCAGTTTCTGCCCACACACCTTCTTACTGCAGGCATGAAAAATAGGCTTCACTAAAGTGTTCCACTTAACCCTTCTATAATGTCTACTGCTTTGATTTTAGGCCCTTTTATTTGAAAAACATAGAAGCAAAATAAAGAAAGGGCTGCTTTCAAACCATAAAGGCACAAGGCATAAAGATAAAACAGTCAGATGCTCCTGTTCAAAAAAGCAACACCTGTAGTTGAAGCACCCAGGCAGAAAACAGAAAACACAGGCTCAGGTCTACAGACTCATTTGCAGTGTTCAATTACAGCTTGGGCAGAGATTGGGAATCTGGCATATCATGTTATTAGTGTCTCTTTTCTGCCTTGCATTATAATGGTACCTCACTCACAGACAAGTCAGATATTCGACCTACCAGCAAATACAGCTACATGTACACACAGATCCTACAGATAGCTGACAGACACTAGAAATAGAAGGTCTAAAACCAGAATGAAGGCAGTCCCTGAGCACACATGGAGATGAACAAGCACATATTCTACTCTACAAGCCGTGTATCAAGTATGGGGGACAATTCAGAGCAATGTTCTCAACTCTCTGGTAACTGCCAAGCAAATCTCACGAAGCCGACAGAGCAGGACTTCTGAATGGGACTCAGCCAGCAGTGTGATGTTCAAGAGTCCCTTCTTCTTCCGTTCCCTGAAAGGCAAGTACAAAAAAGATTGATTTTTCTCTCTACCCAAGCACTTGGCAGCACCCTTTGAAATCACCAGGCTGGCAGCTCAGTCAAAGCATGGCAGGTGCTTTTCAAGGAGTACTTAATGAAATCGTGGAACACATTGCCACAGGATGCTGTGGCTGTCAAAAGCATACACAAATCCAAGAGGCAAAGAGAGGGCTTTCAGAGTCTTCATTTGTGACTTTTCTGAAAATCTCTGCTATTAAGTCCCTCTGTCATCACTGCTTCCTAGAAGCTGTGAGGCCAGGCCATGCTGCTGGTTCTTGTCACCTCCCTGTACCTGTCCCTGAGACACAGTCCCATTGGGCTGTTACTGGGACATTTTCCTTCTTTGGCAGCCCCAGCAGGCAGTTCAGTACTGAGAGTCTGCACTGGCACTCTAGAGCTGAGTTTCCACTCTACAGTCGAGGCCTGTGTGTCACCCACTCCACCTCACACATTCCCCAAAAAAGCAGCAGGATGTGCCAGAAGATTAAGATTCCACCCCTGGGCAAGAACTGTTAAAACTCTGGCTTTTCCCAGAACACTCCGACCTAAAACAATGCCCACAACAGCAAAGTGTTATTGAAAAGGTGCAAACAACTCCATCTCTCAGCACTTGCTTTGTGCAGGCCCTCAGCTACAGGAAGGTGTGTGAGGCATCAGGGCTGCAGCCAGGGATGGCAACTGATCCCATGGGCACCCCTGAGTGTCATCAGGACCCCCACACCTGCAGAAGCTCTCTGCACCTCCCAGGGCATCAAAGAGAAATGGGGAAGAGAAAGTGATGGAGAAGGAAGACTCGCTCACCAGATGATGATCGACAAGTCTCGTCTTTATTCCCGAATCACCGATTATTATACACCCTTTAATTAGCTCATGCATAGTGCAAAATCCCAGCTCACCATTGGCTAACTAGCTATCAGCTAACTACGTGCTGTTTTTAGTATAACTATTCCACTTTCCCAGGCTATTTGCTCCACCACCTGTGTATGTGCATTACTTCATCCGTGGGCCAAGGACACAGTTTAATTGGGATAGCAACTCCCTTCATTCTGTATCTTGGTCAAATTAATCTCACTGTGAGCTTTAGCTCGGAGCTAGCTTGTTACAAAGCTCTCAACAAGAAAGCAGAAGAGAAAGGGCAAAGCAAAGAAGACTGCACAAGGAGATGCAACGTGGCTAATTTTTCATGCTTATCCCTGTGAGAATGAAGCATCGACCAGTGAGTGGATGCTAACCCAGACATCAAAAAGACAACCAATATCACCTAACATTTGGAAGGGTATCACCTCTGGGCCTCCTTCTGTCTGTGTAGAGTTTTGGGACGCATTGTGAGTATTGACAAAACATCTCAAGCCCGTATGATTCCTTGAGAAGGAAAAGTTGAATTGCAAAAGTGCAAGATTCCCAGAGGATTTTATTTCTCTTTCCTTCTCTTCTGCCATGAGCCCTTCAGGAGTAATGGTAGGCAGAAGGCCTTGAAGGCACAACTCAGTCCATTTCTCAAAAAGAGGAGCTGCCTGGAGCAGCTTCTGGGACTCACATGCAGGAGTCCCTGCCATTGCTGTCAGCAGTGGGAGCAGAGAGGAATCTTACTCAGTCCCACTGGGCCAGTGGCCCAAGGCACCCAAATCTCTACACTCAAAACTGCTGCCATCCTGCTTCTGCCTTCAGCCAGCAAAGCATCTCGTCCTACAGCTTTCTCTCTTCCCTCAGCATTTCCTTTGCAGCTCCATGGAGCAGCAGCCAAAGCCAGGAAACAGCATGGACCTGCTGCAGTTGGAGCAGTGCTGCAGAGCAAGGCCAAGAAAAGGCTGCTCTCCACTCTTTATCCTCTCACAGCTCCACAGTGGTTTCAGCAGTGCCCTTTGGCCCTCTGGGCTCTCGGGGCTCAGAGGCACCAGCGAGACACGCTTCTGACCGACCTTAACGCCAAGAGGGACACAGAGTGATGGGGCCTTTCTTACCAGTCGTCGCTGCCCAGCAAGGACAGTGCCTCCTGCAAGGCCTGCTGTGGATCTGAAGAGGCTCTGTCCTTCTGCCTGTGCCCACGGAGCGGCTCCTCTCGGCGCTGGGCACCAGTGGCCGTCTGCGAGGTCACTGCAAGGACAGGGTCGGCCATGGGCGCTGCGGCCCGGGCAAGGCACCCCGCCATGGAGCGGCCTGCAGCCCCATCTCCCAGCCAGGGTTCCCTGTGGCACACACTGCCACTGGGGCTGAGACTTCCCTGCTCTCTGGATCCTGGGGCTCCCTGCTTTATCTCAGCCTCCCCAGCAGGGCACAGCTCCAGGCTAAACCTGACAATTGCCCCCGCAGCCCCAGCTCCAAGTGCCACAGGTGCCACAGCCAGCGGCAGGTTCCTGAGGCCGCAGAGCTCCCACTCCCTGCCAGGCAGTGCCAACAGCAGGACTGGCCAGCCCAGGAGGGAACCCCTCAGTGCCCCTTCTTGTCTCAGCACCCTGATTTCCCACAGCCCTGAGGACAGGGGCTCTCGGCAAGTCCCTGAGGAGAGACCTGCAGCTGCCTCGTGACAGCACCAAGCCAAGCCTGAACAGGCCAGCCCTGCTGGGCCCAGCTCAATCCCCACGGAGCAGCTACCAGGGAACAGCCATACCTGACCCTTCCCACCTGACAGTGCCTCTGTTTCCATTGACTTCAAATATTCTAGACTACCAAGCTCCAGTAACTCCAAAGTAGATTTGCTGTTCATTCTCAGGACACACTATGAACCCAAGATCCCGGCTGTGCTGGCTGAGGCAGGAGGCAGTTCGTGCTCCTTTTGCAAGGACAAACCCCTGCAGGAAAATGCTGCCATGGAGCAGGCTTACCTGAGGAGCTGCGTGGGAAGCTGCCATCTCCATGGAGGGTGGGCGTACTGGGCTGTAAGGGCACCGTGTCCTGCTTTCTCACGACTGTTTTCTTCATGGCGCTACCAGCATCTTTTCTCTGTACACTGGGAGCTGTGCCATTGATAGGTGGTAGGCTGAAGCCTGCAGGGACCAAAGAGGAGCCTGTAAGTGGAGAGTGCTGGACGGGGTGACGATGGAAAAGGCCAGAGAAGTTGCTAGAGCTGGGTAACATCTCTTTGTTGTCCCAAAGAACTACAGGTATAACAATGGCACACTAACATGGGACAGTGATCACAGAATCCCAGAGGAGTTTGGGCTGGAAGGCACCTTTAACCACCATCTAGTCCAACCCCTGTGAGCAGGGACGTTGTCTAGATCAGGTTTCTCAGAGCCCTACGTAAACTGGCCTTGAACACCTTCAAGGATAGACCAACAACAGCTTCCCTTGGCAAATCCTGCCAGCTTTTCATCGCCTTCATTTAAAAAAAAATTCTCCTTAATATCTAATGTAAATCTGCCCTCTTCTAGTTTAAAAGCAAACTGCAGTGACGCTTCTCCTAAGAAACAAGGAAAACCCAGAGTATTGCTTTGCTTTTGTTCTTCTGTTCCAGAGGCAGGCAGGGAAGTTACCAAAGTGCAGATAGCCTGGTGTGATGCCCTCGGGCTGAGTGCTGCCCCTGAGGGCCCCGCTGCCGCCCTCGGGCAGCGCTCACAGCCCTGCAGGCTGAGCCCCTCAGCCAGGATTCAGTTGGGAACGCTGCTTGCTCCTGGGACGAAAACACAAGCACTGCCTGGGGCTTCAGCACAGCTCTACAGCATCAGCTCCTCAGCAGGGAGCAGCAGGAGAAGGATCTCTGGTGTTTTCATCAGAAGGAATGGAATTTTGATCCTTCCAGGTTGCAGCCTGGTTGAAAAGCATCCTTTTGGCCTCACCTTCCCTGGAGGCTGCTCTCCAGGAGAGAGTCTGAAGCCCCAGTGTACTTTGCAAGACAGAATTTTCTACTCTGAAAGACTTTACAAGTGGAGGTGGGAAGCTAATATTCTGTTACTGACTCAATGAGGCCATGGGCAAGACACTTCATGTCTCTCTATTTTTCTTTGGGAAACAGAATTAAATCCTAATGCAAGCTTCTTACTCAGATGCAAGCAGAACAGCCCCCCCAGTCTGATTGCAACATTGTGCAAAGGGCAAGCAAGTGGTCAAAAAGGACCACTACAAGTTTAGCCACCACTTACTTGCTTCAGCTGCATCTCCAGGCTCAAATGTCTCTGGAGGAAGCTGCAATGATTTTTCATTTTGTCTCCTCTTCATCTCTTCCAACAAAATCTCCATTTTCTTCTGCTCTAAGTTCTCTTTAGCCAACCTGCACAATTCAGCGCGGGTCTAGGTGCAATGGAAACACATCACAGACTGTAAGGAGAGACACACCAAGCAGACACAACATCTCATCAGGAGCACAGAGTGCACAGAGTGCCACAGTCTTCCATGCAGCTCCATATCCATTCCAATAGTTTCAGAGGAATGTCTCCCATGCTCGCCTTGGCAATTACACACAGTGAGGTGGAACACTTCACTGCCACAACCTCACACTGCTGCAACTGCAACCTATGTCAGGAAGCCCTGCTTGAAGCATGAAAGTCATAGGAGTGCTCCAAGACAGATGAAGAGCTCACATGACAGTGAGCAGGCAGTGCAGTTCCTACAGGCCATGGCAGAAGAACGAAAACCATGTGCAATACCCAGCAAGAAGGGGGAATGGCTGTTGCTTAACACTCATGGCCAGGAATTGCAGCTGTTTCTCACTTCCTGGCTTCTGAAGGACTCAGCTCTGAAGGACTTGGTCTCTGAGGCCAGCAGACCAAAAGGAGGAGTCTTGTGAAAACAAGTTGCACAAATGCTGATGTTAATGAGCAGAAAACTTGAGAATGAGAGGGCTGTGAGATACAGCCACAAAGGTAACCAGGAAAAAGCAAACTCTCCCATTTTAGTTTGCAGCCTTGCTTACACTCAACATTAGAGTCTTTGCTTCTCTGCATCCAAGGATGCACTTCTCCCACATTCACTGATGTCTAGCATGATCTGCCATTCCGAACTTCTCTAAACCAGCCTTTGCACATAAAGAATGCTTCTGGCGTGACCTTAGCACCATCTCCAAACCAGTCACCTTGGCACTACTGGAAATAGCCAAGCAATTGCTCTGTAGCTGTCAAATACATTCCCAAGAGAATCCCCATCCCCCAAGGAGTGGAAGATTATGATTTTCAGTGGCATTTTGGGCCAAGCACTAAACAGCCACTGGAAAGGAAGTCTGCTCATCCCTGTTCTTATCCCTTACCTTTCCAAAGCTGTCCCTCAGCTCTTTGTCACTCCTAAGACCAGGACTGCTGGGATGATCTGTCTCCTTGGCCTGACTCAGTGAGAGGCCTGGGAATGGAACCAAAGGTTCCTGTAAATCTCTGGCACCACGTGTTGGAAGCAAAAGAAGCTTTGCTTTCCTCATTAGATGTGCCCAGTATTCTGCAATCCTGTATTTGCAGGGAACAAAGTGCTCATCCAAAAGTTCCACTTTTGCTCTCCTTCCTTGTTCCAGGGGTTTATTCTCTGCTTTCTTTTCAGCAGAGACATCCAAACCCAAATAAACATGACCTATCTCAAAATAATTTTGATCTTGGCTGATATTGACAATTCAAAATGTCCTTAATAGAAATAGCTGATGGCTGGTCATTCTGAAACACTCCCCAACAGAGCTGGTAGAACTAGGAGAACTAATTCTTCACATGGTTTCACAGAGGATAAAATCATGTAGCAGTCAAGCACTATGAGAGGTATACCTGTCTTAAAACTGGATTCTATCACCCTGCAGAATGATTGGGTCAGTAACAAAAGAAAGACAGGAAAGGATGAATGACAGAAGTGATTTATAGTCCAGAATTAATCCAGAAAAAATGTCATTTACTTACTGAGGACTACCGCTGCCTAGCTGCAGTAAGCATTGCAGTTGCATATACACAATTAAGGAGTTATTCCAAGGGTGCCATACTCAGGATGTGGCAGAACAAACCCTGAGCAAAGGGAAATTCAAATTTTTCTGAATGGGAAGAGTGGAGGGCAGGTGATTCTGAAATGCCCTCCAACAGAGCTCTTAGAAGTAAGAAAACTAATTTTTTACATTGTTTCACAAAGGGGAAAATAAAAAGGCAGCCAAGCAATACAAAACGAACACTTCTCTTAAAACTGGGGCCTTTCAGACTGAACAATGCTCTGGTCAGTAACAAAAGAGAGACAGGAATCATTCAACGACTTAAGTAATTTCCAATCCAGAATTAATCCAGAAAAACTATCCCCCTGCTTATGGAGCAATACTGGTCTACTGCTGCATTCAGCATTGCAGATGCATTCCAGCAATGAAGGAGTCATTCCAAATAGGGCCATACCCAGGATTTGGCAGAACTAACCCTGAGCAAAGGGACCAGGGGATCTGATCCCTCTTTCTGCATCAGCAGAATTACTTCTCCAAGTCTCATCTCTCCTATCATTACACAACCAGAGATGCCAAAGGAACTACAACAGTGTCATTGAAGCTTACAGCTTGAAAGCAGTGGATGACCCAGAGGTGCCAGAGACTGCATTTTGCCTAGCACAATTCCACTTGTCAGGGATCAGGCAAGGCAGGGACAGGGACAAGGCAGGAGGCATCTCCTCTCCCAGCCTCAGCCTGCAACACTGACACAGGCAGAGACAGCCGGGGAAGAGATTTGTCATTGGGAACCTGCCACAGGTGGCTTTGGGCTTGTGCTGTCAGAGGATGACAAACTCACACCCTGCCTAGGCTGCAGCCATTTGGAAGTCTCCTTCTCCTTCACTGGAAAATTCAAAAGGACTTTCATCGTAGAAGATATTCCTATTCCTCCCAGTGCAAAACCAGGCAATATACAGGAATCTCCTTCAAATCTCAAGGGATTCAGATCAGAAACTACCCCAAGGAATGGTTTTCTCCTTCAAGGGCAGTCGGAAGGAGTGGAAACATTTCTCATTTCATGCTAATTGGCTTATTTTTCCATTCCCCATTTGGCACTAGAAAGGCTGCAGGGAGATAAAAGGCATGTGCAGGATGGAGAGGAATGTATCCGTTTCCTGCCCAGCTTATCCAAGAGCCCAAGGTACCCCTCCAGCTCCTTCCACTCAAAAATTAACACTGGAGGAATTTTCACTGCACCACCAGAGAACACTCCTAGGGACTGGGCTCTGGGAGAGTCCACTGAGCCCATTAGGAAATTGAAATACATTTAAAGATACCTTTAAATGAATGGGTTTTAACCAAGCTTTCCAAATGTCAACTCAGTGTGAAGACTAGAAAGGCCACTTTCGGACAAAATGTGGAATACAGAAAAGTTCGCCTAAATACGTGGGACAGCTGACTGTGCCAAATCACCACAGGAGATGGGAAGAGTGAGGTGAACAGTACACTGGAGCCTTGTGCCTACCTGCATACTCTGGGCTCTTCTCTTGGCTTCTGGTGCTGGGTCTTGCGCTGGAGAAAATGGAGGACAAAGGAACATATGAGGAGGTAGAAAGAGAAGGGAGGGAATGGACGTACCATGCAAGGAGGCAAACCTTCTAAGCATGGTCCCTGTGATGAAGGAGGAATTGCAAAACATAATCCCAAAGATGAGTCATTGTCCTTAAGCTTTCAGTTGCTGGAATCACAGAGAGCTGGCCAAGCTCTGGCTGAAATAACAGCCAAGTCCAGCTGGGGACCCATCCTGAGACACTTTGAAGCCCTGCCTCCTCTTCCCCAGCACCACCTCTGCTCTTGGGGCATTGCTCTTGGGTTTGACATTCTGCTGGATCATCATAGATGGGCAAAATGTGTTGTTGCCAGGATTTTTAGTGAAAAAGCCTCTGCTAGGATTTTTCCTGTCCTGAGGAGCTGAGGGCCTCAGGAAAGAAATGTAAACAATAACTATCTGCTGCTGTGGAGTGCCACAGGTGAATCTTCCATTGGTTCATGTGGATTGTTTTCAATCAGTGACCAATCACAGCCACCTGTGTCAAGGCTGTGAGCAGTCACAGGATTTTTGTTATTGATTCCTGTTCTATTCTTGTCTTTGTAGCCTTCTGATCTTTCTCTCTCTGTTCTTTTAGTATAGTTGTAATGTAGCATTTTAGTATAATATATATCATAATAAATCAGCCTTCTGATGAAAATGGAGTCAAGCCTCGTGTCCTCGTCCAAGGGGTTGCAGTCAAAGCAAGAATTGGTGACCCCTGGATGTGTGAAACTGATGGTCACCCCAAGAGTGACCATGGAATCTAGCCTGGAGCTGAAGAAACGAGACCCTGAAGATGGGCAGAGTTCACAGCCAAGGCAAACAGGAGAACCTGTTGGACTTTCCTGGAGATTGTGTCCAGAGGCTGCAGAGCAGCAGAGCTGCACAGCTGGATCCACAAGGACACTGTCTAAAGGTACTGTTATTTTTTCCCTTTCTGAAGATCCTGCCATTCGCAAAAGGTGGGAGGAAAGTTGGAAAAATGTACCTTCGGAAGCTCAGGTTCCGTTTACTGCGTCAGAGGAGAAAGTTATTAAACTCTGGTGCAGATGGGGACGCAGGGACAGAATTCCTCAATGTATGTTGGAGAGACGGTGTTATGAGTTCTTCAGATGGGCAAAATTTCATAGATTTATTACAAATGTCATAGACTCCCTTGATTTAGGTTTTTGGGAGTTCATGGACGCTCTTTTTAGGTGGACAATAGTCCAGCGTGTTTCATCCCCAATGATGCATGCAGTGCACGTACTGATTTATGGCGTTATCTTGAAATGGGGACGGGCTGCGGGGGACATCATGGCTCGGGTGCGCAGTCGCGTTCTGTCCCCGCCAGCTTCGGCACGAGAGGAGCCTCTCAAAGAAGACGAACCGCGAGTTTGCAGCCCCCCCGCACTGCCCACAGCTGAGCAAAAGTTTTTCTCTGCTCCCTTGGAGCAAACAGATCTGCCTTCCCCCCCCCGCTCCTTCTCTTGGGGGGGATGAAAAACCGAACCCGCCGCTTTCCGGGCCGGCCCCGCCCGCTTCGCCGCGAAATTCTCCGCTTCCCCCACCCCGGGAGGGGGCGGATCCGACTCCGCCTCAGCCAGCCCCGCGGGAGGCGCCGGACCCCGCGGCTCCGCCTCAGCCGGCTCCGCCCGCGGCCCCACAGCCTCTTGGAGCGGCTCCGCCGGCTCTGATGACTGCGCCTGCGCCGCGGCACCCGGAACCGCCTCTCGCCGATCCGCCCGTGTTGCCAGGCAACGCGATCAACAACAGTGATTCCCCGGCTGTGCTGCTGTCCCCGGGAGCTGCAGGAGCTGCCTCCGTGCCTTCTCCCTCTGCATCCCAGCCAGCAACTGAATTCGCAACGGTGCAGGCGGTGCCTGCGCGGGCCGACCCCGCTCCGAGCCCGCCGCCCCCGCCTGTCCCGCCGCTCCCTGCCGACCCGATGGCAGTGCAAGAGCATGCCAAGAATGGTGCTGAGCCCACGGGACCGCCTCAAGAGCCGACACCAGCGCCCGTGCTGCCCGCACCGCCCACCCCAGTTGTCCCGCTGGTTTCCGAAGCTCCATCGTTCGCATCGGACCCTGCGAAGAGCCTGTCCCTCCGTGGAGGGGGCATGGCCCTCCAGCTGACTGCAGGAGCAGTTCGGCTGGCTGTGTTCAAAATCAGTGTGGTTCCGGGTCATTTCGCGTGTGGTCGGGGGCTTCTCCCTGGGGGTTGGGGTGCCTGCCTTCCCCCGAGCGCCCCAGCGGTGTGGGGGAGTTGGCTCCTGTGGCATCTGCCTCTGGTCCCCAGCCCAGTGGGGATGGGGGTGCCCAGGGGCAGAAAGCAGGAGCAGTGGCATTTGCCTTGCAGGAGCAAGAGAAACAGTGCAAAGCAAGCATTGCTCGCTTGCTCTGGGGACAAGAAACCCTCAGATCTGGGATGACAATTCCTGAGAATGCTTCTCTTCCCAAGCTGCCGGTGTGCACCGGTGCTGCTGGGGGGAGGAAGCAGTGGGTCATTTCTGCTCTCAGGACGCTGGCAGCATGGTCCTGCCAGGTTCTGAACATGCAGAACCCGTCTCACAGGCTGGTTCTGGGCCGTTTGGCTCATTTCCCTGGGCCGGGGCCTCCGCCCCGTCCAGCGCTCAGTTTGGGGACTTTGCTTTCCCCACAGGGACCTGGGCCACCGTTCTGTGAGCCAGGTCTGGGTTCTCTGGTCCGCCCACCAGGACCAGGGCCACCCAAGGGTCCTAGAGACCCTCTGCTGCTGCTGCTACTCTTCGTCTTTCAAAAAAAAAAAAAAAAAAAAAAAAAAAAGGAAAATTAATAAAGAAAAGTGGAAAGAGCTAGCAGCTCAAAAGCATTGAAAAGCCAAAAATTAGCCTCAGCCCAAGTGGTTCAATGAAGGGCTGTGGCCAGGGCATTCCAGAATTTTCTCTCTGAATTGTTTCATGACTGTCAATGAATTGTTTGATAATTCTTGTTTTCTTTAGCAGTTCTTTGTTTCAGAATTCTGCAAGCCTGTTTCAGGACCAAAGGGGACTTCCAGAGATGTCAAAGAAGAACATCTTCAGTCCATGGACTCTGTCCTGAAACTCAGCTGTTTGGACTCGAAACAATGAACTTTCTTTGCATGAGTTTTGAATTTTCTTATTTTTTAAGATTGTTTTAGTGATATGATAGAATTTGATGTTTGATAAGTGAAGAATTTCCCTGAACATTCCACATCAGCAGTTGATCGAGATTTTGATTGGCAACAGATGAACCTCAAGAGGTGTTGTTCTCTCTTCTGCAAGGCCCCAGTAGAAGAGATTGCAAACATTTCTTTTTCTATTTAATTTAATAAATTTAAAAGGGTGAGATGTTGCCATGATATTTTAGTGAAAAAGCCTCTGCTAGGATTTTTCCTGTCCTGAGGAGCTGAGGGCCTCAGGAAAGAAATGTAAACAATGGCTATCTGCTGCTGTGGAATGCCACGGGTGCATCTTCCATTGGTTCATGTGGATTGTTTTCAATCAGTGACCAATCACAGCCACCTGTGCCAAGGCTGTGAGCAGTCACAAGATTTTTGTTATTGATTCCTATTCTATTCTTGTCTTTGTAGCCTTCTGATCTTCTTCTCTGTTCTTTTTAGTATAGTTGTAATGTAGCATTTTAGTATAATATATAACATAATAAATCAGCCTTCTGATGAAAATGGAGTCAAGCCTCGTGTCCTCGTCCAAGGGAACACAGTTTAAACAAGACTCCCCGACACATGAAATGTTTTGAGCCAATAATCTCCTCCAGTCTCTCACAATAGGCAATGTTGGAGGTGAATCCCAGTTCTGACCATGGGCACCTGGAAAAGGCAAATTCTTTTCCATAGGCAGGGAAGGGCAGAGCCCCAGTGTTTGGAGGGCAGGTGAGAGTCTCACTAGGTCAATGCCTGCCAGACTTGTCAGGAATGGCAGATTTTGTCTGGGAGCAGTCTTTGAATTTAGGGAATTTTGAAGGTGGAAGCCCAATCTTGGCCATGGGCACCTGTAGAAGGACAGTTCTTTCCACAAGAAGGAAAGCACTGAGCCTTCCCTAGTGTTTTGGGGACAGATGAGAGGTGACCCTCATGAAACCGTTGTCAGCCAGTCTTGTCCTGGCAATATTCCTATGGGAATAATCCCTGGATATAAGGAAATCTGGAGATGAAATCCCAGTTCTGGCCATGGATGCCTGCAGGAGAAGGACAGATCTTTTCCATATGAAAGAAAGTATGGAGCACCAGTGTTTCAACAGCAGATGAGAAGAGGCCTTCAACATGCCATGGTCAGTTGGACCAGTCAGGCAGTCCATGGGAGGCCAAACCAGCCAGACCTCTTCTGTGTTGCCGTGGTTTTAAGAGGCCCTGCAGTATCACCATGGTCCCCTTGGTTCCACAGGGCCCCACATTGTCCTAATGGTGATTTGATTCCATGGGGTCCTGCAGTGTTACAATGGTGCTTTGGTTCAATGGGGTCACACAATGTCACAATGGCTCCTAGGTTGCAGAAGGCCCCGAATGTCACAATGGTCCCAACAATTCCATAAGGCCTTGCAGTGTCACTGTGGTCTCTGTGGTTCCCCAGGCCCCACAATGACACGTGACTCCTCTATTCCATGAGACTGCAGTGTTACAATGGACCTTTGGACCACGGGGTTTTGCAGTGTCACAATGGTCTCCTTTGCCTCCACAGAGTCACAATGGACCACTGATTACACCAGGCCCCACAATGTCACAATGAACCTTTGGCTCCATGCAGCCCTGCAGTGTCACAAAGGCCTCTTGCTTTCACAAGGCCCCACAAGATCACAATGGACCTCTTGGTTATGTGGGGACCCCCAGGGTCACAATGGTCTCACTGGTTCCATGAGGCCTCTCAGAGTCACAATGCTTTGCTTATTCCATGGGGCCTCATAGTGTCACAATGGTCTCCATGATCCCCTGACTCCATTGTGTGTCACAATGGCCCCTTGGTTCCATGAGGCTGTGAAGTCTCTTAATGGTCCCTCCATTGTGCCATGAGGCCTTGCCATGTCACAATGGACCTTTGGCACTATAGGGTCTCACAGTGTCACTATGGTCCCTGGGTGTCACAGGGCCCCACAGTGTCACCATGGTCCCTTGGTTCCATGGGCCCTGTGCTGCTGCATTCCCCCCTCCCCTTCTCAGGCCGCCCTGCCAGCTCAGAAATGCTCCTTGGGCCTCGGCCTTGGCCAACAGCCCCTGGGCTCAGCTCCTCTGCAGCTCAGCACAAACACTGTCTGCTCCAGGCACTGCTGCTGCCCAACCAGCTCCTGGTTGCTGTAGGAGCAGCCCTGGGAACTGTTTGTGTTCCCTCAGTGGCACAACATCCCTGTTCTCACAGTGCCAAAGAAAGCTGTTGATGCCAAGTGCGGCCAGGATGAACCATTGCTGTGACTGCAGCCCCTCTCTTGGGGCCCTACAAACAGCGCTGCAAAAGGAGCCCCTTGGAGCTCTCCTGGGCCAGCGACTCCCTCTGAGTGGGGCCTCTCCCAGCCGGGAACTCTCCCGTTTGCTGCACTCGGGGATCCTGAACAACGGGGGAGCCTGGGCTGATCCCCCCACTCCTCCAGGCTCAACCCTTCACCCACTGGGGAGATGCCAAAGCATCCACAGGGAGCATTTCCTGCCCTCAGGGGAATTTCTCACAGGTGCCTTGCACTGACTCTTTGTGTCTGTGTGCACACAGGAGTGCCTGTGCTGGGGAAATGTGGCAGAAATGCTGCTCTCTGAGGCATTGGAGTGCCTTGCATAGCTGAGTCAGTCAGGCCTGTAGGTGAGGTTAAGTCACAAGGTCTAAGCTGAGTGAAATACTGCTAACAGTTGTTCTTTTGCTAAGTTGTTATGCTTAATATAAGTTATTAGCTAAATTAAATATTGTTAAGCGTTATTAATCTCTTATATTGCTGTATCATATGTTATAAATTAGGTTAAACACTGTTAAGTGTTGTTCTTTTGCTAAATTGTACGTTTACGGTAGAAGTAAAGGTTAAGGTGTAAGTTAAGAAATGTTAACTTTGAGCTCTGTTCAGCTTTTAGGCCATATTCCTTTTATCCTTGCCATCACTGTCCTTGTGTCACACACACACATATTTCTTGGTTCATTTCTGGTTTGATTGGCTGGATTTGGTTTGGTTTTGTTGTTGCTTTGTTCCCCCGGTGTGCCTGAAGTGTCCAGTCAGGAGCAGAGTGACTCTTGCCAAGGAACTTTGTGATGCTGTCACTTAATATTAAATCTGGTTTTTGCTGATCCCTTGCTGGGGATTTTTTCAGTGCTCTCAAGCCCTCATTCGTAACAGGGTGAAGGAGCCCTGGCCCAGGCTCTGGCCCTGGGGGACACACAGACACTGCTGGGGGGTCCCTGTGCCCCTGTCCCACCCCCACAGCCCCAGCCCCCCGTCCCCGTGTCAGGCTCTGGGGTCGATCTCGTGGAACATCCTCTGGGGGAAGCTGCAGCGCCGGGGGCGGGGGGACCCCGGGGGACAGGGGACCCCGCTGTGCACGAGCAGGGTTGGACTGCTCTGGGGGAGCTGTGAGGGGGGCTGGGGCAGAGTGACCTCCCCAGTGACCTCACACAGCCCCTGTGATGTCACACAGCCCCTTTGTGATGACACAGCCCTCATTATGATATTACACAACCTACCCTGGGATGTCACACAGCCATTCTGGGATCTCACATCCCCTCTGTGATGTCACACAGATACACTGTGCTGGCAGAACCCATTCTATGATGTCACAGCCTATGATGTCACAGAGCCTACTCTATCATGTCACAGGCAACTCAGTGGTGACACATACAACTGCTCTGTGATGTCACAGCCTGCTCTGCGATGTCACAAAGCCCTTTCATGATATCACAGGGCCAGTGCTGGAATATCAGTTTCTGATATCATAAAGCTGCTCTGTGATGTCACAGAAGATTTGGTGATGTCACAAAGTTACCCTGTGATGTCACACCTGGCTCTGTGATGTTGCTCCATCACCCAGTGCTGTCACAACCCACTCTCTGATGTCAGAGGGCCACCCTCCATGATGGCAGACTCTGCTCCATGGCCTCCCATCCCACTCTGTGACATAACAGACAGCTCTGTGATGTCACAACACCGTCAGTGATGTCACAACACCCTCAGTGATGTCACAAAACCCTCTCTGTGATGTCATACTGCCACTCTGTAATGTCACAGCACACAGTTTGACATCACAGCCTGCTCTATGATGTCATACAGCCATGCCATGATGTCACAGCCTGCTCTGTGATGTCACACAATCCCCTCTATGATGCTGTGGCTGCCCAGTGACCTCACACAACAAACTCTGTGATGTCATAGCCCAACCTGTGACCTCACACAGCTCACTCTGTGCTGTCACACAGCCCCTTGCTGACATCACAGCTGCTCTGTGCCTCCATGACACAGCCACAGAGGTGCCGCTGTGACACAGCCCCCTCTGGGACATCCCCCAGCCCCTGCCAGTGCTGAGCCCCTGTCAGCTCTGTCTGTGCCCTGCTGGTGTCCCTGAGCTGCCCTGGCAGTGCCCCAGCCCTGCTGGGCTGGGCCCAGGAGCTGCTCTTGGCTAGAGCTGTCTCTCTGCAGCGCTGCCCTTGCCAGGAGCTGCCTCTGGGCCAGGAGCCCGGCCCAGCTCAGCAGCACAGACACAGCACCAGGACTTTAATCACCCTCTGGGGCTTTGGTGCTCTTTGCATCAGACTCAGTCCCTCAGAGTGTGCTCAGAGAACTTTTCAGGAACTCAAAAAGAGAGTGAAACACAGACGTTTCTCATACTTTAAACCGATCCTTCTGAGGGACAGGACTGAGAAAGTGTCCCCAAGCTCCACATAAAGCAAAACACTGGAGGCAGTGATGACAGGTGGGGAGAAGCAAGGGAAAGGTGTTTCTGATGCTGAGCAAACCTGTGCCTCTGTCCCTGCAGGCTGTCCTCATCCCCCGGCTGCCCCACCTGGCTGGCCCCTTCCTTTGCTGACAGCTCTGCCTTCTGCCTGCCTCTGCCTGCCACACAAAGCCTTGGGCTGCTCCAGGCTTTTTCTGGGTGATGTGTTGCACCATAGTCCTGCCCTGGCAGGGAAATGCTTTTCTCCTGGTGTCCTGTCTGGGCCTCCCCAGCTGCCCTTAGCACAATTATTTCTTCAGGCTCATTCCCACTATGAAGAAAAGCTCCAGCCTCTCTGAAACCACCCTTCACTCCCTCCCGGACTACTCCTGTTCTGTCCTCAGTCTCAACACCACTGAGCCCAGAGTCTGCAGCCTCCTCCTGCTGGTTATGTGATGAGGCCTCCAAACCCCATCTTGGGAGATTTTTGGGTCCTCTCCAAGGTCTGTGAAAATACAAGAATAGTGGCAGAAATTATTTTCTCCCAAATCTTGCAGTGACAGAACAAGGCTCAATATCTTTCAACTGAATGAGGGTGGATTTACATTTGTTAGAAGGAGGAAACATTTTACAATTATGAGAGTGGCACAAAACTGCAACTGCATTCTTCCACAGAATTGGATTCCCCGTCTCAGGAATTATCCAAAAGCAGGAGCTTTGTGCAACCTGACCAAGTGAAACCCTCTCATCCCCAAGCACAGAATTCCTGTTGTGTGGGTTCTCTGATGTGCTGGGTGCCCTCACAAAGCTTCTGGCCAGAATGTCTGCTGAGGGCAGCCAGGCTGCTGCAGGGGCAGTGACCTCACAGCCATCACCATGGCAGCCCTGTCCCCTGGGCCTGGCTCTGCCCTTTCCTCTGCCCCTGCCTTGTCTCTGCTGGCATGAAGAGTTTTGTCATTCATATCTTGTCCCCAAGGTGCTGGGGCCAATGGCTTCCCAGGCAGGCTCCTGGAGCAGAAGTGGCTTTTCAGAGCCCAGGCAGAAATGAGCCCTGAGGCAGCAGCTCTGCAGTGCTGGCCACCAGGCCGGGCTGCCAAGGGAGGCTTCTGGCCATGCCCTGCAAGCAGCTGCTGCTGCCAAGGTGCCTTTGGTGCCTCAGGCTCTGCCTGGCACAGCTCCCAGCACGGCACTCTGCCCTTGTGCCCGAGCCCTTCCCTGTGCTGGGGTTGGCCTGGGGCTTTTCCTGCAGCGGGACCTGCCCTGCTCCTGGCACAGGAAAGGCAGTTCCTGCTGGAGCAGGAGGCTCTGCCTGCAATGGGCTCCAACAACTCCAGCAAGGCTCAGGTGACATCAAAATTGCTTCCTAGATCACTATATTCTAATAATTGTTCTAGCTCCTATACTGTAGAGTAAATTACTCTCTTTTTTTAAATTTAATCTGTGGTGTAAACAAACCATTCTGTCTAATCATGATCAGAATCAATCAGGGCTGTATTTATATAAATTTATCTAGAATTCCATCAATAATCCTGTGGGACAAATTGCATTAAGGTTCAATTCTACCTGTCCAATCTTCTACACCTTTGACAAAGTCTGGGGCTGGGATTGGATCCAGCCACTCCCACTCTCCTGTACTAAAATAAATTTTGGAAGCCTAGGGGCCCTGCAGGGATTTGAGGATCCATGGTGGCTGTTGGGTGTCATTTCTCCATCTCATGACTCAGCAGGAGTTTCTCCAATAAAGAAATAAAGCTTTTGCCTGAGGCTCCCACTGTGCCCATGACAGGAACCCCTGTGAGTGTCTGGGACATCCCGGCTCTTTGGCAGCCTGGGGACTCCTGGGATGTCACCGTGGAGCCCCTGTGAGTGCCTGTGACAGATGGGTGCCTTTGCAGCCCAAGGTCCCCTGGGATGTCACCATGGAATGGCTGTGACTGCCTCTGAGCACACAGCTCTTTACCATCCCCAGAAACCCCTGGGAGGTCTCCATGGAGCCCCTGTCTCTGCCTGTGACATTCCAGCTCTTGAACAGCCTGGAGAGTCTTGGAAATTGACCATGGAGCCCCTCTGAGGGCCTGTGACAAATCTGATCCTTAGTGGGCAAACATCCCCTGCCCCCTGCTGCTAGGGTCAGTTTCCATGGCAACCATCCCCAGCCCCCTGTTGCTAAGGTCAGTTTCCATGGCAACCATCCCCAGCCCCTGTTGCTATGCTCAGTCCCTCGGCAGCTCCATGCACACCCCAGGCCAGGGGTGGGTGCCATGGACACCAGCTCAGGCCTGCAGCCAGAGCCCGTTGCCATGGCAACCATTGGCAGCCCCATCCCCAGGGTCATGGGATCCCAGATCCACAGAACTGGCTGAGCTGGGAGGGACCCATCAGGATCCTGGAGTCCAACTGCTGGCCCTGCACAGGACACCCCAACAATGCCAGCCTGGGCCTGGCAGCGCTGGCCAAACGCTGCTGGAGCTCAGAGAGCCCTGGAGCTGGGAGCCTTCCCTGGCGAGCCTGGGCACTGCCCCAGCAGCCTCTGGGCAAAAACCTTTTCCTGAGATCCAACCTGAGCCTGCCCCGACTCAGCTGCAGCCGTTCCCTCCAGTCCTGTCCCTGGGCACCAGAGGGAAGAGGTTCCCACAGCCCCAGCCAGGGACCCGCTCCCAAGGCTGTTGCCATGGCCAGCAGGGCTGGGACCAGCTGGGATGCTCGGTTTCCATGGGCCGGGGTTCAGGAATGGGATTCCCCAATTTCCTGCTCCCTCTAAAACCACGCTGCTGCTCGCTGCCCTCCCGCCTCCCATGGAAAGAACAAAAGGCAAAGATCCCAGGCTGGGATAAGAACAATTTACTGGGAACAGCAATGAGATAAGGAACAAACAGGAAAAAAAGCAATATTGATAACAGAAGGGATAAGAAAAACTATTTACAGGGAAAACTACAACATCACCACTGAGTGGCTCTTCCTGGCCACGTATTTCCTCCTGCCTGGAAAGGACACCTTTCTCCTCAGGGAGAGAGAGAGAGTCCCTTTCCTGCCCCTGGCAATGACCTGAGGTGGGAGTGAATGTAATGACATGGCTCTGGCCAGACCCTCTTGTTCTTCAATCCTACATCAGGTCACTAGCAGGGGCAGGAAAAGTGGCAAGTGTCTTCCCACCATGCATCACAGGGAACATGGATCAGCAGGTCTCTTCCCAATGCGGGTTCTCCAATGGGGGATGAAGCTGGAGCAGCACGTGAGGCTCTTCCCACACTCAGGGCACTTGCAGGACTTCCCTTACTGGTGACTCTGTTGGTGTTTGGTCAAGTTAGAGCTGTGGGTAAAGCTCTTCCCACACTGGGGACTCTCGTAGGGCCTCTCCCCGCTGTGGATGCACCGGTGCCTGGCAAAGTTTGAGTTGCAGTTGAGGCCCTTCCTGCAGTCTGGGCAGCGGAAGGGCCTCTCCTCTGTGTGAATCCATTGATGCTGGAGGAGACTGGAGCTGGTCTGAAACCTCTTCTGACACTCGGGACAGTCATAGGGCCTCTCCCCGGTATGGATGCGTTAGTGAGTGATGAGCTCAGAGCTGCACCTGAAGCCTTTCCCACACTCCCCACACTCGTAGGGCCGTTCCCCAGTGTGGGTTCTCTGGTGCACGATCAGGCTGGTGATCCACCAGAAGCTCCTTCCACACTCCAAGCACTTGTGGGGCTTCTCCCCATCAGGAACCTGCTCATGGACCACCAGCTCCAAGCTCTGGCTGAAGCTCTGTCCACCTTCCTGGCACAGGGTGGATCTTTACTCCTCAGAGCAACCTGGGCTGTGTTTGCAGCCCCTCCTCATGCGGCATCTCCAGGGCTTTTCCTCCCTGTTGGGTTCCTGCGCCGTGGAGCCGCTCAAAACGGCCTCTGCCACGAGGTTCTGCCGCGGGGATTTGTCCTCCCTGCTCTCCATGCTCAGCTCCTGCTCTGGGGGAGGAAGGACAAGGACAGGATGGCATTTGCCTCCGGGCCACAGGCAAGGGCAAGGAGATGCCCCCAGGCTGTCCTGCAGCCGGGGCCCTGCTGGGCTGGGAGATGGAGCAGGAGAGAGGGGAAAGGGGCACTGACTTCCTCCTCATCTGCTTGCATGTTCTGGGGCATTTTCCTCACAGCCTCAATGGGGGTTGGAAATGGAAATCCTGGTTTGAGGAAAACAAAGGATGAGCACATTGAGTTTGAAGGTCCCTCTGCCCAAGTCACTCTCAACAAGTCACTGGCCATCGGGGCTCCAGAAAAACCTCCCAAACGCCACGAGTCAGCCTGGAAAAAGCCTCCCAGGAGTTCCCTGTCTCTGCTCCCTCCCCTCCGGTGTTGGGGGTTCCCCCTGTCCCAGCTGCTGGGGTCACGCTTGCATTGGGGGTCCCCCTTCTCCTCAGTGCCCGCCCTCCCCAGCCTGCTGGCAGTCCCAGCAATCCCAAAAGCTGCCCCCTCTTCGCTCCCCATTCAGGGGTGCCGGGGCTTTTTGGGCTCCCTTTTGGGCTCCCTTCTCCCCTCATTCTCTGCTCTGGGCTGCAGGGGCTCCAAGGAGTCCCCCCTGCCCCTCTCCAGCCTCTGCAGGCTCCCGCCCATGGCGGCGTTCCCCCCTCTCTGGGCTCCCCACTTTGGGCTCCTGGGGGACACAGGGCTCTGCTCCTCCAGGCTGCCTCTGCCGCCAGCCGCCACCGCCACCCCCCGATGTCCCCCCGAGGGGCCTTTTCCGCTCAGCCTGGCACTTCTTCATTCTCCAAACATCCCCCCAAAAAATCCAACTGGGAGTGGCTGGGAGCATGCTGGTGGTCACTGGAAAAAACGGCGCTTCTACTGGGACCAACTGGGATCACGCTGGAGGTGACTGGGATCATCCTGGCAGTGAGTGCCACTGCACTGAGGCTGACTGGGAGTGCTTGGCAGCAAATGGGATCATACTGGGGAATAATGGGAGGGACTGGGAACATGCTGGAGGGAACTGGCATACACTGGGAGATACTGGGAGTGACTGGAACCAAAGGGAGGGTGAAAGAGAGCCACTGGAACCATGTGGAGCACAACTGGTTCATACTGGCAGGGACTGGGAGCACACTGGGCTCATCTCTGGATCATACTGGGAGGGACTGGACTAATACTGGGAGAATCTGAGAGCGACTGGGAACACACCCTGCACATCATCCCCCATACTGGGCCTGACTGGGAGCAACTGGGATTATACTGGGACCACACTGGGAGGGCTGGCATGTGACTGGGATCCAACTGGAGCTTACTGGGATCATATTGGGGTTGAAAGGGAGTGACTGGGATCACACTTTGTGCTACTGGGAGCACCTGAGAGAAACTGGGATCATGCTGCAAGCAAACTGGAGGAACTGGGCAGGACTGGATGCATGCTGGAGGCAGCTGGGATATTCTGGGCATGACTGGGGGATCACACTGGGAGAACTGACACCTTCCTGGGGCCCCTGGCAGCGCCTGGGAATGACTGCAGACATGCTGGGACAAGGTGGGAAATGTTGGGGGGTTGTGTGGATTTTGGGGGGTTTGGATTTTGGGGGTTTTATTGGCGCTTTGGGGGGGTGTTGTGATGGGGGTGTTTGGGGGTTTATTGATTTTTTTTTTTTAGTTTTTTTTGTATTTTGGGAGGTTATACTGAGATTTTGTTGGGTTTTTTTGGAATTCTCAGAAATTCTGGGAGTTTTTATGGGATTTCTAGGAGATTTTGAGGCATTTCACTGGAATTGTGGGGGCTTTTCGTGGGATTCATTGGGGATTTGGTTTTTTTCACAATTTTCGTGGGATTTTGGGGGTTTGTAGGTTTTTTTTGGGTGTTGGCATGATTTTTTTGGGTCTTGGGGGGATTTTATGGGATTTTTATTATTTAGGGGACATTTTTGGGGGGATTTACGGAATTTCATCTGGATTTTGGGGGTTATTGAGATTTCAAAAGATTCTGTGGGGTTTTATTGGGATTCTAGAGTGTTCTAATGGGATTTTGTGAGATTTAATTCGGATTTCATGAGTTTTATTGGGACTTTTGGGGCTTTTAAGGAGATTTTGATGCCTCTCAGCCCTTCCGCATACCCTGGGACAACCCCAAAGGTCCCAGACCCCCAAATCCCTCACAAATTCCACTAAAAATCCCAAAATTTCCAAGAAATTACAGTAGGATCCTCCAAAACCCCGGAGAATCCCACAAAATCCCAGTGAAACCCACCAATACTCAAAAACCTCCCCAAATTTCACTAAACCCACTCAAAAATCAATCCCCCCAACCCCAATAAAATCCCCCAAAATCCAAAACTCCCCAATTCCATAAAACCCCCAAAATCACATAACCCCCTGAAACACAATAATTCTCTCCAAAACCCCTAAAAACACTTTAAATTAAAAAAAAAATATTTTGAATTGTTTTAGAGTAGTTAAGGGTGTTAGAAGTTTAATTGTTTGGTTAAAATGTAGGAGAAATTCTAGTGGTGCTTGGTTTCGTGTTTAGTATGTTTGTAATATGAATAGTTGTATTAAGGTGTGTTAGATTGTATGTTAGTTTTCTTAGATATTTTTTATCTAAAGTATATTAGTTATTGAGTTAAAACTTTCAACAGGTATTTCCTGGTATACAATTTGCTTATTTATATTTCTGGATAATGGTATACTAATAGTTGTTGTTTTAGGTTGACTCATTATTGGAATATTGTAAGTAAGAGTCAATATTATTATATTTAATTTTTATTATAATTTATTTCATTTTAATGATATTTTGTTGATTTCTAGTTTTAATCTAATTTATTGATAGGATAGGAAGGAGATTCAAGGACAGGAACAGTTTTTCTTAGCTGGGAATTGGAATTCCAGACACTGGGAGTGGGTGCAGGACCACACAGACTGGGATCAAACATGGACTGGGATCAAATATGGACTGGGGCCATGTGGAATGGGACCATAGAGATCAGGATGATACAGACTGGGATAAACTGGATTGAGATTACATGGACTGGGGTTGCACACGCCGGGGTTGCACACACTGGGATCAGACGGGCTGGAAAAGCATTGGCTGCCTTTGGCTGCCTTTGGCTCCATCCACGTCTAAAGGCGGCCACATCAAGTTGGCTTCATCCTGTTTGGGGCTCCCATCCCCCTCTTTCCCCCGCGCTCCCGCCCCTTCCCCATCGTTCCCCCATCCCCAATCCCCTCCCCCGTGTTTGGGTTTGGGGGTTCCAGCCCCTCCTGCTCCGTTTGGGGGTCCCGACCCCCCTCTGGTTTAATTTGGGGCCCCGCCCCCCTTCTCCCCGCGCCCCCCGCTCCCCCCGCGGCCGGGGGCGCTGCCAGCACCACCAGTGCCACCAGTGCGGCCCCGGCTGCCCCCGCACGCCCCATCCCCATGCCCAGGGTCACCTCCCCCCTCCCCAAATTCCGCTGCCGGGCAGCGCTGGGCGCTGCGGCTCTGCCCGGCAACCGATGAGTCACAGCCGCGCCGGGCGCTGATTGGCTGCACATCGCCGGGCGGGGCCCAAGCGCCGAGCTCCCGCCCGGCAACTGGATCGGCACCAGCGCCGCGCGCTCTGATTGGCCAGCATCTCTTTTGGGCTGGGGGCGGCAGGAGCTGGGCACCCCCAGGAGCCCCTCGGCTTTGGGGCTCTCGATCCCCGCTCGGCCCTCGGGCCGGCCCTGGGGCCACCCCAACACCCCCGCCATGGGCAGGCTCCCCGCAGCCCTTCGGAACCGCCAGCAATGGGCTGCGAGCGGCAGCAGCCGCCCCGAAAAGGGATTGAAGGGGCCGGGCCGGCGATGGGGGAGGCTCTGGCCATGGCTCCGCTCCGGCCTGCGCCGGGCTGCCATTGAGGGAGGCTCCGTTCAGCGCCTGCCCAGGGGCTGGCACTGCGGCAGGGGCTGGCACTGCGGAGGGGCCGCGGTTGTGGCCATGGGGCCGTGCCGGGACTGCGGCGGGGTCTCTCCCTGCCACTGGGCTCCGCCACTGGCTCAGGGTCTCTCCCCTTCCCCATCCCGATCCCATTCCTGTTCCCCATCCCGATCCCGCCGCTGTTTCCAGGGAATGGCTCCGATCTCAACCCCGACCCCAAAGCCGGGGGGTCAAACATTGGGGTCAAACACCCCAAATCCTGGGGTCAACTGCCCCCGACCCCAAATCCTGGGGGTCCAAACACTGGGGGATCAAACACCCCCAAACCCAAACTCTGGGATCTCAGCCTCCCCCACCCCGCCCAAACCCCAAATTTTAGGATCAAACTCCCCAAATCCCAGATCCTGGTGTGTCAAAAACCCCCAACCCGCAAAGTTTGGGGTTAAAACCACCAATCCTCAAACTTTGGGGTTAAAGCCCCCCCGATCCCAAACACTGCAGTGTCAAATCCCCCTGATCCCTGATTCAACTTTGGGGTTGAATCCCCCATAATCATGGGTTAAATCCACCCAGTTCCCAAACCTTGGAGTTAAATGCCCCTGACCCCAAATCCTGGGGTTGGAAACACCTGGGGTGTCCAACTGCCCTGACCCCAAAGTTTGGGGGTCAAACCCCCTGATCCCCAAATCTTGGGGACAAAAACCCCCAAATCCCAAATCAAACACCCCCAATTCCCAAAGTTTGGGCTCAAAAATCCTAGGTGGGGGCTCAAAATCCCCAGTTTGGGCTCCAAAACCTGAGGTGTTCAACCCTGCCATCCCCCAAATTTTAGGAACAAACCCTTCCCCAATCCCAAATTTGGGGTTATGACCCCCCCAATCCCAAACGCCCCCCAAACCCACTCCAGCCCTGGGGGCACAGTGGGGTTTGTTTGGGGTTTATTTGGGGCAGCTCCAGGTGCAATGTCTGCAGAGAGACCCTGGGTACAATGCTGGGGACAAAAATGGGGGATTGCAGTGGGAATTGGGGGATTCAGGATAGGGAAAGATTTGGGGTGGGAAAAGGGGAATTGGGTGAGGAAAAGGAGGTTTGGGGTAGGATTGTGGTGAAGAAAAAGGATTTAGGATGAAAAAAAGAGAATTTGGGACACACAAAGAAGGATTTGGAATGGAAAAGGGCATTTGGGGTGGGAAAGTAGATGTGGGATGCAAAAATAATTATTTGGGATGGAAAACGGGATTTGGGGTGGGGAACTGTAGTGGGAAAGGGAAGTTTTGGGATGGGAAAAGGGACTTGAGAACACAGAAAGGATTTGGGGTGGAAAAAAGAGGATTTGGGGTCAACAAAAGAGATTTGGGATGAAAAGAGATTTTGTGGTTGAAAAAAAGGACGACTTGGGCCAAAAAAGGGATGACTTTGGATATAAAAAGGAGGATTAAGGATAAAAAAGGGGATTTGGGGTGAGCTGAACTTACCTGGGGGAGCAGGACCATTTTTGGGGCAGTTTTATTTTGGGGTATTTCTATGGCATTAGGGAGCAGTTTTATAGGGTTTAGGGTGTTTTGGGGTGGTTTCTATAGGATTTTTGGGTGTTTCAATGGGATTTGGGGGTGTTTAGGTGGGGTTTGGGGTGCCGTGGGTCACCTTTTGGCGCAGGAGATCTTCCTGGCGCTGCTCTGAGTGATGCTGGAGCCCTGCAGGGCCTCGCGGGCGGCGCCCGCCTGCACCTCGGTGTCCAACTGCAGCCAGGCGATGTCGCGGCGCCCGGGCACCAGCGCAGCTCCTGGAACCGGGAACCTGGGATGGGCACGGGGCCAGGAGAGCCCCAGACACCGGGAACGTTCCTGAGAAACCCGGGAATGTTCCTGAGAAACCCGGGAACGTTCCTGAGAAACCCGGGAATGTTCCTGAGAAACCCGGGAACGTTCCCTGAGAAACCCGGGAATGTTCCTGAGAAACCCGGGAATGTTCCCTGAGAAACCCGGGAACCTTCCCTGAGAAACCCGGGAATGTTCCCTGAGAAACTCGGGAATGTTCCTGAGAAACCCGTGAATGTTCCTGAGAAACCTGGGAATGTTCCCTGAGAAACCCGGGAACGTTCCTGAGAATCCCGGGAATGTTCCCCAGACACCTGGGAATCTTCCCCAGAAACCTGAGAATGTTCCCCAAAAAATCCAGAATTGCTCCCCCAAAAATTCAGAAGTGTTCTCCAAAAAATGTCCAGAGACATTCTCAAAAAGAAATCCTGAACTATTCCCCCAAAAATTCAGACATGCCTCCCAAAGAAATCCAGAAATGTTCCCCCAAAAATCCTGGTACATTCCCCCAAAAATGAGAAACTTTCTCCGGAAAATCCAGAAACATTCCTCCCCCCAAAAATCCAAACCCAACCTGTTCCAAATCCAGGGGGCAAAAAAAAAAAAAAAAAGGGTCCAGAAACATTCCCAAAAATCCAGAAACACCACCCCCCACCCCCGCAAAAAATATCCAGAAACATTCCTCAAAAAATCCCCAAATCCCCCCTCAAAAAAATTTCCAGAAAGCCCCCTCTAAATAATCCAGATGTCCCCCTGCAAAAATTCAGAAATTCCCCCCAAAAAATCAGAAATTTCCTCCCCCCAAATCCTGGTATTTTCCCCCAAAAACCCACAAATTCCCCCTAATACACTCAGACATTCCCCCCAGAATCCCAATCCTTTCCCAAAACAATCCAGCCCCAAGCCCCCCTCACCCCTCTCACCCCCCAAGCCCCAAAATCCCCCAAAGCCCAGAGCCCGCCCGGATTCCCCGGAATCCCCGGGATGCCGGGATTGCCCCGGATCTCACTGGTGCAGAGCACGGAGAGCATCAGCTCCTCGGGCTCCTCAGGGAGCTGGGGCAGGAACAGGATGTGCTTCGGGGCTTTTCCCACAGCTGGGGAAACGGCAGAAAAACCCCAAAATCGGCAACAAATCTGCCCCAAACCTGCCCCAGCCAGGCCCAAAATCTGCCCAAAGTCACTCTGGATACACACCCAAAATCTGCCCAAAATCGTAAGAAAATCCTGAGAAAAAAACCACAAAAATGCCAAAAAAAAAAAAACCCCACCAAAACAAAACAAAAAACCAAAACAAAAAAAAACCAGAAAAACCCAACACTAAAATCCCCACAAAATCCCCTCCTAAAAAAACCCCACAAAAGTTCCCCAAAAATCCTTAAAAAAAACCCCACAAAAATCGACCAAATCCAAACAAATCCCAAAAAGGACCAACAAAAATCTGCCCAAGATCCCACCAAAATTCCAAAAACCCCTCAGAAATCTAACCAAAATTTCACTAAAATCTCCCTTAAAAAATCCCACCAACAACCCTCAACAAAATCCAATAAGAATCTCCTCAAAATCCTCACAAAAATCCTACCAAAACCCCCCAAAATCCCACCCAAAAATCCCCCCAAAATTCCTGCAAAAATTCCACAAAGAATCCTCAAAAATCCCCCAAAATTCACCTAAACCCCACAAAAATGATACAAAAATTGCCCCAAAATCCACCATAGAATCCTCCCAAAATCCCATGGAATCCACACAAAAAAATCCCTCCAAATCGCTCAAATTAGCCCACAAAAATTTCCCCAAAAACCCACAAAAGCCACCCCAAATCCACTCAAGAAATCCGCACCAAAATCCCACCAAACCCCTCTCAAATCCCCCAAAGTGCCCCCAAGCCCCTTCAAATCCCACCCAAAGTCTGAGGAAATCCACCCAAAAATCCCCACAGGAACTTCCCTCAGAATCCCCGCAGAGCCCAACAGAATCTCCCCCAGCCCCCCCAGCAATCCCCCGGGACCCCTCAAAGTGCCCCAGCCCCAGCAGAGCCTCCCTCCCCTGCGCTGCCCCTGCGCTCCGGCCCCGCTCTCTTTGGGGCCGGGGCCTCTCCCCCCTTGGCTCCGCGCTTGTCCCGCTCCCGCTCCCGCTCCACCAACGTTCCCTTCCCCTCGGCCGCGCTGGCCGAGCCCGGCCGGGCGTGCTGGATCCGCTGGGACGGCACATTCCCGCCCGGGGCATCGGGGCCATGCCAGGCCCTTGGGGCATCTCCAGCAGGGACTGCGGGCACTGCCCAGAGGCATTTGGGGCTTTGCCAGGGCTCTGCGGGGCTGCCCGGGGACCTGGGGCTGCCCAGGGATCTGGGGAGGCTCCAGGGGGATCTGGGGAGGCTCCAGAGGGGATCTGGGGAGGCTCCAGGGGGATCTGGGGAGGCTCCAGGGGGGATCTGGGGAGGCTCCAGAGGGATCTGGGGAGACTCCAGGGGGATCTGGGGAGGCTCCAGGGGGGATCTGGGGAGGCTCCAGGGGGGATCTGGGGAGGCCCCAGGGGGATCTGGGGAGGCTCCAGGGGGATCTGGGGCTGCCCGGGGATCTGGGGAGGCTCCAGAGGGGACCTGGGGGGGCTCCAGAGGGGACCTGGGGAGGCTCCAGAGGGGATCTGGGGAGGCTCCAGGGGGGATCTGGGGAGGCTCCAGGGGGATCTGGGGAGGCTCCAGGGGACTGGGGGGTGGTTCCAGGGGATTTGGGGTCGCTCCAGGGGGTTTGGGGATGGTTCAGGGGGTTTTGGAGCTGTTCCCCAGGATTTTGGGAGGATCTGGGAGCGGTTCCAGAGGGTATTTGGGGCTTTCTGAGGGGTTTGGGGGAATTCAGAGGGACTTGGGGGAGTTCCAAGAGGGATTTTGGGGTTTTTCAAGGGATTTTCAGGGGTTCTGAGGGGTTTGGGGAGGTTCCAGACAGGATTTGGGGCAGTCCCAAGAGCAATTAGGGACGTTACGGAGGGATTTTGTCAAGTCCTAGAAGGAATTTGGGGAATTTCAGGAGGATTTGGGGGAATTCAGAGGAACTTGGGAGGTTCCAACAGGGATCTGGGGTCATTCCCAGGGGATTGGGGGTGGATTTCTGGCTGCATTTCCATTTCTTCCCCAGATTTCAGGCTTTTGCCCAAAATTTCATGTTTTTCCAAGAATCTGTGGATTTGTCCCTGGGTTTGGGTCTCATTGTGAAGAAGCAGAACATTTTTTAGATTGAGGGTGAATTCTGGGGGGTCCCTGGCTGGATTTGGGTGTTTTCCATGGGGTTTTGGGTGGGTTCCCAATTGAATTTTGGGATTTTTTCCCCAGAATTTTCAGGATTTTCCCCAAAATTTGGGTACTTTCCCCAGGATTCCGCTCTCACCATGGGTTTGTCCCAGAAGGGGAAACTTTGGGGGAGGTTCTAGCATGGATTTTAGGGATGCTTGAGACTGGATTTCGGTTTTTTCCAAGGATTCTGGGGGGTTTTCCCCCCAGAATTTTAGGATTGTCCCCAAAATTACAGGACTTCTACATGGATTTCTCTCTCACCGTGGGCTTGTCGTAGAATAGGAAGCTTTGGTGGATTTGGGGTGAATTCAGGTGGTTTCTGGTTGGATTTGGGGTTATCTGAGGCTGGATTTTGGTTTTTTCCCCACAAATTCAGGTTTTTTCCCCCAGATTTGGGGATTATTTCACAGAATTTGAGTTTTTTGCCCCAGAATTTCTGTCTCACATTTGGCTTGTCATAGAAGGGGAAGCTTTGGGGGGGTTCCTGGTTGGATTTTGGGAGTGTTCCCAATTAGATTTCAGGGATTCCTGATTGGGTTTTGGGGGAATTCCTGCTTGTTTTTTTCTCTCAGGATTTTGGATTTTTTCCCACAATGTCAGGATTTCCCCTAGCATTTCTGTCTCACTATGGGCTTGGCATAGAAGGGGAAGCTTTGGGAGGTTCCTGATTGGATTTTCGGGGTGATCCCAATTAGATTTCAGAGATTCCTGATGGGATTTGGGGGGAATTCTGGGTTGGTTTTTTCCCTCAGGATTTTTGGGTTTTTCCCAGAATTCCAGGATTTTCCCAGGATTTCTGTCTCACCATGGGCTTGTCGTAGCAGGGAAAGCTTTGGGGTGTTCAGGGTGAGTTTGGAGGGATTTCAAGTTGGGTTTGGGGATATCTGAGGGCAGATTTGGGCGGTTTTCCCCAGAATTCCCGTTCTTTCCCAAGATGCCAGAACTGCCCCAGTCTCTGTCTCCCGTGGGCTGCCGTGGAAGGGGAAGCCCTGCAGGGAGCGCGGGGCGTTGGTGCCGCTGCTCATCTCCTCGGAGGGGACGAAGGCCTGGCCCCGCAGGCGGAGACTGCGCCGCACCAAAATGTCCAAAATCTGCCCAAAGGGCCAGAAAATGGCGCCCAGGGACTGCTCCAGCTCTGGGGACAGAGGGAACACAGTGACACTGGGGACACGGGACACCACAGGGACACTGGGGACAGCCACGCCAAAATGTCCAAACTCCACACTGACTGGGGTGGCTATGCCAGGGACCTCCAGCCCTGGGAACCTGGAGCAAGTGGAAACTACAACTTTGCAAAATGCTGCCTGTGCCTGAAGCAAATACAAGGAGAACTGGGGTGTGAAAAATAAAATTTGTTTATTACAGAAGAACAGCAGCAAAAATACAGAAGATATTTACATTGTAAGAATATTTGTAACAACAACAATCGATAGAACATATATACAGAAAAACCTACCTAGCAAAACTATGGGAAACGTATTTACAGAAGTCAAAAACTGCCCTACAATCTATATTCTAAAGAACAACAAGAAACTGAAGAACATATATACAAAAGGGTGGTGTCTCTGTGATGTCCATCGCACCTGGAAGAAAAGCAAATGCCACGGTCACTCCAGTCAGGCACAGAGGGCTCTTGCATGTGCCCCTAGGCTGGCACAGCTGGCCCAGCAGCAGGACTCTGCTAGCAGAACTGAGCCTGGCTGGGTCTGGCATGGAGCTTGTGTGGAGCAAAGCAGGCACAGGACAGGCTGTGGATGGCCACCAGAATCCAGTGCCCTGGCTACAATGTCCCTGAGCAGGGAGCACCCAGCCCAGCCCCAGCCTGGCAGCAGGAGACCCACTCTGCCTGTCCTGCTGCTGGCATTGCTCTTCATGCCAAGATCATGGCCTCTTCCTCACCTTTTTAATCAATGTCCATGTCCTCAATGGACTCGTCCATATCAACGTCCATCTCTTCCTCCTCATCCACATCCACCTCCATCTCCTCCTCCATATCAATCTTGGCATCCACCTCCATCTCCTCCTCTCTGTCTGGGACAGCCTGCAGAGGTAGCAAAACCTCAGAGTGGGGTCCCTGTCCCACTCCATGCCCACAGAGCTCCAGTCCACCCAGGCAGGTGGGGAGTGTCCACCTCCATGGAATGGCACCATACCTTCCTCAGGACAAATGGGAGCATCCTGCAGGGCTGGATGACAAAATCCAGGCACTCAGGATCTTTCAGGAGTGATGGGGTTATCAGGGGGCAGGTGACAAGCAGAGTGGGCAGGAGCAGGGTGAAGAGTGTGCAAACACAACCGCCAATGGTTGTGTTGTGCCCTTTGCTGGGCGCTGGACGTTCCAGCTGGAGCGTGGGCTGTGACATCACAGTTCCCAGGCTCCATCTGAAGTGGACAGTGGAGACCATGGAATGATGGAGTCCCTGAACGGTTGGGCTTGCAAGGGAGCCTGAAGAACAACATCTTGTTCCCAGCTGAGCAGTCTTCCCCCAGAGCAGGCTGCTCAGAGCCCTGTTGCCAAGGATGGGGCATGCACAGCCTCTGTGCACAGCCTGGGCCAGTGCCCCACCACCCCCAGTGGAAAAGAGCAGCTTCCTTAGATGCAGCTTCAATCAACCTGCTGCAGTTGAAAGCCATCCCCCCTTGTCCTGTCAGCACAGGCCCTGCTGAACACTCTGTCCCCTTCTTTCCTGCGGGACCCTTCCAGTCCTGCAGAGCCACAGGGAGGCCTCCCAGTGTCTCCTCTCTCCAGGCTGAGCATCCCCAGCCCCACTTGCCCAGCAGTCAGTCACATCAGGGCCAGTCAAGGCTGCAGGGCAGCAAATAGCATCAGGAAATGAGAGATGCAAGCTTTAGACCCACGTTTGCCTCTAAACGTACAAAATTAATAACCGTGGAGAGGAAGATGGTGGGACACTGGTGCTCTTCTAACTGGTGATTTTTTGTTTCTTCTTTTCTGTCATGCTGACCCAGGTTTTTCTGTTGGAAAGGAAGCTTGGCACAATGTCCATTGTCTTCTCCATTTGTGAAACACCAAGCAGATTCTGGGCAGGCTGATATGCAGAGCAAAACCTGAAAATATACTAGTGATCCTGAGCCTGGGGGATGCAGCTAAACCCAGCCCAAAGTAATTTCTGCAAATTTGAGCCTGCTTTACATTTTCTTGAGTTTGGAAAACTTCAACAGTCATTTATAAAAAAGCAAACAAAATCCTCAAACCAAATCAGACAAAAACCCATACAAACAAACAAACCCACGCAAACCAGTCCAACAAATAGATCAAAAACCCCAAATAAAACTACAGGGAATGAGGAGTTAGTATTAGTTGTGAGGGTAGCACAGCAGGCAAATGGCTGCTTGCCACAGGATCACCATCAAAAGCCACATAGAACAGCTGCTCCAAAATATACCCAAGAGGAGAAAAAGAAAAAGTGATGCATGGCAACTTTGGGGGCAGCTCCACATTCAGGTGAAGGATGAGCATGCAGTGGTACAGATCCAGCATTGCCCACCCTCCAGGCTGCTCTTTGCTCCTGATGAAAGACCCTTGCAGGACTGTGGCCCCTCTCAGTGCAGTGTCAGTCACTGCCAGAGCTCTCAGCTGAGCCTCTGGCATTTCCACAGTGACATCCAGCCGCAATCCTACTGCCTGCTGAGCACCTGCAGAAGATCCTGAGCCTAAATCTTCATGCCTAGGACCACAAAACAGCTCAGGATTTCTCTGAACTGGTTTTCAGGGGGGGTTTCCATATCCCCGTGAGATCTGTTCATCCCTCAACACGTATGACTTGATGTACAATGATGCATTTGGGTTCCTTCCTTCCTCCTGTGTGCCAGTGAGAAACCATCCCATGGGAATGGAGGATGTTATGTGCAGGGCAATGTATTCCTGGCTTGCCATTTTGCTTCACTCTCACTCAGCTGAGCATGGTCCTTCTCTAAGAAGGACTTAGAACTTGCAACAAGTGATAAATTAACCTGCTCCACTCTCCTTAGCATGGCTGTGATGAGTGTTAAGGAAAGCAGCGAGCGCTTGCCAGGATGGGAGCTTGTTCTTTGCCAGGCAGGAGGGAGAAAATCTTGCTTGGAGTAAATAAAGCAACTCTGCATCCCCAGGAAGAGAAGCAATTCAATATGTGAGTGCTGCATGGACTGATTTGCACAAGGATTGTCTACTATGCAGCAATGTTCCCCATAAACCATGCTTCTCCTGACCTTTATTTTTCTGGGTTTCCACCACATGCTAGAAGAGACTCTCAATGAAAAAAAGCAAAACACCCTGTGGGGAGACGTTTTTTCCTTTCTTCAGGCTGCCTCTTTCTTTTGTTCCCTCCAGAGCTCTCACTTCATTTCTGCTGTTCTTTGGAGCACGTGCTTCCCTCTTTCCTGATCCCCTGGGCTTCTTTTGGCTCTGGGTGTCATGGACACTCTTAATTGTGGATTTTTTCCCCTTCATCTACTTGTGACCTCCAGCCCTGGGAACCTGCAGCAAGTGGAAACTACAACTTGGCAAAATGCTGCCTGTGCCTGAAGCAAATACAAGGAGAACTGGGGTGTGAAAAATAAAATTTGTTTATTACAGAAAAACAGCAGCAAAAATACAGAAGATATTTACATTGTAAGAATATTTGTGACAACAACAATCGATAGAACATATATACAGAAAAACCTACCTAGCAAAACTATGGGAAACGTATTTACAGAAGTCAAAAATTGCCCTACAATCTATATTCTAAAGAAAAACAACAAACTGCAGAACATATATACAAAAGGGTGGTGTCTCTGTGGTGTCCGTCGCACCTGGAAGAAAAGCAAATGCCACGGTCACTCCAGTCAGGCACAGAGGGCTCTTGCATGTGCCCCCAGGCTGGCACAGCTGGCCCAGCAGCAGGACTCTGCTAGCAGAACTGAGCCTGGCTGGGTCTGGCATGGAGCTTGTGTGGAGCAAAGCAGGCACAGGACAGCCTGTGGATGGCCACCAGAATCCCGTGCCCAGGCTACAATGTCCCTGAGCAGGGAGCACCCAGCCCAGCCCCAGCCTGGCAGCAGGAGACCCACTCTGCCTGTCCTGCTGCTGGCATTGCTCTTCATGCCAAGATCATGGCCTCTTCCTCACCTTCTTAATCAATGTCCATGTCCTCAATGGACTCTTCCACATCCACTTCCATCTCTTCTTCCACATCCACATCCACCTCCATCTCCTCCTCTCCAGTGCCTGCTCCCTCCGTCTCCATCTCCTCCTCTCTATCAATCTCAATATCCACCTCCATCTCCTCCTCTCTGTCTGGGACAGCCTGCAGAGGTAGCAAAACCTCAGAGTGGGGTCCCTGTCCCACTCCATGCCCACAGAGCTCCAGCCCACCCAGGCAGGTGGGGAGTGTCCACCTCCATGGAATGGCACCATACCTTCCTCAGGACAAATGGGAGCATCCTGCAGGGCTGGATGACAAAGTCCAGGCACTAAGGATCTTTCAGGAGTGATGGGGTTATCAGGGGGCAGGTGACAAGCAGAGTGGGCAGGAGCAGGGTGAAGAGTGTGCAAACACAACGGCCAATGGTTGTGTTGTGCCCTTTGCTGGGCGCTGGACGTTCCAGCTGGAGCGTGGGCTGTGACATCACAGTTCCCAGGCTCCATCTGAAGTGGACAGTGGAGACCATGGAATGATGGAGTCCCTGAATGGTTGGGCTTGCAAGGGAGCCTGAAGAACAACATCTTGTTCCCAGCTGAGCAGTCGTCCCCCAGAGCCTGCTGCTCAGAGCCCTGTTGCCAAGGATGGGGCATGCACAGCCTCTGTGCACAGCCTGGGCCAGTGCCCCACCACCCGCAGTGGAAAAGAGCAGCTTCCTTAGATGCAGCTTCAATCAACCTGCTGCAGTTGAAAGCCATTCCCCCTTGTCCTGTCAGCACAGGCCCTGCTGAACACTCTGTCCCCTTCTTTCCTGCGGGACCCTTCCAGTCCTGCAGAGCCACAGTGAGGCCTTCCAGTGTCTGCTCTCTCCAGGCTGAGCATCCCCAGCACCACTTGCCCAGCAGTCAGTCACATCAGGGCCAGTCAAGGCTGCAGGGTAGCAAATAGCATCAGGAACTGAGAGATGCAAGCTTTAGACCCACGTTTGCCTCTAAATGTACAAAATTAATAACAGTGGAGAGGAAGATGGTGGGACACTGGTTCTCTTCTAACTGGTGATTTTTTGTTTCTTCTTTTCTGTCATGCTGACCCAGGTTTTTCTGTTTGAAAGGAAGCTTGGCACAATGTCCCTTGTCTTCTCCATTTGTGAAACACCAAGCAGATTCTGGGCAGGCTGATATGCAGAGCAAAACCTGAAAATCTACTAGTGATCCTGAGCCTGGGGGATGCAGCTAAACCCAGCCCAAAGTAATTTCTGCAAATTCGAGCCTGCTTTACATTTTCTTGAGTTTGGAAAACTTCACCAGTCTTTTATAAAAAAGCAAACAAAATCCTCAAACCAAATCAGACAAAAACCCATGCAAACAAACAAACCCAGGCAAACCAGTCCAACAAATAGATCAAAAACCCCAAATAAAACTACAGGGAATGAGGAGTTAGGATTAATTTTGAGGATAGCACAGCAGGCAAATGGCTGCTTGCCACAGGATCACCATCAAAAGCCAGATAGAACAGCTGCTCCAAAATATACCCAAGAGGAGAAAAAGAAAAAGTGATCCATGGCAACTTTGGGGGCAGCTCCACATTCAGGTGAAGGATGAGCACGCAGTGGTACAGATCCAGCATTGCCCACCCTCCAGGCTGCTCTTTGCTCCTGATGAAAGACCCTTGCAGGACTGTGGCCCCTCTCAGTGCAGTGTCAGTCACTGCCAGAGCTCTCAGCTGAGCCACTGGCATTTCCAGAGTGACATCCAGCCGCAGTCCTACTGCCTGCTGAGCACCTGTGGAAGATCCTGAGCCTAAATCTTCATGCCTAGGACCACAAAACAGCTCAGGATTTCTCTGAACTGGTTTTCAGGGGGGGTTTCCATATCCCCATGAGATCTGTTCATCCCTCAACACGTATGACTTGATGTACAATGATGCATTTGGGTTCCTTCCTTCCTCCTGTGTGCCAGTGAGAAACCATCCCATGGGAATGGAGGATGTTATGTGCAGGGCAATGTATTCCTGGCTTGCCATTTTGCTTCACTGTCACTCAGCTGAGCATGGTCCTTATCTAAGAAGGACTTAGAACTTGCAACAAGTGATAAATTAACCTGCTCCACTCTCCTGAGCATGGCTGTGATGCGTGTTAAGGAAAGCAGCGAGCGCTTGCCAGGATGGGAGCTTGTTCTTTGCCAGGGAGGAGGGAGAAAATCTTGCTTGGAGTAAATAAAGCAACTCTGCATCCCCAGGAAGAGAAGCAATTCAATATGTGAGTGCTGCATGGACCGATTTGCACAAGGATTGTCTACTATGCAGCAATGTTCCCCATAAACCATGCTTCTCCTGACCTTTATTTTTCTGGGTTTCCACCACATGCTAGAAGAGACTCTCAATGAAAAAAAGCAAAACACCCTGTGGGGAGACGTTTTTTCCTTTCTTCAGGCTGCCTCTTTCTTTTGTTCCCTCCAGAGCTCTCACTTCATTTCTGCTGTTGTTTGGAGCACGTGCTTCCCTCTTTCCTGATCCCCTGGGCTTCTTTTGGCTCTGGGTGTCATGGACACTCTTAATTGTGGATTTTTTCCCCTTCATCTACTTGTGACCTCCAGCCCTGGGAACCTGGAGCAAGTAGAAACTACAACTTTGCAAAATGCTGCCTGTGCCTGAAGCAAATGCAAGGAGAACTGGGGTGTGAAAAATAAAATTTGTTTATTACAGAAGAACAGCAGCAAAAATACAGAAGATATTTACATTGTAAGAATATTTGTAACAACAACAATCGATAGAACATATATACATAAAAACCTACCTAGCAAAACTATGGGAAACGTATTTACAGAAGTCAAAAATTGCCCTAAACTCTATATACTAAAGAAAAACAACAAACTGTAGAACATATATACAAAGGGTGGTGTCTCTGGGATGTGCATCGCACCTGGAAGAAAAGCAAATGCCACGGTCACTCCAGTCAGGCACAGAGGGCTCTTGCATGTGCCCCTAGGCTGGCACAGCTGGCCCAGCAGCAGGACTCTGCTAGCAGAACTGAGCCTGGCTGGGTCTGGCATGGAGCTTGTGTGGAGCAAAGCAGGCAGAGGACAGGCTGTGGATGGCCACCAGAATCCAGTGCCCTGGCTACAATGTCCCTGAGCAGGGAGCACCCAGCCCAGCCCCAGCCTGGCAGCAGGAGACCCACTCTGCCTGTCCTGCCGCTGGCACTGCTCTTCATGCCAAGACCATGGCCTCTTCCTCACCTTTTCAATCAATGTCCATGTCCTCAATGGACTCTTCCACATCCACTTCCATCTCTTCTTCCACATCCACATCCACCTCCATCTCCTCCTCCATATCAATCTTGGCATCTACCTCCATCTCCTCCTCTCTGTCTGGGACAGCCTGCAGAGGTAGCAAAACCTCACAGTGGGGTCCCTGTCCCACTCCATGCCCACAGAGCTCCAGCCCACCCAGGCAGGTGGGAGTGTCCACCTCCATGGAATGGCACCAGACCTTCCTCAGGACAAATGGGAGCATCCTGCAGGGCTGGATGACAAAATCCAGGCACTAAGGATCTTTCAGGAGTGATGGGGTTATCAGGGGGCAGGTGACAAGCAGAGTGGGCAGGAGCAAGGTGAAGAGTGTGCAAACACAACGGCCAAGGGTTGTGTTGTGCCCTTTGCTGGGCGCTGGACGTTCCAGCTGGAGCGTGGGCTGTGACATCACAGTTCCCAGGCTCCATCTGAAGTGGACAGTGGAGACCATGGAATGATGGAGTCCCTGAAGGGTTGGGCTTGCAAGGGAGCCTGAAGAACAACATCTTGTTCCCAGCTGAGCAGTCTTCCCCCACAGCAGGCTGCTGAGAGCCCTGTTGCCAAGGATGGGGCATGCACAGCCTCTGTGCACAGCCTGGGCCAGTGCCCCACCACCCCCAGTGGAAAAGAGCAGCTTCCTTAGATGCAGCTTCAATCAACCTGCTGCAGTTGAAAGCCATTCCCCCTTGTCCTGTCAGCACAGGCCCTGCTGAACACTCTGTCCCCTTCTTTCCTGCGGGACCCTTCCAGTCCTGCAGAGCCACAGTGAGGCCTCCCAGTGTCTCCTCTCTCCAGGCTGAGCATCCCCAGCCCCACTTGCCCAGCAGTCAGTCACATCAGGGCCAGTCAAGGCTGCAGGGTAGCAAATAGCATCAGGAACTGAGAGATGCAAGCTTTAGACCCACGTTTGCCTCTAAACGTACAAAATTAATAACAGTGGAGAGGAAGATGGTGGGACACTGGTTCTCTTCTAACTGGTGATTTTTTGTTTCTTCTTTTCTGTCATGCTGACCCAGGTTTTTCTGTTGGAAAGGAAGCTTGGCACAATGTCCATTGTCTTCTCCATTTGTGAAACACCAAGCAGCTTCTGGGCAGGCATATATGCAGAGCAAAACCTGAAAATATACTAGTGATCCTGAGCCTGGGAGGTGCAGCTAAACCCAGCCCAAAATAATTTCTGCAAAGTCAAGCCTGCTTTACATTTTCTTGAGTTTGGAAAACTTCACCAGTCATTTCTAAAAAAGCAAACAAAATCCTCAAACCAAATTAGACAAAAACCCATGCAAACAAACAAACCCACGCAAACCAGTCCAACAAATAGATCAAAAACCCCAAATAAAACTACAGGGAATGAGGAGTTAGTATTAGTTGTGAGGATAGCACAGCAGGCAAATGGCTGCTTGCCACAGGATCACCATCAAAAGCCACATAGAACAGCTGCTCCAAAATATACCCAAGAGGAGAAAAAGAAAAAGTGATGCATGGCAACTTTGGGGGCAGCTCCACATTCAGGTGAAGGATGAGCACGCAGTGGTACAGATCCAGCATTGCCCACCCTCCAGGCTGCTCTTTGCTCCTGATGAAAGACCCTTGCAGGACTGTGGCCCCTCTCAGTGCAGTGTCAGTCACTGCCAGAGCTCTCAGCTGAGCCACTGGCATTTGCAGAGTGACATCCAGCCGCAATCCTACTGCCTGCTGAGCACCTGTGGAAGATCCTGAGCCTAAATCTTCATGCCTAGGACCACAAAACAGCTCAGGATTTCTCTGAACTGGTTTTCAGGGGGGGTTTCCATATCCCCGTGAGATCTGTTCATCCCTCAACACGTATGACTTGATGTACAATGATGCATTTGGGTTCCTTCCTTCCTCCTGTGTGCCAATGAGAAACCATCCATGGGAATGGAGGATGTTATGTGCAGGGCAATGTATTCCTGGCTTGCCATTTTGCTTCACTGTCACTCAGCTGAGCATGGTCCTTATCTAAGAAGGACTTAGAACTTGCAACAAGTGATCAATTAACCTGCTCCACTCTCCTTAGCATGGCTGTGATGAGTGTTAAGGAAAGCAGCGAGCGCTTGCCAGGATGGGAGCTTGTTCTTTGCTAGGGAGGAGGGAGAAAATCTTGCTTGGAGTAAATAAAGCAACTCTGCATCCCCAGGAAGAGAAGCAATTCAATATGTGAGTGCTGCATGGACCGATTTGCACAAGGATTGTCTACTATGCAGCAATGTTCCCAAGAAACCATGCTTCTCCTGACCTTTATTTTTCTGGGTTTCCACCACATGCTAGGAGAGTCTCTCAATGAAAAAAAGCAAAACACCCTGTGGGGAGACGTTTTTTCCTTTCTTCAGGCTGCCTCTTTCTTTTGTTCCCTCCAGAGCTCTCACTTCATTTCTGCTGTTGTTTGGAGCACGTGCTTCCCTCTTTCCTGATCCCCTGGGCTTCTTTGGCTCTGGGTGTCATGGACACTCTTAATTGTGGATTTTTTCCCCTTCATCTACTTCTGACCTCCAGCCCTGGGAACCTGGAGCAAGTGGAAACTACAACTTGGCAAAATGCTGCCTGTGCCTGAAGCAAATACAAGGAGAACTGGGGTGTGAAAAATAAAATTTGTTTATTACAGAAAAACAGCAGCAAAAATACAGAAGATATTTACATTGTAAAAATATTTGTGACAACAACAATCGATAGAACATATATACAGAAAAACCTAGCTAGCAAAACTATGAGAAACATATTTACAGAAGTCAAAAATTGCCCTAAACTCTATATTCTAAAGAAAAACAACAAACTGCAGAACATATATACAAAAGGGTGGTGTCTCTGTGATGTCCATCGCACCTGGAAGAAAAGCAAATGCCACGGTCACTCCAGTCAGGCACAGACGGCTCTTGCATGTGCCCCCAGGCTGGCACAGCTGGCCCAGCAGCAGGACTCTGCTAGCAGAACTGAGCCTGGCTGGGTCTGGCATGGAGCTTGTGTGGAGCAAAGCAGGCAGAGGACAGGCTGTGGATGGCCACCAGATTCCAGTGCCCTGGCTACAATGTCCCTGAGCAGGGAGCACCCAGCCCAGCCCCAGCCTGGCAGCAGGAGACCCACTCTGCCTGTCCTGCTGCTGGCATTGCTCTTCATGCCAAGATCAGGGCCTCTTCCTCACCTTCTTAATCAATGTCCATGTCCTCAATAGACTCTTCCATATCCACCTCCATCTCTTCTTCCACCTCCACATCCACCTCCATCTCCTCCTCCATATCAATCTTTGCATCTACCTCCATCTCCTCCTCTCTGTCTGGGACAGCCTGCAGAGGTAGCAAAACCTCAGAGTGGGGTCCCTGTCCCACTCCATGCCCACAGAGCTCCAGCCCACCCAGGCAGGTGGGGAGTGTCCACCTCCATGGAATGGCACCAGACCTTCCTCAGGACAAATGGGAGCATCCTGCAGGGCTGGATGACAAAATCCAGGCACTAAGGATCTTTCAGGAGTGATGGGGTTACCAGGGGGCAGGTGACAAGCAGAGTGGGCAGGAGCAGGATGAAGAGTGTGCAAACACAACGGCCAAGGGTTGTGTTGTGCCCTTTGCTGGGCGCTGGACGTTCCGGCTGGAGCGTGGGCTGTGACATCACAGTTCCCAGGCTCCATCTGAAGTGGACAGTGGAGACCATGGAATGATGGAGTCCCTGAACGGTTGGGCTTGCAAGGGAGCCTGAAGAACAACATCTTGTTCCCAGCTGAGCAGTCTTCCCCCAGAGCGTGCTGCTCAGAGCCCTGTTGCCAAGGATGGGGCATGCACAGCCTCTGTGCACAGCCTGGGCCAGTGCCCCACCACCCGCAGTGGAAAAGAGCAGCTTCCTTAGATGCAGCTTCAATCAACCTGCTGCAGTTGAAAGCCATTCCCCTTGTCCTGTCAGCACAGGCCCTGCTGAACACTCTGTCCCCTTCTTTCCTGTGGGACCCTTCCAGTCCTGCAGAGCCACAGTGAGACCTCCCAGTGTCTCCTCTCTCCAGGCTGAGCATCCCCAGCCCCACTTGCCCAGCAGTCAGTCACATCAGGGCCAGTCAAGGCTGCAGGGTAGCAAATAGCATCAGGAACTGAGAGATGCAAGCTTTAGACCCACGTTTGCCTCTAAATATACAAAATTAATAACAGTGGAGTGGAAGATGGTGGGACACTGGTTCTCTTCTAACTGGTGATTTTTTGTTTCTTCTTTTCTGTCATCTAACTGGTGATTTTTTGTTTCTTCTTTTCTGTCATGCTGACCCAGGTTTTTCTGTTGGAAAGGAAGCTTGGCACAATGTCCATTGTCTTCTCCATTTGTGAAACACCAAGCAGATTCTGGGCAGGCTGATATGCAGAGCAAAACCTGAAAATATACTAGTGATCCTGAGCCTGGGGGATGCAGCTAAACCCAGCCCAAAGTAATTTCTGCAAAGTCAAGCCTGCTTTACATTTTCTTGAGTTTGGAAAACTTCACCAGTCATTTCTAAAAAAGCAAACAAAATCCTCAAACCAAATTAGACAAAAACCCATGCAAACAAACAAACCCACGCAAACCAGTCCAACAAATAGATCAAAAACCCCAAATAAAACTACAGGGAATGAGGAGTTAGTATTAGTTGTGAGGATAGCACAGCAGGCAAATGGCTGCTTGCCACAGGATCACCATCAAAAGCCACATAGAACAGCTGCTCCAAAATATACCCAAGAGGAGAAAAAGAAAAAGTGATGCATGGCAACTTTGGGGGCAGCTCCACATTCAGGTGAAGGATGAGCACGCAGTGGTACAGATCCAGCATTGCCCACCCTCCAGGCTGCTCTTTGCTCCTGATGAAAGACCCTTGCAGGACTGTGGCCCCTCTCAGTGCAGTGTCAGTCACTGCCAGAGCTCTCAGCTGAGCCACTGGCATTTGCAGAGTGACATCCAGCCGCAATCCTACTGCCTGCTGAGCACCTGCAGAAGATCCTGAGCCTAAATCTTCATGCCTAGGACCACAAAACAGCTCAGGATTTCTCTGAACTGGTTTTCAGGGGGGGTTTCCATATCCCCGTGAGATCTGTTCATCCCTCAACACGTATGACTTGATGTACAATGATGCATTTGGGTTCCTTCCTTCCTCCTGTGTGCCAATGAGAAACCATTCATGGGAATGGAGGATGTTGTGTGCAGGGCAATGTATTCCTGGCTTGCCATTTTGCTTCACTGTCACTCAGCTGAGCATGGTCCTTATCTAAGAAGGACTTAGAACTTGCAACAAGTGATAAATTAACCTGCTCCACTCTCCTTAGCATGGCTGTGATGAGTGTTAAGGAAAGCAGCGAGCGCTTGCCAGGATGGGAGCTTGTTCTTTGCTAGGGAGGAGGGAGAAAATCTTGCTTGGAGTAAATAAAGCAACTCTGCATCCCCAGGAAGAGAAGCAATTCAATATGTGAGTGCTGCATGGACTGATTTGCACAAGGATTGTCTACTAGGCAGCAATGTTCCCAAGAAACCATGCTTCTCCTGACCTTTATTTTTCTGGGTTTCCACCACATGATAGAAGAGACTCTCAATGAAAAAAAGCAAAACACCTTGTGGGGAGACGTTTTTTCCTTTCTTCAGGCTGCCTCTTTCTTTTGTTCCCTCCAGAGCTCTCACTTCATTTCTGCTGTTGTTTGGAGCACGTGCTTCCCTCTTTCCTGATCCCCTGGGCTTCTTTGGCTCTGGGTGTCATGGACACTCTTAATTGTGGATTTTTTCCCCTTCATCTACTTCTGACCTCCAGCCCTGGCAACCTGGAGCAAGTGGAAACTACAACTTGGCAAAATGCTGCCTGTGCCTGAAGCAAATACAAGGAGAACTGGGGTGTGAAAAATAAAATTTGTTTATTACAGAAAAACAGCAGCAAAAATACAGAAGATATTTACATTGTAAAAATATTTGTGACAACAACAATCGATAGAACATATATACAGAAAAACCTAGCTAGCAAAACTATGAGAAACATATTTACAGAAGTCAAAAATTGCCCTAAACTCTATATTCTAAAGAAAAACAACAAACTGCAGAACATATATACAAAAGGGTGGTGTCTCTGTGATGTCCATCGCACCTGGAAGAAAAGCAAATGCCACGGTCACTCCAGTCAGGCACAGAGGGCTCTTGCATGTGCCCCTAGGCTGGCACAGCTGGCCCAGCAGCAGGACTCTGCTAGCAGAACTGAGCCTGGCTGGGTCTGGCATGGAGCTTGTGTGGAGCAAAGCAGGCACAGGACAGGCTGTGGATGGCCACCAGAATCCAGTGCCCTGGCTACAATGTCCCTGAGCAGGGAGCACCCAGCCCAGCCCCAGCCTGGCAGCAGGAGCCCCACTCTGCCTGTCCTGCTGCTGACATTGCTCTTCATGCCAAGATCATGGCCTCTTCCTCACCTTTTTAATCAATGTCCATGTCCTCAATAGACTCTTCCATATCCACCTCCATCTCTTCTTCCACCTCCACATCCACCTCCATCTCCTCCTCCATATCAATCTTTGCATCTACCTCCATCTCCTCCTCTCTGTCTGGGACAGCCTGCAGAGGTAGCAAAACCTCAGAGTGGGGTCCCTGTCCCACTCCATGCCCACAGAGCTCCAGCCCACCCAGGCAGGTGGGGAGTGTCCACCTCCATGGAATGGCACCAGACCTTCCTCAGGACAAATGGGAGCATCCTGCAGGGCTGGATGACAAAATCCAGGCACTAAGGATCTTTCAGGAGTGATGGGGTTATCAGGGGGCAGGTGACAAGCAGAGTGGGCAGGAGTAGGGTGAAGAGTGTGCAAACACAGCGGCCAAGGGTTGTGTTGTGCTCTTTGCTGGGCGCTGGACGTTCCAGCTGGAGCGTGGGCTGTGACATCACAGTTCCCAGGCTCCATCTGAAGTGGACAGTGGAGACCATGGAATGATGGAGTCCCTGAACGGTTGGGCTTGCAAGGGAGCCTGAAGAACAACATCTTGTTCCCAGCTGAGCAGTCTTCCCCCAGAGCGTGCTGCTCAGAGCCCTGTTGCCAAGGATGGGGCATGCACAGCCTCTGTGCACAGCCTGGGCCAGTGCCCCACCACCCGCAGTGGAAAAGAGCAGCTTCCTTAGATGCAGCTTCAATCAACCTGCTGCAGTTGAAAGCCATTCCCCTTGTCCTGTCAGCACAGGCCCTGCTGAACACTCTGTCCCCTTCTTTCCTGTGGGACCCTTCCAGTCCTGCAGAGCCACAGTGAGACCTCCCAGTGTCTCCTGTCTCCAGGCTGAGCATCCCCAGCCCCACTTGCCCAGCAGTCAGTCACATCAGGGCCAGTCAAGGCTGCAGGGTAGCAAATAGCATCAGGAACTGAGAGATGCAAGCTTTAGACCCACGTTTGCCTCTAAATATACAAAATTAATAACAGTGGAGTGGAAGATGGTGGGACACTGGTTCTCTTCTAACTGGTGATTTTTTGTTTCTTCTTTTCTGTCATCTAACTGGTGATTTTTTGTTTCTTCTTTTCTGTCATGCTGACCCAGGTTTTTCTGTTGGAAAGGAAGCTTGGCACAATGTCCATTGTCTTCTCCATTTGTGAAACACCAAGCAGATTCTGGGCAGGCTGATATGCAGAGCAAAACCTGAAAATATACTAGTGATCCTGAGCCTGGGGGATGCAGCTAAACCCAGCCCAAAGTAATTTCTGCAAAGTCAAGCCTGCTTTACATTTTCTTGAGTTTGGAAAACTTCACCAGTCATTTCTAAAAAAGCAAACAAAATCCTCAAACCAAATTAGACAAAAACCCATGCAAACAAACAAACCCACGCAAACCAGTCCAACAAATAGATCAAAAACCCCAAATAAAACTACAGGGAATGAGGAGTTAGTATTAGTTGTGAGGATAGCACAGCAGGCAAATGGCTGCTTGCCACAGGATCACCATCAAAAGCCACATAGAACAGCTGCTCCAAAATATACCCAAGAGGAGAAAAAGAAAAAGTGATGCATGGCAACTTTGGGGGCAGCTCCACATTCAGGTGAAGGATGAGCACGCAGTGGTACAGATCCAGCATTGCCCACCCTCCAGGCTGCTCTTTGCTCCTGATGAAAGACCCTTGCAGGACTGTGGCCCCTCTCAGTGCAGTGTCAGTCACTGCCAGAGCTCTCAGCTGAGCCACTGGCATTTGCAGAGTGACATCCAGCCGCAATCCTACTGCCTGCTGAGCACCTGTGGAAGATCCTGAGCCTAAATCTTCATGCCTAGGACCACAAAACAGCTCAGGATTTCTCTGAACTGGTTTTCAGGGGGGGTTTCCATATCCCCGTGAGATCTGTTCATCCCTCAACACGTATGACTTGATGTACAATGATGCATTTGGGTTCCTTCCTTCCTCCTGTGTGCCAATGAGAAACCATCCATGGGAATGGAGGATGTTATGTGCAGGGCAATGTATTCCTGGCTTGCCATTTTGCTTCACTGTCACTCAGCTGAGCATGGTCCTTATCTAAGAAGGACTTAGAACTTGCAACAAGTGATCAATTAACCTGCTCCACTCTCCTTAGCATGGCTGTGATGAGTGTTAAGGAAAGCAGCGAGCGCTTGCCAGGATGGGAGCTTGTTCTTTGCTAGGGAGGAGGGAGAAAATCTTGCTTGGAGTAAATAAAGCAACTCTGCATCCCCAGGAAGAGAAGCAATTCAATATGTGAGTGCTGCATGGACCGATTTGCACAAGGATTGTCTACTATGCAGCAATGTTCCCAAGAAACCATGCTTCTCCTGACCTTTATTTTTCTGGGTTTCCACCACATGCTAGGAGAGTCTCTCAATGAAAAAAAGCAAAACACCCTGTGGGGAGACGTTTTTTCCTTTCTTCAGGCTGCCTCTTTCTTTTGTTCCCTCCAGAGCTCTCACTTCATTTCTGCTGTTGTTTGGAGCACGTGCTTCCCTCTTTCCTGATCCCCTGGGCTTCTTTGGCTCTGGGTGTCATGGACACTCTTAATTGTGGATTTTTTCCCCTTCATCTACTTCTGACCTCCAGCCCTGGGAACCTGGAGCAAGTGGAAACTACAACTTGGCAAAATGCTGCCTGTGCCTGAAGCAAATACAAGGAGAACTGGGGTGTGAAAAATAAAATTTGTTTATTACAGAAAAACAGCAGCAAAAATACAGAAGATATTTACATTGTAAAAATATTTGTGACAACAACAATCGATAGAACATATATACAGAAAAACCTAGCTAGCAAAACTATGAGAAACATATTTACAGAAGTCAAAAATTGCCCTAAACTCTATATTCTAAAGAAAAACAACAAACTGCAGAACATATATACAAAAGGGTGGTGTCTCTGTGATGTCCATCGCACCTGGAAGAAAAGCAAATGCCACGGTCACTCCAGTCAGGCACAGACGGCTCTTGCATGTGCCCCTAGGCTGGCACAGCTGGCCCAGCAGCAGGACTCTGCTAGCAGAACTGAGCCTGGCTGGGTCTGGCATGGAGCTTGTGTGGAGCAAAGCAGGCAGAGGACAGGCTGTGGATGGCCACCAGATTCCAGTGCCCTGGCTACAATGTCCCTGAGCAGGGAGCACCCAGCCCAGCCCCAGCCTGGCAGCAGGAGACCCACTCTGCCTGTCCTGCTGCTGGCATTGCTCTTCATGCCAAGATCAGGGCCTCTTCCTCACCTTCTTAATCAATGTCCATGTCCTCAATAGACTCTTCCATATCCACCTCCATCTCTTCTTCCACCTCCACATCCACCTCCATCTCCTCCTCCATATCAATCTTTGCATCTACCTCCATCTCCTCCTCTCTGTCTGGGACAGCCTGCAGAGGTAGCAAAACCTCAGAGTGGGGTCCCTGTCCCACTCCATGCCCACAGAGCTCCAGCCCACCCAGGCAGGTGGGGAGTGTCCACCTCCATGGAATGGCACCAGACCTTCCTCAGGACAAATGGGAGCATCCTGCAGGGCTGGATGACAAAATCCAGGCACTAAGGATCTTTCAGGAGTGATGGGGTTACCAGGGGGCAGGTGACAAGCAGAGTGGGCAGGAGCAGGATGAAGAGTGTGCAAACACAACGGCCAAGGGTTGTGTTGTGCCCTTTGCTGGGCGCTGGACGTTCCAGCTGGAGCGTGGGCTGTGACATCACAGTTCCCAGGCTCCATCTGAAGTGGACAGTGGAGACCATGGAATGATGGAGTCCCTGAACGGTTGGGCTTGCAAGGGAGCCTGAAGAACAACATCTTGTTCCCAGCTGAGCAGTCTTCCCCCAGAGCGTGCTGCTCAGAGCCCTGTTGCCAAGGATGGGGCATGCACAGCCTCTGTGCACAGCCTGGGCCAGTGCCCCACCACCCGCAGTGGAAAAGAGCAGCTTCCTTAGATGCAGCTTCAATCAACCTGCTGCAGTTGAAAGCCATTCCCCTTGTCCTGTCAGCACAGGCCCTGCTGAACACTCTGTCCCCTTCTTTCCTGTGGGACCCTTCCAGTCCTGCAGAGCCACAGTGAGACCTCCCAGTGTCTCCTGTCTCCAGGCTGAGCATCCCCAGCCCCACTTGCCCAGCAGTCAGTCACATCAGGGCCAGTCAAGGCTGCAGGGTAGCAAATAGCATCAGGAACTGAGAGATGCAAGCTTTAGACCCACGTTTGCCTCTAAATATACAAAATTAATAACAGTGGAGTGGAAGATGGTGGGACACTGGTTCTCTTCTAACTGGTGATTTTTTGTTTCTTCTTTTCTGTCATCTAACTGGTGATTTTTTGTTTCTTCTTTTCTGTCATGCTGACCCAGGTTTTTCTGTTGGAAAGGAAGCTTGGCACAATGTCCATTGTCTTCTCCATTTGTGAAACACCAAGCAGATTCTGGGCAGGCTGATATGCAGAGCAAAACCTGAAAATATACTAGTGATCCTGAGCCTGGGGGATGCAGCTAAACCCAGCCCAAAGTAATTTCTGCAAAGTCAAGCCTGCTTTACATTTTCTTGAGTTTGGAAAACTTCACCAGTCATTTCTAAAAAAGCAAACAAAATCCTCAAACCAAATTAGACAAAAACCCATGCAAACAAACAAACCCACGCAAACCAGTCCAACAAATAGATCAAAAACCCCAAATAAAACTACAGGGAATGAGGAGTTAGTATTAGTTGTGAGGATAGCACAGCAGGCAAATGGCTGCTTGCCACAGGATCACCATCAAAAGCCACATAGAACAGCTGCTCCAAAATATACCCAAGAGGAGAAAAAGAAAAAGTGATGCATGGCAACTTTGGGGGCAGCTCCACATTCAGGTGAAGGATGAGCACGCAGTGGTACAGATCCAGCATTGCCCACCCTCCAGGCTGCTCTTTGCTCCTGATGAAAGACCCTTGCAGGACTGTGGCCCCTCTCAGTGCAGTGTCAGTCACTGCCAGAGCTCTCAGCTGAGCCACTGGCATTTGCAGAGTGACATCCAGCCGCAATCCTACTGCCTGCTGAGCACCTGTGGAAGATCCTGAGCCTAAATCTTCATGCCTAGGACCACAAAACAGCTCAGGATTTCTCTGAACTGGTTTTCAGGGGGGGTTTCCATATCCCCGTGAGATCTGTTCATCCCTCAACACGTATGACTTGATGTACAATGATGCATTTGGGTTCCTTCCTTCCTCCTGTGTGCCAATGAGAAACCATTCATGGGAATGGAGGATGTTGTGTGCAGGGCAATGTATTCCTGGCTTGCCATTTTGCTTCACTGTCACTCAGCTGAGCATGGTCCTTATCTAAGAAGGACTTAGAACTTGCAACAAGTGATAAATTAACCTGCTCCACTCTCCTTAGCATGGCTGTGATGAGTGTTAAGGAAAGCAGCGAGCGCTTGCCAGGATGGGAGCTTGTTCTTTGCTAGGGAGGAGGGAGAAAATCTTGCTTGGAGTAAATAAAGCAACTCTGCATCCCCAGGAAGAGAAGCAATTCAATATGTGAGTGCTGCATGGACCGATTTGCACAAGGATTGTCTACTATGCAGCAATGTTCCCAAGAAACCATGCTTCTCCTGACCTTTATTTTTCTGGGTTTCCACCACATGCTAGGAGAGTCTCTCAATGAAAAAAAGCAAAACACCCTGTGGGGAGACGTTTTTTCCTTTCTTCAGGCTGCCTCTTTCTTTTGTTCCCTCCAGAGCTCTCACTTCATTTCTGCTGTTGTTTGGAGCACGTGCTTCCCTCTTTCCTGATCCCCTGGGTTTCTTTGGCTCTGGGTGTCATGGACACTCTTAATTGTGGATTTTTTCCCCTTCATCTACTTCTGACCTCCAGCCCTGGCAACCTGGAGCAAGTGGAAACTACAACTTGGCAAAATGCTGCCTGTGCCTGAAGCAAATACAAGGAGAACTGGGGTGTGAAAAATAAAATTTGTTTATTACAGAAAAACAGCAGCAAAAATACAGAAGATATTTACATTGTAAAAATATTTGTGACAACAACAATCGATAGAACATATATACAGAAAAACCTAGCTAGCAAAACTATGAGAAACATATTTACAGAAGTCAAAAATTGCCCTAAACTCTATATTCTAAAGAAAAACAACAAACTGCAGAACATATATACAAAAGGGTGGTGTCTCTGTGATGTCCATCGCACCTGGAAGAAAAGCAAATACCACGGTCACTCCAGTCAGGCACAGACGGCTCTTGCATGTGCCCCTAGGCTGGCACAGCTGGCCCAGCAGCAGGACTCTGCTAGCAGAACTGAGCCTGGCTGGGTCTGGCATGGAGCTTGTGTGGAGCAAAGCAGGCACAGGACAGGCTGTGGATGGCCACCAGAATCCAGTGCCCTGGCTACAATGTCCCTGAGCAGGGAGCACCCAGCCCAGCCCCAGCCTGGCAGCAGGAGACCCACTCTGCCTGTCCTGCTGCTGGCATTGCTCTTCATGCCAAGATCAGGGCCTCTTCCTCACCTTTTTAATCAATGTCCATGTCCTCAATAGACTCTTCCATATCCACCTCCATCTCTTCTTCCACCTCCACATCCACCTCCATCTCCTCCTCCATATCAATCTTTGCATCTACCTCCATCTCCTCCTCTCTGTCTGGGACAGCCTGCAGAGGTAGCAAAACCTCAGAGTGGGGTCCCTGTCCCACTCCATGCCCACAGAGCTCCAGCCCACCCAGGCAGGTGGGGAGTGTCCACCTCCATGGAATGGCACCAGACCTTCCTCAGGACAAATGGGAGCATCCTGCAGGGCTGGATGACAAAATCCAGGCACTCAGGATCTTTCAGGAGTGATGGGGTTATCAGGGGGCAGGTGACAAGCAGAGTGGGCAGGAGCAGGGTGAAGAGTGTGCAAACACAGCGGCCAAGGGTTGTGTTGTGCCCTTTGCTGGGCGCTGGACGTTCCAGCTGGAGCGTGGGCTGTGACATCACAGTTCCCAGGCTCCATCTGAAGTGGACAGTGGAGACCATGGAATGATGGAGTCCCTGAACGGTTGGGCTTGCAAGGGAGCCTGAAGAACAACATCTTGTTCCCAGCTGAGCAGTCTTCCCCCAGAGCGTGCTGCTGAGAGCCCTGTTGCCAAGGATGGGGCATGCACAGCCTCTGTGCACAGCCTGGGCCAGTGCCCCACCACCCCCAGTGGAAAAGAGCAGCTTCCTTAGATGCAGCTTCAATCAACCTGCTGCAGTTGAAAGCCATTCCCCTTGTCCTGTCAGCACAGGCCCTGCTGAACACTCTGTCCCCTTCTTTCCTGTGGGACCCTTCCAGTCCTGCAGAGCCACAGTGAGACCTCCCAGTGTCTCCTGTCTCCAGGCTGAGCATCCCCAGCCCCACTTGCCCAGCAGTCAGTCACATCAGGGCCAGTCAAGGCTGCAGGGTAGCAAATAGCATCAGGAACTGAGAGATGCAAGCTTTAGACCCACGTTTGCCTCTAAATATACAAAATTAATAACAGTGGAGTGGAAGATGGTGGGACACTGGTTCTCTTCTAACTGGTGATTTTTTGTTTCTTCTTTTCTGTCATGCTGACCCAGGTTTTTCTGTTGGAAAGGAAGCTTGGCACAATGTCCATTGTCTTCTCCATTTGTGAAACACCAAGCAGATTCTGGGCAGGCTGATATGCAGAGCAAAACCTGAAAATATACTAGTGATCCTGAGCCTGGGGGATGCAGCTAAACCCAGCCCAAAGTAATTTCTGCAAAGTCAAGCCTGCTTTACATTTTCTTGAGTTTGGAAAACTTCACCAGTCATTTCTAAAAAAGCAAACAAAATCCTCAAACCAAATTAGACAAAAACCCATGCAAACAAACAAACCCATGCAAACCAGTCCAACAAATAGATCAAAAACCCCAAATAAAACTACAGGGAATGAGGAGTTAGTATTAGTTGTGAGGATAGCACAGCAGGCAAATGGCTGCTTGCCACAGGATCACCATCAAAAGCCACATAGAACAGCTGCTCCAAAATATACCCAAGAGGAGAAAAAGAAAAAGTGATGCATGGCAACTTTGGGGGCAGCTCCACATTCAGGTGAAGGATGAGCACGCAGTGGTACAGATCCAGCATTGCCCACCCTCCAGGCTGCTCTTTGCTCCTGATGAAAGACCCTTGCAGGACTGTGGCCCCTCTCAGTGCAGTGTCAGTCACTGCCAGAGCTCTCAGCTGAGCCACTGGCATTTGCAGAGTGACATCCAGCCGCAATCCTACTGCCTGCTGAGCACCTGTGGAAGATCCTGAGCCTAAATCTTCATGCCTAGGACCACAAAACAGCTCAGGATTTCTCTGAACTGGTTTTCAGGGGGGGTTTCCATATCCCCGTGAGATCTGTTCATCCCTCAACACGTATGACTTGATGTACAATGATGCATTTGGGTTCCTTCCTTCCTCCTGTGTGCCAATGAGAACCCATCCATGGGAATGGAGGATGTTATGTGCAGGGCAATGTATTCCTGGCTTGCCATTTTGCTTCACTGTCACTCAGCTGAGCATGGTCCTTATCTAAGAAGGACTTAGAACTTGCAACAAGTGATCAATTAACCTGCTCCACTCTCCTTAGCATGGCTGTGATGAGTGTTAAGGAAAGCAGCGAGCGCTTGCCAGGATGGGAGCTTGTTCTTTGCTAGGGAGGAGGGAGAAAATCTTGCTTGGAGTAAATAAAGCAACTCTGCATCCCCAGGAAGAGAAGCAATTCAATATGTGAGTGCTGCATGGACCGATTTGCACAAGGATTGTCTACTATGCAGCAATGTTCCCAAGAAACCATGCTTCTCCTGACCTTTATTTTTCTGGGTTTCCACCACATGCTAGGAGAGTCTCTCAATGAAAAAAAGCAAAACACCCTGTGGGGAGACGTTTTTTCCTTTCTTCAGGCTGCCTCTTTCTTTTGTTCCCTCCAGAGCTCTCACTTCATTTCTGCTGTTGTTTGGAGCACGTGCTTCCCTCTTTCCTGATCCCCTGGGCTTCTTTTGGCTCTGGGTGTCATGGACACTCTTAATTGTGGATTTTTCCCCTTCATCTACTTCTGACCTCCAGCCCTGGGAACCTGGAGCAAGTGGAAACTACAACTTGGCAAAATGCTGCCTGTGCCTGAAGCAAATACAAGGAGAACTGGGGTGTTGAAAATAAAATTTGTTTATTACAGAAAAACAGCAGCAAAAATACAGAAGATATTTACATTGTAAAAATATTTGTGACAACAACAATCGATAGAACATATATACAGAAAAACCTAGCTAGCAAAACTATGAGAAACATATTTACAGAAGTCAAAAATTGCCCTAAACTCTATATTCTAAAGAAAAACAACAAACTGCAGAACATATATACAAAAGGGTGGTGTCTCTGTGATGTCCATCGCACCTGGAAGAAAAGCAAATGCCACGGTCACTCCAGTCAGGCACAGACGGCTCTTGCATGTGCCCCTAGGCTGGCACAGCTGGCCCAGCAGCAGGACTCTGCTAGCAGAACTGAGCCTGGCTGGGTCTGGCATGGAGCTTGTGTGGAGCAAAGCAGGCAGAGGACAGGCTGTGGATGGCCACCAGATTCCAGTGCCCTGGCTACAATGTCCCTGAGCAGGGAGCACCCAGCCCAGCCCCAGCCTGGCAGCAGGAGACCCACTCTGCCTGTCCTGCTGCTGGCATTGCTCTTCATGCCAAGATCAGGGCCTCTTCCTCACCTTCTTAATCAATGTCCATGTCCTCAATGGACTCTTCCATATCCACCTCCATCTCTTCTTCCACCTCCACATCCACCTCCATCTCCTCCTCCATATCAATCTTTGCATCTACCTCCATCTCCTCCTCTCTGTCTGGGACAGCCTGCAGAGGTAGCAAAACCTCAGAGTGGGGTCCCTGTCCCACTCCATGCCCACAGAGCTCCAGCCCACCCAGGCAGGTGGGGAGTGTCCACCTCCATGGAATGGCACCAGACCTTCCTCAGGACAAATGGGAGCATCCTGCAGGGCTGGATGACAAAATCCAGGCACTAAGGATCTTGTAGGACTGCTGGGCTTTTCAGGGGGCAGATGACATGAAGAGTGGGCAGGAGCAGGGTGAAGAGTGTGCAAACACAGCGGCCAAGGGTTGTGTTGTGCCCTTTGCTGGGCGCTGGACGTTCCAGCTGGAGCGTGGGCTGTGACATCACAGTTCCCAGGCTCCATCTGAAGTGGACAGTGGAGACCATGGAATGATGGAGTCCCTGAACGGTTGGGCTTGCAAGGGAGCCTGAAGAACAACATCTTGTTCCCAGCTGAGCAGTCTTCCCCCAGAGCGTGCTGCTCAGAGCCCTGTTGCCAAGGATGGGGCATGCACAGCCTCTGTGCACAGCCTGGGCCAGTGCCCCACCACCCGCAGTGGAAAAGAGCAGCTTCCTTAGATGCAGCTTCAATCAACCTGCTGCAGTTGAAAGCCATTCCCCTTGTCCTGTCAGCACAGGCCCTGCTGAACACTCTGTCCCCTTCTTTCCTGTGGGACCCTTCCAGTCCTGCAGAGCCACAGTGAGACCTCCCAGTGTCTCCTCTCTCCAGGCTGAGCATCCCCAGCCCCACTTGCCCAGCAGTCAGTCACATCAGGGCCAGTCAAGGCTGCAGGGTAGCAAATAGCATCAGGAACTGAGAGATGCAAGCTTTAGACCCACGTTTGCCTCTAAATATACAAAATTAATAACAGTGGAGTGGAAGATGGTGGGACACTGGTTCTCTTCTAACTGGTGATTTTTTGTTTCTTCTTTTCTGTCATGCTGACCCAGGTTTTTCTGTTGGAAAGGAAGCTTGGCACAATGTCCATTGTCTTCTCCATTTGTGAAACACCAAGCAGATTCTGGGCAGGCTGATATGCAGAGCAAAACCTGAAAATATACTAGTGATCCTGAGCCTGGGGGATGCAGCTAAACCCAGCCCAAAGTAATTTCTGCAAAGTCAAGCCTGCTTTACATTTTCTTGAGTTTGGAAAACTTCACCAGTCATTTCTAAAAAAGCAAACAAAATCCTCAAACCAAATTAGACAAAAACCCATGCAAACAAACAAACCCACGCAAACCAGTCCAACAAATAGATCAAAAACCCCAAATAAAACTACAGGGAATGAGGAGTTAGTATTAGTTGTGAGGATAGCACAGCAGGCAAATGGCTGCTTGCCACAGGATCACCATCAAAAGCCACATAGAACAGCTGCTCCAAAATATACCCAAGAGGAGAAAAAGAAAAAGTGATGCATGGCAACTTTGGGGGCAGCTCCACATTCAGGTGAAGGATGAGCACGCAGTGGTACAGATCCAGCATTGCCCACCCTCCAGGCTGCTCTTTGCTCCTGATGAAAGACCCTTGCAGGACTGTGGCCCCTCTCAGTGCAGTGTCAGTCACTGCCAGAGCTCTCAGCTGAGCCACTGGCATTTGCAGAGTGACATCCAGCCGCAATCCTACTGCCTGCTGAGCACCTGTGGAAGATCCTGAGCCTAAATCTTCATGCCTAGGACCACAAAACAGCTCAGGATTTCTCTGAACTGGTTTTCAGGGGGGTTTCCATATCCCCGTGAGATCTGTTCATCCCTCAACACGTATGACTTGATGTACAATGATGCATTTGGGTTCCTTCCTTCCTCCTGTGTGCCAGTGAGAAACCATCCATGGGAATGGAGGATGTTATGTGCAGGGCAATGTATTCCTGGCTTGCCATTTTGCTTCACTCTCACTCAGCTGAGCATGGTCCTTATCTAAGAAGGACTTAGAACTTGCAACAAGTGATAAATTAACCTGCTCCACTCTCCTTAGCATGGGTGTGGTGAGTGTTAAGGAAAGCAGCGAGCGCTTGCCAGGATGGGAGCTTGTTCTTTGCCAGGGAGGAGGGAGAAAATCTTGCTTGGAGTAAATAAAGCAACTCTGCATCCCCAGGAAGAGAAGCAATTCAATATGTGAGTGCTGCATGGACTGATTTGCACAAGGATTGTCTACTATGCAGCAATGTTCCCCATAAACCATGCTTCTCCTGACCTTTATTTTTCTGGGTTTCCACCTCATGATACAAGAGACTCTCAATGAAAAAAAGCAAAACACCCTGTGGGGAGACGTTTTTTCCTTTCTTCAGGCTGCCTCTTTCTTTTGTTCCCTCCAGAGCTCTCACTTCATTTCTGCTGTTGTTTGGAGCACGTGCTTCCCTCTTTCCTGATCCCCTGGGCTTCTTTTGGCTCTGGGTGTCATGGACACTCTTAATTGTGGATTTTTTCCCCTTCATCTACTTCTGACCTCCAGCCCTGGGAACCTGGAGCAAGTGGAAACTACAACTTTGCAAAATGCTGCCTGTGCCTGAAGCAAATACAAGGAGAACTGGGGTGTGAAAAATAAAATTTGTTTATTACAGAAAAACAGCAGCAAAAATACAGAAGATATTTACATTGTAAGAATATTTGTGACAACAACCATCGATAGAACATATATACAGAAAAACCTACCTAGCAAAACTATGGGAAACGTATTTACAGAAGTCAAAAATTGCCCTAAACTCTATATTCTAAAGGAAAACAACAAACTGCAGAACATATATACAAAAGGGTGGTGTCTCTGTGATGTCCATTGCACCTGGAAGAAAAGCAAATGCCACGGTCACTCCAGTCAGGCACAGAGGGCTCTTGCATGTGCCCCCAGGCTGGCACAGCTGGCCCAGCAGCAGGACTCTGCTAGCAGAACTGAGCCTGGCTGGGTCTGGCATGGAGCCTGTGTGGAGCAAAGCAGGCAGAGGACAGGCTGTGGATGGCCACCAGAATCCAGTGCCCTGGGTACAATGTCCCTGAGCAGGGAGCACCCAGCCCAGCCCCAGCCTGGCAGCAGGAGACCCACTCTGCCTGTCCTGCTGCTGGCATTGCTCTTCATGCCAAGATCATGGCCTCTTCCTCACCTTTTTAATCAATGTCCATGTCCTCAATAGACTCTTCCATATCCACCTCCATCTCTTCTTCCACCTCCACATCCACCTCCATCTCCTCCTCCATATCAATCTTTGCATCTACCTCCATCTCCTCCTCTCTCTCTGGGACAGCCTGCAGAGGTAGCAAAACCTCAGAGTGGGCTCCCTGTCCCACTCCATCCCCACAGAGCTCCAGCCCACCCAGGCAGGTGGGGAGTGTCCACCTCCATGGAATGGCACCAGACCTTCCTCAGGACAAATGGGAGCATCCTGCAGGGCTGGATGACAAAATCCAGGCACTAAGGATCTTTCAGGAGTGATGGGGTTACCAGGGGGCAGGTGACAAGCAGAGTGGGCAGGAGCAGGATGAAGAGTGTGCAAACACAACGGCCAAGGGTTGTGTTGTGCCCTTTGCTGGGCGCTGCACGTTCCAGCTGGAGCTTGGGCTGTGACATCACAGTTCCCAGGCTCCATCTGAAGTGGACAGTGGAGACCATGGAATGATGGAGTCCCTGAACGGTTGGGCTTGCAAGGGAGCCTGAAGAACAACATCTTGTTCCCAGCTGAGCAGTCTTCCCCCAGAGCAGGCTGCTCAGAGCCCTGTTGCCAAGGATGGGGCATGCACAGCCTCTGTGCACAGCCTGGGCCAGTGCCCCACCACCCCCAGTGGAAAAGAGCAGCTTCCCTAGATGCAGCTTCAGTCAACCTGCTGCAGTTGAAAGCCATCCCCCCTTGTCCTGTCAGCACAGGCCCTGCTGAACACTCTGTCCCCTTCTTTCCTGCGGGACCCTTCCAGTCCTGCAGAGCCACAGTGAGGCCTCCCAGTGTCTCCTCTCTCCAGGCTGAGCATCCCCAGCCCCACTTGCCCAGCAGTCAGTCACATCAGGGCCAGTCAAGGCTGCAGGGTAGCAAATAGCATCAGGAACTGAGAGATGCAAGCTTTAGACCCACGTTTGCCTCTAAACGTACAAAATTAATAACAGTGGAGAGGAAGATGGTGGGACACTGGTTCTCTTCTAACTGGTGATTTTTTGTTTCTTCTTTTCTGTCATGCTGACCCAGGTTTTTCTGTTGGAAAGGAAGCTTGGCACAATGTCCCTTGTCTTCTCCATTTGTGAAACACCAAGCAGATTATAGGCAGGCTGATATGCAGAGGAAAACCTGAAAATCTACTAGTGATCCTGAGCCTGGGGGATGCAGCTAAACCCACCCAAAAGTAATTTCTGCAAATTCGAGCCTGCTTTACATTTTCTTGAGTTTGGAAAACTTCAACAGTCATTTATAAAAAAGCAAACAAAATCCTCAAACCAAATCAGACAAAAACCCATACAAACAAACAAACCCACGCAAACCAGTCCAACAAATAGATCAAAAACCCCAAATAAAACTACAGGGAATGAGGAGTTAGGATTAATTTTGAGGATAGCACAGCAGGCAAATGGCTGCTTGCCACAGGATCACCATCAAAAGCCACATAGAACAGCTACTCCAAAATATACCCAAGAGGAGAAAAAGAAAAAGTGACCCATGGCAACTTTGGGGGCAGCTCCACATTCAGGTGAAGGATGAGCACGCAGTGGTACAGATCCAGCATTGCCCACCCTCCAGGCTGCTCTTTGCTCCTGATGAAAGACCCTTGCAGGACTGTGGCCCCTCTCAGTGCAGTGTCAGTCACTCCAGAGCTCTCAGCTGAGCCACTGGCATTTCCAGAGTGACATCCAGCCGCAATCCTACTGCCTGCTGAGCACCTGTGGAAGATCCTGAGCCTAAATCTTCATGCCTAGGACCACAAAACAGCTCAGGATTTCTCTGAACTGGTTTTCAGGGGGGGTTCCCATATCCCCGTGAGATCTGTTCATCCCTCAACACGTATGACTTGATGTACAATGATGCATTTGGGTTCCTTCCTTCCTCCTGTGTGCCAGTGAGAAACCATCCATGGGAATGGAGGATGTTATGTGCAGGGCAATGTATTCCTGGCTTGCCATTTTGCTTCACTGTCACTCAGCTGAGCATGGTCCTTATCTAAGAAGGACTTAGAACTTGCAACAAGTGATAAATTAACCTGCTCCACTCTCCTTAGCATGGCTGTGATGAGTGTTAAGGAAAGCAGCGAGCGCTTGCCAGGATGGGAGCTTGTTCTTTGCCAGGGAGGAGGGAGAAAATCTTGCTTGGAGTAAATAAAGCAACTCTGCATCCCCAGGAAGAGAAGCAATTCAGTATGTGAGTGCTGCATGGACTGATTTGCACAAGGATTGTCTACTATGCAGCAATGTTCCCAATAAACCATGCTTCTCCTGACCTTTATTTTTCTGGGTTTCCACCACATGATACAAGAGACTCTCAATGAAAAAAAGCAAAACACCTTGTGGGGAGACGTTTTTTCCTTTCTTCAGGCTGCCTCTTTCTTTTGTTCCCTCCAGAGCTCTCACTTCATTTCTGCTGTTGTTTGGAGCACGTGCTTCCCTCTCTCCTGATCCCCTGGGCTTCTTTGGCTCTGGGTGTCATGGACACTCTTAATTGTGGATTTTTTCCCCTTCATCTACTTGTGACCTCCAGCCCTGGGAACCTGGAGCAAGTGGAAACTACAACTTTGCAAAATGCTGCCTGTGCCTGAAGCAAATGCAAGGAGAACTGGGGTGTGAAAAATAAAATTTGTTTATTACAGAAGAACAGCAGCAAAAATACAGAACATGTTTACATTGTAAGAATATTTGTAACAACAACAATCGATAGAACATATATACAGAAAAACCTACCTAACAAAACTATGGGAAACGTATTTACAGAAGTCAAAAATTGCCCTAAACTCTATATTCTAAAGAAAAACAACAAACTGCAGAACATATATACAAAAGGGTGGTGTCTCTGTGATGTCCATCGCACCTGGAAGAAAAGCAAATGCCACAATCACTCCAGTCAGGCACAGAGGGCTCTTGCATGTGCCCCTAGGCTGGCACAGCTGGCCCAGCAGCAGGACTCTGCTAGCAGAACTGAGCCTGGCTGGGTCTGGTGATGGAGCTTGTGTGGAGCAAAGCAGGCAGAGGACAGGCTGTGGATGGCCACCAGAATCCAGTGCCCTGGGTACAATGTCCCTGAGCAGGGAGCACCCAGCCCAGCCCCAGCCTGGCAGCAGGAGACCCACTCTGCCTGTCCTGCTGCTGGCATTGCTCTTCATGCCAAGATCATGGCCTCTTCCTCACCTTTTTAATCAATGTCCATGTCCTCAATGGACTCGTCCATATCAACATCCATCTCTTCCTCCTCATCCACATCCACATCCATCTCTTCCTCTCCAGGGTCTTCTCCATCTATTTCCATGTCCTCCTCCATATCAATCTTGGTATCTACCTCCATCTCCTCCTCTCTGTCTGGGACAGCCTGCAGAGGTAGCAAAACCTCAGAGTGGGGTCCCTGTCCCACTCCATCCCCACAGAGCTCCAGCCCACCCAGGCAGGTGGGAGTGTCCACCTCCATGGAATGGCACCAGACCTTCCTCAGGACAAATGGGAGCATCCTGCAGGGCTGGATGACAAAATCCAGGCACTAAGGATCTTTGAGGAGTGATGGGGTTATCAGGGGGCAGGTGACAAGCAGAGTGGGCAGGAGCAGGGTGAAGAGTGTGCAAACACAACGGCCAAGGGTTGTGTTGTGCCCTTTGCTGGGCGCTGGACGTTCCAGCTGGAGCGTGGGCTGTGACATCACAGTTCCCAGGCTCCATCTGAAGTGGACAGTGGAGGCCATGGAATGATGGAGTCCCTGAACGGTTGGGCTTGCAAGGGAGCCTGAAGAACAACATCTTGTTCCCAGCTGAGCAGTCTTCCCCCAGAGCGTGCTGCTCAGAGCCCTGTTGCCAAGGATGGGGCATGCACAGCCTCTGTGCACAGCCTGGGCCAGTGCCCCACCACCCCCAGTGGAAAAGAGCAGCTTCCCTAGATGCAGCTTCAATCAACCTGCTGCAGTTGAAAGCCATCCCCCCTTGTCCTGTCAGCACAGGCCCTGCTGAACACTCTGTCCCCTTCTTTGCTGCGGGACCCTTCCAGTCCTGCAGAGCCACAGTGAGGCCTCCCAGTGTCTCCTCTCTCCAGGCTGAGCATCCCCAGTCCCACTTGCCCAGCAGTCAGTCACATCAGGGCGAGTCAAGGCTGCAGGGTAGCAAATAGCATCAGGAACTGAGGGATGCAAGCTTTAGACCCACGTTCGCCTCTAAACGTAAAAAATTAAGAACAGTGGAGAGGAAGATGGTGGGACACTGGTTCTCTTCTAACTGGTGATTTTTTGTTTCTTCTTTTCTGTCATGCTGACCCAGGTTTTTCTGTTGGAAAGGAAGCTTGGCACAATGTCCATTGTCTTCTCCATTTGTGAAACACTAAGTGGAGTGTGGGCAGGCTGATACGCAGAGCAAAACCTGAAAATATACTAGTGATCCTGAGCCTGGGGGTTGCAGCTAAACCCAGCCCAAAGTAATTTCTGGAAGGCTGGTCCTGGTTTACATTTTCTTGAGTTTGGCTTTGCCAACTTCACCAGTCATTTATGAAAAAGCAAACAAAAAACTCAAACCAAATCAGACAAAAACCCAAACAAATAAAGAAACAAACAAACCCATGCAAACTGATCCAACCAATAGATCAAAAACCCCCAAATAAAACCAACGGAAATGAAGAGTTTGTATTAGTTGTGAGGATAGCACAGCAGGCAAATGGCTGCTTGCCACAGGATCACCATCAAAAGCCACATAGAACAGCTGCTCCAAAATAGACCCAAGAGGAGAAAAAGAAAAAGTGATGCATGGCAACTTTGGGGGCAGCTCCACATTCAGGTGAAGGATGAGCACGCAGTGGTACAGATCCAGCATTGCCCACCCTCCAGGCTGCTCTTTGCTCCTGATGAAAGACCCTTGCAGGACTGTGGCCCCTCTCAGTGCAGTGTCAGACACTGCCAGAGCTCTCAGCTGAGCCACTGGCATTTCCAGAGTGACAACCAGTGGGATACCCTTTTCGGTTGGTCTCTTAATGCTGCAGGGATCCTAAACAGTATATGCCATCCCATTTTTGTTCTGTTGATATTGACTGTGCTTGGTTTTATTTTGTCAGCAGTTCTATTCATTATGAATTGGAATATGATGAAGAAACTAAGGAAGTCAGCACCTATAATTAGTGCACATAGCTTAACTGATGAGGCAGCTCATTCAATGCCTTCTAAGAAAGAACTAGAAAGATTTAATGAAGAAAATTGGTAAAAAAAGAAATGGGGGATTTGTAATAAGTAGTAATACGTTTGTTCATTAATTAAATCAATAGCTAAATAACTATACAATATAAAACAATAGTTAAATAGCCAAAAAAACTTCTCGTGCAGATACATATGGTTGCTGGTTTACTATAGTGCTTTGGGAATTCCATTGTAAAGTTATGCATTGTGAAAGGAAAGTAATGAGAAGCAGCTGTAATAACAATCCTTAAACTCGCTAGAATTGCTGAGCTTGCAGAAAGTGTATAGTACTAGTAAGAATTGCTTAGCTTGCAGAAAGTGTATAGTGTTCTGTATAGATATGCCTTATAAGGCATAAGTTCACCCAGCGTTCACAAAGAGGAAGACTAAGGGGGACTAAGCCTTCATCCCACGACCACCAGAAGGCAGAAAAAGACCCCCTAGCAACTGAACGAGCAAGCGCAGAAGACAGATCACGTCATCCCTAAACCCGGAGAAGAAGGCAATAAAGGGTGGACTCAGGGGATAGGAGTTTTGTGAGCCAAAGTGGAGCGGAGACTCCGGGCCGCCCAGCGCTGTCCTTGCTTATTCTTGCTTGCAAAATAATAAAGATAATTATTTGATCCTTAAATTCAGTGGACTTGTTTATCATACTGCCCAGACCCAAAACTGCCCCAAATGTGCCCCACAAATGTCTCCAGGGACCCCAAAGTGGACCCTTTTAGCCTGTCCGTGAAAATAATAAAAAAATATGTCAAAAGATCTAAAAATAGCACTAATTAGCATTAAGAAGGAGAAATAAATGGCCAGTAGCGGTCAATGATTTAATGAAAGGAATTGTTTTATTTAAAACCAATGACAAATAATTTTTTGATTGCTAAAAATGTATTCAATTTTTCACATAAATATCAAAGGTAATAGAAATATACAGTAATACTAATATAAATTAAAAAACTATAATTATAATTTTATAAATTAATCAATCTTATTTATTTTAAAAATGCATACTTTTTTATGTTTTGGGATGTCAGTCCCAGGTGGGCCATGTCAGACATGGTGAGGCTGGGGTGAGGAGCAGGTTGTCCAAAATGGGTCAGCCTGCAAGGGGCTTGTTCCTCTCCATGCCCAGATCTCCTAAGGAGACATTCAGCATCAAGATCACCAGGGGAATTGTTCTTTCACCTCTTTTCTGAACTGAAAAATAAAAAACCACACACATGATTAAAACCAAACATCATGCCGTCGGTGCACTTTGAAATCTCCCTCCTTAACAGAACTCCAGACTGACTCCAAGCAGCTTCACAAGCCCTGGAGACTTGGAGGAAAATTGTAGGAAGAGAAAGAGCCCCCCAGGGCTTTCTGTGTTTTAATCAGCCCCACGGTGGATTTGGGGCTGGGTCCAGGAGCCTGAGGTACTGAGAGAAGGATGAGGAAGCTGCTCAAGGAGTCAGCAGCAAAACTCCAAGTGCCGTGGAGCATGGCTGGGCCCCACTGAGGGCAGGGAGTGCCAAAGGCTCCCCAGGGATGATGAGAGCAGATCCTTGAGGCCAGGAGTGCAGGGAGCCCAAGGCTCTGGGCAGGGAACTGCAATGCTGAGCAAGGCCTGGGCTGGCTGGGGGAAGCAGAAAGGCCAAGCCCTGAGCCCAGCCTGGGCCAGCAGGGCCTGTCCCTCACGGGTGGCTCGGGGCTCTCTGTGGGGCAGGGGGATGTGAGGGGCAGCAAGGACAAATGCCATCAACCTGCAGCCCCTGCCAGCCTGGCCAGGGAGGCCGAGGGAGAGCCAAAGTGCAGCCCCTGCCAGGAAAGTTCCAGCTGTGGGGCCTCCAGAGGCGCTGCCCGAGCCCAGGGCACAAAGGCCTGGGTGCCCGTGGCCCTGCCAGCCCTGCCCAGCCCTCGGCCATCTGTCCTGCAGGCTGTGCCCCCTGTGCGTGCTGCTCCTGTGCCCTGGCCGGCTGCACTCGCCCCTCTCGCTGTGCCCCAGCATTTCTCAGCCAGCGTTTCTGTGCCCTCCCTGGGCTCCCTGCACCCAGCGCTGCCGGCTCCTGGCACACAGAGCCGGCCATGGCCCAGCCTCACGCTGCCACACCTCGAGCACCACAATTCCACCCTGGCAGGGACTTTGCTTTCTCCTCAGCTCCAGGCTCAACCTTCCAAGCTGTGCTTTGGGGAGGTTTCCTGCAATTCCCACTCCCAAGGAAAGCTGTCTCCTGCTGCTCACAAACAGAGAAGGGCTGGTGGGAGAAGTGCTGGTCAGAGGCTGTTAGGGGCACAGTCACCATGAAATTATTGAGTTGTTTCAATATTCCGTGAAAGAAGGAGGGGCATCAAAAATTTTTCTGCCCTGGACTTATAAGAGCAGAGTTTGGCCTACTGAGGATGCAGATTTGGGGTATTGATTTTTTAAAGAGAAACAGCCCGTAAAAACAATGAGTTCCAGGAAGGATTTTGTTTTGAAGGAAACACTTCAAAAAAGAAATCTTGAAGGAGCAAGAGTAGGCTGTCCCTTTGTGCAGAAAGATGACCCAGAGGGGGAAATGACTGGCCTGGCTGGGCATGGAGCTTTTCAAGGAATTTAGGGGTTAAAAAGAGGGTGCATCACCTTTGGACATAGAGGCAGGTAAATCAAGAAAGGTTTAAGGATGTTGATAGGTTGAACAGATAGAAAATGAGAGAGGTGAAAGCTCAGTTAGGACTTAACTTGGATACTTCTGTGAAGGATAATTATTATGTTTTTATAAGCACATTAATGGCAAAAGGAGGCGTAAGGACAACCTGCATTTCTTATTGTGAAGGATATGGTTACCAAAGATGAAGAATGGGCTGAGCTACTTCACCCCTTCTTTGCCTCAGTTTTCAACAATAAGACAGGCCATCCTCAGGACAAGTGTTCTCCTGAGCTGGTAGATGGGCACAGGGAGCAGAACAGCCCCCTGGAATCCAGGAGGAAGCAGATGGGGACCTGCTGAGCCACTCAGGTGCTCACAGGTGTCCCTGGGAGCAGATGGGATCTGGTGGATGAGCTCCCCAAACTGCTCTCCATCATTTACTATCAGACATGGCTCAGCAGGGAGATGCCAGAGGAGTGGAGGTGCCAGTGTGAGCCCATCCCCAAGAAGGGCTGGAAGGAGGATCTGGGGAACTCCAGGCCTGTCAGCCTGACCTTGGTGCCTGGCAAGGCTATGGAACAGATCACCTTGAGAGCCATCACAGGGCACCCACAGGATGGCTGAGGGATCAGAGCCACCCAGCGTGGATTCCAGTATCTGCACTGATGATCTGCATGAGGGGACTGAGCCCAGCATCAGTACATTTGCAGATGACACCATCTGGGTGTGAGTGTGGATGTGCTGGAGGGTAGGAGGGCTCTGCACAGGGACCTGGACAGGCTCGATCCAGGGCCCAAATCCAACAAGGTGAGGTTGAGCAAGACCAAGTGCCGGGTCCTGCACTTTGGCCACAACAACCCCTGCAGTGCTACAGGCTGGGGACAGAGTGGCTGGACAGCAGCCAGGCAGAAAGGGACCTGCAGGGACTGAGGGACAGCAGGCTGGACATGAGGCAGCAGTGTGCCCAGGTGGCCAAGAAGGCGAATGGCTCCTGGCCTGGATCAGGAATGGTGTGGCCAACAGGAGCAGGGCAGTGATTCTTCCCCTGTGCTCAGCACTGGTGAGTCCACACCTCGAATGCTGTGTCCAGTTCTGGGCCCCCCAATTTAGGAAGGACATGGAGGGGCTGGAGCGTGTCCAGAGAAGGGCAACAAGGCTGGGGAGGGGTCTGGAACACAAGTCCTGTGAGGAGTGGCTGAGGGAGCTGGGGTGGTTTATAATGGAGAAAAGGAGGCTCAGGGAGACAAAGCAGTGTCAGGGCACAGGTTGGACTTGATGATCTCCAAGGTCTTTTCCAGCCTTGCTGATTCTGGGATTCTCTTAAACCACCCTTGGAGCAGTTCCACAATAAGCCCTGGGCCTCCTCTTCAGAAGCTCCAGCAGCCCAGGCCCCTCAGCTTCTCCTGCCAGCCCCAAAGCCCATCCTGCCAGTCCTGCAGAGCCTCTGCAGCTCCTCCTCATTGCCCAGAACAGGGAGCCCCACAGGCAGACACAGCAGCCCAGATGTGCCCCCCTGGCCTGGGGTGCCTCTGGCAAGGGAGCAGCACCAGGCACTGCAGGAGCCTGCAGACAATTCCTGCAGCATTTGGAGGATGATCCTGCTCCCCAAGGGACGTTCCTGTGGTGCCAAGTCAGGAACTGGAATGGGGAGTAGGGCCAGAGAGGAAAGGGCAAAGAGGGATGGGCTGTTTGCAGGGCAGGGAACAGGGCTGGACAATAGGAAGAAATCTGGATCAGGGATGGGTAAAGAAAGCAATGGTGAAGCAAAGGAAATTCTGAGGGCAGTTTGGGGATGGCTGCCAGGCAGCCCTGGCTCTGAGCAACAGCGTCTGCAGTGGGACAGGAAACTCCCAGCTGATGGGAACAAACTTTCTGGCTGACTGCAGAGGCCAGGACAAAGCTGAGTGGTTTCCCTGGTGTCCCCCAGCCCTTGCTGGCCCCAGGGGCTGATGGCATTTGTGCTCCCTCAGGTTCATGTCCCCACAGCAGCAGCATGGGGGTGCTCCTGCCTGCTCTGTGCAATGCAAACAGGGGCTCCTGAGCCAGTGCTGCCGTGGCTGTGCCTGCAAGGATGCGGCACCTCTGTGAGCTGGGGGAGAGGCCAGGGCTGCAGAGGGGGGATGTTGTTGGCAGCTCCATGAGGATGCTCTGGGACGCTGCCCTGGGCTGTGCAGCACCCTGGGGATGGATCAGCCCCTGCTCTGCTGCTCCTTCCCGTCTCCCCCAGGGCCCTTGCAGAGCCCCAGCCATGCTGTTTGCCCCCAGCCTGCCCACGGCCAGCCTGGGGCTGCTCACCCTGGGGCTTTTCTGTGCTGAGCATTGGCCTGGCTGTGTTCTTGAGAGAGCCTGGGCAAGGAGCCTGGAGCCCCCAGGGCCTGGCCTGAGGCGTCAGCGCTGCCCCAGCAGTGCCCATGGCCTGTCCCTGCTGCAGCCCCGGCACTGCCACCCCCAGGACTGTGCCCGGCCCCGAGAGCACTCAGGCCCTGCAGCAACACCAGGGCCACCAGGGCAGCGGGGCAGGGCCACGGCAGCAGCACTGGCAGCACCAAGTGCTGCTGCTGCTGCTGGGCACAGCTGCTGTGCCAGCACTGATCTGCCCCAGCTCTGCACACCGACATTGCTGCTGCAGCTCCAGAGAAGGCAACACAAGGGGGATCTCTGGAGAAAACTCTGCTGGGAGATCCTTTAGTTCCTTTAAAACCTTTGAGACTGCAGCCCCTCATTGTCACAGTCTGTGGCCACAGGGAAGGTGGAGAGAAACAAAGTCAGAGATGGCAGAAACAACCGTCTAGCTTTAGGAAGAATATTTAAAAAGGAAAACGACAGGGAAATCAAAGAACCAAACCAAAAGAGCTAGAAAAGATGACTTTTATTACAAGTGATTTGCCGAAATTGGCAATCAGTTTAATGCTTCCTAAGATGTCCAGTCATCAGTCTCCTCACTGCAGCCTTGAGCTCCTGGTTCCTCAGGCTGTAGATGAGGGCATTCAGGGCTGGAGGCACCACCGAATACAGAACTGACACCAACAGATCCAGGCATGCAGAGGAAATGGAGGAGGGTTTCAGGTAGGCAAGTACTGCAGTGCTGAGAAATGCATTTCCTCCTGCATTTTCCCTTCTCAGATTCTTTCAGTCATCTCCTGAGAGGTACAGTTTGTTCTGGTGCTTTTCATGAACTGATTGTACTCTTGATTTAGATGGAGACTGTGGAATTGTTTTCAGATGTAGAAGAATCTGGACTGAAGACAGAAACAAACTCCCTGTCAGCCCATTTTCATCTTCTAGATCACTTTCAAGATGTCCTTGGGGGTGTTGGAATGATTATCACACAGCTCTCCACTTCTGGCTGCAGGCTCTAGAGTTTGTTTCTCTGCATTCAGTCAGGCTTGCATTCCCTAAGAGTTCTTGGTAGCCTGTCATGTTTTCTTAGGGTAGAACAGTAACAATGAAAACCTTACCAATGGCACAACCGCCCAGCCCACAAGGAAAAGAAAAGAACAAGCTGTCAAATTCTTCAAATATTTCCCCTGCTTTGCTGCAAGTGTTGTGCTGCACCCACAATGTGGAAAGCTGCAGTTGGTGGCACACCTTGTGACAGAAGCTGCACCTCGTTCTCTGGGAAAGGTTCTTGGAAAAAGCAAACAGGACTGAGGAGAAGATTCTGGACAAACTGAAAGAGCTTTTAAGAAATTAAATGAAAATTGAAACAATTCAAGACGTTTTTCTCGATTTATTTTTATGTTCCCCTTTTCCATCTTGCACTAGTTGTCCATCCCATTAATTCCAAACAGATCTCACTTCTAAGATCCATGAGTTGGCAAGTTTTAGACATTTTAAGATACCATGACCTACACACAGTTTGGCTTCCCCTGTTTTTCTTGGAAATCAATGCTGGAGAGGTAAGTGCAGTGCTTGGGTCAGGTACAAATTCTGCATTCGGGGAATGCGCTCTGGGAGTGTTTGACCCTGAGCAGGGACAATGCACAGCAGGGACCAAGGGGATTCCTGAGCCACTGTGCAGGAGTCCAGACTCTGGGTCTTGGCTGAACTCGGCAAAGTTCCCGTGTTTGCAGAGGCTCAGGGGCTGCCCTCGGGGAACGTGGGGCTCGGGGCGGGGGCGAGCGGGCAACGGACAAACGGACACGGGGACAAACGGCCCCGGAGCTTCAGTTGCAGCAGCAGCAGCAGCAGCAGCGGCAGCAGCAGCGGCAGCAGAAACTTGAGAGTCTCTTCTCCTCTCCCTCTCCCGCTGCCCCGTACCTCTCCCGCTCTCCCTTTCCCGGTCTCCCCTCCTCTCCCCGCCTCCCTCTCCCCGTGCCGGGCCGGGCCATGCCCCCGGCCCGCCCCCGGCCCCGGGCGGGGCTGCCCCGTGCCCGCCCCCGCCCGTCCCGCCGCCGCCTGGCCTCAGCCCGGCTCTGGCCGTGCTGGCGCTGGCGCTGCTGGGCGGGGATCTGTGCCTGGGGCTGGGGCGGCATCGCCGGCTTTTGGCTCCGCCTGGCCCGACCCCGGCCCCGGCCCCGACCCCGACCCCGACGCAGGGTCCAGTCCCGGCCCCGGCCCCGGCCCCGGCCCCGGCTCCTCCCGGGGCCCGCGGAGGACACAGGCGGCGTTGCCTCTCCCGCCGCCTCCGCTGCGGCTTGCCCGGCCCGAGCTCCGCCGCTCGGCAGCGCAGCCGCCGGCCCCGAGCCTCCCGTGTCGCGTTCCAAAGAGCGAACGCCGGGGGATGGCCGGGCCGGGGCGGGTGAGGGGCGCTCGGGGGCCGTTGCTGGCCCCGGGCCGAGCGCTGACAGCCGCGTCCCGCCCGCAGGGAAGGCGCAGGAGGCCCTGCAGCAGCGCTACCGCCTGGGTTCCCTGCTGGGGCGCGGCGGATTCGGCAGCGTCTGGTCGGGGACGCGGCTCTCGGACGGCGCCCCGGTGAGCGGCGGGGCCGGCGGCGGGCGCAGGAGGAGGGGGCGCAGGAGGAGGAGGAGGATGGGGCTGGGCAGGGCGGGCACTGAGCTCAGCCCGCTGCTCCCCTTGGCTTGCAGGTCGCCATCAAAAGGGTGCCACGGAATCGCATCCGGCACTGGAGCGAGCTGGTGAGTGAGCCGGGACAGCGGGAGAAGCCGGGCCGTGCCGGGCGGGGATGAGCCGAGCCCAGGCAGGGTGGAATCCGCCAGGACGTCTCGAGGGGGAGCGGGCGTGGGGCCAGCGCAGGGCGCAGAGCATCCCGGACTGGCTGAGGGGTTGCCCAGCCCTGGCCCGGCATTGGCGCAACTGATGGCATCGTGCTCCTCCCGCAGCCGGACGGCACCAGCGCTCCCCTGGAGGTTGTGCTGCAGGACAAGGTGTCCACTGGCTTCCCCGGTGTCGTCCAGCTGCTGGAGTGGCTTCAGCTCCCCAGCGACATTGTCATGGTGCTGGAGCGGCCAGAGCAGTCTCAGGACCTCCTGCATTTCATTCAAGCACGGGGGTTCCTGCGCGAGGAGGTGGCGCGGCCGCTGTTCCGCCAGGTGCTGGAGGCCGTGCGGCACTGCACCAGCTGCGGGGTCCTCCACAGGGATATCAAACCAGAGAACATCCTGGTTGACCTGGCCACCGGGCAGGCTAAGCTGATCGACTTTGGCTGTGGCACCTACCTGCAAGACACAGCCTACACTCACTTTGCAGGTGAGCCTACACAGGGCTGTGCTCCCGCTCCTGGCATCTCACGGCCCAACATCTCACAGCCCAAGCTGGGTGTGGCAGTGGGGATTCTCCCTTTTGCTGCCACTCAGGGGACTGAATCTGCAGCTGAGTTGCTTTAGAGCAGGGCTGGGTGGGGAGCCATCTTCCAGCCCTGCTGGCAGCCTTTGCCCACCATTCTGCCCAGGACTGGGGCTGGGCTGGGGCAGCCAGCCTGACAAAAACAGCCGTGGGTGGGGGTAGCAGAGAGGGAGGTCGGAACCTGTTTTGTGTGCAGGCAAGAGGAAGGGCTTGGACTGCTCCACTTGCCCTGTTTGTCTTGCCTTTATAATATGTTTGGGGCAATGCAGGCAGGGAGAATGAGGGCATGGTTTTTCCCCAGCACGCAGTGGGTATTTCCTTTGCATGTCATAGTCAGGCCTAGCCAGGGCTTCCACTGTCCCCTTCCCACACCAGAGGCTTCTTTTGCAATCCCAAGTTTGTACACCAGTCCCAGGTGCTGGTGAGAGGACAGTGGTCACCCTGTGTGCCACTGATGCAGCCCTCGCCCGCCCAGGGATGCTGGGGCCAGGCTCTGGGAGCAGCAGCATCCCCCTGATGAACTCCATCTGTATTCCACAGGAACACCATCATACAGCCCCCCGGAATGGACCCGCTTTGGCTGGTACCATGGCGAGCCAGCTACCATCTGGTCCCTGGGCATCCTGCTGCACGAGATGGTCTGTGGGAAGATGCCTTTCAGGAGGGGCTGGAACTTCAGCTGGGGCCAGCTCTCACTGCCACAACGGCTCTCTCCAGGTGGATCCTCATCTCTGGGCATGGGTGCAATACCAGTGCTGGGAGACAGCAGCGGGCTCGGGAGCATCCCACTCTGGCAGCTGCTGAGGAGGTGGCACATGTCCTGCTCTCCCCCAAAACCAAGAATTGATGGGAAAGTTCAGGCCCAGCTCTGAGCACATCCAGCATGGCCTGGGCATGGCAATAGTGGGGCAAAGCCATCAGGAGCCTTCTCCAACTGACGGGCATTTTCTGGTTTCTCTCCCCAGAGTGCCAAAATCTGATTGGGTGGTGTTTATCCATGCACTCCTTGGCCAGACCCTCATTAGAAGAGGTGTTCTGTCATCCTTGGATGCAGGATATTCCTCTGCCATAGAAGAAGGGAGAGAGCCACAGGCACACTTTGATCCAGGGCCCTAGTAAGTTACAGCTGCACACATGCCTTGGCAATGAGAAGCAAAGGAACCCAGCCTGTGTCACTGCACCAGGGTCATGGGATGGGAACACGCAGCCCTTGTGCTGGAGCTGAGCTGCTCTGCCCAGCCCTGGCGGCTGTCATCCAAGCAGGTTTTGCTTGTCCTGGTTCCCTGACAGCTGGGGCCCTGGGCAGAGCCCTGACAGCCTGGTCTCACCCCAGGGAAGAAGAAGGAGCTCCCAGACAAGCTGTACCAGGAGTGGGGCTGCCAACAGCCCCCAGCACCCACCGTGCCCCGGGCTGGGGCTGGGGCTGGGGCAGCCAGCCCAACACAAACCCCCATGGTGGGAGCAGAGGTGGGACTCCAGAACCTGTGCAGGGGCTGCTTTGCTGTGCAGGCAAGGAAGGGCTTGGGCTGCTCCACTGCCCTTGTTTGCTTTGGGATCACTGTTATTTTGGGGGGCAGTGCAGAGGGAAAGAGAGAAAGTGTGGACCTCCCTCACCCATGGCTGGATTTTTCCCTAGCATGTAGGGGTTGGGCCTTCCTCAAGGCCCTGACAGAGCTAAGAGTTTTGACCTTTCTTCTTCTTTTCCCTTTTTGTCTCTAACCTCTTTTCAACAATTTGTTTGTTTTTTTCTAGAGGAAGCTGAATTCTAGGTGGTCCAGTCTGGATTGGGAAGTGCTTGGGACCAGCTGCGGCATGGATGGGCCGTGCCCTTGGAGCAGGCTGAGGACATCGTTTGGGACCAGCTTTTCTTCCAGCCGTGGATGGCGTGAGGTGGGTGCCCGTCTGCTTGGCAGGGTGGGATCAGAGCTTTTGGGAGATGGCAGCGAGCACAGGAGCATCCTGCTCTGGGCAGCTGCTGAGCAGGTGGATGTGCCATGGCTGGCTGCAGGCTGGGCACATGTCCTGCCCTCCTGCCCTGCTCCCAAAGGCAGCACTGATGGGCAGCTCTGGGCACAGCTCTGGGCACAGCCCGCACGGCCTGGGCACTGCGGGCAGCTGGGATTAGAGGACAGGTGCCCTCAGCTGACGGGCAGTTTCTGCTTTCTCTCCTTGCAGCCAGGCTCTGCAGATGCTGAGGCTGCTCTGGGCTCTGCCAGGGCTCTGCTGGAGCTCAGCACCGGGCCAGAATCAGCCAAAGAAGAAATGGTGTCACCTGCAGCACAGACTTGCTTGAGCTTTTGGCAACACAGCTCAAGTTTGCAGCGTGGACACCTCCAATGGAAAACATGACACCTCCCAAAAATTAAAATTGTTCAGTACCTTCTGAAATCAAATCAATCTGGGATGACTCCAAAAGACATTTTTCAGCTTGCTCAAGATGTAGCTCAGCCCTTCTCTGAACAGTTCTCTCCCCCACCTGCCTTTTACTTCTCAACTGCTCCCTTTTTTCCCCCAGTGAATTCCCAGCCCATTGCAGTCTCCTTTACTTGCTGGCCTTCCGTGTTGCCCCTGACCACAAGGAAGGCCAAGCCCCAGGTTTAGGGACTCATGCTGTCACTGGCTGAGGAGCAGCAATGTCTCAGAGGTCCAGTGGGATTTTAGTGTCATTCAGAGCCACTCTCCAGCCCTCAGCTCTCCTCACTGCTGAGTTCCCACTCCCTTTTCTTCATCCTTGCAGCAGGATGAGCTCTGTGAATCCCCTTGAGCCTCCCCACTCTTCCCAGCCCACGCAGCCACCTCAGTGAGGCTGAAGCTGAAGCTTCTCTGTCTCCTCTGGCACACCAGTCCAGTCCCCTGTGTGGGGAGCCCCAGCCCCAGAGCACAGCACACAGCAGTGCAGTCCGGGCTGGAGCAGCTGCCCTGCAGCCCTGGCTTGGCTGTTTGTGGCAGCTGAATGCTCCCTGTTTCCAGCTGTCCCTGCAGGATGGCCCCAGGGCAGAGCCCAGCCGGGCTCCCACTGCACCCCTGGAGCTTGGGGCAGACAGTGCTCCCAGAGCTGAGGTTCATGGGGAGCACCCGGAGCTGTGCCTCGCACTCAGTGCTGGCAAGTGTTGTGTTCTCATCTCCTGCAGCCTGAGGGGAAAACAACCTGTGCTGCCAGGCCAGCACTGCCCCTCTGGGCAGGGACAAGGCTGAAGGGCTTTCCCATTCCAGAGGAGCTGGTACTGAGCCCTGGCAGGGCTGAAGCTGGGTCTGGCCTGCTGTCCGGGACTCGCTGCCCACCAACCGCCCCCACCCACAGTGCTCCATCCTCCAGAGACAGAAGGGTCTGTGTGTGCCAGGGACTCTTGGATGTCTCTGTACCCAGGGACAGAAGGGTCTGTGTGTGCCAGGGCTCTTGGATGTCTCTGTATCCATGGACACAAGGGTCTGTGTGTGCCAGGGGCTCTTGGATGTCTGTGCATCCATGGACAAAAGGGTCTGTGTGTGCCAGGGGCTCTTGGATGTCTCTGTATCCATGGACAGAAGGCTCTGTGTGTGCCAGGGTTTCATAATGTCTCTGTATCCAGGGACAGAAGGGTCTGTGTGTGCCAGGGTTTCCATAACGTCTCTGTATCCATGGACAGAAGGGTCTGTGTGTGCCAGGGGCTCTTGGGTGTCTCTGTATCCAGGGACAGAAGGGTCTGTGTGTGCCTGGGTTTCCATAATGTCTCTGTATCCATGGGTATGGGAGAACATGGACAGTGAAAGTGTCAGTCACGTTGCTTGCACACTCCTTCCTTTGTGTACAAGACACATCCATGCACACCCCCTCATATTGGTATATTAATAGGATAGGGATGGATAGAGACTTCGCACAGAGCTCCAACTTTGGCATAACTCACCCTTTAGCCAGAGACCAGGGGATTTTTTCCCCAGCTCTGTGGGAGAAGATGTCCAAGAGCTGAAGGAGCAGCATTCAGAAGCAGTTTCAGGATTTCCAGGTAGGAAGTGGAGCTCACAACCATCCATATAACTTGCCATATTCATTGGGATGGGCTGCTGCTTCTTTAGGAATATGGCCCAATGCAGACATGAGATTTGGAAAAATCCCAGCTCTCTGTGGGTTTGTGCAAAAGGGGGAGCAGCACAAACACTTTGTGCCTGCCTGGGCGACACAAGGTCCAAGGAGGTTTGGTGGCAGAGGGTGACCTGGGCTGGTGGCAGGCAAAGTTCCATACCATGACATCTCAGAGTGGCACAGGACAAAGGTCCAAGTACCCCCAACCCCACTGATGAAGTCCTTAGAGTGCTGCACATCCTCTAGGAAAAGCTGCTGTCAGACAATCCACTGGGATTTATAACTTTCATTTGCAACACTTTAAATCCAAATTTCCAACTGCAATATTTTTACACTCCAGACACAGTAATGCATAAATGCATAATAGATCTTTCAATTTCCTATTGATTCAATCACAATTTAGAATAACATAATATTGCAAACAAAACCCTGAATGTTTTAAAAAAGGGGTGCCCACGTCAGTAAGATGAATCCATGCCATCAGAACATTTACAGAGTAACTGATTTCTCTTCTTAAAAAGATCAGTTGCCTCTTAATCCAAAGTTACCAAGGATTTTCACTACACATTTGTTTTTTGGTTTTATCTTTCATATTTTTTCTTTTCTTTTTTGTCCAGTGTTTTTAACAGAGAACTCGTCCTACAAAAGAAATGTACAGCAAAATGAGATACATTTCTGATAAACAATGAAAACGTAGGCTCCTCCTCTGTTTCCTTTTCTATGGATACCCTGAAGAAAAAAATCTAGCAGATATGAGCAGAGGTGTGAAGTGTTTCATTTGGACTGAGCTGGAGTTCAGCACTGCTGACATCCTGATCCAGTCAAGAGCTGCAGAATTCTGTTGCACATCTTGAACCCTGTGTTTGCTGGCACAGCACCCTCAGTGCCGATGCAGCAATGCACATGAATAACTCTGTTATTCCCTCTCAGAATTTGGGCTCTGCCCCAGCACGAGGTGCTGCAGCCCTTTGCTCCTGGTTCCCGTGTGGAGCAGCTCCCTTCCCGCTGGCTGAGCTGCTCTGGCAGAGCCCAGCAGCTCCTGGCCCTGCAGGGCTGAGGCTTTTCCCCACTGCTGGGCACAGACTGATGGAGCAGCACTGCTGAACACGGTCACACCCAGAGGCACCAGGAGCAGCTACCTTTGGCCACCTGGGGCTCCAAGGCCCAAACTCTGAGCAGCCAGGGCTGGCAGAGACTCGCAGGCTCCCTGGTGGCTGTGCTGCCTCACTTGTGCCCAGCCCAGCTCTGCCTGGGGCAGAGGGAGAACAAGGGGCAGCTCCCTCCCAGCCCAGCCCAGGGACCCCTCCAGCCCCAGGGCTTGGGGCACTGTCAGCACCTGCTGCTCCAGCCACCGCTCCTGCTGGCCCTGACAGCAACACCCAAACTGGGGCTGATCCCGAGGGAGCAGCAGCAGGGCCTGGATCTGATCCCTGACTCTGGGACACGGCTGGACAAATGACCCCACAGCAGCAGCAGCAGCACATGGAGCTGACTTTCAATGTCGCCTTAACTTTTTAAGATTTTCTAAGTGTTCTGATGTTTGCATTCTTGTACCAAACTTTCTCACACACTTTCTGTAAACAACTTATTGTTTTGCATTCTTTTATGGAGGAGGAGAAACTTGATGGACTGTTTGTTTGTCCTCGGAGAGGTGGCGCTTTCATCCTCCAATACACTGTCATGTTTGGAAATCTATAAATGTTGGAGTAAATAAATAAACCTGCCCTTTTCCCTGCCTTGAGACCAACAGCGTCTCTGCATCGTGTTGTCTTGTGTCCTATCGTGACATTTCAGCACAGCCCCTGCCACTCTTCCCTCCTGTGTGCAGCGGTGTCACAGCAGCCTGAGGCACCTGAGAGCCCCCAGTGCCAGCAGGGACTTGAGATGACAGCCCTGGGCTCCTGGAGGTTGTGCAAGGAACAGAGCTGGGAACTCCCTGGCCATGGGGAGCTTCCAGATGGAAGAGGCTGCTGTGCCCAGGCAGCTCCAAGGCCACAGCAAGGAGGGTCTCGACCACTGGATCTGTGCCAGTCCCACAATCCTGGGCAGCAGCCACCGAGCCCTGGGGGAAGAGAGGGCACAGCAAGAGGGACAAAGCCAAGCAAGGTCAGATACTGGAGAGAGCCAGAGCTGGGAGCAGGAATAGCTGCTTCACTGCACTCTTGGAGAAAGCTCTTGGCTGGTTCACAGCACTGAAAGCCATGAAGGACACAGAGGAGGCCTCACCAAACAATGCTCCTGTTTCCACACCCTCCCCTCCCTGTGTCCCAGAAGGAATTGGATGGACTGTGTTTTTCTCTCCAAGTCGTCTCGTTCAGCATGAGCAGCTTAGCACCAGGAGCTGAAGGAGCTGAAGCCTCAGGCCACAAGAGTTGAGCAAGAGGAGACTTTCTGAGCAAATGAGTGCTGCTAACCTGGACCTAACTGAATTCAGCAGATAGAATCCTGGAATCACAGAATCCTTTCTGTTGGAAAAGACCTCTGAGCTCATCCAGTCCAGCCGGTCACCCAGCAGTGCCAAGCCCAGCACTAAACCATGACCCTGAAGTGCCAAGGCCTGAACAGCAGGCCCTGAGCCAAAGGTGGCCTCTGGATGAACCTTTCAACCAAAGGTTATCTTTGTATCTGCTCATTAATGAAATATGCATGGTCATTAGCACTGTGATAGATGTAGCTGACACATGTATTGATCTTTTTGTATTTGCAAGCCAGACAGGGCCATGAAATCTGACATCTGGCCTTGTTTGGGGCTGAAGGATCAAAGTCAGCTCCCTTGGTTCCTCCTTGAGCCCTGGCCAGGCTTTGGGAGGAACCCAAGAGCAGGATGAAACCAGATATTCCCGCACTAGAAGTGCTGTCAGTTTGTTCATTCAGCACTGTCAGAGCTGGGCCCTCTCACAGCGAGGTTGGAGCCTCACCTGTGGCTGGAGGCAGCTGCAGGAATTCCCAGTGTCCAGGAGTGACTCTGCAGCCCTTGGCTGGGACAGCTTCCCCCGCTGCTGTGTGGATCTGGGGTATGGTGAAGTCTGAGGGTAACAGGTGCTGGATCTTCCTTAATCACTGCTGCAATCTTTGGTTCTGTTGATTGGCTGCATTGCTGAGCTGCTCCTTTTGGGATCCTTTGCTGCTTTGAGCTGCAGTAAATGACACTGATTCCTTCAGTTGGAGTCTGTGTCTTTGGTGCTGACCCTGCCCACTGGTAAAACAAAACTGGCACAGTCGGGCCAGATGACAAGAAAATGTCATTTTTAAATGTAAATGTGAGGAATCGGTCCCATCAGAAATTCCCAGATGGGAAGCCCTTCATTGGAGTTGGCTGGCTCTGGAGTGGGCTGAGGTCAGAGCAGATGTGAGCAGTGGGGCAGCTGGTTAAAAGAAGCTGAACCCCTGGATGTCTTAAAATTCATCCAAAAATTGCATATGGAAAAAGGAAAAAAACTTGCGTTTTTGGAAGACAAGGGTGAATTTTGTTAATGACACATTGGAAACAGCACTAACTGAAGGAAAAACTGTTGTTGGAACACTCCCACATGGAGTGACAGAAGAAGGTTTCAATCTTGAGCTCAGGTTTGTTTGTGCAAGTGATATAATAATAATAATTATATATAAACAATAATCTATATTTATATCTGTATAATTAAAAATTGATAATGTGAAATAAGGCTGACAATAATTTGTCAGCTTTGGCTGCTCACTGTAAACACTAAATACCCTAGAGAAAAGGACTGGCCAAGACCCAAATGTCAGTGGTAAACTTTGTGAATTGTGTGTAATGAATAAAGGAGGAAGGGATGAAATTGGCATTTTTTTATAGGATTTGTTTATACTGTGATGCGGAATGCTTTGTCTGTTACTGTAAAAAATACAGTGATTAAGACTGCTGGGTTTTTCATATCCCAGACCACCTACAAGCTGCAGCATTGGTTGAATGGGTGAAGGTTTGTTAAAAGAGCAGTTGACAAAATGAGGAGATGGGAACCTGTCCCCATGGAGACCCCATCTCCCAGATGTGCTCCATGCCCTTAACAATGGCCCACTGGGGAAATGGAATCCCCTGGCTGTGCACGGCTGCCCCCAATTTACATTAACAAGCTAAATTGATTATTAGAAGAAGTAAGAAATGATGCTGTGAAAATATCCAATAGTACTTCCTGTGAGCTCCAACAAACACAAATGGGGCTCTGCAGAACCACACAGCCTTGGATTATCTGCTTGCTGGCCAGGGAGGAACCTGGGCTATTGTAGGACAGGAATGTTGCAGGGATGTTTATCAGTGCTGGGTTTGAGGTCCAGCAATCAGGGATCTCCTTGATAGAAAGATCAGGAGAAGAGTGGCAGAAAGAAGAAAATTCTTCCTGGTGGGATTGGCTCCCAAATTGGAGGCTGCTGTGAAATGCATTCATGGCAGTCACTGTGATCATTGCGGTGTGAGCACTTGGTGTGTTATGGTTCCATGTTAGAGTTGTTGTGACACCTTGTGCTGGAAATGGAGTACTGAGATTTGTCTAAAAAGAGACACAGTCTCAAGAAAAAGTGGGCTGTAATAAAGAACATAGAGAATAACAACTAATTAGGGCTGTTTTAGTCAGACCCTGCCTGACTGAAGCCTCAACAACAGGCCCCGAGCCAAAGCTGACCTTTAGATAAACCTTCCAACCAAATGTTATATTTGTATCTGCTCGTTAATGAGTCATTATTAGCAATATGATTTCTGTATGTGTTCATTGGTGAAACATGGATTTACCTTTCTGTGTTTGGAAACTGGACAAGGCCCCATCTGGCTTTGTTTGGGGCTGTGGGATCAAAGTCACCTCCCTTGGTTCCTCCTTGAGCCGTGGCCAGGCTTTGGAAGAAGCCAAAGAGGAGAATTAAACCAGTTATTCCCACGCTAGCACTGATGTCAGCTTGTTTGTCTAACAGTGTAAAAGCTGTGGCCTCTCACAGTGAGGTTGGAGCCTCACTGGCTGCAAAGGTGGAGGCACCTGCAGGAATTCCCAGTGTCCAGGAGTGGCTCTCCAGTCTGTGGCTGTGAAAGGGTTAAAAGCACTGTGCCCAGGCATACTTGGGCAAGAATAAGAGACATTGCACCCAGTATGGACGCTTGCAAAAATTCAGCCACAAGCTAAAGACACAGGATGAAACTTCGCAAGAAATAGGGAACAAAACTGGCAGAAATGAAGGGCAGAGCTTGCTAAAACCAGTGAGGAAATTGCTGAAACAGCCAACAAGAGACTGTGCATGCCTAGAGGAGAAAGGTGAAAAGGGCACCGTGATGAAGACGTCCATCCTTCATCAGAAGACCCCTGAGGAAGACGCAGAGCCTTCCTCAGTGCCACCACCAGTGTGCACTGCACCTGTGCCTTGTGTATGCTAATGATTGTAATGAGTACTGAGAAATCCTTTATATAACCTCACCTTTTCTGAGGAGAAATATGAATATGCATAGAGTGTAACTGTATATTGTAATCTGCTGCCTGCCTGTGTGCGCTGTTAGGAGGAGATATCCCTGCACACCCAGCAGGCTGAATAAAGCAAATCCCCTCCTTGGGCTTTGTCTGGGAAGTGTCTCTTGGCCCAATCTGGGGCCATTCACGTCCATGGGGTTCTGTCAAGTCACAGTGGAACCTTGGTGCCCTGTTGTTGCACAGCCTCACAATGCTCTCCTGCTGCCATGAGGTCCCTCCCTCGGTGACACACTGCAGCCCTGGTTCCATGAGGGGCTCTTGGCTTCCATGGTGCCGGCCTTTTTCACACCTGAGCCTTGCTTCCATGGGTTCCATGGACTGCCAGGGGCCCTCTGCATTCCACGGGGCCCAGCTAGATCACAGCAGAGCCTGGCTTTCATCAGGTTCTGATACCTGTTCTGCCAGCTGACAGGGGTGATTTAAAGAACACAGAAACCAATGGGAAGAATGGTCTTATTTTACTGTGAGTGTTAAGGCAACACAAAAGTTAAATTATGCATTCAATAAAACTACCTGCAGGGCATCTTGGGCTGCAAAGGCACTGATCTGTCACAGGCACTGACGGGGGCTCCACGATGACATCGCAGGAGTCCCCAGGCTGCCAAAGAGCCGGGATGTCCCAGACACTCCCAGGGGTTCCTGTCATGGGCACAGTGGGAGCCTCAGGCAAAAGCTTTATTTCTTTATTACAGAAAATCCTGCTGGGTTATGAGATGGAGGAATGACATCCAACAGCCACCATGGATCCTCAAATCCCTGCAGGGTCCCCAGACTTCCAGAATTCCTTTTAAGAGAGGAGACTGGGATCAGCTGGATCCAATCCTAGCCCCAGAATTTGTCAAAGGTGTAGAGACTGCACAGGTGGAATTAAACCTTAATGCAATTTGTCCCATACAATTAATGATGGAATACCAGATATATTTTTATACATATGGCTCTGATTGATTCTGATCATGATTAGAAGAAAGAACTTAACCACGGTTATTTACTTCACAGTACAGGACCTATAACAATTATTAGAATATTCTGCTTTAGGAAGCAGTTTTGGAGTCAACAGGGCCTGGCTGGAGTTGTTGGAGCCCATTGCAGGCAGAGCCTCCTGCTCCAGCAGGAACTGCCTTTCCTGTGCCAGGAGCAGGGCAGGTCCCGCTGCAGGAAAAGCCCCAGGCCAGCCCCAGCACAGGGAAGGGCTCGGGCACAAGGGCAGAGTGCCGTGCTGGGAGCTGTGCCAGGCAGAGCCTGAGGCACCAAAGGCACCTTGGCAGCAGCAGCTGCTTGCAGGCCATGGCCAGAAGCCTCCCTTGGCAGCCCGGCCTGGTGGCCAGCACTGCAGAGCTGCTGCCTCAGGGCTCATTTCTGCCTGGGCTCTGAAAAGCCACTTCTGCTCCAGGAGCCGGCCTGGGAAGCCATTGGCCCCAGCACCTTGGGGACAAGATATGAATGACAAAACTCTTCATGCCAGCAGAGACAAGGCAGGGGCAGAGGAAAGGGGAGAGCCAGGCCCAGGGGACAGGGCTGCCATGGTGATGGCTGAGAGGTCACTGCCCCTGCAGCAGCCTGGCTGCCCTCAGCAGACATTCTGTCCAGAAGTTTTGTGAGGGCACCCAGCACATCAGAGAACCCACACAACAGGAATTCTGTGCTTGGGGATGAGGGGGTTTCACTGGGTCAGGTTGCACAAAGCTCCTGCTCTTGGACAATTCCGAGGATGAGGCATCTACTTCTCTGGAAAAACAGTTGCAGTTTTGTGCCACTGTCATAATTTTAAAATATTTCCTCCTTTTAACAAATGTAAATCCACCCTCATTTATTTCAGAGATATTGAGCCTTGTTCTGTCACTGCAAGATTTGGGAGAAAATACCTTTGACCACTATTTTTCCATTTTCACAGACCTTGGAGAGGACCCAAAAATCTCCCAAGATGTGGTTTGGAGGCCTCATCACATAACCAGCAGGGAGAGGCTGATGGCTCTGGGCTCAGTGGTGTTGAGACTGAGGACAGAACAGGAGCAGCCCAAAAGGGATTGAAGGGTGGTTTCAGAGAGGCTGGAGTTTTTCTTCATTGTATAAAACAGCCAGAGAAAGAAATAATGGCACCAAGGGTGTGGAGTGTCCCTACCCCAGGAGGCAGGGATTCTACCCAGAGAGCCACCATCGGGCAAGGGGTGTGATTTAAAGAAGATTCCCACTCTCCACCCTGTGGGGTGTGCCCTTTCAAGCCCAGGAAAAGATACTCCACCCCATCTGGTCAATAAGGAATGGCCTCACAATGTTCTTCCTTTTCTGTACCCTCATTGGTTTATGTTCTACTGCAATGTCTCCAGCTTACATTTTTTCCTTGATTGTCCTCCTTGATCCACCCCTTTGCAGTCCCCTGCTCCTCCTGCTATTGGACTCCAACCCTAAACTTCACCCCTAAACCCATGACCCCACCCCCTTAATTTCTTTTCTTGGGCTCTGGCACAATAAAGAATCCTGGGTAGTGCTAAACCAAGAGCCATCCTGTTGCCTTCCTTTCCCTGTTGGTCATCGGTGCCTGCCTGAGGTCTGAGACTCCGGGGCCCGGAGGAGTTGTTGCACTGCTTACTGCAGCAGAACCCAAGTGCAGCTGGGGAAGCCCAGACTGGACACCAGGAGAAAGGAATTCCCTCGCCAGTGCAGGGCTGTGGTACAACACATCCCCCAGAAGGAGCCTGGAGCAGCCCAAGGCTTTGTGTGGCAGGCAGAGGCAGGCAGGAGGCAGAGCTGTCAGCAAAGGAAGGGGCCAGCCAGGTGGGGCAGCGGGGGATGAGGACAGCCTGCAGGGACAGAGGCCAGGGCAGGGACACCGTAGGACAGCCTGGGCTGCACAGGGCACAGGGATGGGCAGCAGCTGCAAGGCCCTGACAGAGCCACCTTGGGCAGCACTTTGGCCATGGCAGACACAAAGAGCAGCAAAGCCCCAGAGGGTGATTAAAGTCCTGGTGCTGTGTCTGTGCTGCTGAGCTGGGCCGGGCTCCTGGCCCAGAGGCAGCTCCTGGCAAGGGCAGCGCTGCAGAGAGACAGCTCTGGCCAGGAGCAGCTCCTGGGCACAGCCCAGCAGGGCTGGGGCACTGCCAGGGCAGCTCAGGGACACCAGCAGGGCACAGGCAGAGCTGACAGGGCTCAGCAGTGGCAGGGGCTGGGGGATGTCCCAGAGGGGGCTGTGTCACAGCAGCACCTCTGTGGCTGTGTCATGGAGGCACAGAGCAGCTGTGATGTCAGAAAGGGGCTGTGTGACAGCACAGAGTGCAATGTGTGAGGTCACAGATTGGGCTATGACACCACAGAGTTTGTTGTGTGAGGTCACTGGGCAGCCACAGCATCACAGAGGGGATTCTCTGTGACATCACAGAGCAGGCTGTGACATCATGGCATGGCTGTATGACATCATAAAACAGGCTGTGATGTCAAAGTGTGTGCTGTGACATTACAGAGTGGCAGTATGACATCACAGAGAGGGTTTTGTGACATCACTGAGGGTGTTGTGACATCACAGAACTGTCTGTGACATCATAGAGTAGGGTGTGAGGCCATGGAGCAGAGTCTGCCGTCATGGAGGGTGGCTCTGTGACATAAGAGAGTGGGTTGTGACATCACCAGGTGATGGAGCAACATCATAGAGCCAGGTGTGCAATCACAGAACAGACTGTGACATCACAGGGTGACTTTGTGACATCACCAAATCTTCTGTGACATCACAGAGCAGCTTTATGATATCACAGACTGATATCCCAGCACTGGCCCTGTGATATCATGAAGGGGTTTTGTGACATCACAGAGCAGCTGTGTGTGTCATCACTGAGTTGCCAGTGATTTCATAGAGTAGGCTCTGTGACATCATAGCTGGACATCATAGAATGGGTTCTGCCATCACGGGGTATCTGTGTCACATCACAGAGGGGTTGTGACATCATAGAATGGCTGTGTGACATCCAGGATAGGTTGTGTGATATCACAACATTATCTGTGACATCATAATGAGGGCTGTGACACCACAAATGGGCTGTGTGACATCACTGGGGTTTTGTGACATCACAATGGGCTGTGTGACATCACAGGGGCTTTGTGACATCACAGGGAATGTGTGACATCACAATGGGACTGTGTGATGTCACAGGGGGTTGTGTGACATCACAGGGGCTGTGTGAGTCACTGGGGAGGTCACTCTGCCCCAGCCCCCCTCACAGCTCCCCCAGAGCAGTCCAAGGCTGCTCGTGCACAGCGGGGTCCCCTGTCCTCCCGGGTCCCCCCGCCCCTGGTGCCGCAGCCTCCCCCAGAGGATGTTCCATGAGATCGACCCCAGAGCCTGACACGGGGACGGGGGGCCGGGGCTGTGGGAGGTGGGACAGGGGGACAGTGACCCCCCGGCTGTTTCCCTGTGTCCCCCAGGGCCAGAGCCTGGGCCAGGGCTCCTTCACCCTGTTACGAACGAGGGCTTGAGAACGCTGAAAAAATCCCTGGGAAAAGATCAGCAACAACCAGATTTAATATTAAGCGACAGCATCACAAAGTTCCTTGGCAAGAATCACTCTGCTCCTGACTGGACACTTCAGGCACACCGGGGGAACAAAGCAACAACAAAACCAAACCAAATCCAGGCAAATAAAGCAGAAATGAACTAAGAACGGTCCCTGTGTATGTGTGTGTGTGTGACACAAGGACAGTGAGGACAAGGATAAAAGGAATATGATCTAAAAGCTGAACAGAGCTCAAACTTAACAGGACTTAACTAATACCTTAACCTTAACTTCTCCCGTAAACTTAACAATTTAGTAAAAGAACAACAATTAACAGTCCTTAACCTCATTTATAACCTATGACTAAATAATTTAACAGTGGAATAACACTTAACAATAGTCATCTTAGCTAATAACTTAAATTAAACCTAACAAATTAGCAAAAGAGCAACTCTTAGAAGCAATTAACTTAGCTTAGACCTCATGACTTAACCTCACTTACAGGCCTGACTGACTCAGCTATGCAAGGCACTCCAACCCCTCCGAGAGCAGCATTTCTGCCACATTTCCCCAGCACAGGCACTCCTGTGTGCACACAGACACAAAGAGTCAGTGCAAGGCACCTGTGACAAATTCCCCTGGGGGCAGGAAATGCTCCCTGTTGATGCTTTGGCATCTCCCCAGCGGGTGAAGGGTTGAGCCTGGAGGAGTGGGGGGATCGGCCCAGGCTCCCTCGTTGTTCAGGATCCCCGAGTGCAGCAAACGGGAGAGTTCCCGGCTGGGAGAGGCCCCACTCAGAGGGAGTCGCTGGCCCAGGAGAGCTCCAAGGGGCTCCTTTTGCAGCGCTGTTTGTAGGGCCCCAAGAGAGGGGCTGCAGTCACAGCAATGGTTCATCCTGGCCGCACTTGGCATCAACAGCTTTCTTTGGCACTGTGAGAACAGGGATGTTGTGCCACTGAGGGAACAAAACCAGTTCCCAGGGCTGCTCCTACAGCAACCAGGAGCTGGTTGGGCACAGCAGTGCCTGGGGCAGGCAGCGTTTGTGCTGAGCTGCAGAGGAGCTGAGCCCAGGGGCTGTTGGCCAAGGCCGAGGCCCAAGGAGCATTTCTGAGCTGGCAGGGCGGCCTGAGAAAGGGAGGGGGGAATGCAGCAGCACAGGGCCCATGGAACCAAGGGACCATGGTGACACTGTGGGGCCCTGTGAGACCAAGGGACCATAGTGACACTGTGAGACCCTATAGTGCCAAAGGTCCATTGTGACATTGCAAGGCCTCATGGCACAATGGAGAGACCATTAAGAGACTTCACAGCCTCATGGAACCAAGGGGCCATTGTGACACACAATGGAGTCAGGGGATCATGGAGACCATTGTGACACTAGGAGGCCCCATGAAATAAGCAAAGCATTGTGACTCTGAGAGGCCTCATGGAACCAGTGAGACCATTGTGACCCTGGGGGTCCCCACAGAACCAAGAGGACCATTGTGATCTTGTGGGGCCTTGTGAAAGCAAGAGGCCTTTGTGACACTGCAGGGCTGCATGGAGCCAAAGGTTCATTGTGACATTGTGGGGCCTGGTGTCATCAGTGGTCCATTGTGACTCTGTGGAGGCAAAGGAGACCATTGTGACACTGCAAAACCCCGTGGTCCAAAGGTCCATTGTAACACTGCAGTCTCATGGAATAGAGGAGTCACGTGTCATTGTGGGGCCTGGGGAACCACAGAGACCACAGTGACACTGCAAGGCCTTATGGAATTGTTGGGACCATTGTGACATTCGGGCCTTCTGCAACCTAGGAGCCATTGTGACATTGTGTGACCCCATTGAACCAAAGCACCATTGTAACACTGCAGGACCCCATGGAATCAAATCACCATTAGGACACTGTGGGGCCCTGTGGAACCAAGGGGACCATGGTGATACTGCAGGGCCTCTTAAAACCACGGCAACACAGAAGAGGTCTGGCTGGTTTGGCCTCCCATGGACTGCCTGACTGGTCCAACTGACCATGGCATGTTGAAGGCCTCTTCTCTTCTGCTGTTGAAACACTGGTGCTCCATACTTTCTTTCATATGGAAAAGATCTGTCCTTCTCCTGCAGGCATCCATGGCCAGAACTGGGATTTCATCTCCAGATTTCCTTATATCTAGGGATTATTCCCATAGGAATATTGCCAGGACAAGACTGGCTGACAACGGTTTCATGAGGGTCACCTCTCATCAGTCCCCAAATCTCTGGGGAAGGCTCCATGCTTTCCTTCTTGTGGAAAGAACTGCCCTGCTTCTCCAGGCACCCATGGCTGAGATTGGGCTTCCACCTCCAAAATTCCCTACATCCAAAGACTGCTCCCAGACAAAATCTGCCATTGCTGACAAGTCTGGCTGGCCTAGTGAGACTCTCACCTGCCTTCCAAACACTGGGGCTCTGTGCTTTCCTTCCTATGGAAAAGAGCTGTCCTTCCTTTCCAGGTGCCCATGGCCAGAACTGGGATTTCACCTCCAACATTGCATCCTGTGACAGACTGCAGGAGATTGTTGGCTCAAAACATTTCATGTGTCGGGGAGGAATGGGCAGATCCAGGCTTGCCCTGCCCTGGAGCACTGCCCTGCCCTGGAGCACTGCCCTGCCCTGGAACCCCATTCCCCCCAGAGCCTCTCTCCCAGCCCAGCAGTGGCTGCAGTCCCTGGCACAGCACAGGCAATGCTCCACAGCCACCTCTGGAGCCCCAGCCCAGCTCCTGAGTGACCAAATGACACCAAGTCCCACCTGGGGGAAGGGCCCAGGAAGACCAAGGGGTATTGAAGGCTGAACCACAAGGCAAGCACACATCTTGACCCTACCTCCTCTTGGCATTTCCATCTGAACTGCTAGAGTCCAGGAGTTGGTAGCTCTGTCTGTGCTTCTATAAATCTTATTTTTCTTTCTCTCTTTCTGTGTCTACTTCTTCTATTTTTGTCCTCTTGCAAACTCTGACTAGCTTTAAATTGAACAGGTTTAGAGTTTGTGAAGTCAAACAGGGCAAGTTATTGCTTTGAGAAGTGTTTTTTGGTGATTGAATGATGCATTAAACATTTTGACTAAATTTCTCTGATTTTCTAAAGTTGCCAGTAAAGGCTGTTTTGTTGTTTTGAGCTCCTCAGAATCTCTTGTTGGTATTGTTCCCGTGCACCCAACTCAGAGTACACAAACAACTGTAATTCCTTTTGAATGTCTCCTTGAGAGAGTTTTTTAGTGGATGGGGGTCAGGGCCTTTTCAATCCTGCTTGGCACAGCCCAGGCAGGGCTTTCCCAGCCACATTCCACACTCCATTGCCCAGCTGGAGCCGCTGGTGCCTCTGAGTTCTGCTGGCCCAGCCCCAGGGACGCTCTCCTTGTCTGCCCATTCCCCCACAGTCTCTGGGCAGGGATGGCCTCAGTGGGGGCTGCTGACATCCTCAGCACCTTGGAGGCTGCTGCTGGATTTCACTGCTGCAGAGGCTTGTTCAGCCTTCAGCTCTTCAGTGCAGGAATTCAGTGTCCCAGGGCTCATTCACATTCAGAACACCTTAACAAGCCAAGCCTCTGGGGATAGTTGTTTTCAAATCAATTTTTTCAAATAAACCTTTCAAATAATTGTGGTTAATTAGACTGATTTCAGGAGTGTATTCAAACTGAATACATTCTACTTTCAAGGACAGTGAGAAAACATTTTTAGGTCCTGTTTAGGGTTTTTTTCCTCTTAATAAATGGATATGTGCAATCTCCAATTGATATTGAATCCAAGTACCTCCTCATGCAGATATGAAAATCAAGGCCCTCCATGGCTGACAATCAATCAGACTCTGTCCCTACCCCCACCCCACCATTTCCCCCATCCAAGCCCTGGCACTCCGAGCAGCCTCGTGCAAATCTGAGCTCCCTCCAGCCCAGGCTGGACCTGCAGCTTTCAGCTCCTTGGCTCCAGCTCCCACCTGCTTTCCTTGGAGAAGGAGCTGCCTGAGACACAGAGGGATGTTCATTGATTGTCAGCCAACAAAGCCAAGGGAAGGCACAGCTCCATCAAATGCAGAAGTCATTCTTCTCCCTGGCTCTGCCCTGGCCCTGATCCCCACAGCCTGTCCTGTGTCCTTCATCCCTCATTTGCCAGGCACTTTCTGGGACAAGGGAGCTCTGCTCTGGCTATGGAGGGAGGTCCAAGTGCAGCCACTGGAGAGGGAACCACAACTCATCAGGTTTGTGCCCTTTGAGGAACCAGGAATTGGTGAGACTCAGAGGCACATAAAGGTTTCTCTTCATGACCAACATAAAAAATGTGAATGTGGTAAAATTTATGAAACAGCAAAACACTTTCCTCAGCTCCTTTTGATATCCCAGAAACATCTGACATGTTCACCACCAACAAAGGATTGCCATACAGGAAGGATTTTAGACAAAGACATAAGAAGAGGTGATAGAAAAGATAAAACTAAAACTAAGATGTTGACCAAGGAGGTATTTAAACTTCTGAAAGATTGGGATACTCCCCAAGTATCCCAAAGAACCTCAAAGCATGAAGCCAGTCAAGGCAGATGCATTGGAATGACCAGAGAACATCTGCAGGAGGAAAACTGGGAGCAAGAGGAAGGACAAAGCTCCAGCTGCTATAAATGAAGAGATGTCGTTAGACATGGCCATTTAAACAACAGAGCTGAAAACACCTTAAGGAAGGTGGTCATGTAATATTAGAGTGAATGTTAGTGCCAGAAGTAGAGGGGAAGATCAGTATTTTTCGTTCTGCCATCAGGAGAAGAATCCATGAGATCCAGGAAATTCCTGTTCCTCCCAGGAAAACTTTGCCATTTTTTCAAAACTCCAATGACCCAGATAAAAAAGATTTGCAAGGATATTATGAAAGTAATAGGTATTAAAGCCTGTGCCCCTTTCCAGGCAGACATCAGTTGTGTGCCCATGAACAGGCAGTGCCACTTGTGCCCTGAGGTGCCCAGCTGGGATTGGATTTCTCCGAGAGCACCTGAGGGAGAGCAGAGCACCTTGCAAGCTGCAGGTCCCTGCCAGCCCCACAGGGCTCCTGTCCCATCAACATCTGCTCTGCTCCAGTGTGAAACAGGGCCCAGCATGGTGCCGGGATCATCAGAGAGCTGAGGTGTGTGCTGGAATTCAATGGCCTCCCCATGCCGCAGCAGCCCTGCATTTCCCTGCTCCAGCCTTGGTCACCAGCACAGCCATGGAGGCTCTTTGGGCTCCTGACTGTTCCTGCAGCCCCCAAGGGCAGCTGAGCTCTGCCTGTGGCACAGTCAGCCCTGGCCAGCGCAGGCCATGCTCAGCAATTGCTTGTGTGTGCCTGGCCTTGCTGTCAGCCCCGGCAGCGGCTGCGTGGCCCCTTGGTGGCCCTGTGCTGGCCCAGCCATGGTGGCCCAGCCCCTGTGCAGGCCCAGCCCAGGCCAGGAGCATTGCGGCTGGGAACGGCCCCTGTGCCGTGGTGCCCACAGCAGCCTTGGGGCTCTGTGCCCCATGGCCTCCCTGCTGGGCAGCCTCTGCCAGCTCCTGCACAGCCCCTGGCACCTGTGGGCCTGCACAGACAGCCCTGCCCCGGGCTCTGCCGGCCTCTGGGCCAGCAGAGAGGCCAGCCAGGGCTGGCCATGGCCGGGAACAGGCCCTGAGCCCCGCAGGAGGATGGAGCTGGGCCACAGCCAAACTCAGCCCAGGGCAAAGCTGGGCTCAGCAGCCAGGGCTGCCAAGGGCTGGGCACAGAGGCTGGCGGTGACAAATGTCCTGGGCCCCCTCCCTGCTCTGTCCGTGCCCCCAAGGGCACAGAGCAGCCTCCTCTCTGGGGCACTTGCCTGTTTTCAATGCCTTGCACAGGCGCTGGCCCTGCCCCACAAGGCCTGGCCTGAGTCCTGCCCCTGCACGCTCAGCCAGGCTGAGATGGACACTGATGGTTTCTGGGGCAGGCTCTCTGAGCCCAGCCCAGCTCCCTGCAAGCTCTGCCAGCTGCCCTGAGCTCTGGGCAGCACCAAGGGCCTCTCCCCAGCCCAGCCCAGCCGGCTCTGGCCCCACAGCTCTGCTCAGGCCAGGCTGCTCTGGCCACTGGCCCCACGGCCTCAGCCCCTGCCAAGGGCACAGCAGCAGCTGCAGCTCACACAGGACTCAGCTCCAGCCATGGGGGAAGGTGCTGGGCCAAGGCCAAAGGAGGCTCCCTTGGTGCCCTGCTCCCCTCTGGCTCAGGTGCTGAGAGCTCTGCAGCCCCTGCTGCCATCCCATGTGCCCAGGGCAGCACAAGAGCCCCGGCCTTGGGGCCCTCAAGAGCTGCTCCTGCTCCAGGCCCAGGGCCCATCCCAAAACTGGGGCAGCCACAAAGCTGTGCCCATTGCTGATCATTGCTGCTCTGATGGGGATGGACCCTCAGCCCCTTGGAGGTTGATGATGAATTTTCCTCCTGCAGATGCCTCTTCTTTCTTGAGCTCTTCAGTTCAGGAATTCAGTGAGAAAAGCTCATAAACATTTGTTCAACATGCCCAAAGAAGAAAAGCCATTTGGAATAACAGAAGTTTTCAACTTTTCTGTAATTAATTAGACAGATATCTGAAGTGTATTCAAAGTGTATATACCGTCTTGAAAACAATGCAGAGAGAACAGTTTGTTCTGTTTAATTTTTTCTCCTGTTTATAGATTTATATCAGCAATGTCCAGTTGATATTGACCCCCAGCACCTTCTAATGCAGACTGAATAGCAATGAAAATCAAGATCCTACATGGCTGAGAGTCAATCAGACTGTGTCTCCTGCCCCCTCCCCACCATTTCCCTCATCCAACCCCTGGCACTCCTATGGACCAGGAATGGTGTGGCCAGCAGGACCAGGACAGCAATTCTTCCCCTGTGCTCAGCACTGGTTGGGCAGCACTTTGGGTGCTGTGTCCAGTTCTGGGACCCCAAATTTAGCAAGAACGTGGAGGGGCTGGAGTGTGTCCAGAGAAGGGCAACAAGGATGGTGAAGGGTCTGGAGCAAAAATCCTGTGAAGAGAGGCTGAGGGAGCTGGGGTTGTTTATCCTGGAGAAGAGGAGGCCCGGGGGAGACAAGGTGGTGTCAGGGCACAGGTTGGACTTGATGATCTCCAAGGTCTTTTCCAGCCTTACTGATTCTTGGATTCTCTGAAACCACGCTTGGAGCAGTTCCACAATGAGCCCTGGGCCTCCTCTTCAGAAGCTCCAGCAGCCCAGGTCACTCAACTTCTCCTGCCAGCACCAAAGCCCATCCTGTCATTCCTGCAGAGCCTCTGCAGCTCCTCCTCATTGCCCAGAACAGGGAGCCCCACATGCAGACACAGCAGCCCAGATGTGCCCCCCTGGCCTGGGGTGCCTCTGGCAAGGGAGCAGCACCAGGCACTGCAGGAGCCTGCAGACAATTCCTGCAGCACTTGGAGGATGATCCTGCTACCCAAGGGACGTTCCTGTGGTGCCAAGTCAGGAACTGCAATGGGGAGTGGGGCCAGAGAGGAAAGGGCAAACAGGGATGGGCTGTTTGCAGGGGAGGGAACAGAGATGGGGAATAGGAAGAAATCTGGATCAGGGATGGGTAAAGAAAGCAGAGGTGAAGCCAGGGAAATGCTTGTGGCAGTTTGGGGGTGGCTGCCAGGCAGCCCTGGCTCTGAGCAACAGCGTCTGCAGTGGGACAGGAATCTCCCAGCTGATGGGAACAAACTTTCTGGCTGACTGCAGAGGCCAGGACAAAGCTGAGTGGTTTCCCTGGTGTCCCCCAGCCCTTGCTGGCCCCAGGGGCTGATGGCATTTGTGCTCCCTCAGGTTCATGTCCCCACAGCAGCAGCATGGGGGTGCTCCTGCCTGCTCTGTGCAATGCAAACAGGGGCTGAGCCAGTGCTGCCGTGTCTGTGCCTGCAAGGATGCGGCACCTCTGTGAGCTGGGGGAGAGGCCAGGGCTGCAGAGGGCGGATGTTGTTGGCAGCTCCATGAGGATGCTCTGGGACGCTGCCCTGGGCTGTGCAGCACCCTGGGGATGGATCAGCCCCTGCTCTGCTGCTCCTTCCCGTCTCCCCCAGGGCCCTTGCAGAGCCCCAGCCATGCTGTTTGCCCCCAGCCTGCCCACGGCCAGCCTGGGGCTGCTCACCCTGGGGCTTTTCTGTGCTGAGCATTGGCCTGGCCGTGTTCTTGAGAGAGCCTGGGCAAGGAGCCTGGAGCCCCCAGGGCCTGGCCTGAGGCGTCAGTGCTGCCCCAGCAGTGCCCATGGCCTGTCCCTGCTGCAGCCCCGGCACTGCCACCCCCAGGACTGTGCCCGGCCCCGAGAGCACTCAGGCCCTGCAGCAACACCAGGGCCACCAGGGCAGCGGGGCAGGGCCACGGCAGCAGCACTGGCAACACCAAGTGCTGCTGCTGCTGCTGCTGGGCACAGCTGCTGGGCCAGCACTGATCTGCCCTAGCTCTGCACACAGACATTGCTGCTGCACCTCCAGAGAAGGCAACAAAAGGGGCATCTCTGCCAAAAACTCTGCTGGGAGATTCTAAATTCGTCTAAAGCCACTGAGAGCACAGCTCCTCATTGTCACAGTCTGCTGCCACTGAATGTGGAGAGAAAAAAGTCAGAAATAGCAGAAACAATGATCTAGCTTTAGGAAGAATATTATAAAAAAAAAAAAAAGACAGGGAAATCAAAGAACCAAACCAACAGAACTATCAAAGATTGATTTTGTTACAAGTGATTTGCAGAAATTGGCCAGCAGTTTAATGCTTCCTAAGATGTCCAGTCATCAGTCTCCTCACTGCAGCCTTGAGCTCCTGGTTCCTCAGGCTGTAGATGAGGGCATTCAGGGCTGGAGGCACCACCGAATACAGAACTGACACCAACAGATCCAGGCATGCAGAGGAAATGGAGGAGGGTTTCAGGTAGGCAAGTACTGCAGTGCTGAGAAATGCATTTCTCCTGCATTTTCCCTTCTCAGATTCTTTCAGTCATCTCCTCAGAGGTACAGTTTGTTCTGGTGCTTTTCATGAACTGATTGTACTCTTGATTTAGATGGAGACTGTGGAATTGTTTTCAGATGTAGAAGAATCTGGACTGAAGACAGAAACAAACTCCCTGTCAGCCCATTCTCATCTTCTAGATCATTTTCAAGATGTCCTTGGGGGTGTTGGAATGATTATCACACAGCTCTCCACTTCTGGCTGCAGGCTCTAGAGTTTGTTTCTCTGCATTCAGTCAGGCTTGCATTCCCTAAGAGTTCTTGGTAGCCTGTCATGTTTGCTTAGGGTAGAACAGTAACAATGAAAACCTTACCAATGGCACAACTGCCCAGCCCACAAGGAAAAGAAAAGAACAAGCTGTCAAATTCTTCAAATATTTCTCCTGCTTTGCTGCAAGTGTTGTGCTGCACCCACAATGTGGAAAGCTGCAGTTGGTGGCACACCTTGTGACAGAAGCTGCACCTCATTTTCTGGGAAAGGTTCTTGGAAAAAGCAAACAGGACTGAGGAGAAGATTCTGGAAAAACTGAAAGAGCTTTTAAGAAATTAAATGAAAATTGAAACAATTCAAGACGTTTTTCTCAATTTATTTTTATGCTCCCCTTTTCCATCTTGCACTAGTTGTCCATCCCATTAATTCCAAACAGATCTCACTTCTAAGATCCATGAGTTGGCAAGTTTTAGACATTTTAAGATACCATGACCTACACACAGTTTGGCTTCCCCTGTTTTTCTTGGAAATCAATGCTGGAGAGGTAAGTGCAGTGCTTGGGTCAGGTACAAATTCTGCATTCAGGGAATGCGCTCTGGGAGTGTTTGACCCTGAGCAGGGACAATGCACAGCAGGGACCAAGGGGATTCCTGAGCCACTGTGCAGGAGTCCAGACTCTGGCTCTTGGCTGAACTCGGCAAAGTTCCCGTGTTTGCAGAGGCTCAGGGGCTGCCCTCGGGGAACGTGGGGCTCGGGGCGGGGGCGAGCGGGCAACGGACAAACAGACACGGGGACAAACGGCCCCGGAGCTTCAGTTGCAGCAGCGGCGGCAGCGGCAGCATCAGCGACAGAAGAAACTTGAGAGTCTCTTCTCCTCTCCCTCTCCCGCTGACCCGTACCTCTCCCACTCTCCCTTTCCCGGTCTCCCCTCCTCTCCCCGCCTCCCTCTCCCCGTGCCCGGCCGGGCCATGCCCCCGGCCCGCCCCCCGCCCCGGGCGGGGCTGCCCCGTGCCCGCCCCCGGCCGTCCCGCCGCCACCTGGCCTCAGCCCGGCTCTGGCCGTGCTGGCGCTGGCGGTGCTGGGCGGGCGTCAATGCCTGGGGCTGGGGCGGCATCGCCGGCTTTTGGCTCCGCCTGGCCCGAGCCCGGCCCCGGCCCCGGCCCCGACGCAGGGTCCAGTCCCGGCCCCGACACCGACCCCGACCCCGACCCCGGCCCCGGCTCCTCCCGGGGCCCGCGGAGGACACAGGCGGCGTTGCCTCTCCCGCCGCCTCCGCTGCGGCTTGCCCGGCCCCTGCTCCGCCGCTCGGCAGCGCAGCCGCCGGCCCCGAGCCTCCCGTGTCGCGTTGCAAAGAGCGAACGCCGGGGGATGGCCGGGCCGGGGCGGGTGAGGGGCACTCGGGGGCCGTTGCTGGCCCCGGGCCGAGCGCTGACAGCCGCGTCCCGCCCGCAGGGAAGGCGCAGGAGGCCCTGCAGGAGCGCTACCGCCTGGGTTCCCTGCTGGGGCGCGGCGGATTCGGCAGCGTCTGGTCGGGGACGCGGCTCTCGGACGGCGCCCCGGTGAGCGGCGGGGCCGGCGGCAGGCGGAGGAGGAGGGGGCGCAGGAGGAGGAGGAGGAGGATGGGGCTGGGCAGGGGGGGCGTTGAGCTCAGCCCGCTGCTCCCCTTGGCTTGCAGGTCGCCATCAAAAGGGTGCCACGGAATCGCATCCGGCACTGGAGCGAGCTGGTGAGTGAGCCGGGACAGCGGGAGAAGCCGGGCCATGCCGGGCGGGGATGAGCCGAGCCCCGGCATGGTGGAAGCCGCCAGGACGTCTCGAGGGGGAGCGGGCGTGGGGCCGGCGCAGGGCGCAGAGCATCCCGGGCTGGCTGAGGGGTTGCCCAGCCCTGGCCCGGCATCAGCCCCACTGATGGCATCGTGCTCCTCCCGCAGCCCGACGGCACCAGCGCTACCCTGGAGGTTGTGCTGCAGGACAAGGTGTCCACTGGCTTCCCCGGTGTCATCCAGCTGCTGGAGTGGCTTGAGCTCCCCAGCGACATTGTCATGGTGCTGGAGCGGCCAGAGCAGTCTCAGGACCTCCTGCATTTCATTCAAGCACGGGGGTTCCTGCGCGAGGAGGTGGCGCGTCCGCTGTTCCGCCAGGTGCTGGAGGCCGTGCGGCACTGCACCAGCTGCGGGGTCCTCCACAGGGATATCAAACCAGAGAACATCCTGGTTGACCTGGCCACCGGGCAGGCAAAGCTGATCGACTTTGGCTGTGGCACCTACCTGCAAGACACAGCCTACACTCACTTTGCAGGTGAGCCTACACAGGGCTGTGCTCCCGCTCCTGGCATCTCATGGCCCAACATCTCTCAGCCCAAGCTGGGTGGGGCAGTGGGGATTCTCCCTTTTGCTGCCACTCAGGGGACTGAATCTGCAGCTGAGTTGCTTTAGAGCAGGGCTGGGTGGGGAGCCATCTTCCAGCCCTGCTGGCAGGCTTTGCCCACCACTGTGCCCAGGACTGGGGCTGGGCTGGGACAGCCAGCCTGACAAAAACAGCCGTGGGTGGGGGTAGCAGAGAGGGAGGTCGGAACCTGTGTCCCAGCCGGTTTGTGTGCAGGCAAGAGGAAGGGCTTGGACTGCTCCACTTGCCCTGTTTGTCTTGCCTTTATAATATGTTTGGGGCAATGCAGGCAGGGAGAATGAGGGCATGGTTTTTCCCCAGCACGCAGTGGGTATTTCCTTTGCATGTCATGGGCAGGCCTAGCCAGGGCTTCCACTGTCCCCTTCCCACACCAGTGGCTTCTTTTGCAATCCCAAGTTTGTACACCAGTCCCAGATGCTGGTGAGAGGACAGTGGTCACCCTGTGTGCACTGATGCAGCCCCCGCACGCCCAGGGATGCTGGGGCCAGGCTCTGGGAGCAGCAGCATCCCCCTGATGAACTCCATCTGTATTCCACAGGAACACCATCATACAGCCCCCCGGAATGGACCCGCTTTGGCTGGTACCATGGCGAGCCAGCTACCATCTGGTCCCTGGGCATCCTGCTGCACGAGATGGTCTGTGGGAAGATGCCTTTCAGGAGGGGCTGGAACTTCAGCTGGGGCCAGCTCTCACTGCCACAACGGCTCTCTCCAGGTGGATCCTCTTCTCTGGGCATGGGTGCAATACCAGTGCTGGGAGACAGCAGCGGGCTCGGGAGCGTCCCGCTCTGGCAGCTGCTGAGGAGGTGGCACATGTCCTGCTCTCCTCCAAAACCAAGAATTGATGGGAAAGTTTAGGCCCAGCTCTGAGCACATCCAGCATGGCCTGGGCATGGGAATAGTGGGGCAAAGCCAACAGGAGCCTTCTCCAACTGACGGGCATTTTCTGGTTTCTCTCCCCAGAGTGCCAAAATCTGATCGGGTGGTGTTTATCCATGCACTCCTTGGCCAGACCCTCATTAGAAGAGGTGTTCTGTCATCCTTGGATGCAGGATATTCCTCTGCCATAGAAGAAGGGAGAGAGCCACAGGCACACTTTGATCCAGGGCCCTGGTAAGTTACAGCTGCACACATGCCTTGGCAATGAGAAGCAAAGGAACCCAGCCCGTGTCACTGCACCAGGGTCATGGGATGGGAACACGCAGCCCTTGTGCTGGAGCTGAGCTGCTCTGCCCAGCCCTGGCGGCTGTCATCCAAGCAGGTTTTGCTTGTCCTGGTTCCCTGACAGCTGGGGCCCTGGGCAGAGCCCTGACAGCCTGGTCTCACCCCAGGGAAGGAGAAGGAGCTCCCAGACAAGCTGTACCAGGTGGGGCTGCTGCTGCAGGAGACAGCGAGGATGACATCAAGGATGACAACGTCTCCCTGGACCTGGCCACCAGCAGTTGAAGGTGATGCACTATGATTGTGGCACCTTCTTCAAAGCCAAACTCCACAGGGAGTTTGCAGATGAGTCCACACCTGGGGAAATGCTCCCAGATTTGGGCATTGCCCACCCTGGCCTGGAAGCAAAGGTTCCCCCTTTGCTGGGGCAGATGGAACTAAATCTTCAGTCAGCTGCCCAGCTGCTTTTTTGGCAGGGTTGGTGGGATGGGCTGGGGTGGGTACGAAATGGGAGTGGGCTCCTGGCCCTGCCAACAGCCCCCAGCACCCACCGTGCCCCGGGCTGGGGCTGGGGCAGCCAGCCCAACACAAACAAACCCCCATGGTGGGAGCAGAGGTGGGACTCCAGAACCTGTGCAGGGGCTGCTTTGCTGTGCAGGCAAGGAAGGCCTTGGGCTGCTCCACTGCCCTTGTTTGCTTTGGGATCACTGTTATTTTGGGGGGCAGTGCAGAGGGAAAGAGAGAAAGTGTGGACCTCCCTCACCCATGGCTGGATTTTTCCCTAGCATGTAGGGGTTGGGCCTTCCTCAAGGCCCTGACAGAGCTAAGAGTTTTGACCTTTCTTCTTCTTTTCCCTTTTTGTCTCTAACCTCTTTTCAACAACTTGTTTGTTTTTTTCTAGAGGAAGCATTCTAGGTGGTCCAGTCTGGATTGGGAAGTGCTTGGGACCAGCTGCAGCGTGGATGGGCCGTGCCCTTGGAGCAGGCTGAGGACATCGTTTGGGACCAGCTTTTCTTCCAGCCGTGGATGGTGTGAGGTGGGTGCCCGTCTGCTTGGCAGGGTGGGATCAGAGCTTTTGGGAGATGGCAGCGAGCACAGGAGCATCCTGCTCTGGGCAGCTGCTGAGCAGGTGGATGTGCCATGGCTGGCTGCAGGCTGGGCACATGTCCTGCCCTCCTGCCCTGCTCCCAAAGGCAGCACTGATGGGCAGCTCTGGGCACAGCTCTGAGCCCGGCCAGCACGGCCTGGGCACTGCGGGCAGCTGGGACAAGGGGACAGGAGCCCTCAGCTGACGGGCAGTTTCTGCTTTCTCTCCTTGCAGCCAGGCTCTGCAGATGCTGAGGCTGCTCTGGGCTCTGCCAGGGCTCTGCTGGAGCTCAGCACCGGGCCAGAATTAGCCAAAGAAGAAATGGTGTCACCTGCAGCACAGACTTGCTTGAGCATTTTGACAACGCAGCTCAAGTTTGCAGCGTGGACACCTCCAAGGGAAAACATGACACCTCCCAAAAATTAAACTTGTTCAATACCTTCTGAAATCAAATCAGTCTGGGATGACTCCAAAAGACATTTTTCAGCTTGCTCAAGATGTAGCTCAGCCCTTCTCTGAACAGTTCTCTCCCCCACCTGCCTTTTACTTCTCAACTGCTCCCTTTTTTCCCCCAGTGAATTCCCAGCCCATCGCAGTCTCCTTTACTTGCTGGCCTTCTGTGTTGCCCCTGACCACAAGGAAGGCCGAGCCCCAGGTTTAGGGACTCATGCTGTCACTGGCTGAGGAGCAGCAATGTCTCAGAGGTCCAGTGGGATTTTAGTGTCATTCAGAGCCACTCTCCAGCCCTCAGCTCTCCTCACTGCTGAGTTCCCACTCCCTTTTCTTCATCCTTGCAGCAGGATGAGCTCTGTGAATCCCCTTGAGCCTCCCCACTCTTCCCAGCCCACGCAGCCACCTCAGTGAGGCTGAAGCTAAAGCATCTCTGTCTCCTCTGGCACACCAGTCCAGTCCCCTGTGTGGGGAGCCCCAGCCCCAGAGCACAGCACACAGCAGTGCAGTCCGGGCTGGAGCAGCTGCCCTGCAGCCCTGGCTTGGCTGTTTGTGGCAGCCGAATGCTCCCTGTTTCCAGCTGTCCCTGCAGGATGGCCCCAGGGCAGAGCCCAGCCAGGCTCCCACTGCACCCCTGGAGCTTGGGGCAGACAGTGCTCCCAGAGCTGAGGTTCATGGGGAGCACCCGGAGCTGTGCCTCGCACTCAGTGCTGGCAAGTGTTGTGTTCTCATCTCCTGCAGCCTGAGGGGAAAACAACCTGTGCTGCCAGGCCAGCACTGCCCCTCTGGGCAGGGACAAGGATGAAGGGCTTTCCCATTCCAGAGCAGCTGGTACTGAGCCCTGGCAGGGCTGGAGCTGGGTCTGGCCTGCTGTCCGGGACTCGCTGCCCACCAACCGCCCCCACCCACCACGCTCTGTCCTCCAGAGACAGAAGGGTCTGTGTGTGCCAGGGGCTCTTGGGTGTCTCTGTATCCATAGACAGAAGGGTCTGTGTGTGCCAGGGCTCTTGGATGTCTCTGTATCCATGGACAGAAGGGTCTGTGTGTGCCAGGGGCTCTTGGATATCTCTGTATCCATGGACAGAAGGGTCTGTGTGTGCCAGGGGCTCTTGGATGTCTCTGTATCCATGGACAGAAGGGTCTGTGTGTGCCAGGGCTCTTGGATGTCTCTGTATCCAGGGACAGAAGGGTCTGTGTGTGCCAGGGGCTCTTGGATGTCTCTGTATCCATGGACAGAAGGGTCTGTGTGTGCCAGGGCTCTTGGATATCTCTGTATCCATGGACAGAAGGCTCTGTGTGTGCCAGGGGCTCTTGGATGTTTCTGTATCCAGGGACAGAAGGCTCTCTGTGTGCCAGGGGCTCTTGGATGTCTGTGCAACCATGGACAGAAGGCTCTGTGTGTGCCAGGGCTCTTGGATGTCTCTGTATCCATGGACAGAAGGCTCTGTGTGTGCCGGGGGCTCTTGGATGTCTCTGTATCCATGGACAGAAGGGTCTGTGTGTGCTAGGGGCTCTTGGATGTCTCTGTATCCATGGACAGAAGGGTCTGTGTGTGCCAGGGGTTCCTGGATGTCTCTGTATCCAGGGACAGAAGGGTCTGTGTGTGCCAGGGTTTCCATAATGTCTCTGTATCCATGGGTATGGGAGAACATGGACAGTGAAAGTGTCAGTCACGTTGCTTGCACACTCCTTACTTTGTGTACAAGACACATCCATGCACACCCCCACATATTGGTATATTAATAAGATAGGGATGGATAGAGACTTCGCACAGAGCTCCAACTTTGGCATAACTCACCCTTTAGCCAGAGACCAGGGGATTTTTTTCCCAGCTCTGTGTGAGAAGATGTCCAAGAGCTGAAGGAGCAGCATTCAGAAGCAGTTTCAGGATTTCTAGGTAGGAAGTGGAGCTCACAACCATCCATATAACTTGCCATATTCATTGGGATGGGCTGCTGCTTCTTTAGGAATATGGCCCAATGCAGACGTGAGACTTGGAAAAATCCCAGCTCTCTGTGGGTTTGTGCAAAAGCGGGAGCAGCACAAACACTTTGTGCCTGCCTGGGGGACACAAGGTCCAAGGAGGTTTGGTGGCAGAGGGTGACCTGGGCTGGTGGCAGGCAAAGTTCCATTCCATGACATTCTCAGAGTGGCACAGGACAAAGGTCCAAGTACCCCCAACCCCACTGATGAAGTCCTTAGAGTGCTGCACATCCTCTAGGAAAAGCTGCTGTCAGACAATCCACTGGGATTTATAACTTTCATTTGCAACACTTTAAATCCAAATTTCCAACTGCCATATTTTTACACTCCAGACACAGTAATGCATAAATGCATAATAGATCTTTCAATTTCCTATTGATTCAATCACAATTTAGAATAACATAGTATTGCAAACAAAACCCTGAATGTTTTAAAAAAGGGATGCTGAGGTCAGTAAGATGAATCCATGCCATCAGAACATTTACAGAGTAACTGATTTCTCTTCTTAAAAAGATCAGTTGCCTCTTAATCCAAAGTTACCAAGGATTTTCACTACACATTTGTTTTTTGGTTTTATCTTTCATATTTTTTCTTTTCTTTTTTGTCCAGTGTTTTTAACAGAGAACTCGTCCTACAAAAGGAATGTACAGCAAAATGAGATACATTTCTGATAAACAATGAAAACGTAGGCTCCTCCTCTGTTTCCTTTTCTCTGGATACCCTGAAGAAAAAAATCTAGCAGATATGAGCAGAGGTGTGAAGTGTTTCATTTGGACTGAGCTGGAGTTCAGCACTGCTGACATCCTGATCCAGTCAAGAGCTGCAGAATTCTGTTGCACATCTTGAACTCTGTGTTTGCTGGCACAGCACCCGCAGTGCCGATGCAGCAATGCACATGAATAACTCTGTTATTCCCTCTCAGAATTCGGGCTCTGCCCCAGCACGAGGCGCTGCAGCCCTTTGCTCCTGGTTCCCGTGTGGAGCAGCTCCCTTCCTGCTGGCTGAGCTGCTCAGGCAGAGCCCGGCAGCTCCTGGCCCTGCAGGGCTGAGGCTTTTCCCCACTGCTGGGCACAGACTGATGGAGCAGCACTGCTGAACACAGGGGCACACAGAGGGACCAGCAGCAGCTGCCTTTGGCCACCTGAGGCTCCAAGGCCCAAACTCTGAGCAGCCAGGGCTGGCAGAGACTCGCAGGCTCCCTGGTGGCTGTGCTGCCCCACTTGTGCCCGGCCCAGCTTTGCTTGGGGCACAGGGAGAACAAGGGGCAGCTCCCTCCAGCCCAGCCCAGGGACCCCTCCAGCCCCAGGGCTTGGGGCACTGTCAGCACCTGCTGCTCCAGCCACCGCTCCTGCTGGCCCTGACAGCAACACCCAAACTGGGGCTGATCCCGAGGGAGCAGCAGCAGGGCCTGGATCTGATCCCTGACTCTGGGACACGGCTGGACAAATGGCTCCACAGCAGCAGCAGCAGCACATGGAGCTGACTTTCAATGTCGCCTTAACTTTTTAAGATTTTCTAAGTGTTCTGATGTTTGCATTCTTGTACCAAACTTTCTCACACACTTTCTGTAAACAACTTATTGTTTTGCATTATTTTATGGAGGAGGAGAAACTTGATGGACTGTTTGTTTGTCCTCGGAGAGGTGGCACTTTCACCCTCCAATCCACTGTCATATTTGGAAATCTATAAATGTTGGAGTAAATAAATAAACCTGCCCTTTTTCCTGCCTTGAGACCAACAGCGTCTCTGCGTCGTGTTGTCTTGTGTCCTATAGTGACATTTCAGCACAGCCCCTGCCACTCTTCCCTCCTGTGTGCAGCAGTGTCACAGCAGCCTGAGGCACCTGGGAGCCCCCAGTGCCAGCAGGGACTTGAGATGACAGCCCTGGGCTCCTGGAGATTGTGCAAGGAACAGAGCTGGGGACTCCCTGTCCATGGGGAGCTTCCAGATGGAAGAGGCTGCTGTGCCCAGGCAGCTCCAAGGCCACAGCAAGGAGAGTCTCGACCACTGGACCTGTGCCAGTCCCACAGTCCTGGGCAGCAGCCACCGAGCCCTGGGGGAACAGAGGGCACAGCAAGAGGGACAAAGCCAAGCAAGGCCAGAGACTGGAGAGAGCCAGAGCTGGGAGCAGGAACAGCTGCTCCATTGCACTCTTGGAGAAAGCTCTTGGCTGGTTCACAGCACTGAAAGCCATGAAGGACACAGAGGAGGCCTCACCAAACAATGCTCCTGTTTCCACACCCTCCCCTCCCCGTGTCCCAGAAGGAATTGGATGGACTGTGTTTTTCTCTCCAAGTCGTCTCGTTCAGCATGAGCAGCTTAGCACCAGGAGCTGAAGGAGCTGCAGCCATAGGCCACAAGAGCTGAGCAAGAGGAGACTTTCTGAGCAAATGAGTGCTGCTAACCTGGACCTAACTGAATTCAGCAGATAGAATCCTGGAATCACAGAATCCTTTCTGTTGGAAAAGACCTCTGAGCTCATCCAGTTCAGCCGGTCACCCAGCAGTGCCAAGCCCAGCACTAAACCATGTCCCTGAAGTGCCAAGGCCTGAACAGCAGGCCCTGAGCCAAAGGTGGCCTCTGGATGAACCTTTCAACCAAAGGTTATCTTTGTATCTGCTCATTAATGAAATATGCATGGTCATTAGCATTGTGATAGATGTAGCTGACACATGTATTGATCTTTTTGTATTTGCAAGCCAGACAGGGCCATGAAATCTGACATCTGGCCCTGTTTGGGGCTGAAGGATCAAAGTCAGCTCCCTTGGTTCCTCCTTGAGCCCTGGCCAGGCTTTGGGAGGAACCCAAGAGCAGGATGAAACCAGATGTTCCCACACTAGAAGTGCTGTCAGTTTGTTCATTCAGCACTGTCAGAGCTGGGCCCTCTCACAGCGGGCTTGGAGCCTCACCTGTGGCTGGAGGCACCTGCAGGAATTCCCAGTGTCCAGGAGTGGCTCTGCAGCCCTTGGCTGGGACAGCTTCCCCCGCTGCTGTGTGGATCTGGGGGATGCTGAAGTCTGAGGGTAACAGGTGCTGGATCTTTCTTAATCACTGCTGCAATCTTTGGTTCTGTTGATTGGCTGCATTGCTGAGCTGCTCCTTTTGTGATGCTTTGCTGCTTTGAGCTGCAGTAAATGACAATGATTCCTTCAGTTGGAAGGAGTGTGTCTTTGGTGCTGACCCTGCCCACTGGTAAAACAAAACTGGCACAGTCGGGCCAGACGACAAGAAAATGTCATTTTTAAATGTAAATATGAGGAATCGGTCCCATCAGAAATTCCCAGATGGGAAGCCCTTCACTGGAGTTGGCTGGCTCTGGAGTGGGCTGAGGTCAGAGCAGATGTGAGCAGTGGGGCAGCTGGTTAAAAGAAGCCGAACCCCTGGATGTCTTAAAATGCATCCAATAATTGCATACGGAAAAAGGAAAAAAACTTGCGTTTTTGGAAGACAAGGGTGAATTTTGTTAATGACACATTGGAAACAGCACTAACTGAAGGAAAAACTGTTGTTGGAACACTCCCACATGGAGTGACAGAAGAAGGTTTCAATCTTGAGCTCAGGTTTGTTTGTGCAAGTGATATAATAATAATAATTATATATAACACAATAATCTATATTTATATCTGTATAATTAAAAATTGATAATGTGAAATAAGGCTGACAATAATTTGTCAGCTTTGGCTGCTCACTGTAAACACTAAATACCCTAGAGAAAAGGACTGGCCAAGACCCAAATGTCAGTGGTAAACTTTGTGAATTGTGTGTAATGAATAAAGGAGGAAGGGATGAAATTGACATTTTTTTATAGGATTTGTTTATACTGTGATGCGGAATGCTTTGTCTGTTACTGTAAAAAATACAGTGATTAAGACTGCTGGGTTTTTCATATCCCAGACCACCTACAAGCTGCAGCATTGGTTGAATGGGTGAAGGTTTGTTAAAAGAGCAGTTGACAAAATGAGGAGATGGGAACCTGTCCCCATGGAGACCCCATCTCCCAGATGTGCTCCATGCCCTTAACAATGGCCCACTGGGGAAATGGAATCCCCTGGCTGTGCACGGCTGCCCCCAATTTACATTAACAAGCTAAATTGATTATTAGATGAAGTAAAAAATGATGCTGTGAAAATATCCAATAGTACTTCCTGTGAGCTCCAACAAACACAAATGGGGCTCTGCAGAACCACATGGCCTTGGATTATCTGCTTGCTGGCCGGGGAGGAACCTGGGCTATTGTAGGACAGGAATGTTGCAGGGATGTTTATCAGTGCTGGGTTTGAGGTCCAGCAATCAGGAATCTCCTTGATAGAAAGATCAGGAGAAGAGTGGCAGAAAGAAGAAAATTCTTCCTGGTGGGACTGGCTCCCAAATTGGAGGCTGCTGTGAAATGCATTCATGGCAGTCACTGTGATCATTGCGGTGTGAGCACTTGGTGTGTTATGGTTCCATGTTAGAGTTGTTGTGACACCTTGTGCTGGAAATGGAGTACTGAGATTTGTCTAAAAAGAGACACAGTCTCAAGAAAAAGTGGGCTATAATAAAGAACATAGAGAATAACAACTAATTAGGGCTGTTTTAGTCAGACCCTGCCTGACTGAAGCCTCAACAACAGGCCCCGAGCCAAAGCTGACCTTTAGATAAACCTTCCAACCAAATGTTATATTTGTATCTGCTCATTAATGAATCATTATTAGCAATATGATCTCTGTATGTGTTCATTGGTGAAACATGGATTTACCTTTCTGTGTTTGGAAACTGGAGAAGGCCCCATCTGGCTTTGTTTGGGGCTGTGGGATCAAAGTCACCTCCCTTGGCTCCTCCTTGAGCCGTGGCCAGGCTTTGGAAGAAGCCAAACAGGAGAATTAAACCAGTTATTCCCACACTAGCGCTGATGTCAGCTTGTTTGTTTAACAGTGTAAAAGCTGTGGCCTCTCACAGTGAGGTTGGAGCCTCACTGGCTGCAAAGGTGGAGGCACCTGCAGGAATTCCCAGTGTCCAGGAGTGGCTCTCCAGTCTGTGGCTGTGAAAGGGTTAAAAGCACTGTGCCCAGGCATACTTGGGCAAGAATAAGAGACATTGCACCCAGTATGGACGCTTGCAAAAATTCAGCCACAAGCTAAAGACACAGGATGAAACTTTGCAAGAAATAGGGAACAAAACTGGCAGGAATGAAGGGCAGAGCTTGCTAAAGCCAGTGAGGAAATTGCTGAAACAGCCAACAAGAGACTGCGCATGCCTAGAGGAGAAAGCTGAAAAGGGCACGGTGATGAAGACGTCCAGCCTTCATCAGGAGACCCCCGAGGAAGACGCAGAGCCTTCCTCAGTGCCACCACCAGTGTGCACTGCACCTGTGCCTCGTGTATGCTAATGATTGTAATGAGTGCTGAGAAATCGTTTATATAACCTCACCTTTTCTGAGGAGAAATATGAATATGCATAGAGTATAACTGTATATTGTAATCTGCTGTGTGCCTGTGTGCGCTGTTAGGAGGAGATATCCCTGCACACCCAGCAGGCTGAATAAAGCAAATCCCCTCCTTGGGCTTTGTCTGGGAAGTGTCTCTTGGCCCGATTTGGGGCCATTCACGTCCATGGGGTTCTGTCAAGTCACAGTGGAACCTTGGTGCCCTGTTGTTGCACAGCCTCACAATGCTCTCCTGCTGCCATGAGGTCCCTCCCTTGGTGACACACTGCAGCCCTGGTTCCATGAGGGGCTCTTGGCTTCCATGGTGCCGGCCTTTTTCACACCTGAGCCTTGCTTCCATGGGTTCCATGGACTGACAGGGGCCCTCTGCATTCCATGGGGCCCAGCTAGATCACAGCAGAGCCTGGCTTTCATCAGGTTCTGATACCTGTTCTGCCAGCTGACTGGGGTGATTTAAAGAACACAGAAACCAATGGGAAGAGTGGTCTTATTTTACTGTGAGTGTTAAGGCAACACAAAAGTTAAATTATGCATTCAATAAAACTACCTGCTTGGCTTTAGCAACAAGCAAAAAGAAGCAAGGTAATGCACTTAATCATTATTATAGGAGAGAAAGGATAGGGATTGAGAAAGACACATCACCAATTGCCTAAATACTTTACCATCATCCAGAGTCTGCAGTTGCTGAAAGGTCCCATTTCACAGCAAGGACCTGGAGAACTCTTCCAAGAGATTGGGAAAATCCCATGTGGTGCATCCACCCATAGGTGAGTTCTCCAAATTTGCTCCAAATGCAGGTCCAGCTTTTATAGGCCCAAATCAGCAAGCCAAAGTCACTTGATTATATTTTTAGCACATAAACTCCTGGGTCTCATGGCACTTTTCCTGGCCAGGAGAGCCAGGGATTGGCCAGAGCACAGTCCTCAGCTTGGAGGGTTTCCTCTAAAATATCCTATAAGCCTCTATTCATGTCAATTGGGGAAATTTCTTAGAATGATGCATTTCTTGCAGGTAACTACACAAGATTATGTGGAAGTCTCCACAGCAGCTGGTTTGGTTTTAAACAGCAGCAGAATCATATGGGTCATCTGTTTTTAGCTCAATAAAACTGATGGTGTTAGTCACATAATGCCCAGGGTTTGTCCTGTAAGTCAGCTCTGGCTGAGGCTGCCACTCAGGCCTGAGCACATCAGAAGCTGAAGTGACCACGACTGGGAATGGCAAAAACACCCCACTGGGACTGGCCCAGAGGCCCCAGGACTCCTTGGCATGGATCACCTCAGGAGACAGCATTTCAGGGAGCCCAAAGGACTTTTGGAAGAGATGCTGTGGAGACAGAAGAATTCCACAGCTGAATCCCTTGCCTGGGCTCCCAGAGGACCCTTCTGCTGTGGGGCTGCTGAGGGTGGAGGAACAGCAGGTACCCATGGCCACCCCAAAACAGGGCCCCGCTGGCAACACGGCACCGAGCGGGACTGCGGGACCCCATCCCTGGGATGAGTCAGGAGCTGCAGAGCTGGGAGTGCTCAGCCAGACCCGCTGACCCTTCAGGAGCCCCACACGGCCAGAGCGTGAGCCCAGCGGGGAGTGGCCACTGACAGGGACTGTGGGGCCTGAACCAAGTCCCAGCCCCACTGAGAGCGGCTGTGCCGGACACGCTGGAACTGCAGGAGCAGCTGGAGTCCGAGGCAGCCAGGTGGTGCCACCATGGACATTCCTTTCTTCCCCCTCAGAAAGGACACTGGGAAGCTGGGGAAGTGTCAAGGAAAGGAGTAGGGATGGTGGAAGCTGTGGAACAGCACTAACAGGAGAATCCCAAACTCTTCTGAGAAAGGAGGGCAGAAATCCCTGGTGTCCAGCATCCTGCCAGAGAAACCCATTCCCAGAACTGCCAACATGAAACCATGCTCCAATTCTCTGGATTGTGCTGCTCCTGACCCACTAACACCTGCCCACCAGAGTGAAGCTCTGAGGTGGGATTGATGGAGGAAACCTGAGCCCTGAGCCATGCCAGGGTCAGTGCCAGGAGCATCCCCTGGCGCTGTTTAACAGCGGCTCTGCAGGACCTGGGGATGCAAACAGGAGGAACCTGAGCACCTCCCACCAGCAGATACCTCAGAGCTTACACAGCAACACAGCCGTGGCTCTTCCAAACTGGATTTAGGAATGGCACACCTACTGCAGCCATGGGATCCAGATCTGCCCAGATCCCTTTGGGACTCCTGCTTTTGGTGTCTCTGCCTCCTCTCCCTGCCCGAAGGAGGCTCCTCTCTGCCCTCTCCCTGCTCTGACAAGACAGCTACACAAATAAAGATGTGGGATTGCCGGTGCTGAGGGGTTGTAGAAGCAGCTTCTCCAGGTCTGGCCTCTTTCCAAAACCCATACAGTCTCCTGCAAGAAGGAACCTCCTTGTTCACCCTCCCCAAGGGTGTCAAGCTCAGGAAGGGATTCCTGACACCCTGTCCAGCTGGGAGAGCTCCTGTGTCTCCATATCAGGGGATAAAACTAAACAAAGGAACCCTGGGGGGACTGAGATTGTGACATGGGGACATCTGCATTTATTTCCCAGTGGCAAATAAAGATTTGGTATGGTGCCAGAGCTTGTTTTGATCTACATCTACCTTTGATAAATGTCCCTCGTCCTGACAGCGACTCCTCTGCAGCTGCTCCGGGAGATCTCCTGGGCCAAGTACAGTAAGAGGAGATGTCAGTGGTGCTGAGGTGCCAAGGGGGCCATTTCAATGCTCGGCTGAATTCCAAGGATAATGTGTTTCCCCAAGGAGGAACATTCCTTTCTGGTAGTCACTGCCCATGAGGGACATTATTCAGTTGCTCCGTTGGGTGAGTTCCAGCTACAGGGAGAGGGAGGAGGAGATGATCCCACCCATGGCTGCTGCTGGGCCCAGACATCTGGGGAGATAAAGCTGAGCCAGAGCTTCAGCCTCTCTCCCAAAATCACAGAATCACAGAATTACTTGGCTTGGAAGAGACGCTAAAGTTCATCTCATTGCACCCCCTGCCACGGGCAGGGACACCTTCCATTATCCCAGGCTGCTCCAAGCCCTGTCCAACCTGGTCTTGGACACTGCCAGGGATCCAGGGGCAGCCACAGCTGCTCTGGGCAAGCTCTGATCTCTGTCCAGGTGGGCAGAGACAGGAACCGAGGGAACGGCTGGAGCTGGGCCAGGGCAGGGCTCGGCTGGAGATCAGGAAAAGCTTCTTCCCCCAGAGGTGGCTTGGGCACTGCCCAGGCTCCCCAGGGAATGGGCACAGCCCTGAGGCTGCCGGAGCTCCAGAGGCCTTTGGACACCACTCCCAGGGCTGCTCAGGCTGCGATTGATGGGGGGTCTGTGCAGGGCTGGGGGCTGGACTTGGTGATCCCAATGGGCCCCTGCCAGCTCAGCCCCTTCTGCAATTCTCACCCTTTGGCTCAGCCTTTGTGTCCCCTCGAGGCACTGGCAGAGCTGTTGGGGACAGGGCAGGAGCAGGGCAGCCCCAGCGTTCCCCTGTGTGTGACACCCCAGCAGTGACAGCCCCAGCGTTCCCCTGTGTGTGACACCCCAACGGTGACAGCCCCAGCGTTCCCCTGTGTGTGACACCCCAGCGGTGACAGCCCCAGCGTTCCCCTGTCTGTGACACCCCAGCAGTGACAGCCCCAGCGTTCCCCTGTGTGTGACACCCCAGCAGTGACAGCCCCAGTGTTCCCCTGTGTGTGACACCCCCGCAGTGACAGCCCCAGCGTTCCCCTGTCTGTGACACCCCAGCGGTGACAGCCCCAGTGTTCCCATCTGTGACACCCCAGCAGTGACAGCCCCAGTGTTCCCCTGTGTGTGACACCCCCGCAGTGACAGCCCCAGCGTTCCCCTGTCTGTGACACCCCAACGGTGACAGCCCCAGTGTTCCCATCTGTGACACCCCAGCAGTGACAGCCCCAGTGTTCCCCTGTGTGTGACACCCCAGCAGTGACAGCCCCAGCGTTCCCCTGTCTGTGACACCCCAGCGGTGACAGCCCCAGTGTTCCCATCTGTGACACCCCAGCAGTGACAGCCCCAGCGTTTCCCTGTCTGTGACACCCCAGCAGTGACAGCCCCAGCGTTCCCCTGTCTGTGACACCCCAGCAGTGACAGCCCCAGTGTTCCCCTGTGTGTGACACCCCAGCAGTGACAGCCCCAGCGTTCCCTCCCTGCAGACGCTCCAAGGGAAGCATCCAGAGCCGCGTCCAGTCCATGGAACTGAGCGGCCACTGCCCAGCCCGGCCTGGGCTGATGTGGATTCCTCTGCACACAGCTCGGGGAAGGTCCCCCTGGCCACCTGCACAGTGCCACAGACAAGTGTGAGACACAGTTACAGAGCTCTGCCCAGAGCTAAAAGGGAGAGTTCATGAAAAGAAAAGAAAAGAAAAGAAAAGAAAAGAAAAGAAAAGAAAAGAAAAGAAAAGAAAAGAAAAGAAAAGAAAAGAAAAGAAAAGAAAAGAAAAGAAAAGAAAAGAAAAGAAAAGAAAAGAAAAGACCCCAACAAAAATAAAACAATAAAAAACCAAACAAAACTGTACCAAAACAAAAAACGCCACCACCACCCAAACAAAAAAAAACAAAAACCAAATAACCACAAAACAATGAAAACACCAATAAAAACAAACAAACCAAAACACAACAAAAAAACAAACCAAACCAAACCAAATAAAAACCAAAAGAAGAGAAGGAGACCTCCCCCCTAGCAGAGCTGTTCCATCATTCACTTGTCACACCTGCACTCACACAAGACCTGGGACTTCAAAAAACTAGGATTCATTGGGCACCTTTGCAGGTAAAGCAGGTTTAAGACAGACTCTCAGCAGAACTGCTCTCAGCTGAGCCAAAAACCCCTTTGGCAGCTGCAGACCCATTGGAAATGCAAAAGCTCAGCCCACAGGGCAGAAAAGGGCTCTGAGTTTCCCTCCGCTGACACTAAACCCTGTTCCCAGGCTGCTTCACACACAGGATTCTTCTGCAGGACTGCACAAAGCTGAGACTGGGCTCTGGCTTCTCCATGGTGCGTGTCCTAAAGCTGCCTGGGAGAAGAAATTTCGGGTCAGCTCAGCTGGCACAATCCCTCCTGGCACAGGGCACAGTGCTGGGAAGGGCTTTGCGTGCCCAGGCTTTGCTGCAGCCAAGGAAAGCTCCTGGCTCAGGATCACCTTTGCTGCTCAGCCAGAGCCCCGAGTGCCCCAGCAGCAGCAGCAGCAGCAGCAGAGAATGGCAGCATTGCCAGGGGCCGGCACAGGAGGGGAGACTTCCCCCTGCAGAGAGAGGCTCCTGTTGCAGTTTTTGCACTCAGGCAGCTGCAGATAGCTCAGCTTTGGCTCCACAGCAGCTGGAAATGCAAGTCCAGGAGTTCTGTCCATGGCCAGCCCCAGCAGGTGACAGCAAGGACAGGGCCCTGGCACAGTGACATTTGCAGGGAGCGCCTTCAGCAAGCGCTGGGGGCTGGGACTGTGTGCAGAAAATGCCCTGGGGGTCTCTGCAGCCAGGCCAAAGGAACAAGTTTCAGTTGTGGCCTGGCCAGAGAGCACCAAAGTCAATTGTTTTCCATTGCCGGGTGTTGTAGGAGCCCCAGAGGAGAGCCCAGGGTGCCAAGGAATGGAGAGCGGGCACTGTGCAGGAGCCGGAGCAGCGAGAGAGGCCGGGCTGAAGGTGCGGGGCGGGCACGGGCTGGGAGGGGGCCCAGCCCGGGGGTCCCGCAGAGCCTCCCTGCTCCAGAGCCGCAGCTGCGGCACGGGGCAGCTGCCGGGATCGCTGTGCCAGGGACGGGCCGCAGCTGGGGCTTCCGAGGGGCTGGGCTGGAGCAGCTTTTTGTCCCGATGCACCGGGGCATTGCCGCGGGGCTGGGGTCCCTGGCAAGGCGCAGCAGGACAGGGTGGCAGTGGCTGGTTTGTGGATTTGGTGCTGGGATGTTTTGTTGGCGGCCCCGGGCGGGCTGTGGGAGCCGGGAGCGGCCGGGCGGGCCCGGAGCCGCCCCTCGGGCCGGGAGCCCCGGGCAGAGCTCTGTGCTCGGGGGCCGGGCCGGGCAAAGGCTGAGGGAGAGCGGGGGAAGCGCTGGCACAGAGGCCCCGGGCTCGCCGTGCCCCCCTGGCCACGCAGCCGGGCTCGGGGCCGCCTCGCTCAGAGCCAGCCCCGGCTGCGGGGGTCCCGGGGCTCCCTGGGCAGGGGGCGGCGGGGGCTGCCCGAGCTCCGTGCCCGGCGCTGGGCGCGGCTGCCGAGGCAGCGCAGGATGCAGGGTCCCCCCGTGCTGGGGCTGGCTCTGCCCGGCCCAGGGGCTGCACTGTCAGCCCAGAGCCACCTGGGGATCGCCGGGGACCGGCAGGGCTGGCAGGGAAACCGGCACTGGGGGGAGCAGAAACGGGCAATGCGAGATCTGGGGGTGCTCCAGAAGCCTGGACATGTTGGCAGCATGGACAGGGGGGACCCATGGATACCCCAGGACTCTGAAACAGGGACCCCGGACAGTGCTGACCCCTGGGATGCCTGTGATGCCAAAGTGGTGAGCCCAGAGAAGGGGAACCTGTGGGATTGCCAGGAGCCCCAGCAGCCCAGAGAGGGGAACACCAATACAAACCTGACCCGCAGCAACCCAGACAGGGGGGCCTCCAGGAGCCCAAAGTGGAGAGACCAGAGAGGGGAAACCCAGGGTTGGGTCTTTTTGCTGAATCTTGGTCATTTGTGTATTTTGGGGGACTGAATCTCGGTGTTTTGGAGGTTTACGTGGGCACCAGATTCCCGGTGACTTCTAGAGTGTGGAGGTGCAGGGGCCCAACATTGGAACTGTAATACCTCAGGGCAAAGGTGACCAGGGTCAGAGAGACACCCCTCTGAGGACAATGGTCTCACCGTCAGCATTTGCAGGCTCATGGGAATGCAGCAGGCTTCATTGGCATCACCCAGTTCAGCTGCCCTTTTTTCCTTATGTGTACTCCCCCTAGAATGTTCTCCCCTCTCTTGTCCCCCATTGGTCCAGGTTTACTGCAATGCTCCGCCCCTGTTACCTCATTGGTTCCCCAGTTGGCTGCCCCTCCTCTGCACCGCCTGTGCTCAGTTCCCATTGGTCCTTGGCCCTCAGACCCGCCCCTTTCCCCCTTATCAAACCCTGTGTCCTCAGCCCCATTTTGTCTCTGTCCCTGCACCTTCTACATTGCAATAAACTGCGTTTGGAGCTGTGCGCACAGACCCGTCTCTGGCCTTGTCCATCAGCAGGTTAAGCAAGCGTGCTCCGGGCTCTGGGAGTGCAGGTTGCTCACCAGGGCTCATTGTGGATGTGCCACAACACCAGAGATGGACTTGGGCAGGAGGAACCCCCTAACCCAATGTGCTCATACATTGTATTTTCCCCCAAACCAGGATTTCTCATTCCCAAACCTTGGCCGGATGGAGGAGGAGGCTGTGAGGAAGAGGAAGAAGCCCTGGGACATGCAGGCAGGTGAGGAGGAAGTCAGTGCCCCTTTCCCTTTCTCATCTGCTCCATCTCCCAGCTCAGCACGGCCCCCGGCTGAAGGACAACCCCACTTCTGACATAGTCCTGCCAGGAATGGACTGGGGGATCTCCTGCCCTTCCCTCTGGCACCGAGGCAAATCCCATCCTCTGCTTGTCCTTCCTCCCCCAGACAAGGAGCTGAGGATGGAGAGCAGGGAGGACAAATGCCCACAGAAGAACCCCGTGGAAAAGGCTGTTCTGAGCAGCTCGATGGCCCAGGAATCCAACAGAGAGGGAAAGCTCCAGAGATCCCACAGGAGGAGGGGCTCCAAACCCAGCCCAGGGTGCTCTGAGGAGGAAAGACCCACCCTGAACCAGGAAGGTGGACAGAGCTTCAGCCAGAGCTCAGAGCTGGTGATCCATGAGCAGCCTCATGATGGAGAGAAGCCCTACAAGTGCTTGGAGTGTGGGAAGAGCTTCAGGCAGAGCAGCACTCTGATCCACCACCAGATGATCCACACCGGGGAATGGGCCTACGAGTGTGGGGAGTGTGGGAAGGGCTTGAGGTGCAGCTCAGAACTCGTCACCCACCAATGAATCCACACTGGGGAGAGGCCCTACGAGTGTGCCCAGTGTTGGAAGAGGTTTCACACCAGCTCCAGTCTCCTCATACATGAGTGGATTCACACAGAGGAGAGGCCCTTCTGCTGCCCCGACTGCGGGAAGGGCTTCAAGTACATCTCCCATCTCGTCAGGCACCAGCGCATCCACAGTGGGGAGAGGCCCTACGAGTGCCCCCAGTGTGGGAAGAGCTTCACCCAGAGCTCTGACTTGAACAGACACCTACGGAAGCACCGGTAAGGCAAGCCCTGCAAATGTCCCTGAGGGGAGAGCTTCGTGCCTGGCTCCAGCTTCATACCCAATTGGAGGACCCACGTTGGGAAGAGACCTGTGATCTATGTTCACTGTAATCCATGCTGGGAAGACACCTGTCCCTTCTCCTGCCCCTGCCAATTACCTGATGCAGGATTGAAGAACATGAGGATCTGGCTAGAGCCATGTCATTATATCCACTCCCTCCTCAGGTCATTGCCAGAGGCAGGAAAGGGTCTCTCTCTCCGCGAGGAGAAGGGTGTCCTTCCCAGGCCGGAGGAAATATGTGGCCAGGATGATCCAGTGAGTTGTGTTTTGGTTTTCCCTGTAAATAGTTTTTCTTTTCCCTTCTGTTACCAGTATTGTTTCTGTTCTTGTTTGTTCTTTATTTTGTTGCTGTTCCCAGTAAATTGTTCTTATCCCTGCCTAGGATCCTCTATTTTTGTGCTTTCCATGGGAGGTGGGAGGGCAGCGAGCAGCAGCGCGGTTTTAGCGAGAACAGGAAATTGGGGAATCCCATTTCTGAATCCCGGCCCATGGAAACCGAGCATCCCAGCTGGTCCCAGCCCTGATGGCCATGGCAACAGCCTTGGGAGCGGGTCCCTGGCTGGGGCTGTGGGAACCTCTTCCCTCTGGTGCCCAGGGACAGGACTGGAGGGAACGGCTGCAGCTGAGTCGGGGCAGGCTCAGGCTGGATCTCAGGAAAAGGTTTCTGCCCAGAGGCTGCTGGGGCAGTGCCCAGGCTCCCCAGGGAAGGCTCCCAGCTCCAGGGCTCTCTGAGCTCCTGCAGCGTTTGGCCAGCGCTGCCAGGCCCAGGCTGGCATTGTTGGGGTGTCCTGTGCAGGGCCAGCAGTTGGACTCCAGGATCCTGATGGGTCCCTCCCAGCCCAGCCAATTCTGTGGATCTGGGATCCCATGACCCTGGGGATGGGGCTGCCAATGGTTGCCATGGCAACGGGCTCTGGCTGCAGGCCTGAGCTGGTGTCCATGGCACCCACCCCTGGCCTGGGGTGTGCATGGAGCTGCCGAGGGACTGAGCACAGCAACAGGGGGCTGGGGATGGTTGCCATGGAAACTGACCATAGCAACAGGGGGCTGGGGATGGTTGCCATGGAAACTGACCATAGCAACAGGGGGCTGGGGATGGTTGCCATGGAAACTGAGCATAGCAACAGGGGGCTGGGGATGGTTGCCATGGAAACTGACCATAGCAGCAGGGGGCTGGGGATGGTTGCCATGGAAACTGACCATAGCAACAGGGGGCTGGGGATGGTTGCCTGCTAAGGATCAGATTTGTCACAGGCCCTCAGAGGGGTTCCATGGGGACATTCCAGGAGACTCCAGGCTGTTCAAGAGCTGGAATGTCACAGGCAGAGACAGGGGCTCCATGGACACCTCCCAGGGGTTTCTGGGGATGGTAAAGAGCCCTGTGCTCAGAGGCTGTCACAGCCATTCCATGGTGACATCCCAGGGCACCTTGGGCTGCAAAGGCACCCATCTGTCACAGGCAGTCACAGGGGCTCCATGGTAACATCCCAGAAAGTCCCCAGGCTGCCAAAGAGCCAGGATGTCCTGGACACTCACAGGGGTTCTTGTCATGGGCACAGTGGCAGCTTCAGGCAAAGTTTATTAGAGAAGCTCCTGTTGGGTCACAAGGCGAAGAATAGCCCACATAAATCCCCAAATGTCACTGTTGAGTCAGAGATGACACAGACTCAGATGAGAAGGCTAAGGGCCAAAAGCCACCCATTTATTCAAGCCTATTCTTTTATACCTTGGCTTGCTACAGGTGGACTTCATTGGTCATTTAATCAACACATTTCACATGACTGGCTAATTAAGATAACACCCTTCAGTAAACCACTTGTTTACAATTCTTTCTCTCCAGCTCCCTAACAGTTCCCAGACCAATGCATGGGAAAGCTTATTTAGCTTTCTCTGTCTTGACCAGACTGTCATACCCACACCCAAACACCCCCAAGGACCTCTAGGCTTTCTAAACTCCTTCTGAGAGAGGAGCCTTGGAGCATCTGTCCAGTCCCATCCCCAGACTTTTCAAGCATTCATGTGGAAAGAATTTTCAAGCTGGAATTAAACCTTTATAGAATTTGTCCCACAGGATTAAGGATAGCAAACCAGAGATATTTATATAAATATCTCTTATGGTAATGATGAGACAAAATTATCTTAATCAGAAATATTTACTCCAAGATATAAGAGCTGTAACATATTATAACATATTATCTTATATAGAGCACTCAGAAGTGATTTCAAAGCAACTGTATTAAAACAAAACCAGTAATTAAGCAGAGATTGATGTCACTCCCCCAGACCAATGACCAGGGGCAAATCCCTTTGGCTCAGTCTGCAGCAATGACCTTGAGTGGTGTCCCCACTGCAGGGAGGAATCTCCACAGCCCCAAGAAGGGAAATGTCAGGAGATGCTGCCATTAAAATTTGGGACGGGGCTTTTCTCGTCTCAAGTGCTGCCCTGTCAGTCAGATGTGCCCAGGCTGGGCCAGCTCAGCAGCTCTGCAGAAGCTCTCAGTGGTGTTGCTTGGTTGTTCCTTTCTTTGGGGATTTTTTCAGTTCTGCCAGAGCTTCAGCTCCCTCTGAGGATGTGGAACTTTGGAATGGAGCAGTCAGGCTGGTTTCAGCATTATTCACTCCAAAAGCAGCATGACCCCCCTCCTTCATTTCCCACTGGGGGCTTTGCAAACAGGGCCTTGCTGGAGCCCATTGCAGGCAGAGCCTCCTGCTCCAGCAGGAACTGCCTTTCCTGTGCCATCAGCAGGGCAGGTCCCGCTGCAGGAAAAGCCCCAGGCCAGCCCCAGCACAGGGAAGGGCTCGGGCACAAGGGCAGAGTGCCGTGCTGGGAGCTGTGCCAGGCAGAGCCTGAGGCACCAAAGGCACCTTGGCAGCAGCAGCTGCTTGCAGGGCATGGCCAGAAGCCTCCCTTGGCAGCCCGGCCTGGTGGCCAGCACTGCAGAGCTGCTGCCTCAGGGCTCATTTCTGCCTGGGCTCTGAAAAGCCACTTCTGCTCCAGGAGCCTGCCTGGGAAGCCATTGGCCCCAGCACCCTGGGGACAAGATATGAATGACAAAACTCTTCATGCCAGCAGAGACAAGGCAGGGGCAGAGGAAAGGGCAGAGCCAGGCCCAGGGGACAGGGCTGCCATGGTGATGGCTGTGAGGTCACTGCCCCTGCAGCAGCCTGGCTGCCCTCAGCAGACATTCTGGCCAGAAGCTTTGTGAGGGCACCCAGCACATCAGAGAACCCACACAACAGGAATTCTGTTCTTGGGGAGGGGAAAGGGTTTTGCTATGTCAGGCTGCACAAAGCTCCTGCTCTTGGACAATTCTCTGGAAAAACAGTTGCAGTTTTGGGCCACTCTCATAATTGTAAAATATTTTCTTCTTTTAACAAATGTAAATCTACCCTCATTCAGTTGAAAGATGTTGGCCCTTGTCCTGTCACTGCAAGATTTGGGAGAAAATAACTTTGACTACTATTTTTCCATTTTCACAGACCTTGGAGAAGACTGAAAAATCTCCCAAGATGGGGTTTGGAGGCCTCTTCACATAACCAGCAGGGAGAGGCTGATGGCTCTGGGCTCAGTGGTGTGGAGACTGAGGACAGAACAGGAATAGCCTGGGAGGGAGTGAAGGGTGGTTTCAGAGAGGCTGGAGCTTTTCTTCATAGAGAATATAAGCATGAGAAGGCAATAATGGCACCAAGGGCAGCTGGGGAGGCCCAGACTGAATGCCATGAGAAAGGAATTCCCTCGCCAGTGCAGGGCTGTGGTACAACACATCCCCCAGAAGGAGCCTGGAGCAGCCCAAGGCTTTGTGTGGCAGGCAGAGGCAGGCAGGAGGCAGAGCTGTCAGCAAAGGAAGGGGCCAGCCAGGTGGGGCAGCGGGGGATGAGGACAGCCTGCAGGGACAGAGGCCAGGGCAGGGACACCGTAGGACAGCCTGGGCTGCACAGGGCACAGGGATGGGCAGCAGCTGCCAGGCCCTGACAGAGCCACCTTGGGCAGCACTTTGGCCATGGCTGCTGGCCCTGGGCCTGAGCCAGGAGGGGACAAGTGACCCTGGCAGCCCTGGGGCCTCATTGCCTCCTTGTCCCTGCTCAGCAGCCTGGCAGGGGCCGCCCCATGGTCCTGCCCCTGGCATTGCACATCCCCACATCCCAGAGCCCATACTGGGAAGAGCCCTGAGCGAGGAGGGAGGGACAGGATCTGCCTGGCCAGGGGCTGGGGCTCAGGCCTTGGCCCTTTGCATTCCTGAAACACATCCAGGTTTGCTCAGCACCAGAGACACCTTTCCCTTGCTTGTCCCCAGCTGTCATCGCTGCCTCCAGTGTTCTGCTCTCCCTGGAACCTGGGGACACTTTCACATGAGTCCTGTCCCTCACAGGATCTATTTAAAGTACAAGAACCTTCAGTAGTTCAATGTCACTTTGAGCTCTTGAGAAGTTCTTTGAGCACACTCCAAGGGACTGAGTCTGATGCAAAGAGCACAAAGCCCCAGAGGGTGATTAAAGTCCTGGTGCTGTGTCTGTGCTGCTGAGCTGGGCCGGGCTCCTGGCCCAGAGGCAGCTCCTGGCAAGGCCAGCGCTGCAGAGAGACAGCTCTGGCCAGGAGCAGCTCCTGTGCACAGCCCAGCAGGGCTGGGGCACTGCCAGGGCAGCTCAGGGACACGAGCAGGGCACAGGCAGAGCTGACAGGGCTCAGCACTGGCAGGGGCTGGGGGATGTCCCAGAGGGGGCTGTGTCACAGCAGCACCTCTGGTCTGTGTGACAGAGCCACAGATCAGCTGTGATGTCAGAAAGGGGCTGTGTGACATCACCGAGGGGGTTGAGACATCACAGAGCTAGCTGTGACATCACAGATGGCAGCTGTGTGACATCAGAATGAGGGTTGTGACATAGAGTGTGACATCACAGAGCAGCTGTGTGATGTCGCAGAGAAGGCTGTGACATCACAGGGTGACTGTGATATCACAAAGCTGCTCTGTGACATCACATAGCAGCTGAATGATAACATATGGAGGCTGTGTGACATCACACGTGGTTGTGTGACATCACAGGAGTCTGTATGAAACCACAGGTAGTCTGTGACATTACAGGGGCTGTGTGACATCACTGGGGTTGTGTGACATCACAGGTGATTGTGTGACATCACTGGGGCTGTGTGACATCACAGGGGCTGTGTGACATCACAGGGGCTGTGTGAGGTCACAATGTCTCTGTGACATCAGAGTGTTTGTGTGACATCACAGTGCCTATGTGACATCACAAGGGGCTGTGTGACATCACAGGTGGCTGTGTGACATCACAGTGCCTATGTGACATCACAGGGTCTGTGTGACATCACAGGGGCTGTGTGAGGTCACTGGGGCTGTGTGACATCACAGGATGTTATGTGACATCACAGGGGCTGTGTGAGGTCACTGGGGAGGTCACTCTGCCCCAGCCCCCCTCACAGCTCCCCCAGAGCAGTCCAACACTGCTCGTGCACAGCGGGGTCCCCTGTCCCCCCGGGTCCCCCCACCCCCGGCGTCACAGCTAATCTGCCTGCCAAAAGGACTATTCCATGGGCTCTTGTCAACTTTCCCTACACGTCTACTGCAGCTTATGAATGGCAAAGCCCTGGAGGCTCCTCATGGAGGGTTCTGGATGATTGCACGCAGCACGTTGGTGCCCTGGATCAGCGGGGTCCCTCCTGTAAACCCCCACGTTTTCCAGTTTCTGTGAAGTTGCCTATGAAAAACACATTCAGTCTCCTGTGGAAATGTAAGAAGTTTATTAAAGGACAATGGGAGAAAAGGACCATGGAAGAAAGGTCATTATGGCCAGGTGCATCTTAGCACTCAGCCAAGAGCACCCTGTTACCTTTGGGGATACACCTTAAATACCTTTCCCCTTACATCAGCCTGTTGCATATTCATAGACACTCATGCATGTCCCTAAACGAGTTGTCGTGGTTTGACCAGGAAGTGAGTTTCTGGGAAAGTTGTGGTCAAACCAATCAGTGGCCAGATTTGAAATTGGCACCTGCTGTGGCCACTGGGGACCTGGATACGCCTCTGAGAACGCACAGGGGTTAAAAGCAGAGGATTCCCAGAGGGGCTCTCTCTATGGAGTCCAGCAGTGAGTCGATCTGACCTCTCCCCTGCCCAGCTGCGTCTGGGTGGGGCAGGGGAGGCCATGCGGCCTGAGGGGAGGGAGGCCGGAGCCCTGCAAGGTGCAGGAAAGGAGGAGACCTGGGATGTTTGGGCAGCCCCCCCCGGGAGAGAGTGATAGAGACTGTGCTGGCTTGAATTTGATATCTTGTGCTGGCACCATGGCCAGGAGAAGAAGTGGGGGGGGCAAGGTGCCCAGCCGCGGGCAGACCACAGCTGAGGTTTTAACCCCTTTGGTGCTGAGACAGTGGAAGCTGTAAAAACACTGATCCTCTCCAGCTGAGAATTGAGACGGGACAGAGGATGGGCAAATGAGAAGAAGGTTTGAGTAGGTGAAGGAATGTCAGCAGATGAGAAGTGCCCTGGATGGAGGAGATGATTGGAGTGGCCTTTTGGGCTGGACTTTTCTCTTACATGGCCACAGGACAGAACCAATTTCTTCCTGAAACGTAGAGACTGCACCTTGGGGGAGGCAGTTGGCCAGAAGCCAGGAGTGGCAAAGCTGTTGTGAGAAGTAGAGGGAGCAGAGACTGATGAGGAGGGTGTGGTGGAGCCCTCTGCCTTCAGCGAAGGATCTCTGTTCCTGAGACCCAGGCCCCAGGGGGTGAAATATGGTGGGGACAGGTGTCCCAAATGGTGAGAGAAGGCCGCTTCTTGGAAATGAGCGATAAAGCATTCTTAAAAGGACCTAAGGAGCAGTTTGGATCCATGGCCAGTGGTGAGAGCACTGGACATGGAAGGAAGATGGTCACCACGGCAGATTGTCTCCGGGAGGCTGCCACGTGTGACATGGAAGCAGAGGAGGTTCCAACTGTGTTTCCTGGGGAGGCCCATGGTGCAAGAGGGAGACTCCTCTCTCCTGATGAATGGGGGAAGTTGTGTGAAGGATGGTATTGGACTGAGAATTGAGTGTTAGAGGGGATTGAGTGTTAGAGGGGTGGGGGGAGGAAGCGTGTTTTGGAGGTATTCCGTTGTGGATTGTTGTGTGGGGTTTTTTTCTTTTTTTTTCCCCTTTTGTCTCTATGTTGTAGATTAATAAAGTGTTGGTTTTTTCCCCTCCATTCCCAAGTTGGACCCTGCTTTGTTCTGTTTCCGGGTCACATCTCACAGTAACCATTTTGGAAATATAACTTTCATGGGGGCACTGGCATTGTGCCAGGGTCAAACCATGATAACAACTAATCATTTTGAATCATGCAATAGTTATGATAGAAATTTGGAAAAAATATCATCACATCTAAATCCCAATGGAGTGTCCCACAGGGAAGCCTAATTGATTCATTAACTTCAGGAGAAGAGATGCCTGTGTTTTATCACCAACAGCTCAAAGCAGTCACCTGTTCATTCCATCAGATACTGATCAGCTCTGAAGAAATGAAGCCCAGTGGAAAGAGAAATAACCTCATCCCCTTGCAGCCTTTGTGGCCAGAACAGGAACAGGAGTAGGACTGCCAAGACACAGCTGTGCCTGGAAACTGACAGAGGCAATTGGCCAACAAAAGCCTCATGGCATCATCATGGGACAGTGCTCCTCCCAACCTTCTTCAGTCCTTCCCTGTTCCAGCTCCAGGAGGACATTCAGTGATGTCCAAGAGCAACATTTCCAGCTAATGGATCTTCTCCTACTTCTCAGCTAATTGGAAACAATGGTAATTTCTTTCCATTTCCCTAAGAGACATTGGACATTATTCTTTTGTTTGCTCATGCTGCAAAACCCTGTGTCAAGGACTTGACAGAATTGGGTAAGTTTTGTTGATTGTAATTGGTCTTTCATGTATCTTACCCCACATCTAACAGATAACCAGTGATAACCTTCATGAGATCATACCCTCCCAAGAGTGAGCTGTTTCAACATCAGAACATAGGAGCCTTTTTTAAATGAACAAAAAGGGGGAAATGTCAGAGACAGGTAGAATAATGATAAAAGAAAGGTCTTATGAAACCAGGCCTTGTTCTGCTATATTAAGAGCTGGCCTGTCTTCTCTTCTAAGTGCAGCTAAGCAGTCACAAGTTCCCATGTGAAGCTATTTTGAGAATGAGACTTGGTCATGTCCTGGGTTGACTATATGATGCTTTTATGCCCAATCGTCTTGTTCTGTTTATACCAAATAATAAGTTTTACACCTTTAAGACTCTCTTCCAGACAGTGAAGAGGGGAGGGAAGAAGCGCGCAGTTTGTTTTCAGACTGCTCTCACTCCTCCACATTCCTGCTCCTGGACTGTGTTGTCTGCGGATGGACAGACAGCCGGACAGAGCTCCTTTTTCCTTTTTTTCTGCTTTTAGTTAGTTTTAGCTAGCTGAGGCAAAGAAGTTCTCTGGATTGTGATTTTTTCCTTTTTTCTTGGACCTGTTCAAGCCTGTTCTGGACTGAATTCCCAGAAGAGCACCGGCAGCTCCACCTGTGGCCCCTGGCCGGGCCTGGGCCGCGGCATTTCCAGCACCAGAGAGACTGATCAGAGACTGAGTGAGCCGAGCTGCAACCTGGGGAGGAGACTGTTCTGAGTTTGCTTTCTTTGGAGCAGTGAGAAGTTTTATTGTTTAATATTGTTTGGGTTCTATTGTTTAATAAACAAGTTTCTTTCCACTTTTTCTCCAAGGAGATATTTTCTCCCAAACCGGTTAGAAGGGGGAGGGGCAATTGAATCTGCTTTTGTAGAGAAGCCCCTTTGGGGGTTATCTCCCAAACTTGCCCTAAACCAGGTCACTTGGCATTACAGCAGGGCCACACATTGACATGTTTGGGGGACAATGGAACCAAAAGATCCTGTATGGTCAAAAGTTTTCTACCTGGATGTGTTCTGTGCTCTCAGAAGGCCTGAGCAAAGAAACCAAGAGAAGTGTGCCCAAATGCCAAAGCTTTGCTCCTTTGCAATCTCACACAGATCTGGCTCACAGGTGACTTCAGTCACAATTTCATAGGTAAGAAGAGGATGTGTATTTCACTGGGAAAAGATGCCCTGCTTTGGAAAAGTCATCTGTATGTAGATTTACCCAGGACAGCAGTCCAACTGTATTGTTTGCAACTTGCTTGCCAAGGGGTGAGTGGGCTATGAGGCCAATAACAAGTGACAAGGGTTCCTCAAATCTATTTCCACTCCAGCCTGGGTACTATTCTGCCCAGGACTATGGGATCATTTCTTGCCATGGACTGGTGCTTGCCAGGGTAATGAATTCCTGCATAGCTGGAACAAGCAATTCTGGATTCCGCTCCAGCTCTTGGTGGGCTGCATGATCATTGACAATGCTGCCTTTCCAGAAATTATTCTACAGTTTCCTTTCATAGTCATTTGAAGATTTAAACTTCACATTTCAATTTGTTTTGCCTTACGGGAAAAATACTTCTGGGCCCAGTGCAAACTGTAACCTTTTGACAGCAAAGTCCTCATGGTTGCCAGCTTCTGATGTTCTAGAAGAAACTGCATGTGAATCTGTTAATTGAGTTTTCTGAAGGAAAACTTTGTCTGACTCTGTGTCACGTGGCTGCATGCGTTGGCATTGCTATGGGTCTAGTCCTGGCCTAGTAAAGCCCAGGCAGGCTGGCATGTTCCAGGGAAAACAAGTCCACGAGCTTATGGGGTTGCCATCACCAGCAGAGCAGATGTGTCCTTTGGGGATTTCTCTGGAGACAAAATTAGGGACCTGCTCCATGCCACAATATTCTCTTAGATCTTTCTAAAATATCCTAAAAAAGGCAGTGAAACTTCACCTCTCCTTGCACAGCCACTGTTTGAATAGGGGCATTTTTGTCCCTCCTCAAAGCCATTGCTCTTGCACACCAGAAACATGAACATCCACCAACAGGAATGATGCATGGCCCTCCTGCTGCTGCTTCAGAGCTCTGGGGAGTGCAGACCTGGGTATTACCAATAGGAACGCTTAATTAGCATTTCATGCTCCTTCAAGATGTCCAGATCTCAGGGCTTTTAGTTTCAAAGCAGCCACTGTACTGGCTCTAGGGAAGAACAGTAAATGGGAAACAGGGATTGCCAGCCTTGCAGGGGTGTGGGGAAAACCTGGAGTGTCTGCGTCAAAAGATGAATGGGAAGAGTGCAATTGCCAAAGCCAAAGCTTCGTTAGGATAGCAGAGCCAGTTCTTTACTGCCTGCTTGCATGGAAATCATTTCAGAACCTCCTTTTTGTATCTCATGCAGAAAAGGAGATCTTAATAATACCATGCTACTTAAAAACACATTGTGATGCAGATCTGTAGTGATTCACAATGAAGCAGATTGCCTGCTTTGTCACTGCCAGCCCTGGTGACCCTGCAAGAGACCGTAGGGTATGTCGTGCCTGTTTTATATCCAAGCAAAGCTTGAGTTTGCTTATTAGTGTGGAATAAATACAAGGGTAATAAAATGGACAATTAAACTGGTCACTTTGGAGGATATGCTCATGCTTTCACATGTCAGTCCTGTACCTCATGCTCCCAAGGCTTGTTACTCATCATGAAATATTTCAATAAAAAACCACAGCTTCTGTGTTACATCTGAATAAAATTGCATCAGATCATCAAGAGTTCTGCTGGCTAGAACAAGACAAAAGCCGTCTGACACTCACTTGCAGCTGCCCTGGATTTCTGCAGCCCTTTGTGAAACGCTGCTGTGGGCAGAGTGTTTGGAGTTGGTTTGGGCCTTTATGAGAGATCTGTGTAACAGCATGCTGGGCTCTCCTGGCAGAAAACTGTCCAAGCCCAGGGACATGGTGCCGGCAGGAGTGGAGCAGCCCCGCTCCCAGCCCGAGAGCGTGAGCTGAGCCACGCCGGGGAGAAAAGACACCGAGGGGCTCCAGCCCAGCTGCTTCACCTGCCGTGACCGCTCCACAGAGCTCTGCCTCCGGGAGAAAGTCGACGCTGGACAAGCATGGAGCTTTCATCTGCTGCTGCAGCTGCTCCGTGACAGCTCCTGTTCTTCCTGAGGGAGAACCCAGCACCCCCTTGTAACGCGTGTCCTGGGGGGATTTTCCTCCGGCATTCTGGATCTTTGTCCCAGCAGGGGGACGGTGAGGTCTGGCAGTTTGATATCTAGAACTCACTGGCCTTTTTGCTTGCTTTTCAGCTATTCTGCTTGTTAATAAAATGTTGCAATTTTTTTCCACTTTCATGTATTAGTGTTCATTTCCTGTTACTGGAAGGGGATTGTTGGAACACTTTAGAGGAGATGACTCATTGCAGAGTGTCCTGTATTAAGTTCTCCCAAACTGTGTGAGACCCATGGCTTCACACAGGAGCAGCTCCAAGGCTGCTGAGGGGAAGGCACAGAGGAAGACCAACCCAGTATTTCTGAGGGAAATTCCTTGACACCAAACCAACCTGAGTCGTCCAACAGCTGACCTGACATTTTGAGACATGGGCCAAAGGGGAAACCTTGCAGTGTGTTTGGTCCAGGCCGGGTCATGCTCAAGGCAAAGGTGTGTCAGTGCACTTGGCTCCTTCTCTCCTCATTGTGTCCAGCACGCACAGGAGCCCAGAGCTCCTGCAGAAACCATCACAGCACTCAGTGGGAGCAACTTGTGTCCAGTGCTCACACAGAGCTGTGTCCAACACTGCACCTCATTGGAATGAGGAACTGTTCCAGCTCTTTTGGGAGCTAAGGAGGTTTGGCCTTCAGATCAGCTCCTTCCCAGCTCTTGATTTGCTGCCCTGGCTGAGCTGCTGCTTGTGGCAACACTTGTTGCACAGCTGACAGCCCTGCTCTGCTGGCCAGCAGCCACTGCAGGAGCTTGTGCCAGTGACATCGAACCTTTCAGCTTTTCCTCAGGAAAGCTCAGGGCAGAACTCGTCAAAAGAGCATTGCCAGGGCCATGCCTTTGACATTAAATCTCTCCTCTGTGCTTGGTGCCACACACAGTAAATATCTGAGGAAGCAAGTTTTCTGCTCCAGAAATTTCTTAAATCAATCAGTTAAACTGTAACAGAACACGATCAGGGATGTGTAATCTCTCTTTAATTCATTGTGCAGAAAGCTTCAGAGAGCTGTGTGTCTAACCTAAATGACCTTGCCACCAAGAACTCAGAAAAATGGGAGAGATGGAATCAGTAGCACAAGGATCTGCATTGTGATTCTCCCACAGGCCTGAGGACACGGCCCACTTCCACTGGGCCATGCCTTTTTATCCTACATCAAAACCTCGTGCTTCAGATTGTGGTGGCGAATGGCCCCGGCCTTGTCCGGCCACACGGTGACCTGAGAAACGCTTGTCAGGCCTGGGCCTTGCTGAGCAGCCCCTGGGCCCAGCTCCTCTTGAGCTTCCCAGAGACACCGAGCGCTGCCAGGCACTTGTGCTGTCTGACCAGCTCCTGGGGTGTCCTGTGAACTGCCTTGGAAACCGCTTTTCCTGCCTCAGTGGCATGACATCCTCCTTCTCCCACTCTCAGAGCCAGGCTGCTGACCCACGCTGCGGCCACGATGAAGCCTTGATGGCTGAGGCCCCTCGCCTGTGGCCCATGAACAGCGCTCCCAAAGGAGGCCCTTGGGGCTCTCCTGGAGCCCAGAGGTGCCAGCAGCAACCTCCCTCTGAGTGGGGCCTCGCAGAGCCAGCGCGCTCTCCAGCTTGCTGCACTGACAGCATGACTGAGCAGCCATGGATCCTGGGCCAAGAGCCCACTCCTGGAGGCTCCAGTTTAACCACTGCTCAGCTCCAGTGCTGTTAAGCTTTTAGGCTGTATTCCTTTTGATCCTTGTCCTTCCTGTCCCTTTCTCAAATGCACCTAAACACACACACACACAGACACACGTAATTCTCAGAATGTTTCTCATTTGATTGACTGAATTTTGTTTCTTGCTGTTTTTCCCCATGTTGTTCCTTAACCAAATAGTAAGTAATAATGTGAATGTTGCAAATGAATTTTCTTGAGCTGTTGCTTAATATTCCATCTGGTTTTTACTGAACCTTGCCTGGGAATTTTTAAGCAATCTCAGACACTTGTTCGTAACAAGCCTTGGGAGCATGACGTGCAGGTTTGACACTGGAAAGCAAGAGAGTCATTCAAGAGGGATCAGTTTAACTGTCCATTTTATTACGCTTCTATTTATTTCACTCTAATAAGCCAAGCCAAGCTTCTCTTGGAGGCAGAATGTGTGTGGGAGGCACTACAATATTATCCCAGAGCTCTGGGCTGAATGGCACCCAGACTTGGGCTGCACAAGCTGGGGAAAAAATGTTCCTGCCCTTGAACTTCCTTCCTCTCCTCTCAACAACTGATAACAAAATTATAAATCAATAAGCTAAAATTACAATTAAATAAATTATAATAAAAATGAAATATTTTTCCTTACGATACTGCAATGATTCAAGCCAAAACAACAATAACAATTACTATAATATTACCAATAAATATAAACAAATTATATACCAAGAATCACCTTCTGAAAATTTTAATGCAATAACTAATATACCATAGATTAAAAATATCTAAAAAACTATCATACAATCTAACACACCTTAGTAAAACAATTCATATTACAAACATACTAAACACAAAACCAAGCACCACTAGAATTTCTCCTACATTTTAACCAAACAATTAAACTTTAATAACACCCTTAAGTACTCTCAAACAATTCCAATTATTTTTCAAAATTTAATTGTGGTTAAGTGCTTGTATTTGGATATTGGGTTTTGGATTGTTTGGCTTAGATGATTTAAAAATTTCCATTTCTATAGCAAATTAATCAGCTGAGAAGGCGGCACTCTGCAAACAGAACTGACTGAAAATGAATGGGACAGAAATCAGTAACTCTGAAAGTTTTATTTGCTGTCAAATACATCCCACCCAGCCAGCCCCACATAATCCCCATCCCACCGCTCCCAATTGGGATCCCACTGCTCCCAATCCCCTTCCAACCCCATCTCACCCTGGTGGCTGTGGAATGGAGTGAGTTTGGCCTGGGATTGAGTTTTTTTGAGGAGGGAACAAGCAATTTGAGGGATTGAGCCTTTATGGGTTAAAATTAAGTTGTTTTCAGTGGGATTTGAGTGGTATTGAGGTGACAGATCCATCCCTCTTGGCTTTTTGAGGGCAAAGAGAAGAAGAAGAGTAAAAAATTAAAGCCAAACCAAAAGGAGAAGCAGTCAGGTGTGTTCCCAGCATGGATCACAGGGAACGTGGGTCACCAGGGCTGTGCCCAGCGTGGCTCCTGCAGTGGGGGATGGAGCTGGAGCAGCGCACGAAGCTCTTCCCGCACTCGGGGCACTCGCAGGGCTTCCCTCACCGGTGCCTCCGTTGGTGTTGGGTCAAGTGAGAGCTGCTGGAGAAGCTCTTCCCACACTGGGGACACTCGTAGGGCCTCTCCCCGGTGTGGATGCGCCGGTGCCTGACGAGGGTGGAGTTCTGCTTGAATCCCTTCCCACAGTCAGGGCAGCAGAAGGGCCTCTCCTCTGTGTGACTCTGATAGTGCTGGAGGAGATGGGAGCGGATCCGAAACCCCTTCCCACACTTGGAACACTCGTAGGGCCTCTCCCCAGAGTGGATCTTTTGGTGGACAATCAGGCTGGAACGCTGGCTGAAGCTCTTCCCACACTCCCCACATTTGTAGGGCCGTTCCCCAGTGTGGGTCCTCTGGTGCTGGATCAGGGTGGAGCTGTGCCTGAAGCTCTTCCCACATTGCTCACACTCGTGGGGCCTCTCCCCAGTGTGGATGCGCCGGTGCAGGACAAGATGGGAGTTCCGCCTGAAGCCCTGCCCGCAGTCGGGGCAGCGGAAGGGCCTCTCCTCTGTGTGCGTGCGCTGGTGCTTGAGGAGATCAGAGCTGCTTGGAAACCTCTTCCTGCACTGATCACACTCGTAGGGCCTCTCCCCAGTGTGGGCCCTGTGGTGGATGATCAGTTCGAAATTCCACCTGAAGCTCTTCCCACACTCCTCGCACTTGTGGGGCTTCTCCCCATCAGGAACCTCCTCATGGACCACCAGCTCCGAGCTCTGGCTCCATCTCCGGCCGCCTTCCCGGCCCAGGCTGGCTCTTTCCCCCTCAGATCCCCGCCATCTGTGTTTGCAGCCCCTCCTCGTGCAGCATCTCCGGGGCTTTTCCTCCCCGTTGGGTTCCTGCACCGTGGAGCCGCTCAAAATGGCCTCTGCCACGAGGTTCTGCTGTGCTGGGCTGGGAGAGGGAGCTGGAGAGAGGGGAAAGGGGCACTGACTTCCTCCTCACCTGCATCAGTGTCCAGGGACATCTTCCTCTCTCTCACTGCCTCACAAAAACTGACAATGGGAAATCCTGGTTTGGGGAAAACAAGGGATGAGCACGTTGAGGTTGAAGGTCCCTCTGCCCAAGTTCATTTCTACAAGTCACCAGTGACCTAGGCTCCAGAAAAACCTCCCAAACAACAAGATTCAGGGCTGAAAAAGCCTCCCAGGAGTTCCCCACCCCTGCTCCCTCCCCTCTGCTCTTGGGGTTCCCCCTGTCCCAGCTGCTGGGGTCACGCTTGCATTGGGGGTCCCCCTTCTCCTCGGTGCCCGCCCTCCCCAGCCTGCTGGCAGTCCCAGCAATCCCAAAAGCTGCCCCCTCTTCGCTCCCCATTCAGGGATGCCGGGGCTTTTTGGGCTCCATTTTGGGCTCCCTTCTCCCCTCATGCTCTGCTCCGGGCTGCAGGGGCTCCAAGGAGTCCCCCCTGCCCCTCTCCAGCCTCTGCAGGCTCCCGCCAATGGCGGCGCTCCCCCCTCTCTGGGCTCCCCACTTTGGGCTCCTGGGGGACACAGGGCTCTGCTCCTCCAGGCTGCCTCTGCCGCCAGCCGCCACCGCCACCCCCCGATGTCCCCCCGAGGGGCCTTTTCCGCTCAGCCTTGCACTTCTTCCTTCTCCAAACATCCCCCCAAAAAACCCAACTGGGAGGAACTGGGAGTGACTGGGAACATGCTGGTGGTCACTGGAAAAAACTGGGCTTCTACTGGGATCAACTGGGATCACGCTGGAGGTGACTGGGATCATCCTGGCAGTGAGTGCCACTGCACTGAGGCTGACTGGGAGTGCTTGGCAGCAAATGGGATCATACTGGGGAATAATGGGAGGGACTGGCAACATGCTGGAGGGAACTGGCATACACTGGGAGATACTGGGAGTGACTGGGACCAAAGGGAGGGTGAAAGAGAGCAACTGGAACCATGTGGAGCACAACTGGTTCATACTGGCAGGGACTGGGAGCACACTGGGCTCATCTCTGGATCATACTGGGAGGGACTGGACTAATACTGGGAGAAGCTGAGAGCGACTGGGAACACACCCTGCACATCATCCCCCATACTGGGCCTGACTGGGAGCAACTGGGATTATACTGGGACTACACTGGGAATGCTGGCATGTGACTGGGATCCAACTGGAGCTTACTGGGATCATATTGGGGTTGAAAGGGAGTGACTGGGATCACACTTTGGGCTACTGGGAGCACCTGAGAGAAACTGGGATCATGCTGCAAGCAAACTGGAGGAACTGGGCAGGACTGGATGCATGCTGGAGGCAGCTGGGATATTCTGGGCATGACTGGGGGATCACACTGGGAGAACTGACACCTTCCTGGGGCCCCTGGCAGCGCCTGGAAATGACTGCAGACATGCTGGGACAAGGTGGGAAATGTTGGGGGTTTTGTGGATTTTGGGGGGTTTGGATTTTGGGGGTTTTATTGGCGCTTTGGGGGGGGTGTTGTTCTGGGGTGTTTGGAGGTTTATTGAAAATTTTGGTTGGTTTTTTTTTTGTATTTTGGGAGGTTTTACTGGGATTTTGTTGGGGGTTTTTGCAATTCTCATAAATTCTGGGGGTTTTATTGGGATTTTTAGGAGATTTTGAGGTATTTATTGGAATTTTGGAGGCATTTAGTGGGATGTATTTGGGATTTGGGTTTTTTGGCAGTTTGGGGTTTTTTGGGAGTTTTGGTGGGATTTAGAGGAGTTTTGTTGGGATTTTTGGGTGTTGCTCTGATTTCTTTGGGTCTTTGGGGAGATTTTGCAAGATTTTTTAGGGGACATTTTTTGGGGCGGATTTGTGGGGTTTCATTAGGATTTTGGGGGTTATTGGGATTTCAAAAGATTTTGTGGGCTTTTATTGGGATTCTAGGGTGTTCTAATGGGATTTTGTGATATTTATTTCGGATTTCATTAGTTTTATTGGGACTTTTGGGGATTTTAAGGAGATTAAGGAGATTTTAATGCCTCTCAGCCATTACGCAAACCCTGGGACAACCCAAAGGCCCCCAAATGCCCCACAAATTCCACTAAAAATCCCAAATGCCTCAAGAAATTACAATAAGATCCTCCAAAACCCCAGAGAATCCCACCAAATCCAAGTGAAACCCACCCAAACTCAAAAAAAACTCTCCAAAATTTCATTAAACCCCCTCAAAAATCAACCCCCAACCCCAATAAAATCCCCCAAAATCCAAAACTCCCCAAATCCACAAAACTCCCAAAATCCCATAAACCCCGAAACACAATAATTCTCTCTGAATCCCCAATAATACCCCCTCAACTTCCATCAAAACCCTCCAAAGCTCTAAAAACGCCCTCCCAAAATCCCTAAAAACCCTCCCAAAATTACCCCCAAATGCCAAAAATGCCCCCCAAAATCCCCCCAGACTCTCTGGGGCCATGCTGGGTCAGGGGCACCGGGCGGTGGAACAGGAGCCACCTCAGGGGCCCTCGGAGCTCTGTGGGGAGGGGGCACCATGGGAGACCCCCAGAAACGGGAGGGGGGGCTGGGAACCCCCAGGATCCCCAAATCTCCCCCGGGAACCCCAAATCCCCCTGAAAAGCCCCCAAGGTTGGCCCAGGACCACCCTGGAACCCCAAAGTCCCCCCAGCACCCCCAGGACCCCCCTCGAGACCCCTCTCGGGACCCCTCCCCACCCCCAGATCCCCCCACAGTGCCCCAGGACCCCTCCCCAGACCCTCCCTGACACCTCACGATCCCCCAGCCAAGACCCCTCCCCAGACCCCGCCCCACACCCCGGAACCCTCCCCAAAGCCCCCCCAGCCCCCCGGACCCTCCCACGCCCCCCCGATCCCCTCTCAGCCCCTCCCGGCCCTGTCCCGGCCGCCTCAGCAGCTCCCGGAGCGCTCCGGCCGCTCCCAGCGCCGCCCCCGCTCTCTGCAGCGCCCGGCACGGCACCGCCGCTGCGGCTCGCCTCTGATTGGCTGCAGCGCCGCGGGGAGGCGGGCGCTGCTGAGGGGAGCCGCGCCCTCATTGGTTGGTTCGGGGCGGGGCGCGCCGCTATTGGCTGGGGAGCCCGTGCAGGCGGCGGAGGCGGGAGATTCAGAGGCGAGCGCGGCTGAGGAGGGCGCTGAGGGGAAACTGGGGGGGTTTGGGGCGGTCTGAGGAGAAATTGGGGATTTTGGGGGGATTGACGGGAAATAGGGGGGTGTGCGGTGGGTTTGGGGATAATGAAGGGGTCTGAGGGAGCTTTGGTGGGTCTGAGGGGGCTTTAGGGATCTTTGGGGGCAGCTTGAGAGGGTCTGGGTGTTCTCAGGTGGGTTTAGGGGGATCTGAGGGGAATTGGGAGGGTCTGAGGGGATTCTGGGGGATTGTGAGAGGAGCTGGGGGGCTCTGGGCGGTTCTGAGGTGCATCTGGGGGGCTTTAGTGGAGTGTGAGGGGATTTCCCAGGGTTTGGGGGGGATTGAGGGGTCTGAGGGGGATTTGGGGCAGTCTGATGGATTTGAGGGGGGTCTCAGGTGGGTCTGGGGTCAATTTTGTGGGGAACTGGGGGGTCTGAGGCCCCCGGGAAGGTTTTGGGGGTCCAGGGTGATCCTGGGCCAACCTTGGGGGGGTTTGGGGCTCCCGGAGGGGTCCCGGGGGAGATTTGGGGGTCCCGGGGGGTCCCAGGCCCCCCCTGAACCGGGGTCTGGGGGTTTCGGGGCGAGGGGGCACAACAGGGGTTCCACCCCCCCCTCCCGTTTTTGGGGGTCTCCCATGGTGCCCCCTCCCCACAGAGCTCCGAGGGCCCCTGAGGTGGCTCCTGTTCCACCGGCCGGTGCCCCTGATCCAGGACGGCCCCAGAGAGTCTGGGGGGATTTTGGGGGGCATTTTTGTGATTTTGGGGCAATTTTGATGAATTTTAGGAGGGTTTTTGGGGATTATCTTGGGGCTTCTTTAGGGCTTTATTGGGTATTTAATGGAAGTTCAGGAGGAATTATTGGGGTTTTGGAGAGAATTATTGGGTTTTGGGGGGTTATGGGATTTTGGGGGTTTTGTGGATTTGGGGAGTTTTGGATTTTGGGGATTTTATTGGGGCTGGGGGGTTGGTTTTTGAGGGGGCTTAGTGAAATTTTGGGGAGGTTTTTGAGTTTAGGTGGGTTTCACTGGGATTTTGTGGGTTTTTCTGGGGTTTTGGAGGATCTCATTGTAATTTCTTGAGGAATTTGGCATTTTTAATGGAATTTGTGAGGGATTTGGGCGTCTGGGGCCTTTGGGGTTGTCCCAGGGTTTGCGGAAGCGCTGAGAGGCATCAAAATCTCCTTAAAAGCCCCAAAAGTCCCAATAAAACTCATGAAATCTGAAATAAATCTCACAAAATCCCATTAGAACACCCTAGAATCCCAATAAAAGCCCACAAAATCTTTTGAAATCTCAATAACCCCCAAAATCCCGGTGAAACCCTGCAAATCCCCCAAAAAATGTCCCAAAAACCATAAAAATCCCACAAAATTTCACCCAAGACCCCAAGAAATCATGACAACATCCAAAAAAACCCACAAAACCCAAAAAAGCCTACCAAAATTCTGAAAAAAAACCCCAAATCCCCAATGAATCCTACTAAAAGCCCCCACAATTCCATTGAAATGCCTCAAAATCTCCTAGAAATCCCATAAAAACTCACAGAATTTCTGAGAATCCCCAAAAAACCAGGAAAATATCAGTAAAATATTCCAAAATACAAAAAAAAAATTCAGTAAACCCCCAAACACCCCAGAACACCCCCCCCCCCAAGCGCCAATAAAACCCCCAAAATCCAAACCCCCCAAAATCCACAAAACCCCCAACATTTCCCACCTTGTCCCAGCACGTCTGCAGTCATTTCCAGGCGCTGCCAGGGGCCCCAGGAAGGTGTCAGTTCTCCCAGTGTGATCCCCCAGTCATGCCCAGAATATCCCAGCTGCCTCCAGCATGCATCCAGTCCTGCCCAGTTCCTCCAGTTTGCTTGCAGCATGATCCCAGTTTCTCTCAGGTGCTCCCAGTAGCCCAAAGTGTGATCCCAGTCGCTCCCTTTCAACCCCAATATGATCCCAGTAAGCTCCAGTTGGATCCCAGTCACATGCCAGCCCTCCCAGTGTGTTCCCAGTACAATCCCAGTTGCTCCCAGTCAGGCCCAGTATGGGGGATGATGTGCAGGGTGTGTTTCCAGTCGCTCTCAGCTTCTCCCAGTATTAGTCCAGTCCCTCCCAGTATGATCCAGAGATGAGCCCAGTGTGCTCCCAGTCCCTGCCAGTATGAACCAGTTGAGCTCCACATGGTTCCAGTGGCTCTCTTTCACCCTCCCTTTGGTTCCAGTCACTCCCAGTATTTCCCAGTGCATCCCAGTTCCCTCCAGCATGTTGCCAGTCCCTCCCATTATTCCCCAGTATGATCCCATTTGCTGCCAAGCACTCCCAGTCAGCCTCAGTGCAGTGGCACTCAGTGCCAGGATGATCCCAGTCACCTCCAGCGTGATCCCAGTTGATCCCAGTAGAAGCCCAGTTGTTTCCAGTGACCACCAGCATGTTCCCAGTAACTCCCAGTTGCTCCCAGTTGGGTTTTTTGGGGGGATGTTTGGAGAAGGAAGAAGTGCAAGGCTGAGCGGAAAAGGCCCCTCGGGGGGACATCGGGGGGTGGCGGTGGCGGCTGGCGGCAGAGGCAGCCTGGAGGAGCAGAGCCCTGTGTCCCCCAGGAGCCCAAAGTGGGGAGCCCAGAGAGGGGGGAGCGCCGCCATGGGCGGGAGCCTGCAGAGGCTGGAGAGGGGCAGGGGGGACTCCTTGGAGCCCCTGCAGCCCGGAGCAGAGCATGAGGGGAGAAGGGAGCCCAAAAGGGAGCCCAAAAAGCCCCGGCATCCCTGAATGGGGAGCGAAGAGGGGGCAGCTTTTGGGATTGCTGGGACTGCCAGCAGGCTGGGGAGGGCGGGCACCGAGGAGAAGGGGGACCCCCAATGCAAGCGTGACCCCAGCAGCTGGGACAGGGGGAACCCTGAACAGCAGAGGGGAGGGAGCAGGGGTGGGGAACTCCTGGGGAGGGTTTTTCAGGGCTGAATCTTGGTGTTTGGAAGGTTTTCTGGAGCCTAGGTCGCTGGTGGCTTGTAGAGATGGACTTGGGCAGTGGGGCCTTCACAGTCAACGTTCTCATCCCTAGTTTTCCCCAAACCAGGATTTCCCATTGTCACTTCTTGTGAGGCTGTGAGGAAGAGGAAGATGCCCTGGGACACAGAGTCAGGTGAGGAGGAAGTCAGTGCCCCTTTCCCCCTCTCTCCTGCTCCATCTCCCAGCCCAGCACAGCAGAACCTCGTGGCAGAGGCCGTTTTGAGCGGCTCCACGGCGCAGGAACCCAACGGGGAGGAAAAGCCCCGGAGATGCCGCACGAGGAGGGGCTGCAAACGCAGATGGCGGGGATCTGAGGGGGAAAGAGCCAGCCTGGGCCGGGAAGGCGGCCGGAGATGGAGCCAGAGCTCGGAGCTGGTGGTCCATGAGGAGGTTCCTGATGGGGAGAAGCCCCACAAGTGCGAGGAGTGTGGGAAGAGCTTCAGGTGGAACTCCGAACTGATCATCCACCAGAGGAGCCACACTGGGGAACGGCCCTACGAGTGTGATCAGTGCAGGAAGAGGTTTAAGACCAGCTCAAATCTCCTCGTGCACCAGCGCACGCACACAGAGGAGAGGCCCTTCCGCTGCCCCGACTGCGGGCAGGGCTTCAGGCGAAACTCCCATCTTGTCCTGCACCGGCGCATCCACACTGGGGAGAGGCCCCACGAGTGTGGGGAATGCGGGTAGAGCTTCAGCCAGTGTTCCAGCCTGATTGTCCACCAAAAGATCCACTCTGGGGAGAGGCCCTACGAATGTTCCAAGTGTGGGAAGGGGTTTCGGATCCGCTCCCATCTTTTCCAGCACTATCAGAGTCACACAGAGGAGAGGCCCTTCTGCTGCCCCGACTGCGGGAAGGGATTCAGGCACAACTCCACCCTCGTCAGGCACCGGCGCATCCACACTGGGGAGAGGCCCTACGAGTGTCCCCAGTGTGGGAAGAGCTTCTCCAGCAGCTCTCACTTGACCCGACACCAACAGAGGCACCGGTGAGGGAAGCCCTGCGAGTGCCCCGAGTGCGGGAAGAGCTTCGTGCGCTGCTCCAGCTCCATCCCCCACTGCAGGAGCCACGCTGGGCACAGCCCTGGTGACCCACATTCCCTGTGATCCCTGTTGGGAACACACCTGCCTGCTTGTCCTTTTGGTTTGGCTTTAATTTTTTTCTCTTCTTCTTCTCTTTGCCCTCCAAAATCCAAGAGGTATCAATCTGTCGCCTCAAAACCACTCAAATACCACTGAAAACAACTGAATTTTAACCCATAAAGGCTCAGTCCCTCCTCAAATTGCTTGTTCCCTCCTCAAAAAAACTCAATCCCAGGCCAAACTCACTCCATTCCACAGCCACAAGGGTGAGATGGGGTTGGAAGGGTGTTGCCATGATATTTTAGTGAAAAAGCCTCTGCTAGGATTTTTCCTGTCCTGAGGAGCTGAGGGCCTCAGGAAAATAATGTAAACAATAACTATCTGCTGCTGTGGAATGCCACAGGTGCATCTTCCATTGGTTCATGTGGATTGTTTTCAATCAGTGACCAATCACAGCCACCTGTGCCAAGGCTGTGAGCAGTCACAAGATTTTTGTTATTGATTCCTGTTCTATTCTTGTCTTTGTAGCCTTCTGATCTTCTTCTCTCTGTTCTTTTTAGTATAGTTGTAATGTAGTATTTTAGTATAATATATAACATAATAAATCAGCCTTCTGATGAAAATGGAGTCAAGCCTCGTGTCCTCACACAAGGGGTTCTTGCCGAAACAAGAATTGGTGACCGCTGGACGTGTGAAACTGATGGTCACCCCAAGAGTGACCACGGAGTCCAGCCTGGAGCTGAAGAAACGAGACCCTGAAGATCGGCAGAGTTCACAGCCAAGGCAAACAGGAGAACCTGTTGGACTTTCCTGGACATTGTGTCCAGAGACCGCAGAGCAGCAGAGCTGCACAGCTGGATCCACAAGGACACTGTCTAAAGGTACTGTTATTTTTTCCTTTCCTGAAAATCCTGCCATTCGCAAAAGGTGGGAGGAAAGTTGGAAAAATCGGAAGCTCAGGTTCCGTTTACTGCGTCAGAGAAGAAAGTTATTAAATTCTGGTACAGATGGGGACGCGAGGCCGGAGTTACTCATTGTGGGAGAGACGGTGTTATGAGTTTTTCAGATGGGCAAAATTTCATAGATTTGTTGCAGATGTCGTATACTCCCTTGATTTGGATTTTTGGGAGTTCATGAACGCTGCTTTTAGGTGGACAGTGGACCAGGGTGTTGCACCCCCAGCGGTGTATGCAGTGCACATACGGATTTATGTCTTTATTTTGAAATGGGGATGGGCTGCAGGGGACATCATGGCTCGGTGGCGCGGCCGCGCTCCGTACCCACCAGATTCGGCATGAGAGAAGCCTCTCAAAGAAGACGAACCGCGGGTTTGCAGCCCCCCCGCATTGCCCACAGCTGAGCAAAAGTTTTTCTCTGCTCCCTCGGAGCAGACAGAGCTGCCTTCCCCCCAGCTCCTTCTCTTGGGGAGGATGGGGAGCCAAGCCCGCCGCTTTCCGGGCCGGCCCCGCCCGCTTCGTCGCGGAACTCTCCGCTCCCCCCACCCCGGGAGGGGGCGGATCCGATCCCGCCTCAGCCAGCCCCGCGGGAGGCACCGGACCCCACGGCTCCGCCTCAGCCGGCTCCGCCCGCGGCCTCTTGCAGCGGCTCCGCTGGCTCTGATGACTGCGCCTGCACCGCGGCACCCGGAACCGCCTCCCGCCGATCCGCCCGTGTTGCCAGGCAACGCGATCAACAACAGTGATTCCCCGGCTGTGCTGCTGTCCCCGGGAGCTGCAGGAGCTGCCTCCGTGCCTTCTCCCTCTGCATCCCAGCCAGCAAATGAATTCGCAATGGTGCAGGCGGCGCCGGCACGGGCCGACCCCGCTCCGAGCCCGCCGCCCCCGCCTGTCCCGCCGCTCCCTGCCAACCCGATTGCAGTGCAAGAGCATGCCGAGAATGGTGCTGAGCCCACGGGACCGCCTCAAGAGCCGACACCAGCGCCCGTGCTGCCCGAACCACCCACCCCAGTTGTCCCGCTGGTTTCCGAAGCTCCGTCATTCGCATCAGACCCTGCGAAGAGCCTGTCCTTCCGTGGAGGAGGCACGGCCCTCCAGCTGACTGCAGGAGCAGTTCGGCTGGCTGTGTTCAAAATCAGTGTGGTTCGTGGGTCATTTCGCGCGTGGTCGGGGGCTTCTCCCCGGGGGTTGGGGTGCCTGCCTTCCCCCGAGCGCCCCAGCGGTGTGGGGGAGTTGGCTCCTGTGGCATCTGCCTCTGGTCCCCAGCCCAGTGGGGATGGTGGTGCCGAGGGGCAGAATGCAGGAGAAGTGGCATTTGCATTGCAGGAGCAAGAGACACAGAGCAAAGCAAGCATTGCTCGCTTGCTCTGGGGACAAGAAACCCTCACATCTGGGATGACAATTCCTGAGAATGCTTCTCTTCCCGAGCTGCCGGTGTGCACCGGTGGTGCTGCTGGGGGGAGGAAGCATTGGGTCATTTCTGCTCTGAAGACGCTGGCAGCATGGTCCTGCCATGTTCTGAGCACACAGAGCCCGCCTCACAGGCTGGTTCTGGGCCGTTTGGCTCATTTCCCTGGGCCGGGGCCATCGCCCCGTCCAGTGCTGGGTTTGGGGACCTTGCTTTCCCCACAGGGACCTGGGCCACCATTCTGTGAGCCAGGTCTGGGTTCTCTGGTCCATCCAACAGGACCAGGGCCACCCAAGGGTTCTAGAGACCCTCTGCTGCTGTTCTTCTTCTTTTGAAAAAAAAAAAAAAATACAGAAAAGTGGAAAGAGCTAGCAGCTCAAAAGCATTGAAAAGTCAAAAATTAGCCTCAGCCCAAGTGGTTCAATGAAGGGCTGTGGCCAGGGCATTCCAGAATTTTCTCTCTGAATTGTTTCATGACTGTCAATGGATTTTTGATAATTCTTGTTTTCTTTAGCAGTTCTTTGTTTCAGAATTCTGCAAGCCTGTTTCAGGACCAAAGGGGACTTCCAGAGATGTCAAAGAAGAACATCTTCAGTCCATGGACTCTGTCCTGAAACTCAGCTGTTTGGACTCGAAACAATGAACTTTCTTTACATGAGTTTTGAATTTTCTTATTTTTTAAGATTGTTTTAGTGATATGATAGAATTTGATGTTTGATAAGTGAAGAATTTCCCTGAATGTTCTACAGGTGAAGAATTTCCCTGAACATTCCACATCAGCAGATGATTGAGATTTTGATTGGCAACAGATGAACCTCAAGAGGTGTTGTTCTCTCTTATGCAAGGCCCCAGTAGAAGAGATTGCAAACATTTCTTTTTCTATTTAATTTAATAAATTTAAAAGGGTGAGATGTTGCCATGATATTTTAGTGAAAAAGCCTCTGCTAGGATTTTTCCTGTCCTGAGGAGCTGAGTGCCTCAGGAAAGAAATGTAAACAATGGCTATCTGCTGCTGTGGAATGCCACGGGTGCATCTTCCATTGGTTCATGTGGATTGTTTTCAATCAGTGACCAATCACAGCCACCTGTGCCAAGGCTGTGAGCAGTCACAAGATTTTTGTTATTCATTCCTATTCTATTCTTGTCTTTGTAGCCTTCTGATCTTCTTCTCTCTGTTCTTTTTAGTATAGTTGTAATGTAGTATTTTAGTATAATATATAACATAACAAATCAGCCTTCTGATGAAAATGGAGTCAAGCCTCGTGTCCTCGTCCAAGGGAACACAGTTTAAACAAGACTCCCCGACACATGAAATGTTTTGCGCCAATAATCTCCTGCAGTCTCTCACAATAGGCAATGTTGGAGGTGAATCCCAGTTCTGACCATGGGCACCTGGAAAAGGCAAGTTCTTTTCCATAGGAAGGGAAGGGCAGAGCCCCAGTGTTTGGAGGGCAGGTGAGAGTCTCACTAGGCCAATGCCTGCCAGACTTGTCAGGAATGGCAGATTTTGTCTGGGAGCAGTCTTTGAATTTAGGGAATTTTGAAGGTGGAAGCCCAATCTTGGCCATGGGCACCTGTAGAAGGACAGTTCTTTCCACAAGAAGGAAAGCACTGAGCCTTCCCCAGTGTTTTGGGGACAGATGAGAGGTGACCCTCATGAAACCGTTGTCAGCCAGTCTTGTCCTGGCAATATTCCTATGGGAATAATCCCTAGATATAAGGAAATCTGGAGATGAAATCCCAATTCTGGCCATGGATGCCTGCAGGAGAAGGACAGATCTTTTCCATATGAAAGAAAGTATGGAGCACCAGTGTTTCAACAGCAGAAGAGAAGAGGCCTTCAACATGCCATGGTCAGTTGGACCAGTCAGGCAGTCCATGGGAGGCCAAACCAGCCAGACCTCTTCTGTGTTGCCGTGGTTTTAAGAGGCCCTGCAGTATCACCATGGTCCCCTTGGTTCCACAGGGCCCCACAGTGTCCTAATGGTGATTTGATTCCATGGGGTCCTGCAGTGTTACAATGGTGCTTTGGTTCAATGAGGTCACACAATGTCACAATGGCTCCTGGGTTGCAGAAGGCCCCGAATGTCACAATGGTCCCAACAATTCCATAAGGCCTTGTGTAGGGGTGCATTAGTTTTAAGTTGGTTTATTCCTGTACCCCCCATTCTGTTTATGGTTCTGCCCGGGCTCTCTCTCTCTCTCCCTCTTCTTGATTGTCCTGTCAGTTACACTTTTATCTCTTCTAATACCTCCCTGGCTGCCTGTCCGTTATTCAGAGTCCATGCCTTTCCATCTAGAATCTTCTGTCCAGGACACTGGGCGATTGGACCGAAGGTCAGGGTTCAACCCTCAGTTTATTCCCACTGGAGATCTGAGATGCTTGTTACGCGTTATTCCCTCCTCTCAAAAATTTAGATTGGTTAATGTATCCTGTTTATAAAGCCTTGCCGGGCAAGCATTTTTGTCCGCGCCCGACGCTCCTTCAATAAACACCTCCCTTTTCCCTGTCCGCGCGGTCCTGTCTTTCTCCTGCGAGACGCAGCCCGACTTCTCTCCAAACAGCTCCGGGAATTCTCGCTCTCCTAAAGGCATCTCGCCTTAAGCACTCTCCCCAGGAAGTCTCTCCGCGGGAGAGTGCCCTTCCCGCTTCGGTACTGCCGGTGGCACTGCCCGCAGCAGCCGGGGACCCAGAGGCAGTCGTAGCCGCTGCAGCCTTGCAGTGTCACAATGGTCTCTGTGGTTCCCCAGGCCCCACAATGACACGTGACTCCTCTATTCCATGAGACTGCAGTGTTACAATGGACCTTTGGACTACGGGGTTTTGCAGTGTCACAATGGTCTCCTTTGCCTCCACAGAGTCACAATGGACCACTGATGACACCAGGCCCCACAATGTCACAATGAACCTTTGGCTCCATGCAGCCCTGCAGTGTCACAAAGGCCTCTTGCTTTCACAAGGCCCCACAACATCACAATGGTCCTCTTGGTTCTGTGGGGACCCCCAGTGTCACAATGGTCTCACTGGTTCCATGAGGCCTCTCAGAGTCACAATGCTTTGCTTATTCCATGGGGCCTCATAGTGTCACAATGGTCTCCATGATCCCCTGACTCCATTGTGTGTCACAATGGCCCCTTGGTTCCATGAGGCTGTGAAGTCTCTTAATGGTCTCTCCATTGTGCCATGAGGCCTTGCAATGTCACAATGGACCTTTGGCACTATAGGGTCTCACAGTGTCACAATGGTCCCTTGGTCTCACAGGGCCCCACAGTGTCACCATGGTCCCTTGGCTCCATGGGCCCTGTGCTGCTGCATTCCCCCCTCTCCTTCTCAGGCCGCCCTGCCAGCTCAGAAATGCTCCTTGGGCCTCGGCCTTGGCCAACAGCCCCTGGGCTCAGCTCCTCTGCAGCTCAGCACAAACACTGTCTGCTCCAGGCACTGCTGTGCCCAACCAGCTCCTGGTTTCTGTAGGAGCAGCCCTGGGAACTGTTTGTGTTCCCTCAGTGGCACAACATCCCTGTTCTCACAGTGCCAAAGAAAGCTGTTGATGCCAAGTGCGGCCAGGATGAACCATTGCTGTGACTGCAGCCCCTCTCTTGGGGCCCTACAAACAGCGCTCCAAAAGGAGCCCCTTGGAGCTCTCCTGGGCCAGCGACTCCCTCTGAGTGGGGCCTCTCCCAGCCGGGAACTCTCCCGTTTGCTGCACTCGGGGATCCTGAACAACGAGGGAGCCTGGGCCGATCCCCCCACTCCTCCAGGCTCAACCCTTCACCCGCTGGGGAGATGCCAAAGCATCCACAGGGAGCATTTCCTGCCCTCAGGGGAATTTCTCACAGGAGCCTTGCACTGACTCTTTGTGTCTGTGTGCACACAGGAGTGCCTGTGCTGGGGAAATGTGGCAGAAATGCTGCTCTCGGAGGGGTTGGAGTGCCTTGCATAGCTGAGTCAGTCAGGCCTGTAGGTGAGGTTAAGTCACAAGGTCTAAGCTAAGTTAATTGCTTCGAAGAGTTGCTCTTTTGCTAATTTGTTAGGTTTAATTTAAGTTATTAGCTAAGATGACTATTGTTAAGTGTTATTCCACTGTTAAATTATTTAGTCATAGGTTATAAATGAGGTTAAAGACTGTTAATTGTTGTTCTTATACTAAATTGTTAAGTTTACGGGAGAAGTTAAGGTTAAGGTATTAGTTAAGTCCTGTCAAGTTTGAGCTCTGTTCAGCTTTTAGATCATATTCCTTTTATCCTTGTCCTCACTGTCCTTGTGTCACACACACACACATACACAGGGACCGTTCTTGGTTCATTTCTGCTTTATTTGCCTGGATTTGGTTTGGTTTTGTTGTTGCTTTGTTCCCCCGGTGTGCCTGAAGTGTCCAGTCAGGAGCAGAGTGACTCTTGCCAAGGAACTTTGTGATGCTGTCGCTTAATATTAAATCTAGTTGTTGCTGGTCTTTTCCCAGGGATTTTTTCAGCGTTCTCAAGCCCTCGTTCGTAACAGGGTGAAGGAGCCCTGGCCCAGGCTCTGGCCCTGGGGGACACACAGACACTGCTGGGGGGTCCCTGTGCCCCTGTCCCACCCCCACAGCCCCAGCCCCCCGTCCCCGTGTCAGGCTCTGGGGTCGATCTCGTGGAACATCCTCTGGGGGAGGCTGCGGCACCAGGGGCGGGGGGACCCGGGGGGACAGGGGACCCCGCTGTGCACGAGCAGGGTTGGACTGCTCTGGGGGAGCTGTGAGGGGGGCTGGGGCAGAGTGACCTCCCCAGTGACCTCACACAGCCCCTGTGATGTCACACAACCCCCTGTGACATCACACAGGCCCATTGTGATGTCACACATTCCCTGTGATGTCATAAAGCCCCTGTGATGTCACACAGACCCCTGTGATGTCACAAAACCCCAGTGATGTCACACAGCCCATTTGTGATGTCACAGCCCTCATTATGATGTCACAGATAATGTTGTGATATCACACAACCTATCCTGGATGTCACACAGCCATTCTATGATGTCACAACCCCTCTGTGATGTGACACAGATACCCTGTGATGGCAGAATCCATTCTATGATGTCCAGCCTATGATGTCACAGAGCCTACTCTATGAAATTACTGGCAACTCAGTGATGACACACACAGCTGCTCTGTGATGTCACAAAGCCCCTTCATGGTATCACAGGGCCAGTGCTGGGATATCAGTCTGTGATATCATAAAGCTGCTCTGTGATGTCACAGAAGATTTGGTGATGTCACAAAGTCACCCTGTGATGTCACAGTCTGTTCTGTGATTGCACACCTGGCTCTATGATGTTGCTCCATCACCTGGTGATGTCACAACCCACTCTCTTATGTCACAGAGCCACCCTCCATGACGGCAGACTCTGCTCCATGGCCTCACACCCTACTCTATGATGTCACAGACAGTTCTGTGATGTCACAACACCCTCAGTGATGTCACAAAACCCTCTCTGTGATGTCATACTGCCACTCTCTAATGTCACAGCACACACTTTGACCTCACAGCCTGTTTTATGATGTCATACTGCCATGCCATGATGTCACAGCCTGCTCTGGGATGTCACAGAGAATCCCCTCTATGATGCTGTAGCTGCTCAATGACCTCACACAACAAACTCTGTGATGTCATAGCCCAATCTGTGACCTCACACAGCCCACTCTGTGCTGTCACACAGCCCCTTGCTGACATCACAGCTGCTCTGTGCCTCTAGGACACAGCCACAGAGGTGCCGCTGTGACACAGCCCCCTCTGGGACATCCCCCAGCCCCTGCCAGTGCTGAGCCCCTGTCAGCTCTGTCTGTGCCCTGCTGGTGTCCCTGAGCTGCCCTGGCAGTGCCCCAGCCCTGCTGGGCTGTGCCCAGGAGCTGCTCCTGGCCAGAGCTGTCTCTCTGCAGCGCTGCCCTTGCCAGGAGCTGCCTCTGGGCCAGGAGCCCGGCCAGCTCAGCAGCACAGACACAGCACCAGGACTTTAATCACCCTCTGGGGCTTTGGTGCTCTTTGCATCAGACTCAGTCCCTTGGAGTGTGCTCAAAAAGCTTCTCAAGAACTCCAAGTTAAGCTGAAACATAGACATTTCTTGTAGTTTAAATGGGGTCCACTGAGGGATAAAACTCATGTGAAAGTGTCCCCAGGTTCCAGATAGAGCAGAACACTGGAGGCAGTGATGACAGCTTCAGACAAGCAAGGGAAAGGTGTCTCTGGTGCTGAGCAAACCTGGATGTGTTTCAGGAATGCAAAGGGCCAAGGCCTGAGCCCCAGCCCCTGGCCAGGCAGATCCTGTCCCTCCCTCCTCGCTCAGGGCTGTTCCCAGATGGGCTCTGGGATGTGGGGATGGACAATGCCAAGGGCAGGACCATGGGGCGGCCCCTGCCAGGCTGATGAGCAGGGACAAGGAGGCAATGAGGCCCCAGGCCTGCCAGGGTCACTTGTCCCCTCCTGGCTCAGGCCCAGGGCCAGCAGCCATGGCCAAAGTGCTGCCCAAGGTGGCTCTGTCAGGGCCTTGCAGCTGCTGCCCATCCCTGTGCCCTGTGCAGCCCAGGCTGTCCTACGGTGTCCCTGTCCTGGCCTCTGTCCCTGCAGGCTGTCCTCATCCCCCGCTGCCCCACCTGGCTGGCCCCTTCCTTTGCTGACAGCTCTGCCTCCTGCCTGCCTCTGCCTGCCACACAAAGCCTTGGGCTGCTCCAGGCTCCTTCTGGGGGATGTGTTGCACCACAGCCCTGCTCTGGCAGGGAAATTCCTTTCTCATGGCATTCAGTCTGGGCCTCCCCAGCTGCCCTTGGTGCCATTATTGCCTTCTCATGCTTATATTCTCTATGAAGAAAAGCTCCAGCCTCTCTGAAACCACCCTTCACTCTCTCCCAGGCTACTCCTGTTCTGTCCTCAGTCTCCACACCACTGAGCCCAGAGCCATCAGCCTCTCCCTGCTGGTTATGTGAAGAGGCCTCCAAACCCCATCTTGGGAGATTTTTCAGTCTTCTCCAAGGTCTGTGAAAATGGAAAAATAGTAGTCAAAGTTATTTTCTCCCAAATCTTGCAGTGACAGGACAAGGGCCTACATCTTTCAACTGAATGAGGGTGGATTTACATTTGTTAAAAGAAGAAAATATTTTACAATTATGAGAGTGGCCCAAAACTGCAACTGTTTTTCCAGAGAATTGTCCAAGAGCAGGAGCTTTGTGCAGCCTGACAGAGTGAAACCCTTTCCCCTCCCCAAGGACAGAATTCCTGTTGTGTGGGTTCTCTGATGTGCTGGGTGCCCTCACAAAGCTTCTGGCCAGAATGTCTGCGAGGGCAGCCAGGCTGCTGCAGGGGCAGTGACCTCACAGCCATCACCATGGCAGCCCTGTCCCCTGGGCCTGGCTCTGCCCTTTCCTCTGCCCCTGCCTTGTCTCTGCTGGCATGAAGAGTTTTGTCATTCATACCTTGTCCCCAGGGTGCTGGGGCCAATGGCTTCCCAGGCAGGCTCCTGGAGCAGAAGTGGCTTTTCAGAGCCCAGGCAGAAAGGAGCCCTGAGGCAGCAGCTCTGCAGTGCTGGCCACCAGGCCGGGCTGCCAAGGGAGGCTTCTGGCCATGCCCTGCAAGCAGCTGCTGCTGCCAAGGTGCCTTTGGTGCCTCAGGCTCTGCCTGGCACAGCTCCCAGCACGGCACTCTGCCCTTGTGCCCGAGCCCTTCCCTGTGCTGGGGCTGGCCTGGGGCTTTTCCTGCAGCGGGACCTGCCCTGTTGATGGCACAGGAAAGGCAGTTCCTGCTGGAGCAGGAGGCTCTGCCTGCAGTGGGCTCCAGCAAGGCCCTGTTCGCAAAGCCCCCAGTGGGAAATGAAGGAGGGGGGTCATGCTGCTTTTGGAGTGAATAATGCTGAAACCAGCCTGACTGCTCCATTCCAAAGTTACACACCCTCAGAGGGAGCTGAAGCTGTGGCAGAACTGAAAAAATCCCCAAAGAAAGGAACAACCAAGCAACACCACTGAGGGCTTCTGCAGAGCTGCTGAGCTGGCCCAGCCTGGGCACATCTGACTGACAGGGCAGCACTTGAGACGAGAAAAGCCCCGTCCCAAATTTTAATGGCAGCATCTCCTGACATTTCCCTTCTTGGGGGTGTGGAGATTCCTCCCTGCAGTGGGGACACCACTCAAGGTCATTGCTGCAGACTGAGCCAAAGGGATTTGCCCCTGGTCATTGGTCTGGGGAAGTGACATCAATCTCTGCTTAATTACTGGTTTTGTTTTAATACAGTTGCTTTGAAATCACTTCTGAGTGCTCTATATAAGATAATATGTTATAATATGTTACAGCTCTTATATCTTGGAGTAAATATTTCTGATTAAGATAATTTTGTCTCATCATTACCATAAGAGATATTTATATAAATATCTCTGGTTTGCTATCCTTAATCCTGTGGGACAAATTCTATAAAGGTTTAATTCCAGCTTGAAAATTCTTTCCACATGAACGCTTGAAAAGTCTGGGGATGGGACTGGACAGATGCTCCAAGGCTCCTCTCTCAGAAGGAGTTTAGAAAGCCTGGAGGTCCTTGGGGGTGTTTGGGTGTGGGTATGACAGTCTGGTCAAGACAGAGAAAGCTAAATAAGCTTTCCCATGCATTGGTCTGGGAACTGTTAGGGAGCTGGAGAGAAAGAATTGTAAACAAGTGGTTTACTGAAGGGTGTTATCTTAATTAGCCAGTCATGTGAAATGTGTTGATTAAATGACCAATGAAGTCCACCTGTAGCAAGCCAAGGTATAAAAGAATAGGCTTGAACAAATGGGTGGCTTTTGGCCCTTAGCCTTCTCATCTGAGTCTGTGTCATCTCTGACTCAACAGTGACATTTGGGGATTTATGTGGGCTATTCTTCGCCTTGTGACCCAACAGGAGCTTCTCTAATAAACTTTGCCTGAAGCTGCCACTGTGCCCATGACAGGAACCCCTGTGAGTGTCCAGGACATCCTGGTTCTTTGGCAGCCTGGGGACTTCTGGGATGTTACCGTGGAGCCCCTGTGAGTGCCTGTGACAGATCGGTGCCTTTGCAGCCCAAGGTCCCCTGGGATGTCACCATGGAATGGCTGTGACTGCCTCTGAGCACACAGCTCTTTACCATCCCCAGAAACCCCTGGGAGGTGTCCATGGAGCCCCTGTCTCTGCCTGTGACATTCCAGCTCTTGAACCGCCTGGAGTCTCCTGGAATGTCCCCATGGAACCCCTCTGAGGGCCTGTGACAAATCTGATCCTTAGCAGGCAACCATCCCCAGCCCCCTGTTGCTATGGTCAGTTTCCATGGCAACCATCCCCAGCCCCTGTTGCCATGCTCAGTCCCTCGGCAGCTCCATGCACACCCCAGGCCAGGGGTGGGTGCCATGGACACCAGCTCAGGCCTGCAGCCAGAGCCCGTTGCCATGGCAACCATTGGCAGCCCCATCCCCAGGGTCATGGGATCCCAGATCCACAGAATTGGCTGAGCTGGGAGGGACCCATCAGGATCCTGGAGTCCAACTGCTGGCCCTGCACAGGACACCCCAACAATGCCAGCCTGGGCCTGGCAGCGCTGGCCAAACGCTGCTGGAGCTCAGAGAGCCCTGGAGCTGGGAGCCTTCCCTGGGGAGCCTGGGCACTGCCCCAGCAGCCTCTGGGCAAAAACCTTTTCCTGAGATCCAGCCTGAGCCTGCCCCGACTCAGCTGCAGCCGTTCCCTCCAGTCCTGTCCCTGGGCACCAGAGGGAAGAGGTTCCCACAGCCCCAGCCAGGGACCCGCTCCCAAGGCTGTTGCCATGGCCAGCAGGGCTGGGACCAGCTGGGATGCTCGGTTTCCATGGGCCAGGGTTCAGGAATGGGATTCCCCAATTTCCTGCTCCCTCTAAAACCACGCTGCTGCTCGCTGCCCTCCCACCTCCCATGGAAAGAACAAAAGGCAAAGATCCCAGGCTGGGATAAGAACAATTTACTGGGAACAGCAATGAGATAAGGAACAAACAGGAACAAAAACAATATTGATAACAGAAGGGATAAGAAAAACTATTTACAGGGAAAACTACAACATCACCACTGAGTGGCTCTTCCTGGCCACGTATTTCCTCCTGCCTGGAAAGGACACCTTTCTCCTCAGGGAGAGAGAGAGAGTCCCTTTCCTGCCCCTGGCAATGACCTGAGGTGGGAGTGAATGTAATGACACGGCTCTGGCCAGACCCTCTTGTTCTTCAATCCTACATCAGGTCACTAGCAGGGGCAAGAAAAGTGGCAAGTGTCTTCCCACCATGGATCACAGGGAACATGGATCAGCAGGTCTCTTCCCAATGCGGGTTCTCCAATGGGGGATGAAGCTGGAGCAGCACACGAGGCTCTTCCCACACTCAGGGCACTTGCAGGACTTCCCTTACTGGTGACTCTGTTGGTGTTTGGTCAAGTTAGAGCTGTGGGTAAAGCTCTTCCCACACTGGGGACACTCGTAGGGCCTCTCCCCGCTGTGGATGCACCGGTGCCTGGCAAAGTTTGAGTTGCACTTGAAGCCCTTCCTGCAGTCTGGGCAGTGGAAGGGCCTCTCCTCTGTGTGAATCCATTGATGCTGGAGGAGACTGGAGCTGGTCTGAAACCTCTTCTGACACTCGGGACAGTCATAGGGCCTCTCCCCGGTATGGATGCGTTAGTGAGTGATGAGCTCAGAGCTGCACCTGAAGCCTTTCCCACACTCCCCACACTCGTAGGGCCGTTCCCCAGTGTGGGTTCTCTGGTGCACGATCAGGCTGGTGATCCACCAGAAGCTCTTCCCACACTCCAAGCACCTGTGAGGCTTCTCCCCATCAGGAACCTGCTCATGGACCACCAGCTCCAAGCTCTGGCTGAAGCTCTGTCCACCTTCCTGGCACAGGGTGGATCTTTACTCCTCAGAGCAACCTGGGCTGTGTTTGCAGCCCCTCCTCGTGCGGCACCTCCGGGGCTTTTCCTCCCCGTTGGGTTCCTGCGCCGTGGAGCCGCTCAAAACGGCCTCTGCCACGAGGTTCTGCCGCGGGGATTTGTCCTCCCTGCTCTCCATCCTCAGCTCCTGCTCTGGGGGAGGAAGGACAAGGACAGGATGGCATTTGCCTCTGGGCCACAGGCAAGGGCAAGGAGATGCCCCCAGGCTGTCCTGCAGCCGGGGCTGTGCTGGGCTGGGAGATGGAGCAGGAGAGAGGGGGAAAGGGGCACTGACTTCCTCCTCACCTGCTTGCATGTTCTGGGGCATTTTCCTCACAGCCTCAATGGGGGTTGGCAATGGAAATCCTGGTTTGAGGAAAACAAAGGATGAGCACATTGAGTTTGAAGGTCCCTCTGCCCAAGTGCATCTCTACAAGTCACTGGCCATCGGGGCTCCAGAAAAACCTCCCAAACACCAAGATTCAGCCCTAAAAAGCCTCCCAGGAATTCCCCGTACCTGGACCCTCCCCTCTGCTGTTCAGGGTTGCCCCTGTCCCAGCTGCTGGGGTCACGCTTGCATTGGGGGTCCCCCTTCTCCTCGGTGCCCGCCCTCCCCAGCCTGCTGGCAGTCCCAGCAATCCCAAAAGCTGCCCCCTCTTCGCTCTGCCCATTCAGGGCTGCCGGGGCTTTTTGGGCTCCCTTTTGGGCTCCCTTCTCCCCTCATGCTCTGCTCCGGGCTGCAGGGGCTCCAAGGAGTCCCCCCTGCCCCTCTCCAGCCTCTGCAGGCTCCCGCCCATGGCGGCGCTCCCCCCTCTCTGGGCTCCCCACTTTGGGCTCCTGGGGGACACAGGGCTCTGCTCCTCCAGGCTGCCTCTGCCGCCAGCTGCCACCGCCACCCCCCGATGTCCCCCCGAGGGGCCTTTTCCGCTCAGCCTGGCACTTCTTCATTCTCCAAACATCCCCCCAAAAAACCCAACTGGGAGCAACTGGGAGTGGCTGGGAGCATGCTGGTGGTCACTGGAAAAAACTGTGCTTATACTGGGATCAACTGGGATCATGCTGGACATGACTGGGATCATCCTGGCAGTGAGTGCCACTGCACTGAGGCTGACTGGGAGTGCTTGGCAGCAAATGGGATCATACTGGAAGGAACTGGGGGTGTCTGTAACCTCTGTAACCAAAGGGAGGAAGAAAGAGAGCCACTGGAACCATGTGGAGCACAACTGGTTCATCCTGGCAGGGACTGGGAGCACACTGGGCTCATCTTTGGATCACACTGGGAGGAACTGGACTAATACTGGGAGAATCTGAGAGTGACTGGGAACACACCCTGCACATCATCCCCCATACTGGGACTGACTGGGTTGATCTAGGAAGCAATTGGAACCATGCTGGAGGCAGCTGGGACCATACTGGGAGAGACTGGAAGCAACTGGCATTATACTGGGAGCACACTGGGAGGGCTGGCATGTGACTGGGATCCAACTGGAGCTTACTGGGATCATATTGGGGTTGAAAGGGAGTGACTGGGATCACACTTTGGGCTACTGGGAGCAACTGAGAGAAACTGGGATCATGCTGCAAGCAAACTGGAGGAACTGGGCAGGACTGGATGCATGCTGGAGGCAGCTGGGATATTCTGGGCATGACTGGGGGATCACACTGGGAGAACTGACACCTTCCTGGGGCCACTGGCAGTGCCTGGAAATGACTGCAGACATGCTGGGGCAACTGGGATATACTGGGAGTGTCTGTGACCATCCTGGGGGGACTGGAACTACACTGAGAACAACCGGGACCATGCTGGAGAGCACTCGGGACAACTGGGAGTGAGTGGGACTGTGCTGGGAGGGACTGGGATCATCTGGGGAGTGACTGGGACTAGAGCAGGGGCAACTGGCTCCAACTGGGACCATACTGGGAGTGTCTGTACCCATAGCAGAGTGATGGAACCACACTGGGAACAGCTCAAGCCATGCTGGGAGCAACTGGGAACCCTCTGAGGGTGACTGGAATCATGCTGGGATTGACTGGGAGTGCCTGTGAGCAACTTCAATCGTGTTGAAAGCAACTGGAAGAAAGTGGGATTGGGAAAAAGCTGGAAGTAATTGGGATGTACTGGGAGAGACAGGGAGTCACTGAGATCATCCTGGAGGCTACTGGGGTCATGCTGGCATTGACAGGGAGCAGCTGGGATCACACTGGAGGCACTGGCATCAGACTGGGATCATACTGGGAGTGGCTACGATCGTACTGGGATTAGAGTGGGGGTGACTGGACCCTGACTGGGGGTTACTGGGAGCTCCCAGGCCCATGCTGGGAGCCAACTGGGGACATAATTAGAGGAACTGGGAGCAACTGGGATAAAACTGAGGGCAAGTGAACCATGCTGAGGTAACTGAGAGTGCCTGGCAATGACTACGAGAATGTTCAGGGCAACTGGGATATACTGGGAGTGTCTGAGACCATCTGGGTGGTGACTGGGACCAGACTGGGAGCCACTGGGAATGTGCTGGGGGAACTGGGAACAAGATGGGGGCAAGTGGAAGTGACTGGGGCCCTGCTGGGAGAGACTGGGATCATACTGGGGATTACTTGGACTATGCTAGGGGCAACTGGGAGAACTGGGAACACACTGGATGGAAGTGGCAGGAACTGGGATCAACTGGGACCTTGCTGGGGGCACATTCCATCATCACAGGGAATGACTGGGAGTGACTGGGCTCATACTGGGAGCAGCCACTGCCGGCACCGGCACCCCCGAACCCCTTTCCCGGCCATCCCGCCCCTCCAGCCCCAGCACCCCCCACTGCCGGGTCCCGGCAATCCCAGGGGTCCCCCCCTCTCGGGGTCCCGCTTTGCCCTCCTGGGGCTCTCCTCTCTCTGGGCTCCGGCTCAGGGGAGCCGCGGCTCTCCCGGGGCTCCCCAAACCGGTGTCCCCCCGCCGCTGCCGCCGCTCCCCGGTCCCCACGCGGCCCCGGCAGAGCTCGGGGGGCCCGGCCGGGAAGCCCAACCCCCACCCGGGGGGACCCGCATCCCCCCGCCCCCCGCCGGGGCTCTGCCGCCACCCGCACCGGGACCCCCCAAAAACCCCACCCGGGGACCCCCGATGTGCCCCCGAGGGCCATCTGCGGCTGGGCTTTGGAGCCCTGCCAGCTGCAAACATCCCCCCAAAAAACCCCAAACCCAGGCACCCCCGGGATATTCGGGCCGAGCTCCCCCTCCCCGGGCACCTGCGGGATGGGGGGCGATGCTCCCGGGGCTGCGGCGGCTTCAGGAACCGCCAGGGCCACGAGATTCCTTTTCTCCTCCTCCCGGAGCTTCCTGCTGCCGCTCCGCCCCTTCCTCCCTCCCTCCTCCTCCTCCTCCCCTGCTCCCGGAGCCCTCGCAGCCCGCGCAGGAGCGGGGCTGGAGCCGGGACAGCTCGGGACGCAGAGCGGGGGATGCCAGCAGTGGGATCCCTGGGAGAGACTGGGCTGTGCTGGGACCGTGCTGGGAGCAGCTCCTGAGTGATGCTCCAGCGCTGGGGCTGGGGGCGCTCCTGGGGGCGAGGGGGGAGCGGGACCCCCGGCACCGGGACCCTGAGCTGCCACTGCCGGCACCGCACCCCCCTGCTCCCCGTATCCTGCACAGGGACCCCCCTGAATCCCCCGTTTCTGGACATCAGGACCCCCTGCTCCCCTTTTTCTCCCCATCCCGTGGCTCCCAGGCTCCAGACGTCCCGTGGGACTTGGGGGAGCCGGGGGCTGGGCTGGGATCTGTGGGGATGGAGGACTCTGAGGGGCTGGGATGGGATCTGCGGGAATGGGGGGGATCCGTGGGGCTGGAATGGGAATGCAGGGAGCTCCAAGGGGCTCCCTGGGGCTGGGACACGACTCCCTGGGTCTGTCCTCAACTCGTTCCCAGGTCTCCACAGGCTGCAGGTGGTTTCCAGCTGTGACCTCCTGTCCCACGGAATGTCCATGGATCCCCTGGGTGAGGCTACGAGGGGTGGGATTTCATCTCCTTCCAGCTGGGACCCGGGAGCTTTGCGGTGTCCGACGGTGCCACCTGGATCAGCCAGAGGTGCTGGGAATGCAAAGGGATCATGGTGGAGCAGATGAAGCATACCCAGGGACACAGCTGTGTGGAAGAGCTCCCAACATCCATCAGACATGGTCGGGATGCTCTGGAGCACAAAGGTGGGTGTGGGAGGAGGAGGGGAGTTCCTGTGGGAGTGTGGGATTGAGGAATGGGGGCCTTGGGAATGCAGAAATTGCCATGGAATTTCCATGGCCAGATCTCACTCTCATCCCATCCAGGTGAGAATTCCATGGATGGATCTGTCCCCAAGACATTGCCATGGGAATTCCATGGGGAAATGATTTGAATGGATGACCAATGCAATGCCAGCAGTGCAATGAGCCATAATCCCTGCTGGGATTGCATGGGACATGGATGCCAATGCTGTGCCCAGGCCGGCTCTGCTGTGCCCGTGGCAGCGCCAGGGGAGTGCCCTGTGCCTGCCCTGAGCCCAGCAGGAGCCTTTCCTTGGCTGTTGTGTGCCCTGCCCGGGGCAGGAGGGCACTGCCGGAGCGGCTTTGGTGGCCCCGGGCACCCGGCCGGGCTGCAGCCGCTGCAGGGGCTCCTGGGGAATGTTGCAGAGCAAAGCTGAAAGCAAACAACAGTTTCTGGAGGGGATTCTGCCCCTGGGCTGTGCTGGGAGCCCAAGGGCAACAGCCCCAAGTGCTGGAGCTCAGTGTCCCTTGGCCAGGCCGTGTTCCCTGGCTCTGCCCTGTCCCTGTCCCTGTCCCTGTCTCCTGTCCTTGTCCCTCAGCTCTCCCCTTTCCCTGTCCCCTGTCCCTTGGCTCTGTGGGGTCAGAGGTGGCAGCAGGACCTGGGGCAGCCCTGGAGGAGAACAACCCTGAGCCCCAGCTGGGCCAGTTGTCCCAGTTCCCCCAGGGGTGCCCAGGTCACTCCCAGCATGGGCCCTGTGGCTCCCAGTCCCGCCCAGTATGATCCCAGTCACTTTCACTTGCATTCAGTACAATCCCAGTATGATCCCACTATGATCCCATCATGGGCCCAGGTGTTACCATTCACCCCTAGGATGGTTCCAGCCTCTCCCAGTATGGTTCCAGTCACCCCCAGTATCATCTCAGTCACTCCCAATACTCTCAGTACAATGCCCTTTGCCCCCACTATGGTCCCAGTCCCCCAGTATGGTTCCAGTTACTCCCAGTCCGATCCCAGTCCCTCCCAGATAGTCCCAGTATATTATTCCAGTGGCTTCCTTTATGGTTGTTCTGTGATTCCAGTCACTCCTGGCCTCTCCCAGTATATCCCAGTTGCCCCCAGTGTTCTTCCACGCACTCCCAGTTGCTCCCAGTAGCTTCCACCATGATTCCAGTTGCTCACAGCGACTCCCAGTCACCTCCAGCATGATTCCAGTTACTCCCTGTATATCCCAGTTGCCCCAACATGGTACCAGCTGTTCTCAGCTTGCTCCTAGTGACTTCCAATATGATCCCAGTATGACCCCAGTCACCCTCAGTGTGGTCCAAGTTGCTCCCAGTATGATCCCAGTTGTCCCCAGCATGGTCCCATTTGGTCCCAGGATGATCCCAGTTGCCTCTAACACAGACCCAGTCACTCCCAGTATGATCCTGCTCTGATGCCACGATGATCCCAGTTGCTCCTAGCATACTCCCAGTTGCTCCCAGTCGGATCCCAGTTGCTCCCAGTTGCCCCTAGCACAGGCCCAGTCATTCCAAGTATGATCCCAGTCTCCCCCAGCATGGTCCCAGTCAAACCAGTCACCCCCAGTATGGTTACAGACACTCCCAGTATATCCCAGTTTCTTCCATTATTATCCCTGTTGTCCCAGTTCTGGTCCTGCGGGGTCCCAGTGCTCTGATCCTGCTCCCAGTGGATCCCAGTCCTGGGCGTGTTGTATTCCAGTGTGTCCCGGTGTGTCCCAGTCCATCCCAGCCTGTCCCAGTCCATCCCAGCCTGTCCCAGTCCATGCCTGTCCCAGTCCGTGCCTGTCCCAGTCCATCCCAGCCTGTCCCAGTCCATGCCTGTCCCAGTCCATGCCTGTCCCAGTCCATGCCTGTCCCAGTCCATCCCAGCCTGTCCCAGTCCATCCCAGCCTGTCCCAGTCCATGCCTGTCCCAGTCCGTGCCTGTCCCAGTCCATCCCAGCCTGTCCCAGTCCATGCCTGTCCCAGTCCATGCCTGTCCCAGTCCATGCCTGTCCCAGTCCATGCCTGTCCCAGTCCATCCCAGCCTGTCCCAGTCCATCCCAGCCTGTCCCAGTCCATGCCTGTCCCAGTCCATCCCAGCCTGTCCCAGTCCATCCCAGCCTGTCCCAGTCTGTGCCGGTCCCTTCCCAGCCGCCCTTTCCCGGATCCTGCCCCTCCCGCCCCCGGAGCTGCCCCCGGACGGCAGCTACAGCCCCCCTGGAGCTCCAGAGGAAAACTCCACCCTTCCACAGGATCCCTGCTCCAGCAGAGCCAACCTGGCACTGCAGGAGGCTGCAGCCCCCGTTCAGTGGGACTGCTGCCAGCACCCTGACCCTCAGGGTGTCAGCTCCTGTTCTGACCCTGCCAGGGGTTTTTTTGTCTGTGCTACTGCATTTGTAGTTTTAGTTTTCCTAGTAAAGAACTGTTATTCCTATTCCCATATCTTTGCCTGAGAGCCTTTTAATTTCAAAATTATTATAATTTGGAGGGAGGGGCTTGACATCTTCCATTTCAGGGGAGGCTCCTGCCTTCCTTAGCAGACACCTGGCTTTCCAAACTGTTGCCCTGATTTTTCAGATTTTCTAAGCCTTCTGATGTTTGCATTCTTCTAACGAACTTTCTCACACACTTGATGTAAATAACTTATTGTTTTTCATTTGTTTATGGAGAAGGAGAAATTTGATGGACTGTTGGTTTGTCCAGTGTCATTGGAGGGGTGGCACTTTCAGCCTCCAATCCACTGTCACTTTTGGAAATCTAGAAATGTTGGAGTCAGAAATAAAAAAAGCCTTTTCTTGCCTTGGAAGAGCAGTGTGTCCACGTCATGTGGTTTCATGTCCTATAGTGACACCAAACCAAGACAGATTTTGGCAACCAATGTGAAGCTCGAGGGCATCAAGGGAAAGAGGGTGGAAAAGGGAATAACAGTTCTTGAGTAACCTAATTTTTGTGTGCTGATATTGACACCTTGTTAAGTGTCACCACGTGGTCCAGCTTACCCTGGTTTGGGTGGCACGTGCTCCTGCCATTTGCAGGCCCTTATCTAAACATGGATCCTGTAACCAAGGCTACTGTGGCTGTTATCTGGTTTGTTTGATGGGTGAATAAGGTGAGGAATTCATGGATCTTTAACTTCTCCTGGAAAGCAAGCACATGGATTCAGAGCCATTACACACTAACTGTATGTTTTTGGGGTTACTTTAATAATGGAACCTAGGGTGAGGAAATGACACCAGGGGAAATTTTCTGTCAACCCTTTAACCATCTCTTTGGGTCTGCCCCACCAGTTTTTGAAGGGTTCAAATCCACTCTAAATGCTATGATACCATGCAGTGCTTGGTGTTGCTGATAGGCCTGTTCTATTTAGCATTCAGAGATAAGGGAAGATTAACCTGGATAAGCACCCTGACACCTCCCCCAGAGAACAGGGATGCTGCTCCAGAGCCTGACACCTCCCCCAGAGAACAGGGATGCTGCCCCAGAGCCTGGCCCTGCCCCAGAGAACAGGATGCTGCCCCAGAGCCTGGCCCTGCCCCAGAGAACAGGGATGCTGCCCCACAGCCTGCCCCTGCCCCAGAGAACAGGGATGCTGCCCCAGAGCCTGGCCCTGCCCCACAGCCCACCTCAGAAATGAACCACCAGACTGGGTGGGGGTTCTGGTGAAGGAGTTAACACGAAGTTGGCCAGAGGCTGAAGGAGTACATCTCCCTGTGGTGGAAAACCCTCCCCTGGCCTCAAAGAGGGAGAGTCTGATGGTGCAGGAGTGAAACACACAGACATTACAACCATCCAGGCTCCAGCTGAACTGCAAGGGCAGCCACAGCCAGCAGCAGTCGCCCCTGTAGAAACAAGGAAGCCCAAGATGAAATCAGAGCACCCAGATAAGGAGAAGAAAGGAGGGCCCTCACAACCCACAGGGGAGCCAAAAACTGAGATCATCACTGAGTCCCTGATGTATGAAAGTGTCTGTGATCTGCACAAAGACATTGTATGAAAGGGGTGTGAGGCTTATACAACCTGGCTGCTTTGGGTCTGGGACCTTATGGGTGCAGGCCTGCAACTGGATGTGGTGAGGCAAGGAATTTGGGATCCTTGAGCCAGGACTCAGGTGTCAATCAGGTATCCAAAAGGGAGCCAGGGCCCCTTTCCCTCTGGGAGTGGCTTTTAATGAGTGTCAGAGAGAGGTTTGTCCACAGGGAGAGAATGCAGGAGCACCACCATGGAATGTACTGGAAGACCCTTGAGGAAGTGATCCAGCAGCTGAGAGAAGTGGCAGTACTGGAGGGACTCTTTGGGAGGGATGGACAGCATGATAATGACCCCGACAAGGTCAGGGGCTCTGGGCAAATGCTGTGGAGTCTGGCAGATCTGGGGCCATCTCAATACCCCACCTTCACTGCAACCATTAATGCCCATACCAGCCGAGAGACAGTGGGCTCTGCCACCAACAAGCTTAGAAATTATGAGAGTGTGATCAATGGCCCCATGCAGGCTCATGTCTGTGCTGTGGTTAAGGACCTCAGAAAGGAATTTAAAGAGGAAATGGGGAAGATGAGTCAGGAGGTAAGATAAATGCAGCACCAGTGCAAGTCACAGGCCCCAAAGTCAGAGCCCAACGTCCCCCAGCTACAGTGAGAGTTCATCCCACGAGCTGACCTGTGCTTCTTCCTGAGTGACCATGGGGAAGACATGGGAACGTGGGATGGGAAACCCACTTCTGTCTTAGCAGCACAAGGAGGGAAAACTCAACTCAAGGAAGGAAACACTAATTGAGGGAGTTCCAGTAAGGTGAAGGGAGCCTCCTGCCATGACCAAGCTGCTGGGTGTGATCTGTCACATCCCCTTGAAGGTACCTCTAGCATGAATGCCCAGGAAAGAAATAATAACCACAGCTAGAGGGGCCCTGCCTCCAGCCAGGGAGAGGCATGGGAAAACCAGGTCTTTTGGATGGTGTGGATCCAATGGCCTTTGCACATGTGCTGTGGAAAGGAAGGTGCCCACAGCACAGCTTGTACAGCAGGATGCCCAGGGACCAGATGGTGGCTGGCTGGCCATGGCAGCAGCCAAAGAGGATCCACTCTGGTGGGCTGTACTCCGGCATTCCTATGGGACACAGGCGCAGCTCATCAGGCCCATGCTGCTCCCTCCCTCCCAGCCAGCTCCCGTTCCACAACAGCCACCCCTGCCCTGCCGAAAAGCAATTGGGCTGCAGCTGGCTGAAGAAGGATTCTCCCTCCCTCTCTCCCTGTTCCCCCTCTGCCAGCAAAGGGGGGAACCTCCGCTGCCCGGCTGGGCCCGGCTTTGGGCTCACCTGACATCCGGGTGTAGAACGTGTCCTGGAGGATCGTGCCGCACCCGAAGTCGATGAGCTTCACCTCGCCCGGGCCCAGGTCCACGAGGACGTTCTCGGCCTTGATGTCGCGGTGCAGACGCCACGGCTGCTGCGGTGCCGCACGGCCTCCAGCACCGGGCGGAGCGGCCCCCGCGCCACGGGCTCCATCAGGAAGCCCCGCTCCTCCAGCAAGTGCCAGAGCTCCTGACTGCGCTCCGCACGCTCCATGACCAGCGCCAAGCCGTCGGGCACCTCGAGCCAGCCCAGGAGCCGCACCACGCCGCGGAAGCCGGGCCGCCACACCTTCCACAGCAGCGCCAGCGCCAGGGCCACAAGGGCGCCCTTGTGCTGTGGGGGGACCGCGATGCCGACAGCGGGGCCGATGCTGCACCGCGCCTTGGGCCCCCTGCCCGGCCCCGCCGCGGCTCGCCACTGCCCGGCCTGGCACGCTGCGCGGGCCCCGCTCTCTCCACGCTCGCTCCCCTCCGCCTGCCGCCCTGCCGGGCCTCGCCTCAGCCCCGCCCGGCACGCCCCGCCGGCTCCTCCGTGGGTCCCGCTCCCTCACCAGCCGCGCCCACTCCCAGACGCGCTCCCGGCACGCTGGCTTGATGGCTGCCTGCGAGCCAAGGCCAGCGGCCGAGCTGGCGAGCGGCGGAGCTCGGAGCGGGGAAGCTGCCGGCAGCGCTGTCGGCGACGGGCCGGGAGCCGGGCGGCAGCGGGGCGGCTGTGGGTGGAACCGCGGCAGGGGCTTCCTTCGGGGCCGGGGCCTCGGCCGGGGCCGGGCCAGAGCCCGCGCCTGGCGGAGACGAAAGACCGTGCTGCTCCGCCAGCAGCAGAGCGAGCGGCACCTCCAGCGGCGCCGCAGGCGGGACAGAGAGAGCCCGGCGGAGGCGGAACCACGGCGGGCCGGGCAGCGGCGGGCACCGGGCGGCCCCGCCGAGGGGCGCCGTGCGGGACGCGGCATCAGCCGGCCCGGGAGAGGCAGGACATGGACGGGACGGGACGGGAGCAGAGAGAGTGTGAGAGGGCCAAGGGGATGGGGAGCCAGTGGAAAGTCGAGTGGAAAACACATCGAGAGAAGCGCTGCTGCTGCTGCTGTGCCCCGCGGAACGAAAGAGAGAAACAAACAAATCACACCCCAAAGCCAATCCCATTAGAGAAATAACCAAAGAAAACAATGGAGCTGGCTTGTGGCTTCTTTCTTCTTCAGGTGAGACAAAGCATTTCATGGGGAAGAATTGCCTCTTCTGACAGTTTTGCCAGAGTGGACAGGAGTGCAGCATTGAATTTTCAAGTAGAAAAGGGAAATTGTGTCAGTAATGTCATCTCTTTTCATCCTCTCTTGAGACAGTTGCAGGCTGCCAAAAGACATGGTCTGCAGTGTGCAACTTGGGGCCAAGTTTCTTTTTCTGCCAGAGGATGAGCAGGGGAAGCATCCCAGAATCATGGGGTCGTGGCATGGTTGGGCTTGGAAGGGATCTGAAAAATCCCATGGCTGCAACCCCGCTGCTGTGGCTGGGGAGCCCTTGCACTAGACCGGCTTGTCTGGAGCTCCGTGCAGCCTGGCCTTGACCACTGTCAGGGACGGGACATGCACACCTTCTCTGGGCAGCCTGTTCCAGGAGAGTCTTTTTTCTGAATCCCTTAGCTAAACCTAATCTGTCTCCATTTGGATCCATTCTCCCTTGTCCTGTCCTTGCCTGCCCTGGAACAAAGTTGGGGGGGGCAGGGGGGGGGATTGGTTGTGGAAGAGATTAAGAAAAGTGCCCAATTAACAGACAATCAGTGCCCCACCTCTAACAGATAGGAATAGAATTCCCCTATTTCCAATCTAAGACAAGTGGAATCCTGGATCCATTTTTCCTGTGGCTGCGGGTCCCACCCCTGGCAGAGCAGAACTGGGAACTGGGACTGTGATCCCTGATTGCTGATCCCCTTCTCTCTCTGTCTCCATTTCCCTCCCTTTCCTCTGGGGGATCACAAATCCCAGAGCAGCTGCAGAGCCCCGTGCCCAGGCCGGGTTTCCCAGCAAAGGGAGGCCTGGGGGTGAGGTGCCCCAGGCTGGCCAGGAATGGGGGTCCGGGGGTCCCTGGGCTCATGGAAACAGGGGATCCAGGGGCTGGCAGAGGGGGATACCCGGGAAAGGGGGTGCAGGGGGTGTTGGTGCAGGACAAGGGAGTGCAGGGTGTCCTGGAACTGGGGAAGGAGATGCAGGGGGGTCCCAGTGCCCCGCAATGGGGATTCAAGGGGGTCCCCAGGGGGCTCCCCAAAGCCCCTCCCAGGGGGGAGCAGGAGCTGGGTCGGGAGCTCTGGGCAGAGAAAAGGGGGTGACCCCGGCATGGGGGGACATGGGGGAGTCAGACACGCTCTGAGGGGGGACACAACCCCCAGGGACCCCCCTCACCTTCTCCCGTAGGGGAGGCCGAGCCCCAGCCCAGCAGACGAAGCCCAACACGAAGCCCCCGAGCCCCGGCAGCACCTTGGGGGGCGTCCGGGGGCAGCTCCGGGGGCGGGAGGGGCAGGATCCGGGAAACGGTGGCTGATTGCTTTCAGCTTTGCTCTGCAACATTCCCCAGGAGCCCCTGCAGCGGCTGCAGCCCGGCCGGGTGCCCGGGGCCACCAAAGCCACTCCGGCAGTGCCCTCCTGCCCCGGGCAGGGGACACAACAGCCAAGGAAAGGCTCCTGCTGGGCTCAGGGCAGGCACAGGGCACTCCCCTGGCGCTGCCACGGGCACAGCAGAGCCGGCCTGGGCACAGCATTGCCATCCACGTCCCATGCAATCCCAGCAGGGATTACGTCTCATTGTGTTACAAATGAGAAGCTTGATTAGGCCAATATTCAAGCAGCAATCAATTTATTAATTCATATGGTAAAGTATGAGCAATACAGGCTGGGTACAGAGGGGGAAGTTTTGCCTCCAACTGCACACTGATAGTTGAGGCTTACAGGCATTGATAGGGGTACTCATAAGCTTTCTCAGCAGTTCCCATTCCCAATTTTTACATCACAATTCTATACACTATTATGATTTAGTTTTTCTCAGGATGTATCTCAGAAAGGAGTATCCCCAGATGGTGGGGTCCGGCTTCCGAAAGAAGAAAGAAGTCTCCCAGCTGGTGAGGACCAGATTACAGATGTGGGTCCACCTTTTAATTGCAAATCTCATAACAGTGATATCCAGCTTCTCTTGGTCAAAACTATCAATCCTTGAGTAGATGTTCATCTTCCTTTCTCAAACTGCTTTTCACTGTTTTGTTAATGCATCGAGATAAGCATGTTTCCTTTTTATATATTCTAATGCTATGGTTTCAAAGACCCCTACTACAAGCAATATTCTAAAAATATACTTCAAGAGGTTATTATTGCAAAACTCATTAAGGCTTAGCTAAAGCAGAAAGTTCCTGTCAAACAGCAACATCCTTAAAGCTTTAATTCAAATGATCCTAAATCAACTGAAGACTTACAAAGGGTAATTGCGAGCAAAGGATTGGTTCAAAGGCCTTCTTCCATGCTTTACTTCCTCAGTTATTTATTAGAATTCGTCTTTATAACTGTCCCGTGGTCAGTTTCCACACGTTTCACAATCACAAATACACACGTTGCCTGTATGAACCCGACACGAAACACAGCTTTGTATTTCACAATTGCACTGCTGGCATTGCATTGGTCATCAATTCAAATCATTTCCCCATGGAATTCCCATGTCTATTGGCTTGGGGGGAGATCCATGCATGAAATTCTCACCTGGCTGGGATGAGAGTGAGATCAGGCCATGGAAATCCTATGGCAATTTCTTCATTCCCAAGGCCCCCATTCCCTAATCCCACACTGCCACAGGAACTCCCCTCCTCCTCCCACACCCACCTTTGTGCTCCAGAGCCTCCTGACCATGTCTGATGGATTTTGGGAGCTCTTCCACACAGCTGTGTCCCTGGGTATGCTTCATCTGCTCCACCATGATCCCTTTGCATTCCCAGCACCTCTGGGTGATCCAGATGGCACCGTCGGACACTGCAAAGCTCCCGGGTCCCAGCTGGAAGGAGATGAAATCCCACCCCTCGTAGCCGTAGAGATCCCATCCCAGCCCCTCAGAGTCCTCCATTCCCACAGATCCCAGCCCAGCCCCTGGCTCCCCCCAGTGCCCCCCGCTCTGGTTGTACCGGCCCCGTCTCCAGGGCACTGTTGGCCACGGGCCCGTTCCTGTCCTTGAGCCGGGGCTGGCTATCCCAATATCCCAGCTCTGGCTATCCCAATATCCCAGCCCTGGCTATCCCAATGTCCCAGCTCTGGCTATCCCAATATCCCAGCCCTGTCTATCCCAATGTCCCAGCTGTGGCAATCCCAATGTCCCAGCCCTGGCTATCCCAATATGCCAGCCCTGGATATCCCAATATCCCAGCCGTGGCTATCACAACCCTGGCTATCCCAATGTCCCAGCTCTGGCTATCCCAGTATCCCAGCCCTGGCTATCCCAATATCCCAGCCCTGGCTATCCCAATGTCCCACCTCTCTCTATCCCAATATACCAGCCCTGGCTATCCCAATATCCCAAGCCTGGCTATCCCAATGTCCCAGCCCTGGCTATCCCAATGTCCCAGCTGTGGCTATCCCAATGTCCCAGCTCTGGCTATCCCAATATCCCAGTCGTGGCTATCCCAATATGCCAGCCCTGGATATCCCAATATCCCAGCCGTGGCTATCCCAACCCTGGCTATCCCAATGTCCCATCCCTGGCTATCCCAATATCCCAGTCCTGGCTATCCCAATGTCCCAGCCCTGGCTATCCCAATATCCCAGCCCTGGCTATCCCAATGTCCCAGCCCTGGCTATCCCAATATCCCAGCTCAGCTCCCCCCACCATCCCCGCTCTCTGCGGCTCCATCCGGCCCCGCTCGCTGCCCCAGTGCTCGCAGGGGTCCCGTCCACGTCCCCCACAATCAAGGACTGGGGGACCCCGGGCCGTGTTCTATTGTATTTTATTCTCCTTGTTCTCAGTTTGCAATGATTTCCCTGATGTAGCCCCGCTTCTTTCCTGACAATGCTTTGCCCCAAGTGCCTTCCCTCCTCGCCCATGTCAATCCTCCCTGTGGCTGCAGAGCCATTCCCCAGTCTCCTCCCTGGGCCCCTGTCAATCCCTCGGCCTCCCTTCCCCTCTTTCCAGAATCTTCCCCCAGGGGCGTGGAGTGATTGGGCAGAGGTCAGGGCCCTCCCTTAAGGTGCTTCCTCATTTGTGCTCCTTCATGTCCATCTGCCCGGTTTGCACAGCCCCGTTTCCCCCATTGGTTGTTGGATGTATCTTTGCCTTGTTTGCGCCCCCCTTTCCAAGCTGGTGCCGGGGCTGAGTGTGTGCTGTGTGCAGCAGGTTGCCCTGAGGGTCAGAGCTGGCCTGAGCCCTGAAATAAACCTTGGCTTTCCCCTGCCCAGAGTGGGCCCTTTCTTCCTGCAGCAGCGTCTGCCAGCTGCTCCTGTGGTTTAGGGCTGGCAGCCCCGGCCGCTCTCCTGTAGCCCGGGCACAGGGGAGTGTCCCCCGCAGTCGAGCGTGTCGGGCTGGGCGGGCAGGGCCCGAACGGGCACTGAGAGGACGCGGCGACAGGGCCGGGCTGCGACAGTGCCACTGCCAGGTACTGCAGGGAGTGCAGAACTGGGGGGACAGCGAGATCGGGGAGCTGGGGGGCTGAACGTGAGAGACTGGGGATCCAGGGGGGTCAAGAGGCCAAGGAAAGGGGGACTTGAAGGGCTGGCCGAGCTGGGAAGGAGGTTCAGGGGCTCAGAGTCAAGGAAAGGGGGTGCAGGGCCTGGGAGAGCTGGGATGGGGTGTGCAGGGAATCCTGTGCCCAGGAAAGGGGGTGCCGGGATGTCCTGGGAGTGAAAAAAGGAGGGGCTGGGGACTGGGAAATGCAGGAATGGGGGCCCAGGGATCCCAGGTCAGGGAAAAGGGTGGGGCTGGGTGCTGGGAGAGGCGGGGGCCGGGAAAAAGTTGAGTTGGTGCTGGATAAGGGGGTGCAGGGGGGTCTCATTGCTGGGCAATGGGGTAAAAGGGGGTCTGGGGTCTCAGGAATGGGGGTGCAGGGGAGGCTCGGGGTCACGGAAATGGCGGGCAGGGACGGGGAGAGATAGAACGGAGTTCCAGGGGGCCTGGAGCCCAGGAAAGGGGGGTCCAGGGTTTCCCAAAAAAGATGGGACATGGCATAGGGACACCCTGGATATTCCAGAAGGAGGAGTTCAGGGCATCTCTGGTTTTTGCAGAAGGATGGGCCTGGGGGCAGGGAAAGGCTGGAATGGGGGTCCAAGGTGTTCCAGGTCGTCCCAGGGCCAGGCACACGGGAACTCTGGAGGTGCCCAGGGATGTGGAGCTCAGCCCAAATATTCTGGGGGGTGCCTGGGTTGGGTTATTTGGGGGGATGTTTGGAGAATGAAGAAGTGCAAGGCTGAGCGGAAAAGGCCCCTCGGGGGGACATCGGGGGGTGGCGGTGGCGGCTGGCGGCAGAGGCAGCCTGGAGGAGCAGAGCCCTGTGTCCCCCAGGAGCCCAAAGTGGGGAGCCCAGAGAGGGGGGAGCGCCGCCATGGGCGGGAGCCTGCAGAGGCTGGAGAGGGGCAGGGGGGACTCCTTGGAGCCCCTGCAGCCCAGAGCAGAGCATGAGGGGAGAAGGGAGCCCAGAAGGGAGCCCAAAAAGCCCCGGCATCCCTGAATGGGCAGAGCGAAGAGGGGGCAGCTTTTGGGATTGCTGGGACTGCCAGCAGGCTGGGGAGGGCGGGCACCGAGGAGAAGGGGGACCCCCAATGTAAGCGTGACCCCAGCAGCTGGGACAGGGGGAACCCTGAACAGCAGAGGGGAGGGTCCAGGTACAGGGAATTCCTGGGAGGCTTTTTCAAGGCTGAATCTTGGTGTTTGGGAGGTTTTTCTGGAGCCCCGATGGCCAGTGACTTGTAGAGATGGACTTGGGCAGAAAGACCTTGAAAGTCAATGTGCTCATCCCTAGTTTTCCCCAAGCCAGGATTTCTCATTGCCAGTTCTTGTGAGGCTGTGAGGAAGAGGAAGATGTCCCTGAACACTGAGGCAGGGGAGGAGGAAGTCAGTGCCCCTTTCCCCCTCTCTCCTGCTCCATCTCCCAGCCCAGCAGGGCCCCGGCTGCAGGACAGCCTGGGGGCATCTCCTTGCCCTTGCCTGTGGCCCGGAGGCAAATGCCATCCTGTCCTTGTCCTTCCTCCCCCAGAGCAGGAGCTGAGGATGGAGAGCAGGGAGGACAAATCCCCGCGGCAGAACCTCGTGGCAGAGGCCGTTTTGAGCGGCTCCACGGCGCAGGAAGCCAACGGGGAGGAAAAGCCCCGGAGATGCCGCACGAGGAGGGGCTGCAAACGCAGATGGCGGGGATCTGAGGGGGAAAGAGCCAGCCTGGGCTGGGAAGGCGGCCGGAGATGGAGCCAGAGCTCAGAGCTGGTGGTCCATGAGGAGGTTCCTGATGGGGAGAAGCCCCACAAGTGCGAGGAGTGTGGGAAGAGCTTCAGGTGGAGCTCCCACCTGATCATCCACCAGAGGAGCCACACTGGAGAACGGCCCTACGAGTGTGATCAGTGCAGGAAGAGGTTTCAGATCAGCTCTTATCTCCTCGTGCACCAGCGCACGCACACAGAGGAGAGGCCCTTCCGCTGCCCCGACTGCGGGCAGGGCTTCAGGCACAACTGCAGTCTTGTCAGGCACCGGCGCATCCACACTGGGGAGAGGCCCCACGAATGTGAGGAATGTGGGAAGAGCTTCAGCCGGAGCTCCCACCTGATCCAGCACCAGAGGACCCACACTGGGGAACGGCCCTACGAGTGTGGGGAGTGTGGGAAGAGCTTCAGTCAGCATTCCAACCTGATCATGCACCAAAAGATCCACTCTGGGGAGAGGCCCTACGAGTGTTCCAGGTGTGGGAAGGGGTTTCGGATCCGCTCCCATCTTTTCCGGCACTATCAGTGTCACACAGAGGAGAGGCCCTTCTGCTGCCCCGACTGCGAGAAGGGATTCAGGCAGAACTCCACCCTCGTCACCCACCGGCGCATCCACACTGGGGAGAGGCCCTACGAGTGTCCCCAGTGTGGGAAGAGCTTCTCCAGCAGCTCTCACTTGACCCAACACCAACGGAGGCACCGGTGAGGGAAGCCCTGCGAGTGCCCCGAGTGCGGGAAGAGCTTCGTGCGCTGCTCCAGCTCCATCCCCCACTGCAGGAGCCACGCTGGGCACAGCCCTGGTGACCCACATTCCCTGTGATCCCTGTTGGGAACACACCTGCCTGCTTGTCCTTTTGGTTTGGCTTTAATTTTTTTCTGTTCTTCCTCTCTTTGCCCTTCAAAAGCCAAAAGGGATGGATCTGTCACCTCAAAACCACTCAAATCCCACTGAAAACAACTGAATTTTAACCCATAAAGGCTCAGTCCCTCCTCAAAAAAACTCAATCCCATGCCAACCTCACTCACTTCCACAGCCACGAGGGTGAGATGGGGTTAGAAGGGGATTGGGAGCAGTGGGATCCCAATTGGGAGCAGTGGGATGGGGATTGTGTGGGGCTGGCTGGGTGGGATGTATTTGACAGCAAATAAAACTTTCAGAGTTACTGATTTCTGTCCCATTCATTTTCAGTCAGTTCTGTTTGCAGAGTGCCACCTTCTCAGCTGATTAATTTGCTATTAAAATCCCATTTTTCAAATCATCTAACCCAAACAGTCCAAAAACCAATATCCAAATAACAGCACTACAATTTAATTTTAAAAAATAATTTGAAAGTACTTAAGGGTGTTATTAAAGTTTAATTGTTTGGTTAAAATGTAGGAGAAATTCTAGTGGTGCTTGGTTTTGTGTTTAGTATATTTACAATATGAATTATTTTACTAAGGTGTGTTAGATTGTATGTTAGTTTTATCTAAAATATATTAGTTATTGAGTTAAAACTTTCAACAGGTATTTCCTGGTATTCAATTTGTTTATTTATATTTCTGGATAATGGTATACTAATAGTTGTTGTTTTAGGTTGACTCATTATTGGAGTTATTTAAGTAAGTGTCAAAAATATTATATTTCATTTTTATTATAATTGATTTCATTTTAATTATAATTTCTTGATTTCTTATATTATTATCATTTCTTGAGAGAATAGGAAGGATGTTTGAGGACAGGAAAATGTTTTCCTTGCTGGGAAATGGGATTCCAGATGCTGGGTGTGTGTGCAGGACCAGACAAACTGGGATCGAACATGGACTGGGATCCCATGGACTGGGATGGCACAGGCTGGAGTTGCACACACCGGGGTTGCACACACCGGGGTTGCACACACTGGGGTTGCACACACCGGGGTTGCACACACTGGGATCAGACGGGCTGGAAAAGCATTGGCTGCCTTTGGCTGCCTTTGGCTCCATCCACGTCTAAAGGCGGCCACACCAAGTTGGCTTCATCCTATTTGGGGCTCCCATCACCCTCTTTCCCCCGCTCTCCCGCCCCTTCCCCATCGTTCCCCCCATCCCCAATCCCCTCCCCCGTGTTTGGGTTTGGGGGTTCCAGCCCCTCCTGCTCCGTTTGGGGGTCCCGACCCCCCTCTGGTTTAATTTGGGGCCCCGCCCCCCTTCTCCCCGCGCCCCCCGCTCCCCCCGCGGCCGGGGGCGCTGCCAGCACCACCAGTGCCACCAGTGCGGCCCCGGCTGCCCCCGCACGCCCCATCCCCATGCCCAGGGTCACCTCCCCCCTCCCCAAATTCCGCTGCCGGGGAGCGCTGGGCGCTGCGGCTCTGCCCGGCAACTGATGAGTCACAGCCGCGCCGGGCGCTGATTGGCTGCACATCGCCGGGCGGGGCCCAAGCGCCGAGCTCCCGCCCGGCAACTGGATCGGCACCAGCGCCGCGCGCTCTGATTGGCCAGCATCTCTTTTGGGCTGGGGGCGGCAGGAGCTGGGCACCCCCAGGAGCCCCTCGGCTTTGGGGCTCTCGATCCCCGCTCGGCCCTCGGGCCGGCCCTGGTGACACGATCCGTCCTAAGGACGTGATTCGTGAAGGTTCTTTTTCACTGATCTCAGGGTGCAAAAACTGGCACGACAAGGGCATTTGCAGTAAAATCACAACAGAGATACTTTTATTGTGTAGCCATAGCAAAGATGCGTTAGAGAGAAGGGGAATGAAGAAAGGGGAAAGAATAAGGAAAAGAAAAAGAAGAGAGGGAGGACAAGGAGGTATATAGCTACCAGACGTGCGGATGACAAAGTCCCTCGAAGTCCGGTTGACAAAGAGCCTGTCATCTTCATGTCAGGGGAGATCTCCAAGGTATCAGTCAGCTCTAACCTTTTTTATAGTCCTTTTGAAATGGGGGAAGTGGACACATTTCAAAATAGTCTATTGATAAAGGGTACAAGGAGTCCATCAGTAGTCCATCAGCAGCAGGTGTCATCAGCAGCAGACGTTGTAGGCAGGAACCATTGTCTTCTCGGTCCAGTGGTCGCTTGCAAAACTTGCTTTGGTCCCCACGCACGCCTTCCCTCACCCTACGGTAGGGATTTCAGTCTTAGTCCTTTTGGGGAGAAGAGGGGAGCTTTTCCATGTAGGGGTCGCACGTCTCAGTCCTTGAGGGGAGAACCTTCTCCCATCTCAGTCCATCTGTCACGGTGGTTGATGTACGGTGAGTGGAGGGTCCTTTTGTGGTGACCTCCGGGAAGGTCCTTCCAGAGAGAAAGTCCAGCCAAGTCAGAAGGGTGGAGAAATTCCAGCACTAGCGTTGCTAGGTGATGCAGGCGAAGGAGAGCACGCTGCCCCTTCTTGGGTGCAGTGTTCCATGAGTTGAGCAAACACACCCGTAGGCAATAATCTGGCTTGGTGGACCAGACAGACCTGGATTTTCAGAACGGGATCTTTTCCTTTCCCCGGTGGTCTTGGCTTTCATGACGATCGAGAGGCAAAAATTGAGGGAAGTTTCAGACAGACTCTCACACCTACAAATAAACCAAAAAGCACGATACTACTGCCCCATCCCCAGGGTCATGGGATCCCAGATCCACAGAATTGGCTGAGCTGGCAGGGACCCATCAGGATCCTGGAGTCCAACTGCTGGCCCTGCACAGGACACCCCAACAATGCCAGCCTGGGCCTGGCAGCGCTGGCCAAACGCTGCTGGAGCTCAGAGAGCCCTGGAGCTGGGAGCCTTCCCTGGGGAGCCTGGGCACTGCCCCAGCAGCCTCTGGGCAAAAACCTTTTCCTGAGATCCAACCTGAGCCTGCCCCGACTCAGCTGCAGCCGTTCCCTCCAGTCCTGTCCCTGGGCACCAGAGGGAAGAGGTTCCCACAGCCCCAGCCAGGGACCCGCTCCCAAGGCTGTTGCCATGGCCACCAGGCTGGGACCTGCTGGGATGCTTGGTTTCCATGGACCGGGGTTTAGGAATGGGATTCTCCCCCACTCCCAAGGATGTTGCCAGGTCCACCGGGGCTGGGACCAGCTGGGATGCTCGGTCTCCACAGCCTGAGGTTTAGGAATGGGATTCTCCAATTTCCTGCTCCCGCTAAAACCACACTGGCACTCGCTGCCCTCCCACCTCCCATGGAAAGAACAAAAGGCAAACATCCCTGGCTGGGATAAGAACAATTTATTTGGAACAGCAATGAGATAAGAAACAAACAGAAACAAAAACAATATTGATCACAGAAGGGATATGCAAAAGGGAAAACTACAATGCAACTGTCTCTTCCCGGCCACAATTTCCTCCTGCCTGGAAAGGACACCCTTCTCCTCAGGGAAAGAGTCCTTTTCCTGCCCCTGGCAATGACTAGAGGTGAGAGTGAAGGTAATGACATGGCCCTGGCCAGACCCTCACGGTCTTTGATCCCCCATCATGTCATTGGCAGGGGCAGGAGGAGGGACAGGTGTCTTCCCAGCAGGGATCACAGGGAACACAGATCTCCAGGGCTCTTTCCAATATGGGTCCTCCAATGGGGGAAGAAGCTGGAGCAGGGCACAAAGCTTTCCCTGCAGTTGGGGCACTGGCAGGACATCCCTTACCAGTGACTCCTGGCTGGTCAAGTCAGAGCTCTGGGTGAAGCTCTTCCCACATGTGGGGTACCCATAGGGCCTCTCCCCAGTATGGATGCGTCGGTGCCTGATGAGGTGGGAGTTGCGCTTGAAGCCCTTCCCGCAGTCAGGGCAGCAGAAGGGCCTCTCATCTGTGTGAATCCTTTGGTGCCTGAGGAGATTGCAGCGGGCCTGAAACCTCTTCCCACACGTGGGGCACTCGTAGGGCCTCTCCCCGGAGTGGATGCGTTGGTGAGTCACAAGGGTGGATCTGTAGCTGAACCCCTTCCCACACTCCCCACATTTGTACGGTCATTCCCCGGTGTGGATCATCTGGTGGCAGATCAGGGTGCTGCTCTGCCTGAAGCTCTTCCCCCACTCCAAGCACTTGTGGGGCTTGTCCCCATCATGAAGCTGCTCATGGACCAGCTCCAAGCTCTGGCTGAAGCTCTGTCCACCCACCTGGCTCAGGGTGGGTCTTTCCTCCTCAGAGCACCCTGGGCTGGGTTTGCAGCCCCTCCTCCTGTGGGATCTCTGGGGCTTTTCTTCCCTGTTGTATTCCTGTGCTGTGGAGCCACTCAAAATGGCCTCTGCTACGAAGTTGTGCCATGGGGTTTTGTCCTCCCTGGTCTCCATCCTCAGGTCTTTGTCTGGGGGAGGACGGACAAGAAGAGGATGGGATTTGCCTTCGTGCCAGAGGGAAGGGGTAGGAGAACCCTCCAGTTCATCCCTTGCAGGAAAGCATTGCCAGTGGTGTTGTCCTGCAGCCAGGGGCCATGCTGGGCTGGGAGATGGAGCAAAGGAAAGGGGGAAAAGGGCAGTGACTTCCTCCTTACCTGCCTGCATGTCCTAGGGCATCTTCATCTTCCTCACAGCTTCCTCCTCCATCTGGGAAAGATTTTGGGATGGGAAATTCTGTTCTGGGAGGAAAACAAGAGATGAGTACATTGAGTTTTGTACTGGTTTAAAGGCAAACCAGGGGGAGATTCTAGGCCAGAATTACAATTAATTAAGAAAATTAAGATTGAGGCAATGATACACTGCCTTAAACTGACAGAGTCAGGATCTAACCTGGCACCCTGTTGGTCAGGGTGGTAGCAGCAGTCCCATTAAATGGTGGCTGCAGTCCTGTTGCAGTGATGAACGTGATTCTGTCGAAGCAGTGATCCTGTAGAAGGGTCTGGTCTTCCTCTGAAGGTCCAGTGGTGCTTATGGAGCTCTTGTCCTCTGGGAATCCAGTAGCCAAGGTGCTCCTGGGGCTGCAAGCCTCATCTTATATCCAGGTAGGAATGCGTGGCTCCTCCCCTTGGGTGGAGCATCCCACAATGGCATGATGTAATTTTGTCAGTCCTGCAGGGACACTCAGTGGCCCATTAACAGAAGATAGCCCCTGGAGGGCGTTATCAGGGCTGAGTCATGGAAGAGATAAAGAACACTGCCCCGCCTGTTTATAACAGTTTGTAAAGATGATGATGGAAAACATGCATTTGGTTACATCTTACACTGTAACCTGAAACAGTGGGGTAATCCCTGCTTGGGGGGTAACGCCACCTCTGCTTACCCAAACTGGCTCAGGTATAAAACCCCCACTCCGGGAAGGCCACACACACAGGGGACAATGTCACTCTTGCCCTGGCCCAGGGGAAGTCTCTGTTCCTGTCACTACCTTGCCCTAACCCCTTTTCTCTCTTTTTCTCTTTTTCCATCTCTCTCTACCTCACACTTATTATTCAATAAAATCCACTTTGGATTTGGTCTTGGTAGCACCTTAATTGGGGCAGAAGCATCTCTCTAACCATTTTCTTAACCAGATTGTGACATTATTTTGGCACAGTGAGTTTAGGCACTGTTGTCTGACCCCAAGTGCCTTTGACAACAGCATGGTTCCCTCCTCTGAGGAGGTCATAGATCGTTTGGGAGGAACTCTTGGAAACTTGGACGCATCTTCCCCTAAGCGAGTTATGGGAGAAAATGGTTGTTGTGGGTAGCCAGTGTAAAGAAAATATTTTCTTGTTCTTCCTTGAAAAGTTTGTTCAAATCACTGGAGAAAAGGGAACAAATATTACCAGTGAAGCTGACAAGGTTCATTCACCCCAAGGTGAGGAACACAAGGCTGCTAAAGTGCCACAGGAAGCCCAGCTAAGGTAGCTAACTTCCTGAATCACTCCCAAATTCACAGGCTTAGGGGCTTTGCCAAATGTGAGAATCACTGTTCTCTTCATCCCTGTCACCTTTGTGATAGTTACACAAAGCTTTCTCTTGCTTTTTATAATCTGTACTGGGCTGAATTTCCACTTTTCTTTTATGGGAACCTGCCAGCAGCTGAGCTGGAGCTGTGCAGGAACCGATGGAACTTGGAATTTTCACACACTTGCTTCTATTGCCAGTTTATTAATGCTTGGGATTGGTTTGCGTTTTCATGACATGCGACTTGTGGGAAAATCAAATATTCATGAAAGTGGTTTATGCAGAGTTGAATTTGATTTCTGCCAAGTTTATTTTGTCCAGTGCCCAGGGGATGCTCAAGGGGTCTCTGTGCCTTTTGCCCTGGGGGATGCTTGGGAGGGGCTTGTGGGGGCTGTTCCTGTCCCTGTCACCCCACGCCATTCCTCAGGGGGTCTCCATCATTCTCACTCCAGGGAATGCCTGGGGGGGTTTCCCTCCCTGTCACTCCTGTGCCAGGGGATGCTCAGGGCAGTCTCTGTCCCTCTCAGCCCAGGGGATGCTCAGGGGTCTCTGTCCCCTTGCCCTGGGGGATGCTCAGGGGGTCTCCATCCCTCTGGCCTCAGGGAATGCTTGTGCAGGGCTGGGGACCAGGGGCTCTGTGTCCCTCTCACCGCTGAGGGTGCTTGGGGCTGGGGGGTCTCTCTGACCTTCTCATCCCTGGGGAGGCTGGGGGGGGGTCTCTGTCCCTCTCAGCCCTGATGTGACTGCACCCAAACATCATTGAGGTCAGAGGGACAGAGACACCCCCAAACCCCCAGAAGGGCTGAACCTGGGATCATGCTCATACCCTCTTCATCTGTGTAGCCCAGAAATGAGTTCTGCACCTTTAAGGCAGGTTCTGAGACCGAAGGGAGGGAGGAAGTGAGCAAGGTTTTTAAGAAACTGCACTCCTCCATATTCTGGCTGCTGGACAGACAGACAGCAGGACAGGACTCTCCTTTGGTTTTAGTTAGTTTTTACCTCTCTAAGGCAGATAAGTGCCCTGGACTGTGGTTTTTCTTTTACTTTAGAGCTGTTTAAACCTGCTCTGAACATCCAGAAGAGCACTGGCAGCTCCACCTGTGGCCCATTGGTCCGAGCCTGGTCCACGGCATTTCCAGTGCTGGAGAAACTGAGAACAGACTGATAAGAGACTGAGTGAGCAGAGCTACAGCCCACAGAGGGATTTTCTGAGTTTGTCATCTCTTTTGGAGCGGCAAGAGGTTTTATTGTTTAATATTGGTCATTTGCTGTGCTCGTGAATGCTTTGTCTGTTAAATAAACAGGGTTTTTCCACTTTTCTCCAAGGAAATCTTTTCCCAAACTGATTGGGGAAGAGGCTGCTTGAATTTGCTTTCCAGAGGAAACCCCTTTTGGAGGTTTTCTCCCAAATTTGCCCTAAACCAGGACAGGGCGGTGGGGAGAGGAGAGAGCCCCAAGTGCCTGGACTGGGGGGAGGCTGGAGAGAGGGACCCTGGGACCCCAAAACCCCGCAGCATCCCTAAGCAGGACCCTGGAGAGGGGGGAACCCCAGGTGCTCTGGGATCCTTGGCAGCCATGAGAGAGGGGACCACCAGAAGCCCAGAGGGATGAGAATGGAAATGGGACACTCCTGGTGGCTTTTTTTGATTCTCTTTTGCTTTTTGAAGGTTTTTATTGATATCAGGTGACTTCTAGAGATGGACTTGGGCAGAGGCCTTTCAGACACACTGTGCTCATCCCTTGTTTTTCCCCAAACCAGGATTTCCCATTCCCAAATATTGGCCCAATGGAGGAGAAGGCTGCAAGGAAGAGGAGGATGCCCCAAGACACTCAGGCAGGTGAGGAGGAAGTCAGTGCCCCCTTCCCCCTCTCTCCTGCTCCATCTCCCAGCCCAGCACGGCCCTGGCTGCAGGACAACCCCGCTGCTGATGCTGTCCTGCTGGGGATGCACTGGGGGATCTCCTGCCCCTTCCCTCTGGCACGGAGGCACATTCACAGGCTCTGGGGCAGGAGGGGGAGCCGCGGGCGGTTTGGGGTGCGTGGCTCGGCTGCTCCTGGCGCGGTTCCCCCGAGCCCCCGGCGCGGCTCCGCCAGGCCCCCCCACCACGGCACTGGCCAGAGGCACTTTAACAGAAATGCTGGTAAATTTACCATCTGGAATCACACTAAATACAATTTCAAGAAGCTGCTGGTTTGCTGGGCAGTTTGCCGAATTCCACATTGTTGTTTCTTTCAATAAAACTGCACTTTAAAAAGTCTTTGTCAATTCATGCTTGCCTAAAATTTGTAGCTTCCATGGGTTTCTCTCAAAACTAAATTACATAAAAACCTGACATACTTATCACATCCTTTTAATCCCTCCAGTAAATCCTTCATGCTGTTATTTCAATCTCAGATTGTTCAACTTTTTCAGTGCCTTATTTCCCTTAATAGCATCAGAATAAGTTAAATTTTTTTGTATGTATAACATTTAAGGATATTAATTTTTAATTCTATGATGTTTAACTTAATGCAAATTCAGGGTTGACAAGATTAAGCAAAGTTAAACTTCATTATTGTTAGATTTCAGCAATGTTATGTTACATTCTATTAATTTGAAATCCTGTTGTTCTGGATTGAAAGACAATGTGTGTATTCTATTTGCCATCTGTCAGAGGCAGGGCAGTTATCTTCTGTTAATCGGGAAGTAAATTGGACCCCCAATAGCCCCCACAGTTCCCCAAACACCTGCAAGGACCTCCAAGCTTTCTAAAATCCTTCTTGTGAGAGGAGCTTTGGAGTAGCTGTTTCCAATCCCCGTCCCAGACTTTCAAGATTTTGTATGTAAAGAATTATAAAGGTGGAAGGAAACCTTTATAGACTTTGTCCCATGGGATTAAAGACGGCAGACCAGAGCTATTTCTATAAATATATACTATCTCTTATGGTAATGATTAAACCATATTATCTTAATCAGAAAAATTTGCTCCTAGGTATAACAGCTGTAACTCATATTATATTATATTATATTATATTATATTATATTATATTATATCACATCACATCACATCACATCACATCACATCACATCACATCACATCATATTATATTATATTATATTATATTATATTATATTATATTATATTATATTATATTATATTATATTATATTATATTATATCATATCATATCATATCATATCATATCATATCATATCATATCATATCATATCATATATCATATATCATATACTAGGAAGTGATTTCAAAGTAACTGTGTTAAAGCAAAACCAGTTATTAAGCAAAGATTGATGTCACTCCCTGTCTTGGTTTGGAAAGACGGGTGTCTGCCAAGGAAGGTAGGAGCCTGTCCTGAAATCTAAAATTTAAACCCCATTCCTCTGAATTGTTATAAATTTGGAATTAAGGGGCTCTCAGGCAAAGATATGGGAGCAGGAACAATAGTTCTTTATTAGGGAAACAAATAAAAAGATGAAATAAACAATGCAGTAAACCAAGACAACACTGACAGTGTCAGAACACAACCTGACACCCTCTTGGTCAGGGTGTTGGTAGCAGTCCAATTGGAATGGTGGCTGCAGTCCTCCTGGAGTGTCAGGTGTGGTTCTGCTGGAGCAGGGGTCCTTTAGAAAGGTGTAGTCTTCCTCTGAAGATCCAGTGGAAGAGGCAGCTGCTGTTCCTCTGGGAAATCCAGTGGAGAAAGCCATGCTGGTGTTCCAGAATTTTTAATATTATATCTGGTAGGAATGCTTGGCTCTCCCCTCTGGGCGGATCATCTCACAATGGGATGTTGTAGTTCTTACCAGTCATGCAGTGCCATTCAGTAGCCTGTTATCAGCAGATGTCTGCCTGGAGGGAGGAGTGGGTGTGGAAGAGATAAGGAAAACTGCTCACTTAACAGAAGACAACTGCCATACAGATTGCAAAGAGAACGCAATCTGTTTGGCAATCCAGGAAGGTCTCCCTTGTGAAACTCAGGGGCCCCAAGGAACCAAGGGTCCATGGTGACCTTGTGGAGCCTGTAGTGTCACAGAGGAGCCATTGTGACACAGCGAGGGTGCATGGAGCCGAGGGGCCCTGGTGACACATCAGGGCTTTGTGGAACCACAGAGCCATTGCGACATTGCAAGGTCTCATGGAAGCACGGGGCCATTGTGACACTGCAGAAGCAGGGGGAACATTGTGACACTCTGGGGCCTCGTGGAACCAAGGAAACCATTGTGACACTGTGGGGTCCCACAAAACCAAGGGAACAGGGAACAGGTCTGGCTGGCTGGGCCTCCTGGGGACCACCTGACAGGTCCAGCTGACCTTGGCATGTTGAGGGCTGCTTCTCATCTGCCCCTGAAGCACTGGGGCTCTGGGCTTTCCTTCCTATGGGAGAGAAATGTCCTTCTCCTCCAGGGGCCCATTGTCAAAGCTGGGATTCCTCCTCCAAATCTCCTTATATGCAAAAATTGTTCCCAGATGAAATCCACCAGGAGAGACAGCTCTGGCTGCCTTGGCCACCTGGGGGCCACCTCTCATCAGCCTTTGAAACACTGGGACCATGTGCTTTTCTTTCTTATGGGATAAAACCATCCATCTCAACCAGGCACACATGGCCAAAATTGGGGATCTGCCTCCAGAATTTCCTATATCCAAGGATAACTCCCAGACAAAAACTGCCAGGGATGACTAGTCTGGCTTCCTGAGGGCTGGCACTCATCTGCCTCTGAAACACTGGGGCTCTGCACTTTCCTTCCTAATGAAAAGAACTCTTCTTCCTGTCCAGGCAGCCATGGCCAAAACTGAGATTCCACCTCCAAAACGCCCTATGGCCAAGGATAGCCCCTAGACAAAAGGTGCCAGGAGAGACAGGTCTCGCTGGCTTGGCCTGAAGGTGGCCACCTCTCATCTTCTTCCAGAACACTTGGACTTCGCACTTCTCTTTCCTGTAGAAAAAAACTATCCATCTTGACCAGGTGCCCATGGCCAAAACTGGGATTCCACCTCCAAAATTCCATACATACAAGGATTTCTCCCCATGAAAGCTGCCAGGACAGACAGGTCTGGCTGCCCTTGGCCTCTTGGGGGCTGCCTCTCACCTGCTTTTGAAACACTGGTGCTTTTGTTCCAATGGAAAAGAACCATCCTTCTGCTCAAGCTGTCCATGGTCAAAATCGAGATTCCTCCTCCCAAATTCAATATAACCAAGGATTCCTCCATGATAAAAGCTGCCAGGACAAACAGGTCTGGCGGGCTTGGCCTCCCAGTGTAGGAATGTGCCCCCTGTTGACGGAGTAACCAAATTATCCTTGTCTCCTTAAAAAGGGAAAAAGCCCAGAAGTTTCTCTCCTCACTTTGGTAAAAAGACACCTCATAGGACTTTGGGGACGTTACTTCAAACTTAAGGATAGATAACTCGACAGAAGCAAAAAGGTCCTTCCTAAACAATTTACTAGAAAAAGTGGAACAAAGGAACTAAACACTTTTGTGGGGTTTTTACCGGAAGCAAGAGCCTCTTGCCGCTGGTGTAGGTTTTCTCTGTAAAGACCTTTGTTATTTTATCTTTTTTTTAAACTTTTCTGTTTCCAACACTACCACTGAAGACATGCTGATTTTATGCCATCTGAGGTGGCTGAACTATCTTTGGTGTAATATAGGTCCCCAAGAGCTCATAAGACCTGGCCTGAGGATATCATTACTATCATTCCAGGAGCCACCTCTCTCCTCATCTGCCTTTGAAACATATGGGCTCTGTACTTTCCTTGGAAAAGAATGATCTATCTTACCTACACAGAAGTGGCCAAAATTGGGTTTCCATCTCCCAAATTCCCTATATCCAAGGGTTGCTTTCAGACAAAAGCTACCAGGACAGAGAGGTGTAGCTGGCCTAGGCCTCTGATGGCTGCTTTTCATCTGCCCCGAAACACTGGAGTTCCATGCTTTCCTTCCTATGGAACAGAACCATCCTTCTCTGGGTGTCCATGTCTGAAACTGGAATTCCACCTCAAAAATTCCATACATCCAAGGGTTGCTCCCAGGCAAAATCTGCCAGTACTGTCAAGTCTGGCTGGCCTTGCCTCTGGTGACGGCCCCTGCAACGCTGGGGCTGGGTTCTTTCCTTGCCATGGAGATCCCTGGGACACTGTGGGGACCTCATGGAACCAAGGGGATCATTGTGGCACCACTGGAGCCCATGGAACCAAGGGGCCATGGTGACACAGCGGGGCTTCATGCAACTCAGAGACCATTATGACTCTATGGGGCCTGATGGAACCATGGAGACCATTCTGACCCTTCAAGGCCTTGTGTCACCAAGGGGGCATTGGGACACTTCGGGGCCTTATGGAAGCAAGGGACCATTGGGACACAGTAGGGCCCCATGGAACCGAGGGAACATGGAGCAGGTCTGGCTGGCTTGGCCTCCCAGGTGCCACCTGACAGGTCTGGCTGATTTGGGATGTCAAGGGCTGCCTCTCATCAGCTCCTGGAGTGCTGGAGCTCCATGCTTTCCTTGCTATGGAAAAGAACCATCCCTCTTTTCAGGTGCCCATTGTCAAAATAGGTACTCTCCCTAAAAAATTTCCTCTATGCAAGGGCATCTCTCAGAACAAAACCTGGCAGCTCTGGCTGGCCTTGGCCTCTGGTGGTCACCTCTCATCCGCCTGGGAAACACTGGGGCTCTGTTGCTTCCTTCTTATGGAAAAAAAACTGGCTTTCATGTCCAAAGGCCATGGCCAAAATTAGAATTTGGCCTCCCAAATTCTGTATATCCAAGAATTGCTCCCAGACAAAAGTAGCCAGGACAGACAGGTCAAGCTGGCCCTGTCCTCTGGTGATTTTCTTAGACGAAGAGCTGCATGTTTTCATTTCAAAACACCTTGGAGAGGGCCCTGACATCTCCAAAGGTGGGGTTTTGAGGCCTTTGGCACATGACTACTACATATGGACAAAGGAGCTCTGTGCTCTGTGCTGTTGTGGTGGTTTTGCATCACGGAAGTCATGTCCTAAGAGAAGGTGCTAGCAGTTTCCTCCATGTCTGACAAAAAAAAACAATCAGTAATTAGCTTTGAGAATTGACAATCTGTTAAACCACTAAGGAAACTGTACATGCCTCTGTGAAGACACATGTTAAGGATGAGAAAGCCTGGGATGGTCTCTTTCCCTTCTGGCCAGCAAAGAGGTAACAAGGCTGGCCCAGCCCCTGTCTCAGCCAGGCCGGGCCGGGCGGCTCCTGCCGTGGGGCCGGGCCCCTTCCCAGGGAGCCCCCCAGGCCCCATCGGCTGCCGGGCAGGGCAGGGGAGGCCGCGGGGCTGAGGCCGGGCCGGGCCATGGCTGCGGTTGCCAACACCTGGGCGCTGCCGAGCCCTGCCCCGCCGCCAGCCCGGGCCCAGCCAGGATCCACCGGGCCCCAGGAGCAGCCCCGGGCCGGGCCGGCTCGGCCAAGATTCTGCCACCCTTGGGCTTCACCCGCAAGCCCTGGGCAGGGGGAGGAGAAGCCATGGGCCGCGGCCGTGCTGCTGCTGTGCTCTGGCCTGGCTGCTGAGATCCTGGCCCTGCCCCAGCGCGGCCCATCCTGACACAGCCCCAGCGCAGCCGCTGCAGAAACCTCCATCGTAAAACAGCTCCGGCCACAAGGACCCAGCCCGGCCGGGGTCACGGAACCATCTGCAGGCCCCGGGAGAGATATTAACTCTTTCAGTGCTTCCATCCTCCCTGGAGTGAGAGAAATGGACAAAGTGCAGGCACACAGAGGAGCAACATGAAGACACCGAGGTCAGTGAGGAGAAGTTGCGTCCCATATGAGAGGGATGAGGATATGCCTTGATCTTGGGGATGAAATCCTCTTGTAAAGCTATGGAGAAGGATGTAATTGATCCATCAGACTCTCTTTTTCCCTATAATGCATTGAAAACTATGGGGAGACGACTTGTTCAGCAAAGGCCACCATGCTAAAGTAAGCAAATATTGAAGTAGCTGAGAAGTTTGAACAGAGAAAGAGAGCAGAGTGATGAGACCCTGGGTCCTCATGAAGAGAAGAAGATCTCTGTTCTCAGAGACAAAGATGATTTTAGAAATAGATTAAGAGAACCTTTGCTCTTTAACAGCTCATCTTGAAACTAATACCACATAAGCTGACATGGCCCATAAACACAGCTGTGGGAAACCCTGTGGAGGAACAAATGGGAGGGACTTCACCACTGCAGATTTTCTAGGCAGTTGCTATTCATGGAAAGTGAGAGCCATGAGAGAACTGTTTTCTTACGGAGAAGTCTCCATATAATTAAAGAGAGACTCCTCTCCCTAAGTAGAAGCAAGAAAGATTATTCTAGAGGTGGTAAAATGATGAAAATTTTAGGTTTTGTCTCCTTACATTGTCAGTAAGAAAGAAAACGTTGTAGGGAGAGAACTGTTCTGAATTCTTATTACTCTTTCTTTTAGTTAATATTGATAAACCTTTCTTTATAATTTCTTAAGTTTTTGAGCCTACTTTGCCCTTCTCTAATCCTATCTCACAGCAGGAAATTATTAAGTATATTCTAGTGAGTGCAATGGTAATTAGCCAACACTGAACCTACCACAATAATTAAATCATTCACCAAGTAATCTCAACATAGCAAAGCAAAGCCACTACAGAAATATTCCTAATGAACTCCACGAGAGCAGAGGGAAATCAAGACAGAGCCATGGTTTGTCAGGACTTGCTTGATCCTAATGAGCCTCATGGTGCATTTGGAGCTGAGCCCTGGTACCTCAGGGTCTGAGAGGAGATTGCACAAACCTTTCCAGGAGTCAAAGTCAGAAGAAAATCCCAAAGTGTCTCAAAGCATGAAAGGGTCCCACTGAGGTCCATCCCCAACACAGGCTCCTCATGGAGCACAGAACTGGAGGCCAGGATGGTACAAAAACCTCTCAGAGACTCAGTGTGGAAAGGAAAATCCAAAGTACCTTAACAAACCTTGAGTATCTCAAAGTATTAATGAGCCCCAGCGAGTGTCAGTACAAAGCTCTCAGGGGACTCATTAAAGCAGATAATTGGGGCCATGATTGCACAAACCTCTCACAGAGTTTGTTCAAAAGGGAAACACCAAGTACCTTAAAATAACTGAAGTACCCTGAAGCATTAATGAGCCCCACTGAGTGTTGTTACTGACAAAGCCTCTCCAGGGACTAATTACAGCAGATAATTGGAGGCCATGATTGCACAAAGCTCTCAGAGACTCCAAGGCAAAAGCCAAACCCAAAGTCCTTTGAAAATCCTGCAGTCCCTGGGAGCATTCAGGAGCCCCCAGGGCCATTGCTGAGCAAGGCTCCCTAGGGACTCCTTCCAGCAGATCCTTGAGGCCACTGGGATGTGGGCTAGGGGGGGATGCTGAGGGCAGGACAAGGGGCTGACAGTGCCCAGCCTGGCTGGGGCTGTGCCAGGAGGCCCCAGGGCCTCAGGACAAGGTGTCTCCTCCCAGCCCTTGGTGGCACAGACCCTTCTGCTGTGCCCCGGGCACCAAGACTTGGCTTCTCTTTGTTCCCACCTGTCATCCCTGCCTCCAGTTCTCTGCTCTGCCTGGGGCCTGGGAACACTTTCTCAGTTGTGTCCCACAGTGGGACCCATTAAAAGTCCAAGAAACTTTGGATTTGGATTCTGACTTGCAGTCCTGGAGAGGATTCTTCAGCTGCCTCTGAGGGACTGATGTTCAGGGCCTGAGCACAAAACCCCAGAGGCTCATTAAAGTCCTTGTGCTGTGTCTGTGCTGCTGAGCTGGGCCGGGCTCCTGGCACAGAGGCAGCTCCTGGTAAGCAAGAAGAGCTTCAAAAGCACATTTCTCTTGAGGAGCAGCTCTTCTGCCAGCCCAGCAGAGCTGGGGCACTGCCTGCAGCCACCTGGGCACAGCCCAGAGGCACAGAGGGGTTAAACTCAGCCTGGGCTGGGAGCACAGAGCAGAGCTCACTCAGGGCTCACTAGAGCAGAAATCATCCTGGGTTTCAAACAGTCATTCTCTGGCTGTGGAAGAGAAGCTGCAGTTCCTGCAGGGATCTCCTGGAGCTGGCACATCCCACAGCTTTTAGGAGCTTTCAGGAGCACTCTCAGAGCTGCTCCAGGGCAGGGATGTGGCCCCAGGGCAGGGCTGGCTTTCCCTGCTGCCCTAGCCAAGGCACAGCCCAGGGCAGCTCCTGTTGCCAGGCTCTGCTGCAGGGCTGAACAGCCGCGGGTGCAGCCAGGGGTGCCCAGGGCTGTCCTGCAGAGCAGGCTCCTGCAGCCCAGGGCGCTGTGCTGGGGCAGGGACTCTGCTGCCTGCCAGGGACAGCTCTCAGCCGGCCCAGGAGCTGCTCCCAGCGCTGAGGAGAAGCTGTGGGGGGAAGGAGCCACCCCGAGCAGGGCAGGTGCTGCTGCTGAGAGGGGCTGGGCGGGGCAGGGCTGCTCCCAGCTCCAGAGCAGCCTGGGCACAGCTCCGAAGGACACTTCCCAATGAAGGTAAGCCTGGCATTGCTGGAAAGATCAGGAGCTTTCCTGAGAGTGTTTTCAATTTCCTGCTTGAAGAAGGATGGGAAAACTGGGGTGATGTGAAAAAGATTTTTGCTTTTTATACATTTTTCATATATTTGTAGCCTTGTAAACTACTATTATAAAGTTATAAAACTATAATCCTTACTTAACTCTATTAAACACTTAATTAACTCAATTAAACTACTATTATATGCTTATATAACCATAATCCTTAATTAACTCTGGTAGGTTTCCTAAATTTTTTCTCAGATTTTAGAACAATAACCTGACTTTCTAAATACATTCCTGAAATACTCTATAGTCTTATTATAAGGAAGAGGATCTACAAGACAAATGTTTTGGATTTTTACCAGAATGTGAGCAGTCATAGCAAAAAGTGAAGAAACCCTTGGACCTACTCCAATGGGATGAGCCAGGGGTGTGTAACTGGGCTAACTGAATGTCCTATTGGATGTTCCTGTTAAATACCCTAATTAATCAACCTTAATAATTGTTGAAATCAGGGGCTGGGTGTGCCCCACTCCCACTAAGACACCTGGAAGCTTCCAATAAATGTCTGGTTTTTACTTTACTGTTCTAACACAGTTGCAAGGGGTTTTTTTCTCTTTTGGTTATATGCAACAGGGGGATGAGAGAGGCAGAACAGGAATTGTAATCTCAGAATCACAGAACATTCTGAGTTGAAAGGGACACACAGGATCACCAAAGGAATGTTGGAACATTTACAGGGACACCAGAACTGTAACTTTGGGTGGTCAGTCTCTGCTGGGAGCCTCCCAAAGGGCCCTCAGCCACTCCTCAGCCCTGGACAGCAGCAGCATCACCTCTGCAGGGCCCAGCAGGGCTCTCCTGAGCTGCCCTTGCCCACCTGCACACAGAGGCTGCCCCAGCCAGGGCCCTGCACACAGGCAGCTTTCTGTAGGGCCGGGGCCAGGGCACACAGGGTGGGATGGGCTCTGTGAGCGCTGGCAGGGACAAGGCTCCTCTCAGGAGGGAATGTCCAGGCCCAGGGAGATGCTCAGGGAAGGAGAGGGGGCTGAAGAGAGCAGTGCTGGGGCAGGAGGGCACTGTTGGTGTGTGGGAGGTGCCGGGCACAGCTGGGCACAGGAACACTGTCCTGAGTGCCTGGCTGTCTCTGCCCTGCCCTCTCAGGCACAGCACCACAGCATCTTCTCTTGTTTCTGCCCTACCCTGATATTGTCACTGTTATCTGCTGCCCTCAGGGAGGCTCTGGCATTTGCAGCAGCTGAGTCCGGCACTGCCCTTGGCATTCCTGCCAGGCAGGGGTGTCCATGGGAATGGGGTGTCCGAGCTTCCCTGGGACCTGTGGGGCTGTGGGCAAAGTAGTCCATGGAAAAGGGGAATGAGCTGAGCCCCCTCCCTGAGATCCCATCATGGGCACAGCCAGGGATCTCCTTGCTGTGCCCTTCCAAGCTCTGAGCTGCCCTCCTGGGTGCAAATCTGTGCCAGAGCCTCTGGCCATTCCCTGAATGTCCCATGGGGAAGGGCAGAGCTGCCACAGCTGGGGAAGTGCTGCTGGGTTTGCCAAGGGAGCCGTGAGTGTTCTTGGCAAAAGGGAGTGCTGAGACCTTGCCCGGTGACCTTGAGTGAGGGTGAGATATTCAGGGATGCCTCTGGTCTGGTTTATCCAGAGTGACCCAGGAGTGTGACTGTGCTCTGATTGCAGCCAAAGGTGCAAAGCCAGGGCAGTTGGGAACAAGCCCATCCAGCCCCTCACCTTCCCTGAGCCACAGGGAATCTTTTGTCTCTCACATCTCTCAGTGGCAAACTTGGAGTGCAGCAGGAATGCTGGGGATTTCTGACCTCAGAGAGCCAGGAATAATGATGTGTGGGTAGGAAAACAATTCCTAAAACCAGCTCCTGCCATCCTTTAGACTTGGGAATGCAGATGCAACCAAGCCTTTCTGCATTAGGAGTGATTCCATTGCCAAATCCTGAATATCCAGCCTTGTCCCTCTGCCACATGGCTGCAAACCCAGGGCAGGATGGCAGGGATGGCTCCTTGAGAGCCCCCATGCACAGCCCTGGCTGCTCCTGGCACACTCAGCCAGCACAGCTGGAGCTCAGGCAGGGACATGGGGAAAGGTTTTCCCAGGGCAGGAACAAGGGTTGGTGAGTCCCAGTGGGACAGTCTGCAGGGAATGGCCCAGGTCTGGCTCAAAGCAGCCTCTCCTGACTTGGCACTGTCTTTTCTCCATGAACAGGTCCCCATGTGCAGCCACAGCAAATGTCCAACAGCAGCTCCATCAGCCACTTCCTCCTGCTGGCATTGGCAGACACGCGGCAGCTGCAGCTCCTGCACTTCTGCCTCTTGCTGGGCATCTCCCTGGCTGCCCTCCTGGGCAACGGCCTCATCATCAGTGCCGTAGCCTGCGGCCACCACCTGCACACGCCCATGTTCTTCTTCCTGCTCAACCTGGCCCTCAGCCACCTGGGCTCCATCTGCACCACTGTCCCCAAAGCCATGCACAATTCCCTCTGGGACACCACCACCATCTCCTACACAGGATGTGCTGCCCAAGTATTTCTGATTTTCTTCTTTCTTGCAACAGAATTTTATCTCCTGACCATCATGTGCTATGATCGCTACGTGTCCATCTGCAAACCCCTGCACTACAGGACCCTCCTGGGCAGCAGAGCTTGTGCCCACACGGCAGCAGCTGCCTGGGCCAGTGCCTTTCTCAATGCTCTGCTGCAAACAGCCAATACATTTTCCCTGCCCCTGTGCCATGGCAATGCTCTGGGCCAGTTCTTCTGTGAAATCCCCCAGATCCTCAAGCTCTCCTGCTCCAATTCCTACCTCAGGGAATTTGGGCTCATTGCAGTTAGTGTTTGTTTAGGTTTTGTCTGTTTTGTGTTCATTGTTTTCTCCTATGTGCAGATCTTCAGGGCTGTGCTGAGGATCCCCTCTGAGCAGGGACGGCACAAAGCCTTTTCCACCTGCCTCCCTCACCTGGCTGTGGTCTCCCTGTTCCTCAGCACTGGGATATTTGCCCACCTGAAGCCCCCCTCCATGTCCTCCCCATCCCTGGATATGGCTCTGTCAGTTCTGTACTCGGTGGTGCCTCCAGCCCTGCACCCCCTCATCTACAGCCTGAGGAACCAGGAGCTCAAGGCTGCAGTGTGGACACTGATGACTGGATGCTTTCAGAAACATTAAACTGCTGGGCAATTTCTGAAAATCACTTGTAATAAAAGTTGTCTTTGATGCTTCTTGTTAGTTTAATTTTGGAGATTTGTTTCCTTTGTTTTATTTTTTTTCATATTGTCCACAAAACAGAGTCATTGTTTGTATAATTTCTCATTTTGTTTCTCTCCACCTTCCCTCTGGCAACAGACTGTGTCAATGAGGGACTGTGCTCTTGGTGGCTTTAAAGGAACTAAAGGATCTCCCAGCAAAGTTTTCTGCAGAGATGCCCTTTTGTTGCCTTCTCTGGAGCTGCAGCAGCAATGTCTGTGTGCAGAGCTGGGGGCAGATCAGTGCTGGCACAGCAGCTCTGGTCCTGCTGGCAACACCATTCCTGATCCAGGCCAGGAGCCACTGGCCTTCTTGGCCACCTGGGCACACTGCTGGCTCATGTCCAGCCTGCTGTCCCTCAGTCCCTGCAGGTCCCTTCCTGCCTGGCTGCTGTCCAACCACTCTGTCCCCAGCCTGTAGTGCTGCAGGGGTTGTTGTGGCCAAAGTGCAGAACCTGGCACTTTGTCTTGTTAAACCTCACCTTGGGTTGGGTTTGGTCTCTGGATCCAGCCTGTCCAGGTCCCTGTGCAGAGCCCCCCTATTCTCCCACAGATCAACACTCACACCCAGCTTGGTGTCATCTGCAAAGATGTCCTTGGTTTCAAGGGGCCCCCTCAGTATCACAGTGGCCTCTTGGTTATACCAGGCCCTGCACTGTCACACTGCTCTCCTTGGTTCCATGAGACCATGCAGAGCAACAATGCTCTCCTTGGTTCCCTGGGTCCCCGAAATGTGACAATGCTCTTCTTGGTTCCATGGGGCTTCACAGTGTCACAATGATCTCGTTGGTGCTGCAGTTTCACAGTGGCCCCTTGGTTCCATGGGGCCCCAGGGTGTCACAATGGCCCCATGGTTACATGAGGTCCCACACTGTCACCAAGGTCTCTGAGGTTCCACAAGTGCCCTCAGTGTCACAATGGACTCCTTGTTTCCATGAGCCACACAGTGTCACAGCGTTCTTCCGGATCCCTTGAGGCCCCATCATGTCACAGTGGCCCCTTGGTTACACAGGATCCTGCAGTGTCACAATGTCCCCTTGGTTCCATGAGGCCCTGCAGTGTCAGAAGAGCCCCTTGTTTCCACTGGGCCCTGGAGTCTCCCAGTGATCTCCTTGGTTTCTCACTGTCAAAATGGCGAAACCCCGTTGGTTACACAAGGCCCTGCAGTGTCACAATGGCCTCTGTGGTTCAATGAGGACCCTGAGTGTCACAGTGCACTCCATGGTTCCATTTGGCCCTGCAGCACCACAATGGACCCCTGGTTCTCTGGGTCTGCACAGTGTCACCATGGTCCTCTTAGTTCCACAAAGCCCTGCAGTGTCACAATGGCCCCAGAGTGTCCCAATCATCACAGAATGACAGAATCAAATTGGCTGGAAAAGACCTTTGGGATCATCAAGTCCAAACAATGCCCTAACACCGCCTTGTCACCCAGACCATGCCACTGAGTGCCACTGGAGAAGGACAGTGACTCCGCCACCTTCCCCCTGGCCTGCCCATTCCAATGCCCAATCACTCTTTCTGTGAAGAACTTCCTCCCATTGTCCAGCCTAAACATCCCCTCTTGCAGCTTAATGCTGTGTCTTCTTGTCCTGCCCTCCAGCAGATCCAAACTCTCACCCAGCTTGGTGTCATCTGCAGTTTGTGAATGGTGGACTGGATCCCCTCACCCAGATCATCAGTGAAGATATTAAACAGAACTGGGCCCAACACAGATCCCTGGGGGACAGTGCCTGGACACCAGCTGGGTGCAGCACCATCCCCACCACTCTCTGGGCCCAGCCTCCAGCCAGCTCTTAAATCTCCCAGCAAGGAGAGAACCTGCCCAAGCCGTGGGCTGCAGCTTTTCCAGGGAATGCTGTCAGAGACGGTGTCAAAGGCTTTGCTGAATTCCAGGCACAAAACATCCACAGTCTTCCCCACATCCACCAGTGGGTCAGCTGGTCATAAAAGGAGAGACCAGGTTGGCCAGGCAGGACTTGCCCCCCCTAAATCCACGCTGGCTGGCTCTGATCCCTCAGCCATCCTGTGGGTGCCCTGTGATGGCTCCCATGGTGATCTGTTCCATAACCTTGCCAGGCACCCAGGTCAGGCTGACAGGCCTGGAGCTCCCCAGATCCTCCTTCCAGCCCTTCTTGGGGATGGGCTCACACTGGCACCTCCACTCCTCTGGGACCTCCCTGGTGATCCAGAACTGATGGTAAATGATGGAGAGCAGCTTGGGGAGCTCATCCACCAGCTCCCTCATCCCCCTAGGATGGATCCCATCTGATCCCATACACCTGTGAGCATCTGAGTGGCTCAACAGGTCACCAACTGCTTCCTCCTGGATTCCAGGGGGCTGTTCTGCTCCCTGTGCCCATCTACCAGCTCAGGAGAACACTTGTCCTGAGGACAACCTGTCCTAATATTGAAAATTGAGACAAACAAGATGTTAAGTAGCTCAGCCTTTATTTAGATTTAGTTACTCCATTCCCCAGTGCATCCAATAAAGAATAGAGGTTCTCTTTATCCAGTGTTTTGCTATTAATTTATTTATAGAAACTTTTCCTATTATTTTTCACAGAAGTGGCCAGGTAAAGCTCTAATTGAGCTTTCACCTCTTTCCTTTTTTTTCTGCATAACCTAACAACATCCTTAAACACTTTCTGAGTTGCCTGATTCTCTTTCCAAGGTTGATGCACCCTCTTTTCCCCCTTGAGTTCTCACAAAAGCTCCATGGGCAGCCAGGCCAGTTGTTTTCCTCTCTAGCTCATCTTTTGCCACACTGGGACAGGCTGCTCCTTCTCCCTTAAGATTACTTTCCTGAAGCATGTCTATCCTTCCTGGAGCCCTTTGTTTCTAAGGGCTGTTTCCTTTAAAAAAAATCAGTACCTGATTCGGTACTCCCCAAATCTGCATCATAAACAGGCCAAAGTCTGCCCTACCTCATTCCAGTGTAGAAGTTTTGTTGCTGCCCCTCCTTCTTTCACAGAACACTGAAAACTTGATTATTTCATGCTCACTGTGCCCCAGGCAGCCTCTGACCACCCCATCTGCCACCAGCCCTTCTCTGTTTGTGAACAGCAGGAGACAGAGCTTTCCTTGGCAGTGGGAGTGTTACCAAAATTTGGTAAAACAGAAAACCCCTTAACCCCAATGCAGCATTAAGAAGCAGCATTCTTTATTCAGGCGGATGCACGGGGGAGAGCTCCTCCCAAAGCCGTGCAGGCTGAGTACAGGAAAGTTTCTGTTTATATTCTGTATTTTGCACACATATTCATTGATTGTCCTGGACTAAACACACATACGGTAATCATTTCCCCAAAATCATTGACATATTTCCCCTCCCCTTTACCCATGCATTCTTCTGTCCTGGGGGTCTCTCTGGTGGTCCCTGGTGGTCGTGGACCCCAATGTTCCAGTGGGCCTGTCTGAGTTGGCAGGACACTGAGGCTGGTGAACTTCCAGTTCCCCTCCTCACACAATGGGCATTGAGTGATTTCCATAGGCCTGGGGTTTTGGGGAACAAGCTACAGATGTGAGCTCACCTGGTGTAGACAATTGATCATCTGGTAACATGAGGTCACAGAGTGGGATACGACATCGCAGACTGGGGTATGTGAGGTCATTGAGAAGCTATGACAATAACAGGCCACTTCTGTGACATCACAGAGCTGGCTGTGACATCAGAGACCATCTGTGTGACATTAGAGAAGGGGTTGTGACCTCACAGAGCAGACTATGATATCACAGTCCAGGTGTGTCACATGAGCACATGAGCTGTGACATCACAGAGCAGACTATGACATCACAGAGCTGCCTGTGACATCCCAGAGGGGCTGTGTGACATCCCAGGAGGGCTGTGTGAGGTCACCGGGTTACTCACTCTGCCCCAGCTCCCCTCACAGTTTCTCCCAACAAGTCCAAGGCTGTTCATGTCCAGCAGGGTCCCTGTCCCTCGGTATCCCCCTGGTCCACCTGGAGCCACAGCCTCCACCAAAGGATGTTCCACAGGATCCACCCCAGAGTCTGACATGGAGACAAGAGGCGAGGGCTGTGTGACCAGGACATCAAGGCCGTGGATGATCCAGGTCACTGCAGCCTGCTTTGGGTTCCCCAGGAAAGATGTCTGGCAGCTGGAGCAGGGTTAGGGAAGGGCCTCCAAGGTGGGGCTGGAGCCCTTGGGCTGTGAGCAGAGGCTGAGGGAGCTGGGCTTGTCCAGCCCAGAGCAGGGAAGGCTGAGGGGCTCCTCATCCCAGCCCAGAGCAGTGCCAGCCAGGAGGTGATGGAGAACACAGAGCCAGGCTCTTCACCAGGGGGCCTGGTGGGAGCATCCTGATACAAGAACCTAATTGTGTTTAGATCTATCACAGAAACACGTTTTTCTGAAATTAATTCTAGTATGGAAATCACTTGTGGATGGTGGACTCATCAGACACTGCTGGGACGTTGCATATAGCTCAGGGAAGAGTGTGATTGTTATTAAATTGTATCCTGTTCAACCATGGTCTGTTGGCCATGAAGAGAAACATTCTGTGCCTCTGAGTCTTCCCAGTTCCTGACACCCAAAGGACACAAACCTGATGAGTTGTGGTTCCCATTCCAGTGGTGGCATTGCACCTCCCTCCACAGCCAGAGCAGAGCTCCCTTGTCCCAGAGAGTCCCTGGCAATGCAGGGATGAAGGAAAGAGGACAGGCTGTGGGGATCAGGGGCAGGGCACAGCCAGGGATTTGAGGTGGTTGTAAGCCCAGGTCAGGAGTCGGTCCTTGGCCTTGGTGAACCTCATCCCATTGTCCTGGGCCTATGGCTCCACCCTGCCCAGATCCCTCTGCAGAGCTTCCTGCCCTCCAGCACAGCCACACTCCCACCCAGCTTGGAGTCACCTGGGAACTGACTGAGGATGCCCTCGATGGCCTCATCCAGATCAGCAGTAAAGAGATTTCACTGACCTGGCCCCAGTCCGGAGCCCTGGGGACACCCCTGGATGAGACGCCATCCCACTGCTGCTCTGAGTGACAGAGGGTGGATGAGGGAAATGGTGGGGAGGGTGCAGGGACAAAGTCTGATTGATTGTTAGCCATAAAGGACCTTGATTTTCATTTGTATTTAGACTGTATTATGAAGTGCTGGGGGTCTATATCAATTGGGGATTGCTGACATCAATCTATAAACAGGAAAAGAAAGGAGGAAAAACCAGTTCTCTCTGCATTGGTTTCAATATAGCGTATTCACTTTGAATACACTTCTGAAATCTATCTAATAAGCTATGAAAGAATTGAAAACTTATATTACTCCCACAGGCTTGTCTTGTTTGCGTGTTTTGAACAAATGTTTATGAGCCTTTCTCACTGAATTTCTCAACTGAAAAGCTCAAGAAAGAAAAGGTCTCTGGAGTGGTGAAATGCATCAGCAACCTCCAAGTGGCTGAGGATCCATCTCCATCAGAGCAGCAATGAACAGCAATGGGCACAGCTTTGTGGCTGCCCCAGCTTTGGGATGGGCCCTGGGCCTGGAGCCGGAGCAGCTCTTGAGGGCCCCAAGGCCAGGGCTCTTGTGCTGCCCTGGGCACATGGGATGGCAGCAGGGGCTGCAGAGCTCTCAGCACCTGAGCCAGAGGGGAGCAGGGCAGCCAGGGAGCCTCCTTTGGCCTTGGCCCAGCACCTTCCCCCATGGCTGGGGCTGAGTCCTGTGTGAGCTGCAGCTGCTGCTGTGCCCTTGGCAGGGGCTGAGGCCGTGGGGCCAGTGGCCAGAGCAGCCTGGCCTGAGCAGAGCTGTGGGGCCAGAGCCGGCTGGGCTGGGCTGGGGAGAGGCCCTTGGTGCTGCCCAGAGCTCAGGGCAGCTGGCAGAGCTTGCAGGGAGCTGGGCTGGGCTCAGAGAGCCTGCCCCAGAAACCATCAGTGTCCATCTCAGCCTGGCTGAGCGTGCAGGGGCAGGACTCAGCCCAGGCCTTGTGGGGCAGGGCCAGCGCCTGTGCAAGGCATTGAAAACAGGCAAGTGCCCCAGAGAGGAGGCTGCTCTGTGCCCTTGGGGGCATGGACAGAGCAGGGAGGGGGCCCAGGACATTTGTCACCACCAGCCTCTGTGCCCAGCCCTTGGCAGCCCTGGCTGCTGAGCCCAGCTTTGCCCTGGGCTGAGTTTGGCTGTGGCCCAGCTCCATCCTCCTGCGGGGCTCAGGGCCTGTTCCCGGCCATGGCCAGCCCTGGCCGGCCTCTCTGCTGGCCCAGAGGCCGGCAGAGCCCGGGGCAGGGCTGTCTGTGCAGGCCCACAGGTGCCAGGGGCTGTGCAGGAGCTGGCAGAGGCTGCCCAGCAGGGAGACCATGGGGCACAGAGCCCCAAGGCTGCTGTGGGCACCACGGCACAGGGGCCGTTCCCAGCCGCAATGCTCCTGGCCTGGGCTGGGCCTGCATAGGGGCTGGGCCACCATGGCTGGGCCAGCACAGGGCCACCAAGGGGCCACGCAGCCGCTGCCAGGGCTGACAGCAAGGCCAGGCACACACAAGCAATTGCTGAGCATGGCCTGCGCTGGCCAGGGCTGACTGTGCCACAGGCAGAGCTCAGCTGCCCTTGGGGGCTGCAGGAACAGTCAGGAGCCCAAAGAGCCTCCATGGCTGTGCTGCAGACCAAGGCTGCAGCAGGGAAATGCAGGGCTGCTGCGGGATGGGGAGGCCATTGAATTCCAGCACACACCTCAGCTCTCTGATGATCCCGGCACCATGCTGGGCCCTGTTTCACACTGGAGAAGAGCAGATGTTGATGGGACAGGAGCCCTGCAGGGCTCTCAGGGACCTGCAGCTTGCAAGGTGCTCTGCTCTCCCTCAGGTGCTCTCGGAGAGATCCAATCCCAGCTGGGCACCTCAGGGCACAAGTGGCACTGCCTGTTCATGGGCACACAACTGATGTCTGCCTGGAAAGGGGCACAAGTGTTAATACCTGTTAGTTTCATAATATACAATCACATCTTTATTATCTGGGTCATTTGAGTACTTTTAAGGAATGGCAAAGTTTTCCCACAAGGAACTTCCTGGAGTTGTACTGATGGGAGGAGGAGAAATACTCATCTTGCCTGGTACTGGTGTCACCAATATTCTGTTTATTATTTTCTCTCCCTCTTCCTCAGATGTTTGCAGCTCTCTTTGTTGAAATGGCCATGTCAAAGGACATCTCTTCCTTTAGAGCAGGTGGATTTATGTACTTCCTACTGCTCTCAGATTTCTTCTTTCAGGAAGTCTCTGGTCATTCAAGTGCCTCTCAGTTTACTGGTTTCATGCTTTGATCTGCAGGAAGTTTCCCAATCTTTCTGAAGTTCATATAAATATATAATTAATCGTCATCTTAATTGTGTATATATCTATCACAGAATTACCTTTTCTGGTGTCTTTGTCCAACACTGTTCCTGTACAGAAATCCCTTGGGGATGGTGGACATGTCAGATGCTGCAGGGATATCTCAGAGAGCCGAGGGAAGAACTGTGATAGTGATTAAACTGTTCAAATATTCAACTTGTGTTTGTTGGGAAGAAACCTTTCTGTGCCTCTGAGTGTCACCAGGCCCTGAGACCAAAGGACACAAACCCAATGAGTTGTGGCTCCCACTTGGACCTTGGCTCTGCACAGGAGAGCTCTTCATTTTCTCTCTTTTCTTCCTTCTGGGCAAGGAGGGAGCTCATGACTTCAGCACGTGACTTGTGTGTGCAAAGAACAAATCTAGGCAGAATCAGGGCAGGGAGGGTTTGGGGGGACCTTGGGATCTGTGCTGGGCACAGAAGGTGTTTTCCATTGCTCTGAGACTGTCTGCTGTGGGAAGTGGATTTAATATACACCAGAGGAATGACTTCTGCATTTGATGGAGCTGTGCCTTCCCTTGGCTTTGTTGGCTGACAATCAATGAACATCCCTCTGTGTCTCGGGCACCTCCTTCTCCAAGGAAAGCAGGTGGGAGTTGGAGCCAAGGAGCTGAAAGCTGCAGGTCCAGCCTGGGCTGGAGGGAGCTCAGATTGGCACAAGGCTGCTCTGAGTGCCAGGGCTTGGATGGGGGAAATGGTGGGGTGGGGGTAGGGACAGAGTCTGATTGATTGTCAGCCATGGAGGGCCTTGATTTTCATATCTGCATGAGGAGGTACTTGGATTCAATATCAATTGGAGATTGCACATATCCATTTATTAACAGGAAAAAAACCCTAAACAGGACCTAAAAATGTTTTCTCACTGTCCTTGAAAGTAGAATGTATTCAGTTTGAATACACTCCTGAAATCAGTCTAATTAACCACAATTATTTGAAAGGTTTATTTGAAAAAATTGATTTGAAAACAACTATCCCCAGAGGCTTGGCTTGTTAAGGTGTTCTGAATGTGAATGAGCCCTGGGACACTGAATTCCTGCACTGAAGAGCTGCAGGCTGAACAAGCCTCTGCAGCAGTGAAATCCAGCAGCAGCCTCCAAGTTGCTGAGGATGTCAGCAGCCCCCACTGAGGCCATCCCTGCCCAGAGACCGTGGGGGAATGGGCAGACAAGGAGAGCGTCCCTGAGGCTGGGCCAGCAGAACTCAGAGGCACCAGCGGCTCCAGCTGGGCAATGGAGTGTGGAATGTGGCTGGGAAAGCCCTGCCTGGGCTGTGCCAAGCAGGACAGACAAGCCCTGACCCCCATCCACTAAAAAACTCTCTCAAGGAGATATTTAAAAGGCATTACAGTTGTTTGTGTACTCTGAGTTGGATGCACGGGAACAATACCAACAAGAGATTCTGAGGAGCTCAAAACAACAAAACAGCCTTTACTGGCAACTTTAGAAAATCAGAGAAATTTAGTCAAAATGTTTAATGCATCATTCAATCACCAAAAAACACTTCTCAAAGCAATAACTTGCCCTGTTCCACTTCACAAACTCTAAACCTGTTCAATTTAAAGCTAGTCAGAGTTTGCAAGAGGACAAAAATAGAAGAAGTAGACACAGAAAGAGAGAAAGAAAAATAAGATTTATAGAAGCACAGACAGAGCTACCAACTCCTGGACTCTAGCAGTTCAGATGGAAATGCCAAGAGGGGGTAGGGTCAAGATGTGTGTTTGCCTTGAGGTTCAGCCTTCAATACCCCTTGGTCTTGCTGGGCCCTTCCCCAGGTGGGACTTGGTGTCATTTGGTCACTCAGGAGCTGGGCTGGGGCTCCAGAGGTGGCTGTGGAGCATTGCCTGTGCTGTGCCAGGGACTGGCAGCCACTGCTGGGCTGGGAGAGAGGCTCTGGGGGGATTGGGGTTCCAGGGCAGGGCAGTGCTCCAGGGCAGGGCAGTGCTCCAGGGCAGGGCAAGGCTGGATCTGCCCATTCCTCCCCAACACATGAAATGTTTTGAGCCAACAATCTCCTGCAGTCTGTCACAGGATGCAATGTTGGAGGTGAAATCCCAGTTCTGGCCATGGGCACCTGGAAAGGAAGGACAGCTCTTTTCCATAGGAAGGAAAGCACAGAGCCCCAGTGTTTGGAAGGCAGGTGAGAGTCTCACTAGGCCAGCCAGACTTGTCAGCAATGGCAGATTTTGTCAGGGAGCAGTCTTTGGATGTAGGGAATTTTGGAGGTGGAAGCCCAATCTCAGCCATGGGTGCCTGGAGAAGCAGGGCAGTTCTTTCCACAAGAAGGAAAGCATGGAGCCTTCCCCAGAGATTTGGGGACTGATGAGAGGTGACCCTCATGAAACCGTTGTCAGCCAGTCTTGTCCTGGCAATATTCCTATGGGAATAATCCCTAGATATAAGGAAATCTGCAGATGAAATCCCAGTTCTGGCCATGGATGCCTGCAGAAGGACAGATCTTTTCCATATGAAAGAAAGTATGGAGCACCAGTGTTTCAACAGCAGAAGAGAAGAGGCCTTCAACATGCCATGGTCAGTTGGACCAGTCAGGCAGTCCATGGGAGGCCAAACCAGCCAGACCTCTTCTGTGTTGCTGTGGTTTTAAGAGGCCCTGCAGTATCACCATGGTCCCCTTGGTTCCATGGGACCCCACATTGTCCTAATGGTGATTTGATTCCATGGGGTCCTGCAGTGTTACAATGGTGCTTTAGTTCAATGGGGTCACACAATGTCACAATGGCTCCCGGGTTGCAGAAGGCCCGAATGTCACAATGGTCCCAACAATTCCATAAGGCCTTGCAGTGTCACAATGGTCTCTGTGGTTCCCCAGGCCCCACAATGACACGTGACTCCTCTATTCCATGAGACTGCAGTGTTACAATGGACCTTTGGACCACGGGGTTTTGCAGTGTCACAATGGTCTCCTTTGCCTCCACAGAGTCACAATGGACCACTGATGACACCAGGCCCCACAATGTCACAATGAACCTTTGGCTCCATGCAGCCCTGCAGTGTCACAAAGGCCTCTTGCTTTCACAAGGCCCCACAACATCACAATGGTACTCTTGGTTCTGTGGGGACCCCCAGGATCACAATGATCTCACTGGTTCCATGAGGCCTCTCAGAGTCACAATGCTTTAATTCCATGGGGCCTCATAGTGTCACAATGGTCTCCATGATCCCCTGACTCCATTGTGTGTCACAATGGCCCCTTGGTTCCATGAGGCTGTGAAGTCTCTTAATGGTCTCTCCATTGTGCCATGAGGCCTTGCAATGTCACAATGGACCTTTGGCACTATAGGGTCTCACAGTGTCACCATGGTCCCTTGGCTCCATGGGCCCTGTGCTGCTGCATTCCTCCCTCCCCTTCTCAGGCCGCCCTGCCAGCTCAGAAATGCTCCTTGGGCCTCGGCCTTGGCCAACAGCCCCTGGGCTCAGCTCCTCTGCAGCTCAGCACAAACACTGTCTGCTCCAGGCACTGCTGTGCCCAACCAGCTCCTGGTTGCTGTAGGAGCAGCCCTGGGAACTGGTTTTGTTCCCTCAGTGGCACAGCATCCCTGTTCTCACACTGCCAAAGAAAGCTGTTGATGCCAAGTGTGGCCAGGAAGAACCATTGCTGTGACTGCAGCCCCTCTCTTGGGGCCCTACAAACAGCGCTGCAAAAGGAGCCCCTTGGAGCTCTCCTGGGCCAGTGATTCCCTCTGAGTGGGGCCTCTCCCAGCCGGGAACTCTCCCGTTTGCTGCACTCGGGGATCCTGAACAACGAGGGAGCCTGGGCCGATCCCCCCACTCCTCCAGGCTCAACCCTTCACCCGCTGGGGAGATGCCAAAGCATCCACAGGGAGCATTTCCTGCCCTCAGGGGAATTTCTCACAGGTGCCTTGCACTGACTCTTTGTGTCTGTGGGCACACAGGAGTGCCTGTGCTGGGGAAATGTGGCAGAAATGCTGCTCTCGGAGGGGTTGGAGTGCCTTGCATAGCTGAGTCAGTCAGGCCTGTAGGTGAGGTTAAGTCACAAGGTCTAAGCTAAGTTAATTGCTTCTGAGAGTTGCTCTTTTGCTAATTTGTTAGGTTTAATTTAAGTTATTAGCTAAGATGAGTATTGTTAAGTGTTATTCCACTGTTAAATTATTTAGTCATAGGTTATAAATGAGGTTAAAGACTGTTAATTGTTGTTCTTTTATTAAATTGTTAAGTTTACAGGAGAAGTTAAGGTTAAGGTATTAGTTAAGTCCTGTTAAGTTTGAGCTCTGTTCAGCTTTTAGATCATATTCCTTTTATCCTTGTCCTCACTGTCCTTGTGTCACACACACACATACACAGGGACCGTTCTTGGTTCATTTCTGCTTTATTTGCCTGGATTTGGTTTGGTTTTGTTGTTGCTTTGTTCCCCCGGTGTGCCTGAAGTGTCCAGCCAGGAGCAGAGTGACTCTTGCCAAGGAACTTTGTGATGCTCTCGCTTAATATTAAATCTGGTTGTTGCTGATCTTTTCCCAGGGACTTTTTCAGCGCTCTCAAGCCCTCGTTCGTAACAGGGTGAAGGAGCCCTGGCCCAGGCTCTGGCCCTGGGGGACACAGGGATGCTGCTGGGGGGTCCCTGTGCCCCTGTCCCACCCCCACAGCCCCGGCCCCCCGTCCCCGTGTCAGGCTCTGGGGTCGATCTCGTGGAACATCCTCTGGGGGAGGCTGCGGCGCCAGGGGCGGGGGGACCCGGGGGGACAGGGGACCCCGCTGTGCACGAGCAGGGTTGGACTGCTCTGGGGGAGCTGTGAGGGGGGCTGGGGCAGAGTGACCTCCCCAGTGACTCACACTGCCCCTGTGATGTCACACAATCCCCTGTGACATCACACAGGCCCATTGTGATGTCACACATTCCCTGTGATGTCACAAAGCCCCTGTGATGTCACACAGCCCCTTGTGATGTCACAAAACCCCAGTGATGTCACACAGCCCATTTGTGATGTCACAGCCCTCATTATGATGTCACAGATAATGTTGTGATATCACACAACCTATCCTGGATGTCACACAGCCATTCTATGATGTCACAACCCCTCTGTGATGTGACACATATACCCTGTGATGGCAGAATCCATTCTATGATGTCCAGCCTATGATGTCACAGAGCCTACTCTATGAAATCACTGGCAACTCAGTGATGACACACACAGCTGCTCTGTGATGTCACAAAACCCCTTCATGATATCACAGGTCCAGTGCTGGGATATCAGTCTGTGATATCATAAAGCTGCTCTGTGATGTCACAGAAGATTTGGTGATGTCACAAAGTCACCCTGTGATGTCACAGTCTGTTCTGTGATTGCACACCTGGCTCTATGATGTTGCTCCATCACCTGGTGATGTCACAACCCACTCTCTTATGTCACAGAGCCACCCTCCATGACAGCAGACTCTGCTCCATGGCCTCACACCCTACTCTATGATGTCACAAACAGTTCTGTGATGTCACAACTCCCTCAGTGATGTCACAAAACCCTCTCTGTGATGTCATACTGCCACTCTGTAATGTCACAGCACACACTTAGACATCACAGCCTGTTTTATGATGTCATACAGCCATGCCATGATGTCACAGCCTGCTCTGTGATGTCACAGAGAATCCCCTCTATGATGCTGTAGCTGCTCAATGACCTCACACAACAAACTCTGTGGTGTCATAGCCCAATCTGTGACCTCACACAGCCCACTCTGTGCTGTCACACACCCCCTTGCTGACATCACAGCTGCTCTGTGCCTCCATGACACAGCCACAGAGGTGCTGCTGTGACACAGCCCCCTCTGGGACATCCCCCAGCCCCTGCCACTGCTGAGCCCTGTCAGCTCTGCCTGTGCCCTGCTGGTGTCCCTGAGCTGCCCTGGCAGTGCCCCAGCCCTGCTGGGCTGTGCCCAGGAGCTGCTCCTGGCCAGAGCTGTCTCTCTGCAGCGCTGCCCTTGCCAGGAGCTGCCTCTGGGCCAGGAGCCCAGCCCAGCTCAGCAGCACAGACACAGCACCAGGACTTTAATCACCCTCTGGGGCTTTGCTGCTCTTTGCATCAGACTCCGTCCCTTGGAGTGTGCTCAAAAAGCTTCTCAAGAACTCCAAGTTAAGCTGAAACATAGACATTTCTTGTAGTTTAAATGGGGTCCACTGAGGGATAAAACTCATGTGAAAGTGTCCCCAGGTTCCAGATAGAGCAGAACACTGGAGGCAGTGATGACAGCTTCAGACAAGCAAGGGAAAGGTGTCTCTGGTGCTGAGCAAACCTGGATGTGTTTCAGGAATGCAAAGGCCCAAGGCCTGAGCCCCAGCCCCTGGCCAGGCAGATCCTGTCCCTCCCTCCTTGCTCAGGGCTCTTCCCGGGATGGGCTCTGGGATGTGGGGATGGGCAATGCCAAGGGCAGGACCATGGGGCAGCCCCTGCCAGGCTGCTGAGCAGGGACAAGGAGGCCATGAGGCCCCAGGGCTGCCAGGGTCACTTGTCCCCTCCTGGCTCAGGCCCAGGGCCAGCAGCCATGGCCAAAGTGCTGCCCAAGGTGGCTCTGTCAGGGCCTGGCAGCTGCTGCCCATCCCTGTGCCCTGTGCAGCCCAGGCTGTCCTACGGTGTCCCTGCCCTGGCCTCTGTCCCTGCAGGCTGTCCTCATCCCCCGCTGCCCCACCTGGCTGGCCCCTTCCTTTGCTGACAGCTCTGCCTCCTGCCTGCCTCTGCCTGCCACACAAAGCCTTGGGCTGCTCCAGGCTCCTTCTGGGGGATGTGTTGCACCACAGCCCTGCCCTGGCAGGGAAATTCCTTTCTCATGGCATTCAGTCTGGGCCTCCCCAGCTGCCCTTGGTGCCATTATTGCCTTCTCATGCTTATATTCTCTATGAAGAAAAGCTCCAGCCTCTCTGAAACCACCCTTCACTCCCTCCCAGGCTATTCCTGTTCTGTCCTCAGTCTCCACACCACTGAGCCCAGAGCCATCAGCCTCTCCCTGCTGGTTATGTGAAGAGGCCTCCAAACCCCATCTTGGGAGATTTTTCAGTCTTCTCCAAGGTCTGTGAAAATGGAAAAATAGTAGTCAAAGTTATTTTCTCCCAAATCTTGCAGTGACAGGACAAGGGCCAACATCTTTCAACTGAATGAGGGTGGATTTACATTTGTTAAAAGAAGAAAATATTTTACAATTATGAGAGTGGCCCAAAACTGCAACTGTTTTTCCAGAGAATTGTCCAAGAGCAGGAGCTTTGTGCAGCCTGACATAGCGAAACCCTTTCCCCTCCCCAAGGACAGAATTCCTGTTGTGTGGGTTCTCTGCTGTGCTGGGTGCCCTCACAAAGCTTCTGGCCAGAATGTCTGCTGAGGGCAGCCAGGCTGCTGCAGGGGCAGTGACCTCACAGCCATCACCATGGCAGCCCTGTCCCCTGGGCCTGGCTCTGCCCTTTCCTCTGCCCCTGCCTTGTCTCTGCTGGCATGAAGAGTTTTGTCATTCATATCTTGTCCCCAGGGTGCTGGGGCCAATGGCTTCCCAGGCAGGCTCCTGGAGCAGAAGTGGCTTTTCAGAGCCCAGGCAGAAATGAGCCCTGAGGCAGCAGCTCTGCAGTGCTGGCCACCAGGCCGGGCTGCCAAGGGAGGCTTCTGGCCATGCCCTGCAAGCAGCTGCTGCTGCCAAGGTGCCTTTGGTGCCTCAGGCTCTGCCTGGCACAGCTCCCAGCACGGCACTCTGCCCTTGTGCCCGAGCCCTTCCCTGTGCTGGGGCTGGCCTGGGGCTTTTCCTGCAGCGGGACCTGCCCTGCTCCTGGCACAGGAAAGGCAGTTCCTGCTGGAGCAGGAGGCTCTGCCTGCAGTCGGCTCCAGCAAGGCCCTGTTCGCAAAGCCCCCACTGGGAAATGAAGGAGGGGGGTCATGCTGCTTTTGGGGTGAATAATGCTGAAACCAGCCTGACTGCTCCATTCCAAAGTTCCACATCCTCAGAGGGAGCTGAAGCTGTGGCAGAACTGAAAAAATCCCCAAAGAAAGGAACAACCAAGCAACACCACTGAGAGCTTCTGCAGAGCTGCTGAGCTCGCCCAGCCTGGGCACATCTGACTGACAGGGCAGCACTTGAGATGAGAAAAGCCCCGTCCCAAATTTTAATGGCAGCATCTCCTGACATTTCCCTTCTTGGGGCTGTGGAGATTCCTCCCTGCAGTGGGGACACCACTCAAGGTCATTGCTGCAGACTGAGCCAAAGGGATTTGCCCCTGGTCATTGGTCTGGGGGAGTGACATTAATCTCTGCTTAATTACTGGTTTTGTTTTAATACAGTTGCTTTGAAATCACTTCTGAGTGCTCTATATAAGATAATATGTTATAATATGTTACAGCTCTTATATCTTGGAGTAAATATTTCTGATTAAGATAATTTTGTCTCATCATTACCATAAGAATTATTTATATAAATATCTCTGGTTTGCTATCCTTAATCCTGTGGGACAAATTCTATAAAGGTTTAATTCCAGCTTGAAAATTCTTTCCACATGAATGCTTGAAAAGTCTGGGGATGGGACTGGACAGATGCTCCAAGGCTCCTCTCTCAGAAGGAGTTTAGAAAGCCTGGAGGTCCTTGGGGGTGTTTGGGTGTGGGTATGACAGTCTGGTCAAGACAGAGAAAGCTAAATAAGCTTTCCCATGCATTGGTCTGGGAACTGTTAGGGAGCTGGAGAGAAAGAATTGTAAACAAGTGGTTTACTGAAGGGTGTTATCTTAATTAGCCAGTCATGTGAAATGTGTTGATTAAATGACCAATGAAGTCCACCTGTAGCAAGCCAAGGTATAAAAGAATAGGCTTGAACAAATGGGTGGCTTTTGGCCCTTAGCCTTCTCATCTGAGTCTGTGTCATCTCTGACTCAACAGTGACATTTGGGGATTTATGTGGGCTATTCTTCGCCTTGTGACCCAACAGGAGCTTCTCTAATAAACTTTGCCTGAAGCTGCCACTGTGCCCATGACAAGAACCCCTGTGAGTGTCCAGGACATCCCGGTTCTTTGGCAGCCTGGGGACTTCTGGGATGTTACCATGGAGCCCCTGTGAGTGCCTGTGACAGATGGGTGCCTTTGCAGCCCAAGGTGCCCTGGGATGTCACCATGGAATGGCTGTGACTGCCTCTGAGCACAGGGCTCTTTACCATCCCCAGAAACCCCTGGGAGGTGTCCATGGAGCCCCTGTCTCTGCCTGTGACATTCCAGCTCTTGAACAGCCTGGAGACTCTTGGAAAGTGACCATGGAGCCCCTCTGAGGGCCTGTGACAAATCTGATCCTTAGCAGGCAACCATCCCCAGCCCCCTGCTGCTATGGTCAGTTTCCATGGCAACCATCCCCAGCCCCCTGTTGCTATGGTCAGTTTCCATGGCAACCATCCCCAGCCCCCTGCTGCTATGGTCAGTTTCCATGGCAACCATCCCCAGCCCCCTGTTGCTATGGTCAGTTTCCATGGCAACCATCCCCAGCCCCCTGCTGCTATGGTCAGTTTCCATGGCAACCATCCCCAGCCCCTGTTGCCATGCTCAGTCCCTTGGCAGCTCCATGCACACCCCAGGCCAGGGGTGGGTGCCATGGACACCAGCTCAGGCCTGCAGCCAGAGCCCGTTGCCATGGCAACCATTGGCAGCCCCATCCCCAGGGTCATGGGATCCCAGATCCACAGAACTGGCTGAGCTGGGAGGGACCCATCAGGATCCTGGAGTCCAACTACTGGCCCTGCACAGGACACCCCAACAATGCCAGCCTGGGCCTGGCAGCGCTGGCCAAACGCTGCTGGAGCTCAGAGAGCCCTGGAGCTGGGAGCCTTCCCTGGGGAGCCTGGGCAGTGCCCCAGCAGCCTCTGGGCAGAAACCTTTTCCTGAGATCCAACCTGAGCCTGCCCCGACTCAGCTGCAGCCGTTCCCTCCAGTCCTGTCCCTGGGCACCAGAGGGAAGAGGTTCCCACAGCCCCAGCCAGGGACCCGCTCCCAAGGCTGTTGCCATGGTCACCAGGCTGGGACCAGCTGGGATGCTCGGTTTCCATGGGCCGGGGTTCAGGAATGGGATTCCCCAATTTCCTGCTCCCTCTAAAACCGCGCTGCTGCTTGCTGCCCTCCCACCTCCCATGGAAAGAACAAAAGGCAAAGATCCCAGGCTGGGATAAGAACAATTTACTGGGAACAGCAATGAGATAAGGAATAAACAGGAACAAAAGCAATATTGATAACAGAAGGGATAAGAAAAACTATTTACAGGGAAAACTACAACATCACCACTGAGTGGCTCTTCCTGGCCACGTATTTCCTCCTGCCTGGAAAGGACACCTTTCTCCTCAGGGAGAGAGAGAGAGTCCCTTTCCTGCCCCTGGCAATGACCTGAGGTGGGAGTGAATGTAATGACACGGCTCTGGCCAGACCCTCTTGTTCTTCAATCCTACATCAGGTCACTAGCAGGGGCAGGAAAAGTGGCAAGTGTCTTCCCACCATGGATCACAGGGAACATGGATCAGCAGGTCTCTTCCCAATGCGGGTTCTCCAATGGGGGATGAAGCTGGAGCAGCACACGAGGCTCTTCCCACACTCAGGGCACTTGCAGGACTTCCCTTACTGGTGACTCTGTTGGTGTTTGGTCAAGTTAGAGCTGTGGGTAAAGCTCTTCCCACACTGGGGACACTCGTAGGGCCTCTCCCCGCTGTGGATGCACCGGTGCCTGGTGAAGTTTGAGTTGCACTTGAAGCCCTTTCTGCAGTCTGGGCAGCGGAAGGGCCTCTCCTCTGTGTGAATCCATTGATGCTGGAGGAGACTGGAGCTGGTCTGAAACCTCTTCTGACACTCAGGACAGTCATAGGGCCTCTCCCCGGTATGGATGCGTTAGTGAGTGATGAGCTCAGAGCTGCACCTGAAGCCTTTCCCACACTCCCCACACTCGTAGGGCCGTTCCCCAGTGTGGCTCCTCTGGTGCACGATCAGGCTGGTGATCCACCAGAAGCTCCTTCCACACTCCAAGCACCTGTGACGCTTCTCCCCATCAGGAACCTCCTCATGGACCACCAGCTCCAAGCTCTGGCTGAAGCTCTGTCCACCTTCCTGGCACAGGGTGGATCTTTACTCCTCAGAGCAACCTGGGCTGCGTTTGCAGCCCCTCCTTGTGCAGGATCTCCAGGGCTTTTCCTCCCTGTTGGGTTTCTGCGCCATGGAGCCGCTCAAAACGGCCTCTGCCACGAGGTTCTGCCGCGGGGATTTGTCCTCCCTGCTCTCCATGCTCAGCTCCTGCTCTGGGGGAGGAAGGACAAGGACAGGATGGCATTTGCCACGGGCCACAGGCAAGGGCAAGGAGATGCCCCCAGGCTGTCCTGCAGCCGGGGCCCTGCTGGGCTGGGAGATGGAGCAGGAGAGAGGGGAACGGGGCACTGACTTCCTCCTCACCTGCTTGCATGTTCTGGGGCATTTTCCTCACAGCCTCAATGGGGGTTGGCAATGGAAATCCTGGTTTGAGGAAAACAAAGGATGAGCACATTGACTCTGAAGGTCCCTTTGCCCAAGTCCATCTCTACAAGTCACCGGCCATTGGGGCTCCAGAAAAATGTCCCAAATGCCACGAGTCAGCCTGGAAAAAGCCTCCCAGGAGTTCCCCACCCCTGCTCCCTCCCCTCAGGTGTTGGGGGTTCCCCCTGTCCCAGCTGCTGGGGTCACGCTTACATTGGGGGTCCCCCTTCTCCTCGGTGCCCGCCCTCCCCAGCCTGCTGGCAGTCCCAGCAATCCCAAAAGCTGCCCCCTCTTCGCTCCCCATTCAGGGATGCCGGGGCTTTTTGGGCTCCCTTTTGGGCTCCCTTCTCCCCTCATGCTCTGCTCCGGGCTGCAGGGGCTCCAAGGAGTCCCCCCTGCCCCTCTCCAGCCTCTGCAGGCTCCCGCCCATGGCGGCGCTCCCCCCTCTCTGGGCTCCCCACTTTGGGCTCCTGGGGGACACAGGGCTCTGCTCCTCCAGGCTGCCTCTGCCGCCAGCCGCCACCGCCACCCCCCGATGTCCCCCCGAGGGGCCTTTTCCGCTCAGCCTTGCACTTCTTCATTCTCCAAACATCCCCCCAAAAAACCCAACTGGGAGTGGCTGGGAGCATGCTGGTGGTCACTGGAAAAAACTGCGCTTATACTGGGATCAACTGGGATCATGCTGGAGGTGACTGGGATCATCCTGGCAGTGAGTGCCACTGCACTGAGGCTGACTGGGAGTGCTTGGCAGCAAATGGGATCATACTGGGGAATAATGGGAGGGACTGGCAACATGCTGGAGGGAACTGGCATACACTGGGAGATACTGGGAGTGACTGGAACCAAAGGGAGGGTGAAAGAGAGCCACTGGAACCAGGTGGAGCACAACTGGTTCATACTGGCAGGGACTGGGAGCACACTGGGCTCATCTCTGGATCACACTGGGAGGGACTGGAGTGATACTGGGAGAAGCTGAGAGCGACTGGGAACACACCCTGCACATCATCCCCCATACTGGGCCTGACTGGGAGCAACTGGGATTATACTGGGAGCACACTGGGAGGGCTGGCATGTGACTGGGATCCAACTGGAGCTTACTGGGATCATATTGGGATTGAAAGGGAGTGACTGGGATCACACTTTGGGCTACTGGGAGCACCTGAGAGAAACTGGGATCATGCTGCAAGCAAACTGGAGGAACTGGGCAGGACTGGATGCATGCTGGAGGCAGCTGGGTTATTCTGGGCATGACTGGGGGATCACACTGGGAGAACTGACACCTTCCTGGGGCACTGGCAGCGCCTGGGAATGACTGCAGACATGCTGGGACAAGGTGGGAAATGTTGGGGGCTTTTGTGGATTTTGCGGGGGCGTTTGGATTTTGGGGGTTTTATTGGGGCTTTGGGGGGGGGTTGTTCTTCTGGGGGTGTTTATTGAATTTTTTTTTTGTATATTTGGAGGTTTTACTGGGATTTTCCTGGGTTTTTTTGGGATTCTCAGAAATTCTGGGAGTTTTATTGGGATTTCTAGGAGATTTTGAGGCATTTCACTGGAATTGTGGGGGCTTTTAGTGGGATTCATTGGGGATTTGGTTTTTTTCAGAAGTTTCATGGGATTTTTGGAGTTTTGTGGGTTTTTTTGGGTGTTGCCATGATTTCTTTGGGTGTTGGGGGGGGATATTATGTGATTTTTATTATTTAGGGGACATTTTTGGAGGGATAAGCAAGGTTTCATCTTGATTTTGGGGGTTATTGAGATTTCAAAAGATTTTGTGGGCTTTTATTGGGATTCTAGGGTGTTCTAATGAGATTTAGTGAGATTTAATTTGGATTTCATGAGTTTTATTGGGACTTTTGGGGCTTTTAAGGAGATTTTGATGCCTCTCAGCCCTTCCGGAAAACCCTGGGACAATCCCAAAGTCCCCAGACCCCCAAATCCCCCACAAATTCCACAAAAAATCCCAAATTCCTAAAGAAATTACAATAAGATCCTCCAAAACCCCAGAAAAACCCACAAAATCCCTGTGAAACCCACCAAAACTCAAAAAAACTCCCCAAAATTTCACTAAACCCTCTCAAAAATCAACCACCCCAACCCCAATAAAACCCCCAAAATCCAAAACTCCCCAAATCCACAAAACCCCCAAAATCCCATAACCCCCTGAAACACAATAATTCTCTCCAAAACCTCTATAATTCCCCCTAAATGTCCATCAAATACCCAATAAAGCCCTAAATAAGCCCCAAAATAATCCCCAAAAACCCTCCTAAAATTGCATCAAAATGAACCCAAATCCCAAAAATCCCCCCAGAATCCCCCAGACTCTCTGGGGCCGTGCTGGGTCAGGGGCACCGGCCGGTGGAACAGGAGCCACCTCAGGGGCCCTCGGAGCTCTGTGGGGAGGGGGCACCATGGGAGACCCCCAAAAACGGGAGGGGGGGCTGGGAACACTCCGGATCCCCAAATCTCCACCGGGAACCCCAAATCCCCCTGAAAAGCCCCCAAGGTTGGCCCAGGACCACCCTGGAACCCCAAAGTCCCCCCAGCACCCCCAGGACCCCCCTCGAGACCCCTCTCAGGACCCCTCCCCACCCCCAGATCCCCCCACAGTGCCCCACGACCCCTCCCCAGACCCTCCCTGACACCTCACGATCCCCCAGCCAAGACCCCTCCCCAGACCCCGCCCCACACCCCGGAACCCTCCCCAAAGCCCCCCCAGCCCCCCGGACCCTCCCACGCCCCCCGATCCCCTCTCAGCCCCTCCCGGCCCTGTCCCGGCCGCCTCAGCAGCTCCCGGAGCGCTCCGGCCGCTCCCAGCGCCGCCCCCGCTCTCTGCAGCGCCCGGCACGGCACCGCCGCTGCGGCTCGCCTCTGATTGGCTGCAGCGCCGCGGGGAGGCGGGCGCTGCTGAGGGGAGCCGCGCCCTCATTGGCTGGTTCGGGGCGGGGCGCGCCGCTATTGGCTGGGGAGCCCGTGCAGGCGGCGGAGGCGGGAGATTCAGAGGCGAGCGCGGCTGAGGAGGGCGCTGAGGGGAAACTGGGGGGGTTTGGGGCGGTCTGAGGAGAAATTGGGGATTTTGGGGAGATTGACGGGAAATAGGGGGGTGTGCGGTGGGTTTGGGGGGCGTGAGGGGGTCCGAGGTGGCTTTGGTGGGTCTGAGGGGGCTTTAGGGATCTTTGGGGGCAGCTTGAGAGGGTCTGGAGTGTTCTCAGGTGGGTTTAGGGGGATCTGAGAGGAATTGGGAGGGTCTGAGGCGATTTTGGGGGATTGTGAGAGGAGCTGGGGGGCTCTGGGGGGTTCTGAGGTGCATCTGGGGGGATTTAGCGGAGTGTGAGGGCATTTCCCAGGGTTTGGGGGGGATTGAGGGGTCTGAGGGGGATTTGGGGCAGTCTGATGGATTTGAGGGGGGTCTCAGGTGGGTCTGGGGTCAATTTTGTGGGGAACTGGGGGGTCTGAGGGTCCCGGGAAGGTTTTGGGGGTCCAGGGTGATCCTGGGCCAACCTTGGGGGGGTTTGGGGCTCCCGGAGGGGTCCCGGGGGAGATTTGGGGGTCCCGGGGGGTCCCAGGCCCCCCCTGAACCGGGGTCTGGGGGTTTCGGGGCGAGGGGGCACAACAGGGGTTCCACCCCCCCCTCCCGTTTTTGGGGGTCTCCCATGGTGCCCCCTCCCCACAGAGCTCCGAGGGCCCCTGAGGTGGCTCCTGTTCCACCGGCCGGAGCCCCTGACCCAGGACGGCCCCAGAGAGTCTGGGGGGATTTTGGGGGGCAATTTTGGGATTTTGTGGCAATTTTGATGAATTTTAGGAGGGTTTTTGGGGATTATCTTGGGGCTTCTTTAGGGCTTTATTGGGTATTTGATAGAAGTTCAGGAGGAATTATTGGGGTTTTGGAGAGAATTATTGGGTTTTGGGGGGTTATGGGATTTTGGGGGTTTTATGGAACTGGGGAGTTTTGGATTTTGGGAGATTTTATTGGGGCTTGGGGGTTGGTTTTTGAGGGGGTTTAGTGAAATTTTGGGGAGGTTTTTGAGTTTTGATGTGTTTCACTGGGATTTTGTGGTGTTCTCCGGGGTTTTGGAGGATCTTATTGCAATTTCTTGAGGAATTTGGGATTTTTAGTGGAATTTGTGGGGGATTTGGGGGTCTGGGGTCTTTGGGGTTGGCCCAGGGTATGCGGAAGGGCTGAGAGGCATCAAAATCTCCTTAAAAGCCCCAAAAGTCCCATAAAACTCATGAAATCCAAAATAAATCTCACAAAATCCCATTAAAACACCCTAGAATCCCAATAAAAGCCCACAAAATCTTTTGAAATCTCAAGAACCCCCAAAATCCTGATGAAACCCCGTAAATCCCCCCAGAAATGTCCCCTAAATAATAAAAATCCCATAAAATCCCCCCCAACACCCAAAGAAATCATGCCAACACCCAAAGAAATCATGCCAACACCCAAAAAAACTTACAAGACCCCAAAATACCCATGAAAATTCTGAAAAAAACCAAATCCCCAATCAATCCCACTAAAAGCCCCCACAATTCCAGTGAAATGCCTCAAAATCTCCTAGAAATCCCATAAAAACTCCCAGAATTTCTGAGAATCCTAAAAAAAACCAGGAAAATCTCAGTAAAACCTTCCAAAATACAAAAAATAAAAAAACCCAAAACAATAAACCCCCAAACACCCCCAGAACAACACCCCCCCCAAAGCGCCAATAAAACCCCCAAAATCCAAACCCCCCAAAATCCACACAACCCCCCAACATTTCCCACCTTGTCCCAGCATGTCTGCAGTCATTTCCAGGCGCTGCCAGTGGCCCCAGGAAGGTGTCAGTTCTCCCAGTGTGATCCCCCAGTCATGCCCAGAATATCCCAGCTGCCTCCAGCATGCATCCAGTCCTGCCCAGTTCCTCCAGTTTGCTTGCAGCATGATCCCAGTTTCTCTCAGGTGCTCCCAGTAGCCCACAGTGTGATCCCAGTCACTCCCTTTCAATCCCAATATGATCCCAGTAAGCTCCAGTTGGATCCCAGTCACATGCCAGCCCTCCCAGTGTGCTCCCAGTATAATCCCAGTTGCTCCCAGTCAGGCCCAGTATGGGGGATGATGTGCAGGGTGTGTTCCCAGTCGCTCTCAGCTTCTCCCAGTATTAGTCCAGTCCCTCCCAGTATGATCCAGAGATGAGCCCAGTGTGCTCCCAGTCCCTGCCAGTATGAACCAGTTGTGCTCCACATGGTTCCAGTGGCTCTCTTTCACCCTCCCTTTGGTTCCAGTCACTCCCAGTATCTCCCAGTGTATCCCAGTTCCCCCCAGCATGTTGCCAGTCCCTCCCATTATTCCCCAGTATGATTCCATTTACTGCCAAGCACTCCCAGTCAGCCTCAGTGCAGTGGCACTCACTGCCAGGATGATCCCAGTCACCTCCAGCGTGATCCCAGTTGTTTCCAGTCACTCCCAGCATGCAGCCAGCCACTCCCAGTTGCTCCTGTCATGATCCCAGTTGCTCCCAGCTGCTCCCAGTCACCCTCAGCATAATCCCTGTCATTCCCAGTAGATCCCATTTGCCCCTACCATGGTCTCAATTGCCTCTGCGGGCTCCTGCTCACTTCCAGCATGATCCCAGAATGATATCAGTACAAAGTCAGTACAGTCCAAGTATGATTCCAGTATGATCCCAGAACAAACCAGTAGAGTCCCAGTCACTCCCAGTATGGTCCCAGTATGCTCCCAGCAGAGCCCAGTCCCTGGCAGTGCTGCCAGCGCTGGGATCCCGCAGCCCTCTGAGCGTTCCCCGCTCCCGGCTGTGCCGAGAGGAGCCCCAAGGGCTGGCAGTGCCCAGGCAGGCTCCCCAGCAAGGCCCAGTTTGGATGTGGGGCCCCCAGTTGTCGCAGTTTGCCTCTCCTTTTGCCCGGGCCGGCTTCCCCCCTTCTCCGCAGCGGCCGGGAGCAGCCGAGAGCCCCGCGCTGCCCGTGCCGAGCTGTGCCGGCTCCAGCCCCGCTCCTGCCGCGGGCTGCGAGGGCTCCGGGAACGGGGCAGCGAGGGGGTCGCTGCTGCTGCGGGAGGAGGAGGAGGGAGCCAAGGGCAGGGATGAAGGAGGAGGAGGAGGCGGGATTAGGGGGGAGGAGGGTGGGAGGGGAGATGGAAGAGGAGGGGGAAGGCGGAGAGAGAGCAGCCACAGAAGGAGAAGGAGGTGTGGTTAGGGAGGAGAAGGATTAGGAGGAGGCGGGGGGATGGAATAGGAGAAGGGACAGGAAGAGGAAGAGGAGGGACCGAGGCGGATGAAGGCTGAGCAGCAGGAAGCACGCGGTCGAGCCCTCCGTGCATTCGCAGCCCCCACCTGTGGGATCATCGCCCCCATGGCGCAGGTGAGCGGGGAGGGGGAGCTCGGCCCAGATATCCCGGGGGGTCCCTGGGCTGGGATGTTTTGGGGGGATGTTTGGAGAATGAAGAAATGCAAGGCTGAGCGGAAAAGGCCCCTCGGGGGGACATCGGGGGGTGGCGGTGGCGGCTGGCGGCAGAGGCAGCCTGGAGGAGCAGAGCCCTGTGTCCCCCAGGAGCCCAAAGTGGGGAGCCCAGAGAGGGGGGAGCGCCGCCATGGGCGGGAGCCTGCAGAGGCTGGAGAGGGGCAGGGGGGACTCCTTGGAGCCCCTGCAGCCCGGAGCAGAGCATGAGGGGAGAAGGGAGCCCAAAAGGGAGCCCAAAAAGCCCCGGCATCCCTGAATGGGGAGTGAAGAGGGGGCAGCTTTTGGGATTGCTGGGACTGCCAGCAGGCTGGGGAGGGCGGGCACCGAGGAGAAGGGGGACCCCCAATGCAAGCGTGACCCCAGCAGCTGGGACAGGGGCAACCCTGAACAGCAGAGGGGAGGGAGCAGGGGTGGGGAACTCCTGGGGAGGGTTTTTCAGCCCTGAATCTTGGTGTTTGGGAGGTTTTCTGGAGCCTAGGTCGCTGGTGGCTTGTAGAGATGCACTTGGGCAGTGGGGCCTTCACAGTTAACGTTCTCATCCCTAGTTTTCCCCAATCCAGGATTTCCCATTGTCACTTCTTGTGAGGCTGTGAGAGAGAGGAAGATGTCCCTGGACACTGAGGCAGGTGAGGAGGAAGTCAGTGCCCCTTTCCCCCTTTCTCCTGCTCCATCTCCCAGCTCAGCAGAGCAGAACCTCGTGGCAGAGGCCGTTTTGAGCGGCTCCACGGCGCAGGAAGCCAACGGGGAGGAAAAGCCCTGGAGATCCTGCACAAGGAGGGGCTGCAAACGCAGATGGCGGGGATCTGAGGGGGAAAGAGCCAGCCTGGGCCAGGAAGGCGGCCGGAGATGGAGCCAGAGCTCGCAGCTGGTGGTCCATGAGGAGGTTCCTAATGGGGAGATGCCCCACACGTGCGAGGAGTGTGGGAAGAGCTTCAGGTGGAGCTCCAGCCTGATTGTGCACCAGAGGAGCCACACTGGGGAACAGCCCTACGAGTGTGATCAGTGCAGGAAGAGGTTTCAGAGCAGCTCTCATCTCCTCAAGCACCAGCGCACGCACACAGAGGAGAGGCCCTTCCGCTGCCCCGACTGCGGGCAGGGCTTCAGGCAAAACTGCCATCTTGTCCTGCACCGGCGCATCCACACTGGGGAGAGGCCCCACGAGTGTGAGGAATGTGGGAAGAGCTTCAGGCAGAGCTCGCACCTGATCCAGCACCAGAGGATCCACACTGGGGAACGGCCCTACGAGTGTGGGGAGTGTGGGAAGAGATTCAGCCAGCATTCCAACCTGATCAGGCACCAAAAGATCCACTCTGGGGAGAGGCCCTACGAGTGTTCCAAGTGCGGGAAGGAGTTTCGGATCCGCTCCTATCTCCTCCAGCACTATCAGACTCACACAGAGGAGAGGCCCTTCTGCTGCCCAGACTGCGGGAAGGGATTCAGGCAGAACTCCACCCTCGTCACCCACCAGCGCATCCACACTGGGGAGAGGCCCTACGAGTGTCCCCAGTGTGGGAAGAGCTTCTCCAGGAGCTCTCACTTGACCCAACACCAACGGAGGCACCGGTGAGGGAAGCCCTGCGAGTGCCCCGAGTGCGGGAAGAGCTTCGTGCGCTGCTCCAGTTCCATCCCCCACTGCAGGACCCACGCCGGGCACAGCCCTGGTGACCCACATTCCCTGTGATCCCTGTTGGGAACACACCTGGCTGCTTGTCCTTTTGGTTTGGCCTTAATTTTCCTCTGATTCATCTTGAAAAATGCCAATCGCTTGTTCTAAAATTTTGAAATTTTAGTAATAATAAAATAGTTATGAAAATAGTAATAATAATTAGAGCTATAAGAACTTGGACAATTAGAGTTAGGATAATAAAGGACCATAAAAAGCGTGGAATTACAGACGTCTTGGTGTGTTTTGCACTCTGCCACACAAAAGCACACCTCGCTAAGAAAGGATTAACCCTTAAAAGCAATAGCCTGTTGCATATTCATATATCTCATGATCACATGATTCAAAAATTCTTTTTAAACAAACGTGTTTTCTGGTTATTGTCAACTTCACCCCTCATTTTGTCCATCAATATTTTGGCTCCTCGAAGTCTGTTTTTTTCCAATAGGGAGGCAATAATTATTCTCTTGGGATTTTGGTGTCTTGTTGCTGTTATTTCAGTGCAAAGAATTTCTAGATTATCTTATCCATTCCTTGATCTAGTTAGAAAAAGTATCTTACATTGCAGTTTCTATTTTAATATTGTGTTATAGCCTAAAACTATATTTACCACACTACGTAAAAAGGATTAATACAGTACTACAAATTAATACAACATAACTTTCCAAGACATCACATACAGTATTCGTTTTAATATTTGCAAAGAGTCCGTCATATAATATGCATTTTTCACAATCCTCCCTCTTTCTTTTTATAAATCATTTGGCTTGAGCAATATTCCTTGTTTTCTAGCCTTCATTATTCGCTCATTTTTTTCACAAATCAATCTCGCTTCTTTGAAGGGGTCTTCTGAATGTCTTTGTTTCTTTAACACCATAATCCTTTGTGCTGTTTTAGATGTAGTCGTCTTTTGGTCCATGGGCATGGTCACTACTTGCAGGCCTTGAACTGCACTAGTGATGAGCCAAATGAAACAGCATCAAGCAAGGAAGAAATATTAGAGCAGCTATAGCTCATAAAAGGAAGAAGCCTAACTTCTTCTGAATCATGATTTTAAAGGGTCAAGATTTTAGTTGAGTGTTTGAACCAGTTCATAATGAAGTTAGATACACCAACACTAGGTTAATGATTATTAGATGCTTAACCTAAAGCTAATTGTTATACTATGAGCTCATTTGTAGAAGGAAGTGGAGCAAGCGAACCATTAGAGGAACATACTGAAACCAGTAGAACAATGCCCAGCACCTGGACTCTGTGTCAATCCATCATGAAGCAGGGAGCCTTGGATGGTGCCAGAGGGTCACAGAGAGCTGATGAAGACATTCCTGACTTCATCCCTTAAGACCACCTACCCAATTGGAGACCACCGACCCAATTCCAGAGAAGAATTGCGCAGGTGTGAAGGACTAATGACCTCATTTTAATACAGAGCGGGGAGGGGAGGTGCTGGGTTTTGCATATGTATTATTTTGGGAAATAGAAGGCAAAAATCCTTGTACAACACTGTCACACATTTCGGGAACAACTGCCCTGTGCTGCCTGCCAGCGTAATAAACACACCACTTTCTAACTTGGACTAGTTAGAGTCTTTGTGCATGATTTTCAGTTTTAATGATTCACCATGATGCCCCAGAGTGTCACAATGTTATCCTTGGTTTCATTGGACCCTTCATCCCATGGAGATCCACAGTGCTCACTGTAGCCCCCTTGATTCCATGAGGCCCTGCCATGCCGTAATGGCCCCTTGGTTCCAGTGGGTCCTAAATGTCAGAAGAGTTTCCACTGTTCCCTGAGCCCCCCCAAAATCACTGTGGTCCCCTTGGGTCCACAGGGCCCCACAGTGTAACAATGGACTCTTGGTTCCATGAGGTTCCTCAGTCACAATGGTCTCCTTGGATCCGCAGTGTCACAACGGGCCATTGGTTCAATGTGGCCCCAGTGTGCCAAAATGGATTTTGGTTCCATGAGGTTCTGCCATGTCAGAATGGACCCTGTGTTCCATGAGTGTGCACAGTGTTGCAGCTGACTCTTTGGTTCCATGAGGCCCTGCCATCACCAAACCTCTGAAATATCAGAATAAGGCTCCTTAATATAATTTGCTCTTTAAGAGGGGATCATTTATTCAGGCCTGAGGTTTAGTGAGGGATAACTCCTAACCTTATATGGACATGTAATTCTACCAGTGTGTGCTTATATAGAGTTGCTAAATGTGTATTACAATTTACCCATGTCCATAAAACCCACCCCAAGTTCCCAGTTTCAGTCCTTCTTTTTTCTCTGCATTCTTTGGCCAGATGTCCTCTTCTCTTCCAACCATCCTTGCTGGGAAAGCAGCCCCTGCATGCCTTGTTCCTGTGCTAAAAGTTCACAGGCATGGAAAAAATTAAATTAGCCCTTTTGGTATCAAGGCCAAGGCTTTGTGTGGCAGGCAGAGGCAGGCAGGAGGCAGAGCTGTCAGCAAAGGAAGGGGCCAGCCAGGTGGGGCAGCGGGGGATGAGGACAGCCTGCAGGGACAGAGGCCAGGGCAGGGACACCGTAGGACAGCCTGGGCTGCACAGGGCACAGGGATGGGCAGCAGCTGCCAGGCCCTGACAGAGCCACCTAGGGCAGCACTTTGGCCATGGCTGCTGGCCCTGGGCCTGAGCCAGGAGGGGACAAGTGACCCTGGCAGCCCTGGGGCCTCATTGCCTCCTTGTCCCTGCTCAGCAGCCTGGCAGGGGCCACCCCATGGTGCTGCCCTTGGCATTGCACATCCCCACATCCCAGAGCCCATCCCGGGAAGAGCCCTGAGCGAGGAGGGAGGGACAGGATCTGCCTGGCCAGGGGCTGGGGCTCAGGCCTTGGCCCTTTGCATTCCTGAAACACATCCAGGTTTGCTCAGCACCAGAGACTGAGCTTGCCTTGCTTGTCCCCAGCTGTCATCGCTGCCTCCAGTGTTCTGCTCTCCCTGGAACCTGGGGACACTCTCTCAGTCCTGTCCCTCACAGGATCTATTTAAAGTACAAGAACCTTCAGTATTTCAATCTCACTTTGAGCTCTTGAGAAGTTCTTTGAGCACACTCTGAGGGACTGAGTCTGATGCAAAGAGCAGCAAAGCCCCAGAGGGTGATTAAAGTCCTGGTGCTGTGTCTGTGCTGCTGAGCTGGGCCGGGCTCCTGGCCCAGAGGCAGCTCCTGGCAAGGGCAGCGCTGCAGAGAGACAGCTCTGGCCAGGAGCAGCTCCTGTGCACAGCCCAGCAGGGCTGGGGCACTGCCAGGGCAGCTCAGGGACACCAGCAGGGCACAGGCAGAGCTGACAGGGCTCAGCACTGGCAGGGGCTGGGGGATGTCCCAGAGGGGGCTGTGTCACAGCAGCACCTCTGTGGCTGTGTCCTAGAGGCACAGAGCAGCTGTGATGTCAGCAAGGGGCTGTGTGACAGCACAGAGTGGGCTGTGTGACATCAGTGAGGGGGTTGAGACATCACAGAGCTAGCTGTGACATCATAGAAGGTGGTTGTGTGACATCAGAATGAGGGTTGTGACATAGAGTGTGACATCACAGATCAGCTGTGTGATGTCACAGATCAGCTGTGTGATGTCACAGAGAATGCTGTGACATCACAGGGTTACTGTGACATCACAAAGCTGCTCTGTGACATCACATAGCAGGCTGCGTGACATCACAGGTGGCTGTATGAAATCACAGGTAGCCTGTGACATCACTGGTGGATGTGTGACATCACAGTGTCTGTGTGACATCACAGTGCCTGTGTGACATCACAGGATGTTATGTGACATCACTGGGGCTGTGTGACATCACAGGGGCTGTGTGACATCACAGGGGCTTTGTGACATCACAGGGGATGTGTGACATCACAATGGGCCTGTGTGACATCACTGGGGCTGTGTGTCATCACAGGGGCAGTGTGAGGTCACTGGGGAGGTCACTCTGCCCCAGCCCCCCTCACAGCTCCCCCAGAGCAGTCCAACCCTGCTCGTGCACAGCGGGGTCCCCTGTCCCCCCGGGTCCCCCCGCCCCCGGCGTCGCAGCCTCCCCCAGAGGATGTTCCACGAGATCGACCCCAGAGCCTGACACGGGGACGGGGGGCTGGGGCTGTGGGGGTGGGACAGGGGCACAGGGACCCCCCAGCAGTGTCCCTGTGTCCCCCAGGGCCAGAGCCTGGGCCAGGGCTCCTTCACCCTGTTATTGATACATATTAGAATATTGTCTTTGCTCAAATAATAAAATGGATTTTATATGTGTGGTGCTAAAGTAACTTTGTTCTAAAGACATAGTTTATATTTCTGTTGTTAATTAAGCTTAGTGAAATGGCTGGTTGTGTTAAAATGCCTGCTTGGATGGGATAACATCCAATGAACACAAGATGAGGACACCTGTACAGATCTGCCAACTGTCAGCACTCAGCGTCTGAAGGCAGAGTGGAGCAAGGCCCAAAAACTGGAGGTGATAAGAATGGACTGAAACCACAGCCAAGGAATCTGCATGCTCTAAAAAAGCAGATGCAAGGAGGAGCCATGCCAAACAGTTCTTGGAACATGTAAACTAGTTTGGGGGAAAGTTTGCTGTGCATGAGTGTCTATGAATATGCAACAGGCTGATGTAAGGGAAAAGGTATTTAAGGGGTGTCCCCAAAGGTAACAGGGTGCTCTTGGCTGAGTGGTGTAGTATGAGAGCAAACATGCTCTTCTCAAAGAGGTTTCCAATCCAAAGTTACACCAACTGATTTGTGCATTAACACACTTAATCTCCCACAGAAAGCAACCTTACCATATCATGCACGTGAGGTCACACACCGACCTCCCAGGTATCATCACAGGAGGGAACAGGGAATTACATGCATTGGCCGTGGCAATAGAAACTGCTAATGTCCCTGAGATCGTTGCCCAGGCTTGCCAGCACATTCATCAAAATGTGCCTGCCCTTATCAGAATGTTCAAGCTCTCAAAAGATCAAGCAAAAGCTCTTGTTGCCACATGTCTGAACTGCCAAAACTACCAGATACCATCTATGGGGACAGGAGTCAATCCCTGAGGCCTGAAGAGCTGCCAGCTGTGCCAGACAGATGTGACCCACTTCCCACTTTTTCGGAGATCAAAATACGTGTACGTATCGGTCGATACGTTTTCAGGAGCAGTATTTGCACCAGCTCATCCAGGAGAGACCACACAGCACACCCTTAAACATTTCCTCCTTGCCTTCGCTACCCTGGGAGCACCAAAGGAGATCAAGGCTGATAATGGACCTGCCTATACCTCTTGTAAGTTAAAAGAGTTCTTCAGTGAGTGGGGAATAGAACACAAGAAAGGCATACCTGCAAATCCCACAGGACAATCCATCGTAGAAAGGACACATCAAACCCTCAAAAGAGTCCTCAATCAGCAACAAAGAGAAACAAAAATCAAATCTCCAGTGGAAAGACTTTGCAAGGCTCTCTACGTCATCAACTTCCTAAATTGTACAACAGAGCCTGACCCCCCAATACTTCACCACTTTGCAAATACCACCCAAGCAAAGTTCACTGAGAAACCACCTGTGCTGGGGAAGGACCCAGAAACACATCAAATTTCTGGGCCTTTCCAATTGATTACCTGGGGAAGAGGGGATGCCTGTGTTCTACTACCATCTGCTCCTGGATGGCACCCAGGAAAAAACAAACCATACCTAGGCACTGCAAAAGCCACTCCCACAAACACTGACAAGAATTCCCCTGAGTCAAACACAAGACCTCCTCAAAACCAGACCAGTTCTGCCTGGAGACGAAGACGTTGCCAAATGTCCACATACAGAAGAAAAGACCATCCCATCACGGGACAGCAGACAAAACAGAAAGCTGAACAACATTCTGCTGCAACATGTTTACTGCCAGACACAGCCTGAACACAAAATTGTTCTCTGAATTATATGTTATTATCACTTTATATGCTAAAAAGCCCTATTATTCCCCTTTCTCAACTCTTACCAAAAACTCCTAACTTTATACCCACTCCCCCATCCTTAGTTTAAGGAAAAATTAAAAAAAAAAATAAAAGAAAGTAAAAAAAAAAAAAAAGGGGAGGGGAAGGAACCGAGGAAAGGAACAAAGGAGAAAACCCTAACCCTCCCCTCCCACCATCAAGATAACAAATTTTGCTTATATTCCCTATCAGAAGCCCCATTCCTGTCCAGAGATGAAAAATGTCTCCGTTGGTGCTGTCCTCACTGCTGCCTGGATGTTCCTCACGTACCGTGTGCCATTGGCTGGATCAGCCCACAGCCTGGCCACAATGTCTGGGTAACCTCAGCAAGGACATTGAAACAGGATAACATGTGCTTATCCATGGGAAGCATGGATAACCCACTTCCCACCTGTCTGGTAGGAATTCCCTTCGCAGCCGATGCCTGGCCCGTCTATAACTCAGAGCTCCTCCTCACCACAGGTAAGAGACCCAACCTGGTGGGCACCTGGGACCAGTGGACAAAAATGCTGCCCAGTGCTCTCGAGGAACCCCAAGAATTGGACCTGATGGGGTCCTCCAAGGCAACATACTGTGTCAAATTTACTTTAGACATCCAAAAAATAATTGGCCAGAAATTGACCAGACCAAAACCAGATACCAGAAAGACACATCACCAATTAACAAAGCCTATAACCCTCCTGATTGGTGTAATTACACTACTCGTGTGATCTCTGTATCCTCTCTTCACCCCAAAGTACTACCCAAGGAACGTTTCTCATCTGTGGTGACCGAGTATGGGCTGGGATCCCCTCATGGCTACAGGGAGGTCCCTGTACCCTTGGAAAACTTTCTACTCACACATCAAATATAACCTTGCTACATAACTGAAAAAAAGAAAGTGAATGAAAATGGCACAAAAGATCCTACACAGAATTTGATGAAAATGGCAATCCCATATTATACGATTGGAACAAACCAAAAAGGATTGCTGTCTCCCTATTCCTACCATGGGTAACTGCAGCTAAAGCCCTTGGTGAAGTGAATCACCCTGGGTGCTGGCTCAGTAAGCAAGCCAGCGCTACATTGGCTGCCCTGAGGGATCTTTGAAAGGAAGAAGAAACCACAAGACATGCACCACTCCAAAATCGAGCAGCAATTGACTTCCTGCTGCTTGCCCACGGACACGGCTGCCAAGACTTGGAAGGGATGTGCTGCTTCAATCTCTCTTCACATTGGGAATCCATCCACGCAAACATCCAGAAACTGAAGGAACTGGTGAAGGACTGAAAAGTAGAAAACAGCCCAGACTGGGTCAATGACCTTTTCGGTCAATGGGGATGCACAGGATGGGTTGCATCTTTGGTTAAGGGAATGTTGTGGATTTTCCTTGTAATTGTCATTGTATTAGCTATGTTCTCATGCCTTTTCCATTGGTTTAAAAGAACTATAGGGAAGGCCTTTTTTCTAAATACAGAAAGTGGAGTTGTAGCAGGCCCAGGGCCTGCAATGCCTCCCTGGTGTTCAGCAGCCTAAGACAGGAAATGTCTGGTCATGATGACTGGACCTAAGAATCCCCTCTTCCACCCTCGGAGCCTTGCTTATCTCTCTAAGCCCACAGGTCACTTTTGCCTCGACCCTCACTATTGGACTGTTTCTAAAACTCCTGTACCCTATATAAAGCCCTACTTCTGCCCAGTTCTGCAGAAGAGCTGTCCCTGAGACCTTCTCAGAAGACATCAATAAAGACATCTCTGTGGAACCTCACACAGCCTTCTCCTCTCTCTTCCTGTGTCTGCCAAAGGCACTCAGCAAGCCAAGAGCTGAAATCACAAATGAGCTGAGAATCACTAAAGAGCTGATCTCACTAAAGAGCTGAGCTTGCTAAGACTGCCTGCAGCTCTGGGGCCTGCCTGAGGGGCCCGGACAGGTCGTGCTGAATTGGACTTCTCTGTCTTGGGCACCCACGGCAGCCGGGGCCGGGGAGACCCCGAAACGCCGGAGTCGCCTCAGGGACAAGGTGGGCATCGGGCACAGCTGGGACTCCATGGTCTCACACAGCTTTCCCAGCCTGAATGATTCCATGAGTCTGGGATTCTATGAAGGCATGAGTCAAAACAGAGTTGAACTCCAAATCTACCATACACAAATATTACAGAGGTCAAAATTCACGTGAAAGAAATTAAAGATGATTCTTTAAGATTGAAATAACCGTATGTCAGTGTTGCATATAGGTAAAGCCCTATAAAAGAAGAGCCTTGTTACCCTTGTAAAATGATGGCTCAGGCCTGCTGCTTGGGCTAAGTACAGCTAACAGCTAGCCTGACAAGTTCCTGTGAGAAAGGAATTTGCACCTGTGAGAGGAAAGACTTCTACCCACATCTTCTATGCAGGAGACAAGAATGGAAACAGCGTTAGAGAGGAAAGGTTTTGACTGACACCTACATGAGCAACTACTAACCAATGAACTGAGTTGCAGTAAGTTACTAACCAATTAAAATGAAACACAATGCCTTCAGAAAACCATAGAAATATGAGCTGTGAAGAATAAAGATGGGCTGTTGTGCATGAAGAAATAGGTGTCTTGTCTGTCTCTACAGCAACATGTGAAGACAGCATTACATGAACTGCCCTTGGGTTTAACATCTTCAGTGAAAAGTTAAACTGGGCCTCTCTGTTAAGAAAGGGTTATTGGTTCAAATTTCCTTGCCCTTGAAGAAAATTCAAAAGCCTTTACAGATTCATTACTGCTTATGTAAATACAAGCACCTTCATATTAACATGTAGAAATATATTCTGATTATCATTATTGACAGACCAATGGAAGAGAAAAAATAATCAGATTTTGTAGGCTGACTTCTTCCCTCTAATACCTGGCCTTTCTGGCTGAGATGCCAAACTCATGAGCACACTGCTTAATTCTTTTTCAGTTCAAGATGAGGCAGAGTTGCGAGAAAAGCTGTGCCTCCAATGAGGCCTGGCCTTGCACACATCTAATAAAAATGGTATTTCTGGATGTGAAGTTACTCAAAAGACAGATCTTGGCCTTGGAAATGCAACTCTCAGTCAGTGACTTTGTTGGCAGAAGGTGCAATAAAATGCAGCTTGTGCCTCTTCTGTGTTTATCTTTTGTGTGCAGGTTGTAGGGTTTGTTGTGTGTTGCTGCTTTTCCCCTGCTCTTTTCCCCGCAGTGTTTGGGGAGCAGAGGTGCAGCGGCCCCGGAGGGCTGTGGCAGCCGAGCCGGGCCAGCCCCGGCGGGCTGGATTCACGGCCGCAGGGCCCTGCTGGGAGATGGAAAATGGGATGATTGGCTCTGGCAATTAAGGGATGAATACTGTGTGAATGTTGAGAGAAGCTTTATTGGTGTACAGTTGTGTTATTGCAGTTTAGATGTCCTCTGTTCTCCCCATAGTTTCCCTGTGGGCAGCGCCTTCCCTCTCCCCCATGGGCGGCACAGGCCCCGCTCTGGCCCAGAGCTGTGTTTGTGTGCCTTGAAAACGTGGTGCTCTAGGGTTTTTAAAAGTTTATTTTAGTTTCTGACTAAATTCTGATTGTTTTATATGGTTTTACAGTTACTGGAGAGGTTGAAAAGCAGTAAATGCAGCGCCTTATTACCTATCTAATTTTAACATGGTCTGATCTCTAACAAGATTGCTAACACATTTGCCATATAAAATGATGCCAGATACAGTCACTAAAAGCAGTTGGGTTGTTCAGCAATATGCTAAAGTGCATGTTATTATATTTATTTCCCAGTAACCCTGGACTTTAAAAAGTTCTACTGAATTTCTGTTTCCATGGAATTTGCAGTTACCATGGGTTTTACTCATAACTGGTTTACTTATAATTCTAATATGCTTGTTACTACTTTAATCCCTCCATGACACCATCAGGCTGTTATTTCATTTATGCCTTATTCACCTTTAAGTTGTCTTTTTGTGTTAATAACCTTAGACTGAGTTACATCATGTCATATCTATAACTTTTAAGGATGTCCATTTTAATTCTGTTAAATTAACACCCAAAATTGTAATGCTCAGTTCCATTCTGTTAAATTGAATAAGGCTAAGTTTTATTAAGTAAATTTTGGTAGATTTTATTTCTGTTAAGTTTCAGTTTTACTTAGTTTGAACAATGTTCTTTTCCAGCTTTTTATGGATCCAGTTATGTTCGGTATTAATAGTGATTAAATTTGAGTTCTCTCGAGTGTGCTTTTTGTTCTACTAAGGAGATAATGAAATTATGTTTATTAATTTGAAATCCTTTTAGGGCTGAGTTTTATTAAGTTCATCTTGTTAAGCTCTATTGCTGTCCAAAGGAATTTATATCAGTTTTGAGTGTTATTTAATCTGAGGTATCATAAATTTTACGAGTGAGCTGTTCAGTGTTTTCCTTTGTTGCATTTTTCTGTCATAAATACATTGTTTTTATAGCCAGCTTTTCATATGCTTTACCTTCTTTTGGTGTAATTATCTACAAGACACGTGTCATTTCAGGATCCTTCTTTTGTTTTCTAGCTGCTCATGTATCTCTTAGACCAGACTACCCCTCTAGCTGGGCTCTGCACTGGGGCTCCATGGTTTGACCCAGTGCTGCCTCATGGTTTTTAAGTATTTTTCAGAGTTCCAGGAAATGATATCTCAGCTTTGTCAGAAGTCTTCTCTAAACTGATGGTATTGTGACATCTACTCTAAGCAATCAGATGCAGTCCCAATTGTTATTACAGAACCACTCCAACAGTTTGCTGTGTTTAAAGCATCTCCATGCTGAGGAAATTCTGGAGGAGACAGCTATTGGATGGTCCATCAGTCTTTCACCCCTAGACCTTTACTCCTAAGTGCTATTCTTAGGAGCCTTGTTTAAAATTACATTTATGGAATTCTCTCCCACTTAGAGCTTGGGTGGTGGCCAGGCCTTAGCTCTACCTGGACAGGAATTAGCCAACAGACCCAGATGTTTTCTGCATCAAAACTGGATTTGAGTTGCTTTGACTTTGCAATTTCACCGTCTGTACATGACAGTTGAACTATTTTTAAAGGGAGCTTGGGAAATATTTTCTGGAAATAATTATCCAAGTCCCCACTGAATGGAGGTTTGTCAGCTGTTTGCAGACTCTGGGATGATGGTACATTATTTCAGAGATTTCTATTTATTTCATTCCACCTATGTTGTTAGTTTTGTCTGCTATTAGGAATATTCCTGATCGTTGTATCCAAATTATTCCTAATTGCTCTAAGTATTTTGTCCACTACATGTATTATTTTGCTACGATGTTTCTTTATACTCATAACAAAAGACATGCATCTCATTCTTATTAAAAAAAAAAAAAAAGGAATGAATGCCTTAAGAACATTCAAATAATGCAATATGTACATAAGAAGTTTGGACGACTAACCATTTTGAATCATGCAATATTTACATTAGAAACTTGGAAAAAAGATCATCCCATCTAAATCCCAATGGAGTGTCCCACAGGGAAGCCTAACTGATTCATTAACTTCAGGAGAAGAGATGCCTGTGTTTTATCACCAACAGCTCAAAGCAGTCACCTGTTCATTCCATCAGATACTGATCAGCTCTGAAGAAATGAAGCCCAGTGGAAAGAGAAATAACCTCATCCCCTTGCAGCCTTTGTGGCCAGAACAGGAACAGGAGTAGGACTGCCAAGACACAGCTGTGCCTGGAAACTGACAGAGGCAATTGGCCAACAAAAGCCTCATGGCATCATCATGGGACAGTGCTCCTCCCAACCTTCTTCAGTTCTTCCCTGTTCCAGCTCCAGGAGGACATTCAGTGATGTCCAAGATCAACATTTCCAGCTAATGGACCTTCTCCTACTTCTCAGCTAATTGGAAACAATGGTCATTTCTTTCCATTTCCCTAAGAGACATTGGACATTATTCTTTTGTTTGCTCATGCTGCAAAACCCTGTGTCAATGACTTGACAGAACTGGGTAAGTTTTGTTGATTGTAATTGGTCTTTCATGTATCTTATCCCATATCTAACAGATCACCAGTGAAAACCTTCGTGAGATCATACATTCCCAAGAGTGTGCTGTTTCAATATCAGAACATAGGAGCCTTTTTTAAATGAACAAAAAGGGGGAGATGTCAGAGACAGGTAGAATAATGATAAAAGAAAGGCCTTATGAAACCAGGCCTTGTTCTGCTATATTAACAGCTGGCCTGTCATCTCTTCTAAGTGCAGCTAAGCAGTCACAAGTTCCCATGTGAAGTTATTTTGAGAATGAGACTTGGTGAACAATCTGTTCTGAGGGTGAAAAACAAATGCACCTGCAAGAACAAGGGATTTGTCCCATGAGAATCAGTGAAGAGAATAGGTAACAATACAAACAATACAACAGAGAGATTTGGTGCACAAGTAAAATATATTTTATTATCCAACAGAATAACTGGCATAACTAATAATAAGAAATCTATTAACTAACTAATGTGGCACATTAGGTTTGTCAAACTGTATAAAATAAGTTGTGTGAATAAAATAAAGAGTTCTTCTCCAGCTCAGCTGGGTTCTCTAGGATTTTGGTTCCTCCCTTCTTTGGGGCTTTGGGTTCCTTCTTCTTTGGGGCTTTGGGTTCCTTCTTCTTTGGGGCTTTGGTCTCTCTCTTCTCTGGCACTTTGGCTTCCCCATTCTTTGGGGCTTTGGGTTCCTTCTTTTTTGGTGCCTTGGTTTCCTTCTCTGGGATTTTGATTTCCTTCCTCTCTGGGCATTTGGTTTCCTTCTTTTCTGGAGGTTTGCTTCTCTTCTCTGGAGATTTGGTTTCCTTCTTTAGGATTTTCAATTCCTTCCTCTCTGGTGCTTTGCTTTCCTTCCTCTCTGGGATTTTGATTTCCCTCTTTTCTGGAGGTTTGTATTTCTTTTCTGGGAGTTTGTTTTCAATCTTCTCTGGAGCTTTGGTTTCCTTCTTCTCTGGGAATTTGGATTCCCTCTTTTCTGGATGTTTGTATTTCTTTTCTGGGAGTTTGTTTTCAATCTTCTCTGGAGCTTTGGTTTCCTTCTTCTCAGGGAATTTAGTTTCCTTCTTCTCTAATAATGCTTTGGTGTCCTTCTTCTCTGGGGCCTTGCTTTCCTTCCTCTCTGGGAATTTGGTTTCCTTCTTTTCTGGATGTTTGTTTTTCTTTTCTGGGAGTTTGGTTTCTATCTTGTCTGGGGCTTTGGTTTCCATCTGCTCTGAGATTTTGGTGTCCTTCTTCTCTGGGGCCTTGCTTTCCTTCTTCTCTGTGGGTTTGGTTTTCCCCTTCTCTGCTTTTGGAGGTTCCTTCCCCACAGAGACACCCTTCTTTTCTTTCTTCTGCTTCTCTTTCTCCTTCTGCCTCTCTTCCTCCGCCAAGGCTTTTGTCTCCTCCTCAAGCTTTGGAGCTGGCCGCTTCAGCTCCCTTCTGCAGACAAAACAGAAAACATGGCTGAGAGTCAGCACCAGAACCTTGGGCTCACTCGTCCTGGCTGGCCCTGCACTTCATTCCTTGACGCTGGGGCCAGGCAGCAGCGCCAGACCATTTCTGTGAATTCTCCTCAACCCACAGAGGTTGGGAACATCCCAAGGGAGGGCAGGGGTGGAAGGGCACCTCCAGGACCAGCCAAGCCTGAGCCTTGCCATCAGAAGGGCTTGACTGTGCAAGCTGCCTCTCCAGGCACAGCCAGACACCTCCAGCCCACTGCCAAAGGCCGATCCACCAGCTCTCTGTGCTGTGCCTGAAAACGCCCTTTGTCTCTTCACTTCCCAGTTTCAAGCAGAGCACAGAGTGCCAACGTCTGCTGATCTCTCCTGCAATTCTTACTCAGCTCATTCAGCCCCCTTCTCCCTGGGCAGAGCTGAAGCAGGATTTCAATGAGTTCGGATTTCAGCTGAGGCTTAGAAGCAATTCACATTGATCAGGAAGTCAGTTAGACAGGTAGACCACAGGTTAATGATGATGAGATGCTTCAGCCAGAGCTGATTGTTGTATTGTTTACCATGATGAGCTTCTTGATAGAAGGAAGTGGAGTAAGTGAACTGTTAGAAGAACATCTTGAAACCAGCAGAACAATGGTTAGCACCTGGGCTTGATGTCAATCAGTCACTAAGCAGGGGACCTTGGATGGTGCCAGAGGGTCACAGAGACCTGATGAAGACATTGCTGACTTCATCCCTTAAGACCACTGGCCCAATTGGAGACCACCGACCCAATTCCAGAGAAGAATTGCACAGGTGTGAAGGACTAATGACCTCATTTTAATACAGAGCGGGGAGGGCAGGTGCTGGGGTTGTGCACATGTATTGTGTGTAAGAGGGCAAAGAACCTTGTACAGCGTGGTCACACCTTGTAGGGACGACTCTGGTGCCGCCCGCCGGGGTTAATAAACATACCACTTTCTAACTTTAATGAGTTAGAGAGTCTCTGTCCGTGAGCCTCGGTTTTAACAACTCATAGTCTGATCCTAAATGAGAGTAATCCCATCAGTCAGAAAGCAAAGGCTGCAGGAATTTCTCTCCTGCAAGACAGGCTCTTGTCAGCCAGATTTCCTGCTGGAAGCCAGCTGTGACCAAGCCAGCTGCTGCTGTCTGCCATGGAAACCATCTGAAGCAGCCTCGTCCCTCTCCTCCCCATGAAACCAACTTCAGCCTGGCCTGAAGGAACTCCTGATGCACAGGCTTGCTTTAAGCAGCCTCCACTCCCAGCTCACACTTTGCCTGTGTGTCCTGAGCTGGGCTGCCCTGCTGGAGCAGAGCTTCTCCTGTGCTTGCCCACTGCTGCAGCTGAAGGGGAGCCCCAAGGACAGGAGCTTTTATGGCTGCTGCCCCACCATCAGGAGAACCCTGGCAGATCAGCACTGCAAGGACTTCATCTGTGGCAGCACCAGCACCCAAACCAAGGTTTGGTCTGTGCCCCACGCCTGCCCACACCACAGTCCCAGTGTTTTGGTGAAGAAGGGAGATGATGAAGAAGATGCAATTCAACACCATGGAGCTAAAGACACCTCTAGAGGCAGTGCCAAGGCAGGGCCAGAGCCCAGCTCCCTGCAGGCAGCATCTGAGCCAGGAGGGCTCACCACTAAACTAGAGAAGAAGATGCTCTGTCCCAACAGAAGAAGGTGCTTCCTCTCTTGGGAGCCAGGGAGCCAAGAGTGGCCATCCCTGTGCTGCTTCTGGCCTTTGCTATGCAGCACCTCTGAGCTCAGAGTCCTTGGAGCAGGGAAGCCCTGCAGGGACAGTAAGCCATGGAGAGCAGGAACCCATGGAAGGCTTACTCACCTCTCCCTGAGAGGTGCCCCAGAGCCACAGTTGATCTCCTGGGGGCTCGGGGAGCAGCTGGCACGTGAGGCCTCCCCGGGCACCAGCACCTCGGAGCTGGGGCCTCCCTCCACGTGGCACAGCGCCGTGGCACTGGAGATGCTGTTGAGGTGGCCAGAGAAGGGCAAGGAGACCTGCTGGCTCTCTCCTGGCTGCAGCACACCTGACACTGGCAGGATACTGGAAGCCTGCATGGAAGACAGGAGAGATGGAGGTGTTGAGCATGGAAATGGATGCAGAAGAGCAGCTTGGAGCAAAGTGCAGCTGCAGCCAGAGGGGCCTATTCCCCAAACACTGCCAGAATCACCCTGATCTCATCCTGCATCCATGCCACTGACCAGTGCAGGGACCATGGGGAAAATCTCCTCCCATCCTCACGGGTCAATGCATTCATGAGTACATGACATGAAAGTGAACTGGGATGTCTCCTGGCACTCGAAATTCTCTCTGATGCACAACTTGCCTTGAAAAAGTTTCAAAACTTACTGCTTTTAGAAAAGGAGGAGACTCAGAGTGAGAGCTCTTGGAGCTGAGCAAAGGACTCCCAGCCCAGCTCATCTGACTCCTGAGGCTCTGCCCCTCTCTCTCTGATTTAAATGCTGCTCCCTCAAGGTGCTACAGCAAAAGCTCCTGCAAAACCTTCCTCTGGACCACCTGAAGAGTTGCAGGGGGAGCAGTGCCCTCCATAGGTGCTGCACAGCGTCCTTGGGCAGCCCCACAACGTGTCCTGCACGGCCTCTCCAACACCCAGCTGCTCCAGCAGCACTTTGTGCTGGGCCTGCAGGGATGGGAGGCCCCTCTGTGGCCAATGCTCAGGGCCACCAGTGGCACTGGCAGCTCCAGCCCTGCTTGCCACACTGACAGTGTGCAAGGGAGACAGATTCCCTCTTCCCTTCTCCGCTCCCAGGGCAGTGTGCGGTGCGTCCACGCAGCACCTGAATCCCTCCAGGCCTGCTGGGAGGTGAGGGTTTGCAGGAGCTTGTGGTGGCACCTGAAAAACAAGCCATTCCCTACGCCTGCAGGAAAAGACAGCCACTTTGCCAAGTCCCAGTTTGTAAGACAGCTTCAGGGCCAGCAGTGCAAGAGCAGCTCTCGGGTGACAGCAGAGAGCTGCAAACAGGGAGTCTGGCTGGGCTGGGAAGAGGGCACATGGAGATCAGGACTCATCCCAGCTTGCTCTGCCAAGGAAGCTGCAGCTCTTCCCATCATGATGCAGATGAAAGCCTCATCTTGCATTGGGAAGGCAACAAGACAAAAAATCCCACACTCAGCACAGGCCTGTAGGATCTGAGTGAGCTTCTCCAAGGAAAACTCTCCTATTTCTCCCTCCCACTCCCCCATGTCCACCCACTGGCCCTGCTGCCCAGCCACTGTCAGGGCACAGGACAGCAGGGCAGCAAAAAGGGAGCTCAGCAGGAGCATGACTTGCTGGTGGCAGGCTGGGAGGCAGCACAAGCAGTAGGTGTACAAGAAAATCTACCTCTGCTCCTGAAGACTGGGTCAAATCCTGCTCTTCAGTCAGGGCTGTGGCTGCCTCCTGCTTTCCAGCCTTGAAGTGCCTCCATCGAGACGCTGGGCAATGCAAACATGTTCTCATCTCCTTTGGTGGTTGGGGAGTGAATTGAGGTGGGTGAAGCTCATCTCTGGAAAAGAAGATAACTGTGAACAGGGACCTGCAGTGGGAGGGAGGGACACCTGCACCAGCAGCTCCTGCTCAGGATGCAGCCCCTGGCTGGCTGCTGGCACCTTGAACTGAGAAATGCTTTGATCCAGCCCTTCCCAATCCAGGCTGGAGCAGGTCTGCTCTAAAGGCAGCCCAGGGATGACACTGAGCTGCTGCAGCAGCTGCAACTGCTTGCACTGAGGAACTGCAGAGGACAGGGATGAACACCCTGTGGGCATGCAAAAAGCACAGTGGGAGAGGAAAAGACAGAGAAGGCAAGCAAAAAGGGCAGATTTGAGACATCCAGGGGCAGACCCAGGCAGTGACAGCCAGCACAGCCCCCCAGGGCCCAACAGCAGAAACTCTGCAGCTCCACCAGGTATTTATCAGGAATGTTTCCCTGACACTGCTGGGGGCTTGGCTGACATTTTCCAACACTCCCAGGGGACTCAGGTGGCATTCCCCATGCATCCAGACATACATACATGGGCTGTAGTGCTGGGATCCTGCCAGACTCCATCAGCCTTGGGCTTGGCGAGGTTTCTGCCAGCCGTCCAGAGCTCCATAACTGTTTTCTCTGTCCCAGGAAGCAGGCAAGAAACATTTTTAAAAAAACCCAAAGCAAACCACAACAGGGAAACCTAAAAATCGTTCAACAGCTCAACCCTGCTCTAGTTATTTCTTTAGGGACAGCTACCACTCTCCAGCTGAAATGCTGGGCTTTTGGAGAAAAAAGAAAAAGATAATCACATGTTCACCTCCAAATTTAAAAGGATCAAGGTAAGAGAATCTTTCAAACTACAAAGGATTGCCCCAAAGGTAAAAGCTTTGCAAGAAATCTCTAGTTCAGACCAGGCTGACAGTTAAACAACTGGTTCCTCTGGTGGGGAGAAGCCCTCCTCTTTAAGGTAAGCAGTCTGAGAGTTGAAAGCAACTGTTCTGTCAAACCTCAGGCTCCCTGGCACAGCCTGCCTTGCCTGTCCTTCCTCTTCACTGATTTACATGCAGTGCCACAATGGCCCAGGTTCAGATGTTTGGTGCCATTCAGGGAATTTGGCATTGTCATTTCCTTATGTTTTAATGTCAGTTTCAATCCTTGCAACCACTCTTCAAATGCCAGCTTTCCTTTCCTTGACAGAAAGCTCAAGGTTCCCAGAAGTCTTCTGACATCCCCTTTTGTGCTCAGAGAGATGCCATTTCCAAACAGATGTTTCCAAAGTTAACAGCATTTTCAAGAGTAATGCACTAAAGTGGCCCTGGATTCCAGCTCAGACCAACGACATTCTGTGCCAGACACTGAGATTACCACCCGTGAGGCACGAGCTGTTTGTGCCACCCATCCCTCCTGGCCTTCTCCACAGCAGCCTGTGCCTGTTTTCCCCGGGAGAATCCCCGTGCCCTTTGCAGCCTGCCAGGAGCAGCTGCACAGAGGCACACATCTCCCCTGCACTCACCAGTGGGTTTCTCTCATCCCCGAACACGCCGATGAGAACATTGGTGCGATGCGCGCCCAGCGCCTGCACTTCCACCAGCACTGGGATCTCTGCAGTGCTGTGAGGCTGGACAATCCCACAGGGCCTGGGGCTGGAGTAGAGCACAGCAGCGTCCTCCTTGCGTTTCTGCAAGAGACACAATGAAATGCAGCTTCAGAGGCACCTCTGAAGAAACTTTACACTCCCTAACATCCACCGCAACAGCAACTGACACACGTGTTTAAAAATGCCCAGGACAAAGGTAAAAGGCACAAACAAGATGCAAGAACTGTAGGCTTAGCATTCCCAGGGCATCCTGCAAGGAGGCTGCTAGCACAGGCACTGGTGTCTGTGGATGCAGCAGCTTTCACAACCCTCTAAGATCTCCCACAAGAAAACACCCTGAAGACTAGAACATCAACTGTTCCCTCAGCAGGTTAAACTGCATCCTCAAGTTTACATTCGGGTAGGATCCTGTTCTCAGCAGATCTTTAAGACTGAATAGAAACCAGCAAGGTCATGTTCAAATCCTTTTTTCCCCTAATAAGCTCCTCAATAATATTTGAGAGGGGGAGGTGGATGGGAGGCCAAACCTGTTCAATGAGCCCGTAGCAGCCAGGCAGGTGGCTGGGATTCCTAATGATGAACTTCTTCTCATATGGCACCTTCAGGAGGCACTCATCATATTGCAGCACGTGGGGGGACACTTGCAGCTTTGGAACGAGACATCTGGACAAAGAGATGAGCCCAGGGGAATCAGAGATACTGAGAGAATGGAGAACATTTACCCCCAAAGATTGTAAAACAGAGCATAACAGCCCTGCAGTGATAAATTGCCTTCTACATCTTCCCACTCCAACAGGTCTTGTCAAGGAGGGGCAAACCCTGAGAGGCAGCACCCAGAGGCTGCCAAGTGCCCCAGGCAGAGCACTTTGTCCCACAGCTGCCTCAGCCCCTCCTTTCCCCAGGAAGGCTTGCAAGGACTCCTGTAACACTCCCAGATCCATGAGCTCTAGGGGAGCCATCCCAACAAGGATCAGAGCTCACTAAGGCTCAAGGAGCACACAACTCCAGTGCCCAGGAAAAATGACTCCCTTCTCTGCCATGGTGCTGTTGCCCTGCCTGGGAACTCAGCTGCTTGCCCCAGCCTTGGAGGGCACGAGACACCAGCTGCCCTCCAGAGTGGCTGATCAGCCCCTCCCAGGCCCTACAGCTCCCTGGCTCCTTCCCTCCACAGCTCCAGGCACTGACTGTCCCCAGCCCCACCTGCTTGACAAAATGCCAGCCCAGGCGCTGCCTGGATGGCTCTGCCTGGGAGAGGGAACAGCACCAGGGAACTGCATCCCTCCTGGCATTCCACTGACACCCACAGCAGCACAGCAGGATGGAATTCTGCTGCAGCAACAACCACTTTTGCTCTCAACCCTGAGAACATTCAAGCTCACAATGGAAAGCAGAGGGAAGGAGAAAATCTAGAGCTGAGCTGCCACACCAATGGCTGCTTTCCCCTCCTGAGACCTTGCCCTCAGCACTCTTGCTGGCAGCCACTTCCCCCCTGCCACGTGCCCTCATGAACAGAACCAGAGCCTGGCTCTCAGCAGGCTGCTTGCTGTGTCCCAAACCAATGCACGGTGCTCGCACCCAGCACAACTCCACCTCTTGCAGCAAGAAGGAGAGGAGGCCCTGGGGAAATTTGTTCCACCTCAAGCACCAAAAGCAGGCCAAGAAATGATCTCATTCCTGGTGCCTTCAGAAAAGGGCCCAGGACCCTGCTGGGCTGGGAGCAGGGCTGCTTTTCACCACAGGCTGCTGTCCAAGCTCTGCTCTTCTCATGCCCAGCTGGCACAACATGAGCTCGTGATCCAGCACTTCTCCTTGGCAGCTGCAGCCAGCAAAGCCTGGGCAAGGCAGGGGCTGGGGGAGGCCAGGGAAGGGCTGGTACCTGGCTGTGATGACCAGTGATGCCACTCCCTTGCCAAAACCCTCCAGATCCACCAGCATTTTCCTATAAAACTCCATCACCGAGTTGGAACACAGGGTCACCTGGTGGAAGAGAAGAACAGGAAATTCTTCCTTACAAAAGCTCATTATCCACATGTGATATCCTCCAGCTCTTGAGGGAAGATTTTGTATTAATTCTGCTGCTGCTCCATGTGTAGAGCACAGTCTCAAAGCAACAAAAGCCTTCTGGCAATAGCAGATGTGTTAAACACACCTTGCTATCAGGGCATAGCTCAGCTACATTAAAACATTAGACTAAAGCTCTACGCACCACTGTATTCAAATTAAGGGGCCAATTTCTCATCTGACTACAATGACATCAATGCAGAAGAAATCTGACTTGAACACGAGTTCAGCTTTACAGCAGGAAGCTGAGGGCAAAGTGTGGCCCAGCAGGTGCTGGGCAGTTCATGGCTGCAGAGTTTTTTGTCCCCACTGGAGATTCCTGCAGTGAACACAAATCCTTCTGCTCCCCAGGAGAGGGGAAATGAGACCAAGAAGAAAAGCTAACTGCTTTCTACAATGACATCCCTCTAACAGCCACCTTTTGCCCTCATCTTTGCTCTGCCCACTTGCAATCAAATAAATGGCTCTCAAGAAGCCAAGAGTGACTTCTGGCCTTGACCATATGGTATGTGACCTCAGCATATGATTTTGGAAAGAAAACAGTGCTCCTTGAGGAACATCCCGAGTAAGGCAGCTAGCAGAGGCCTCAGAGCAATGCAGCTCTCTCACTCACACCATGCTCAAAGCTGCAGCAGAGCTAAAGCCCTCCCACACTGCAGTGCAGCTGCAGCCCTGGTGCTGAAGCGTCTCTGGCTGCACTCTGCCCGTACCTGGATGTCCTGGTGTCCCTGGGGCAGGATGGTCCCTTGGCTGGGAGTGATTGTAAACTCCCGGGGCTCCACATACAAGTGAATGCCCTTCCTCCAGGCTGGGTCACTGTGGCAGCGGATCTGATCGACGCTGTCCACGGCCGGCTGCGTGCCATCGAACGACATGCGGAGCTGGAACGTCACGGGCACCGGGGAGCTGTTAGTGAGCCGGCAGCGCTGGGTGTAGGGAAAGCCTAGGAAAGGACACCAACATCCATTGAGGCTCCCATCGTGGCATGACTCCTGCTGGGAATGGCCTGGCACGATGAAAGTGGCACTGGAGTTCAGCTCTGGATTATCTGAACTACAGCTCAGCCAGAAGCTGCATGAGGAATGAATCGTCACTCAGTTCCCTTTGACACAGATTGCAGACTGCAGCCTTGAAAATGCCCACTCCTAGCCCTGCTGAACACTGCAAGCTTCTCTCTTGGCGATGGGGAGGAGCTGCCTCACCTGCCCCAAACCAGCACCAGTGATCTCCCAGTGATGAGTGTGCACCCAGACCGAGCATTTCCTCTGAGAATTCAAGCTGTCAAATTCCCTGTTAAGCCTGACAACACTCCCACCCTTTTCCAGAAAGATAAACAGTGAGTCAGCGTTGAGAAGAAGCTACAGCAAAAGACAGTGAGGATGGAATCAGGAACTAGAACGTGAGGCAAAGCACCTCAATGCAGCTTCTCTCTGCAGGATCTTTAAGGCATCTCTTGGTTTGGGCCAAACAGACTGAGCACGAGACAGCTCAGAGCCCACTCAACTGGGGGCACACCAAGCCTTGCTTGGAGATTGGCAATGAGGAACCAGGTCCCACCTCACCCAACAAATGGGGACATCACACCCATGCTGCTCACTGGGGTTGCTGCTTGCAAGGCTTTACCCCACTGGAGCTCTGGGATTTGCTTTCCATGCTGGAAAGCCAGAGATGCAGCCACTCATGGTGGGGATGTCCTGCAGAGCCCGGAGAGCAGCCACAAGCTGCTCTGCAGTGGACATCTGGCTGGGCTGGCCAGCTCTGTGGGGAGGAGACTTCTCCCCAGGCCTGCTCACCAAGAGGCACTGGAACACAGATGGGGAGAAAAAACAACTGCAGCTGCAGCCCAGAGCTTCTCTGTGCCCATCCCAGTGAGCACTGCCAGCTCCAGCAGTGACTCCAGCAGGGAGGCAAGAGAGGCACAACAAGGACAAACACAGATGGCAAAACCTGCAATGAGACTGAGCTCACGGCATGCAGACAACAGTCAACAGTTCCAAAGAAGCAAAGATACAACAGCTGCCTTCAGCTGAAGAGACCTTAGGAATGAAAGCAGATCCAGCAGGATCAATCTCCTGGTTCAGAACCATAGTTCCATTGGTTGCCTTTCTTGTTTCATTTCTTCAAAAAGGCAACTTGACAAGTGCCTCCATGGTGATGCAGGGTGGGGAAGAAGCAGCTCAGGAAAGGCAAGTAGTTTCCTTAAAAAGTTCATGACCTTCCTTGTTCTGGGTTCAGGCTTGGTAGTGAATGCTCCCCTTGGTCTGGGAAGGGGGATAGGGGGTTTGGGGGTTTTGGCCCTGGGGGTGGGCTTTTCCCTTGGGGGTTTTTGGCAGCTGTGGCGTGATGCCGTGGGCGCTGTGCAGTGGGAGCTGAGGCTGGGCAGGGAGCGGAGCTTCCCTTCCTCCCGCTCGGGGATGGGAGCTCGGCCGCGTGCTGCTGCGGGAGGTTGTGTGCTTGGCCCGGCACTGCCCTGGCTGCAGCTCAGCCTGGCACCCACCCTGCCTGCCTTCCCCGCTGCTGCCTGCTGCTCTGAGCCACTGCCCACATCCCCCTGCCCTCTGTCCCTCTGCAAAAGGAGCATTTCCCTCCTTCCCTCCTTCCCTGCCGCTGCCGGCTGGCAGGGGATCACTGCCCTGCCAGAGCCCACAGCTCCTCCTGCTGGGATCCTCACTGCACCAAAGGGAAAAAACGGGACTTGGCGGCTGGTAAACATCTGCTCCTGTTCTCTGGGCTCTCCTGATATAGTCTAGGAAAGAACTGTTATTCCTTTCCCCATCGTTTGAGCCCTGTAATTTCAAAGGTATCATCATTTGGAGGCAGGGGCTCATCTTTCCATTCCAGGAAGATCCCCACCTTCCTTGGCAGACATCTGTCTTTTCAAGCAGGACAGAGACACCAGAAAATCCTGACTTTCTCAGCCTTGCTTCTGTTTGATCTGACAATGGCCAAATGCTCCCTGCAGCACCAGCAGCCCTGCAGTTCCCACCCTGAAGAGGCTGCTGGGGCAGAGCAGGAGGGAGGGATGCTTTTCCCTTGGAAGGCACAGATCCCTCCCGCTGTGTCCCAGCCCAGGCAGCACTCACCAAAGGAGATGTCCCCGAAGTCGAGCTCAGGGAGGTCGAAGTGCAAACTGGGTCCAGTGACGCTGCCCCTGCATGGCGAGGACAGAGCAGGAAATGCCTTGGTTCAAGGAATTGCAAAGCTCCGGCTGTCGTGGCTCAGGGGCACAAACCTGGGGTCAGGGCACCGTGCCTTTCAAACCAGCACACACCATGTGCTCAGCACAGTGCCCCTGGGCACAGGAGGCAGCTAAAGCCAAGTGGCCAGCAGCCAACAGCCACTGATGGGCTCTGGGCACAGGGCAGGCAGGAAAAGCCCCCGGGATGCTGCTGGTCCCATGAAGGACCCTGAACACACAGCCAGACATGGCTCCGGGCCTCAGTTTCCCCATCTGCAATGGGATGGGCATCAAGGTGTCCCCACAAACTTCTGTAACCAGCCCTGCCAGCCACAGGTTCCTGCCTTGCTACTTCTTAGCTGGAACTGCTGTTCCCATGGAGGAGCTTTCTCAGCAGAGTTTGACCCACACCATCATTACAGACACAGTTGTGAGCCATGAACCCAGGGCAGCCCCAAACATCCTCTGAAAAGAGCAGCAACACTTCTACACAGGGCACAGATGAATCCTAGAGGAAAGGAGCAGCTTGTCAGCAGTGCAGCAGCTGGCACAGCCAAGAGCAACAGCTTCAACAACCAAACAAGGGGGTCCTGAATCTAGCACAGCACCTCACCTGTCCTTGAACTCAGCAGACACACTGCAAAAGTCACCAACACCCACTGAAAGCAGCACTTGAAGCTGCACAACACTCACCAGTTGATTTCATGGCTGATGCCAATCCATGCCCACTCTGCCTTGTGGTTAAAAATCCAGGCCCAGTGACCTGTGCCTTCTGTTGGATTCACAGCACTGCCCCTGGCTCTGCTCCACACATCTCAACAAGAGACACCTGCCCTTGCTCAAGGAGAAAGCTGCTGATGCACAAACACCCCATCACCAGTTTAGGGGAGGGACAGAGGAGAATCACTTATTGGATGGTGGAAGGTTCCCTCTTGATCTCCAAAATAAAAAAGCAGCACTTTTCCTCCAAGAACAAAGCCATCATCATTCTTTCTCCACTGGGGGCAGATCTACTCACCACTTTGCTCTTGCTAAGTAATAACTTCCTTGTTCTTTTTCATCTATCTCCCTCATCTTACTGCTATAATCCAGTGCAGATTGCTTTCATTTCTTCACTGCCTTGCCCCAGTGCCTCCCAAGAGCAGCAGCCTAGCTCCAAAGCTGCAGAGCAGCCAGCATCAGCTCTCCTGCTCCCACTGCATTATCCTAGCAGCACATGGCTCAGGCTGGCAGGGACAGGACCTCGTGCTGCTGTGGTGCTGAGCACTGAGCTCTGCCTCCCCTATCATCATCCCTTGTCCCTTGTGCTGGGCCAGGATGATCTCTTGCCATGGCACCAGCCCAGGGGATGGTGCCCAAGTCCTTGGCACAGTTCCTGCTGCACAGTTCCCTGACTCCCACATCAGCCCTTGCCTGGCTGTGCACAGGAGGCACCAGAGCCCTCTGGGCACAGCAGCAGGGAGCACAGCTTGTCCCCCACAGCATGGCCAGGAGAGGGGAGGTGAGGCTGCTGCTGCCCATCTGGCATGGATTATTGACAGAAGTTTTTAAAAGCACTGCTGCTGCTGCAGAATGCCCCAGGCTGGCCCATCTCCAAAGCCCTGGGGGCCTTGCTGGCTCTTCAGCTGGGACATCCCAGAGCAGCTGCTGCCCAAAGCTGATCCATCCCACTGCCTGCCATGGCCCAGGGCAGAGGGAGATCCCTGCAGGGAGGAGTCATTCCAGCTCCAGGTACCACACAGGGCAGGAGGCATCCTCCCACTAAAGCAATGCCAGCATCAGAGCAGAGATGAAGACCTCAGCAAACACCTTTTCTCTCTGCTCCACCCCAACAGGGGATAGCTGGGGCATGTCCCAGAGACAGCTGCAGATGTGCCCACCAAGCTCCCAGGGTCCTTACCTGATGGTCAGGATGGCAGGCGTAGGAGATCCAGCCACACTGAACCGGAATTCTTCCTCAAACCTCCCCAACACGGTGGCACTGAAGGAGATCTGGAGAGTCTGGCTCCCACCTGCTGCAATGATGCCCTCCTGGGGTGCCAGCTTGAAGCCCAAGCCCACCTTTGTGGCTGCAGGGATGTATCTGAAGGGAGCATCAAGAGCTCCTTGGTTGATCAGGTTCACCTGCAGCAGCAAGAAAGCAAAGTGGAAATCCATGTGGAATCTTCCCTTCTTGGGAGTTATTGTCTAAGGATGCAATGAACAGCCAGAAAAGGCAGAAGATGCTTTGTGCTGCTGAATGGCACAAGTCAAAAGATACAAGAGGACAAGTTCTGCCTTTGGGTTTTCATGCAAAGCAGTGGCAGCTGCACAGACCTGCAGTCACCCTGGGGTTATCCCATGGACACAGAGCAGTGCACCTCTGGGCAGCATCACCCAGCTCATGGAGACCTGGCCCTGAGAGCAACGTGGGGTGATTGCAGCTGCCTGGTGAATCAGCACTGAGCTGCTGCTGCCCCAGCCTGCACAGCTCCAACAGCACCATCACCTCATTCACCTTTTCCCACACCATGAAAACAAGACATTGATAATGAGGCATCAGCAGCAAAATGTACAGACAGCACCATCTTTTGGTAAGAAAACTCAGGGTGTCTTTCTCTTCTACAGTCAAGCTTTTGAAAGTGTTTGCCCTGATGCAGTGCCTCATTTCCTACCTCTTTTCAGTTGCTCTTTCATGATTTTTTTACAAGCTTGACACTATTGGGGGGTGGAGGCAAATAGGTAGAAAAATCCTTTGCTTTATTCCCAGGAACACTTTTCTCTTTCCAGAGCCAGAGATGCACCAAGGCTGAAGTGTGGGACTGGTCAGCAAGGCACAGAACTCCCAAGGCTTTCCTGGGACTTCCAGGAATGAGCAGGAGACCCTTGACTGGAAGCTGTTGGCAGTGGACTGAAGCTCAAAGGCAGCCAGTTGGTTCCAGCTGCTTCTGCAGAGCCCAGTCCAAAGGTGCCTTGTGTCTGGCACTGCCACAAAAGCCTCTGGACATGCAGCTTTTGCACCCAGTGCTGCCAAGGGCTTGTTTTGCAGGAAGCCTCCCAGCTGATCCCTAAGGAAGGCTGCCCAAAAGCAGGGGCTGGGGCTTCATGAACAACAGACACACCTTTCTGACCCCCCAGATTGGACCAGCACATCAAATATTCCCTGCTCACAACTGCCCAGCTTGGCAGGAATTCCACAGCTCCACCAGGCTTGCTGCTGCCTCAGGAGCCATCAGCATCCATCCCCAGCCCTGCTGCTCACCTCACAGACATGGGGGGTGTTGACAAAAATGTCCCCAAGCTCCAGAGTGTCAGAGCTGAGCTCCACCAAGGGTCCTTGGCCTTCCCCTCTGAGCTGCAGGGGCAGCCTGCTCTCACGGCCTGGGGAGAGATGTCCATTTCAGTACAAGCATTCCCTCTGTCACACTGTCTTTTCCAGGCTGCCTCAGTGCTAGTCCCTGACTCTGAGCTGGATGCAACCAGCTCCTGATGCTGCAGGACAAGATATGGACCCTTCTCTTCCCTCAGCAGATATCCCTTGGGGCTCACTTGTAATTCCTAACCCATTCCTCGGGCTGGTTTCCAATGGGAGCCACAAGTTTGCTGAGTTTCAAACATCTCTGGGGTCCTGGAGTGGCAGGCCAAGGAGTAATGGGTAGAAATTGAAGGAAAGGAAATTTAGGTTAGATATTTGGGATGATATTTTTTCCTGTGAGGGTGGTGAGACACTGGAGCAGGTTCCCCAGGGAAGTTGTGCAGGTCCCAGCCCTGCAAGTGTTCAAAGCCAGGCTGGATGGGGCTTGCAGCTACCTGCTCTAGGGGGAGGTGTCCCTGCCCATGGCAGGGGCCTTGGCACTAGATGATCTTTAAGGTCCACTCCATCCTTAACATCCTAGGATTCTGTGCTTTCCTTCCCATGCACCTAGAGGAGCTTGGAAATCCATTCAGTGAAGGCACAAAGCTCATCCAGAGCTTGGCAATTACCAAACTACCTGGCCCAGCAGCACAGGACTTTGTTGCCCAAGTCCTCACCTTCTGACCCTCAGCACTGGGCTCTGTTTCCACAGACTGAGAGCTGCAAGGTGACAGCTCCCACACAGGGAGAGAAGCAGCTGCTGGCCAAGGCTGCTCCTTCTACCAACAGCCTGGGCTCAGTGGGGCTCAGCCCCCTCTGCTCTGGTGCTGTCTGGCCAGTGGGAGCTGATCCAGGCTCAGGGAGCACATTTCTAACCCAGCTCCTGCCACCTGATGATGGATCCATGTCCAGTGGAGCCGTCCTGGAGGCCAGGGGCCTGCAGGGGCTTAGTGCTTGTTCACTAAAGCTGTTCTGCTCTGCAGCTCTCTGGCCTTTGAGGAAATGCTGGCAAAGGCATGGCATGAAAACCTCTCCCTGCACTTCCTGGGCTGTGCTGGGATCAGGAACCCAGACACAGCACTCTGAGCCCTGGCCTTGCACGGGACACTCCCTGGGAGCTGCAGGGCCACTGGGGATGTGCCAGCACTGCCCTGCTGGCCAGGGACTCTTCCCAGCACTGCCAGGGCAGCCCAGTGGGCTCAGGCTTGCACCATGGCTGCACTGAGGGGGAGAAGCAGGGCAAAGGAGCTGCACCTGAGATGCTGCAGTAAGCCATACTTTGATACTCCACTGCTTCCAGGGGTTTGAAAGTCATCTTGATTTTGGCCAAACCATCCGGCTCGATTTCTCCCTCCTACAACAGAAACAGAAAAACATTTCTCTTCAAACTTCACATTTCTTGTTTTCAACCATAGTCCTGTAAGCCTTTGTTTAGAGCGTCAGTGATGAGTGAACAACACAAGGAGCCCAAGGAAACCCTCCAAAGGCAGCTCAACACAGTGCTGGAAGCTCTCAATGCTGGTCAGCTGCCACTCTCCACAATTTCCTACTGCTCTGACACAAGCTCTTGCTCACATCATGCTGCTGTCAGCTGCAGTGGGATGTAACTGCCAATGTGCACTGGTGGCTCTTCACAAGGAGAGATCATGATCCCCTTCCCCAGAAATAAAAATATTAGTTTAACCTGTTTTGAAAGAAAGCAGAGGTTGGGATTATTCTGGGCTTTACTCCAAGGGGAGAAGGGATTTTGCACTGTGCAGACACCAGGCATTCATCATCTCTCACAATGCCAGTGCTCAGAATCAGGGCTCTGGCTGCTGGCAGCACGTGGCAGTTTGCTTGCAGAAACAGAAAAGGAAAAGGTTTTCTGTCCCTGTGTGCAGGAGAACTCAAAAGGCCCAGTGAAACCTTCCAGCCTTGTGTCCAGGCTCTCAGATGACACTGGAAGGCAGACTCAGAAATAGTGCAAGGCGTGGTTACAGGAGGCCATTGGCATTTCTGGGATTAACCTTGGGCTGAGTTTGGCCTCCTTTTCCCAGCCAACCATTGCCAGCTTCAGGTCAGTGTGTGAGCTGGCAGTGCTGCAACAGCCTCTGCTGAGCCCCACGTGTGGGGGCAGCCCCTGCCTACAAGAACTGCTCCCTGTGACACTGCAAGGACACGCACGGAGTGCCCTGAGCTCCAGCCCTGGCAGCAGAGCTCGGCTTTGTCAGGCTCCCAGCCCTGCCTTGAGCCTGCAGGCCAGAAATGCTTTGAGCATTTTAGCATTTTTAGGTGAGATCTGCAGCTGCACCAGAAACTCAATTCCCTCCCTCCCAGCATGTGGGACCAGCTGAGGATCTGCCCAGTGACCACAGCCAGGATTGGAGTGGGTGGGAGGAGGAAGAGGGAGAGGAGGAAGAGGAGGAAAATGAGGTTCTCAGCTATCACTTACCATTGGCTCAATGAAAAAAACGTCATCAGAGAACATGGGGTCCTGGTGCACCTTTGCCATCTCCCCCGAGGCTCTAAGGAGGGCAGCACGATCTTCACAAGAGCCCTTCTCCTTCCCTGTTTCTTTCTCCTCCATTAATTTTTCCTGCCGCAGCTCTCTCTGTGACTGCCCAAAAAGACTCTGCCTGCAGCCAGAGGAGAGACAAAGCCAGCAGGTCGTTTAATAAGCCACAGATTTGCAGAGAGAAGTGCGAGTGCAGGAGAGCAAAGCACCTGGGGAGGAGCAGCAGTGTGACAGATGAGCAATGCCACGACTGACTCTCACCATTAACAGACCAATACCATGTCTATAGGTTAAGAAAAGGTTTTATACCCCCTGAGTTGTTATCAAGGGACAGCTGGGGTTGGGATATTTGGGAGGGTCGGCTTGTCACCATGGTGACATCTGACCTCCAATCAAGACTGGAGGAAGTGAACTCCACCACAGGACAGCGAAGAAGGGGTCGATGGTCAGAATTTTGGGAGAGGCTAAAGGGTTAAAAGGCAAAACCTCCATTGTGTGGGTGAGCACACAGTGGGGCAAATCCTTCCGTAACATCTTCTCTATCCAGTCTTCTGTTGTATTTTTGATAAGGTTTAATCAACCTTTCTAAACTTAGGAAAAGTGAGTGGCTATTTCTCACAAGCAGCCGCTCCCCAGCAAGGGCTGACCCCAAGCCCTGGGGGTCTCAGAGGGATCACAGGATAACTTGCTGTTCACTGGCACAGCAGGTAGTTTTACTCCACACCTGCAGGCTCAGGAGAGCTTTCCAAAGCCAGAATCCCTCAAGGGAACCTCCTGGCTCAAAGCCTCTGCCAAAACTGAGGGACAATCCACCAGCCACTTCAAGTGGCTTTTCCTCCCACTGAGCTGCTGGGGGAGGCAGATAAAGATTATGGAGCAGGACTTCCCTGGGAAGTGGAGACAGAGTTGGGTTGCAGCTCCGTGTTACCAGCACTGTGAAAAATGCCTATTATATTATTGGCTTTTTGCAAATATTAAAATGAATACTATATGTGTGATGTTGGAAAGTGATGTTGTATTAATCCTTTTTTACAGACCAAGGAATAATTACTGTTGAATTTGCAGTGTGGTTCTTTGGTGTGTTTTACCTTGAAAAGATCCTGATTGAGCCTAAAAAGGGCACATTTTAGCAGTACTTCAATGAAAGCTACGCTAAGAAAGGGAGCAGTCAAAACTCTGAAAGAGTGCAAATGCACATTAGAGCAATACAGTGACATGGAAACCCAAAAGGAGGATGCCATTTCCAGTCTGAAGGATCCAATCCCAGCTCAATGAAGCACCATGAACAGGAGCACATCAAGGAAGCAGAACAGGAGGTTTCTCTGTATTTACCAGCAATGCAGTCTGGGACTGTGGGTTGTCACCCACGCTGGTAACTGTTTGCTTGGCCCAGCAGAGAAACTCTGTGCAATGTGTTGGAAATAATTATACAGATGTGTTGGTGCACTTTGGATTTAACGGGAGCAATCAGGATTGGTCACCAGGTGAACAGCTCTTGCCTGACAAACACAAGACTCTCTGCTTTGATGCTCAGGGAGAGCTCAGGGGAAATGTGCTTCTGCCCAGCAGCTGCTGGCCTTTGTGCTTTTGTACAGCCCCACTGAGGAAACAAAAGTTCCTGGCCTTGGTGCTTTGCTGCTGCTCAATCTGTCACTTCCAAGTGTCTTCTGGGGACTTTGGTGATGAATGCATCACACACAAAAATAAAGAGAACATCTGCCAAGCTGAACTTTGTTCATGTCAGCAGTGATGAACTTGCTTCAGGTTCAGCTCATGAAGGACCTATTGCTGCAATGATGGGCCTGACCAGTTCCCATTACCACTGGTGAGAACATCCCTGCTGGCTGAGGGAGAAGCCTTAGGACAGCAGTGCTTATGTGCTGGATGTGAGGCTTTGGAGAGAGGGGTGGAAAGACAAGGCCCCAGCAGCCCCAGAGCTCCTGCATGTGCTCCAGGGCTGATGCCAGGGCTGCTGCAGCTCTCTGCTGGGGCTCGGGGATCAGTGCCTGCTCTGGGCAAGGCACAGCATTTTGTTCTTATTCTTCTGCCAAAAATTTCACTGGAACAGAGAAGCTGCCAGTTAAGGGAATCCCTGGCCACACTTCAGCACTACATTCCATTCCATTCCATTCCATTCCATTCCATTCCATTCCATTCCATTCCATTCCATTCCATTCCATTCCATTCCATTCCATTCCATTCCCACTGCTGCCCCATGTTACATGCTCCTGCCCTCAGATGGCAGGATGGCAATAACACTCCTGGGGGAGACTTCAGGGCTTGCCTGAGAAAGAAGGGATCTTCTTCTTTTCAAATGATCAGGAGAAGAGGATCCAGCCAAGTTCAGCACTCAGTTTTCAGGACTGAAAAACCAAGTGCAAATCAGCCCCTGCATCTCCTACATCCCAGCCCGGGCTGTACCCACCAGACTCCTCTGTTCCTGCTGGAGCAGTCATCTCTCACACAGACCTGGCTCCCCAAGACCCAAGGACACAAGCTCTACAGCTGAACTTAACTCCTCTGAATTTCAGCCAACATCACTAAGCTGTTCCCTGAGCCCACAGATAGAAGAGCTGTGAAGGAGACATCCCTGACATTGGAATAACCAAATGAAAATACCAGTGCCAATAGATGGGGCTGGCAAGCTAAATTTTTGGCCTTTTATCTGTGAATTGTGAGCTGTTCCTTAAGATAGTTCTCATCCTGTTAGATCTACCCTTTCAATGAATCACTACTGCACCCTGACAGGCACTACCGCACTACTGACAGGCAGAAAAGATAAGGTATGGAGAGGGTTTCAATAGGTTGTTTTCTTCTGCTTTTTAACTACGGCCCTTTGGATGTTTGTTTCCTTGCATGGCATCTAAAGGCAGGTCCAGATCTCCCAATGGCACCTGGCAATCCCCAGACACTGCTCTTGCTTTGAGCAGTGTGTCTGCTCAGATGATTGCCAGAGCTCCCCTCCAAAAGTTATTCTATACTTTTATCTTCTAAATCAGCCCAATTGCTTTTCAAATATTCACTAAATGTCTCATATTTCCTACACACCTCTGCAAGTACCCATGGGCATGTGGTATATTGATAGGCATTAGAGGAGCTCGACCTTCATGAAAGTTCCCAAGGAAGAATTCATGATCTTTTGTCAAACACTTAAACCAAAATGAAAAAAACCAGCAGAAACACAGGAACTTCAGAGTATTCAAAAAGAAATCTCAAGGAAAAGGGGGCACAACCTTATTCAGAGATTTAAATCTCTGTTTGAAATTTTAAACTGGCTTTCAAAGGTTCATCATGGAACACAAGAGGTGACTGATGCCCTCAGCTGACAAGGGAAAGCAGATCAGCTTCAGGAACAGGACTGCACTGGCTGCCTGCAGCACAGCTCATGTTGGGCATCTGATGCAGGGACCCCTGCAAAGCCACGTGCCTGTGGCCTCCCAGAGAATGGCTCTGTTTGGCTGACAGTGCTGAGAAAGCATTTCAGGAGCTGCTTGTGCTCAGCAGGGTGCAAGCCAGCTGCCAACATGTTGCAGCAGCCTCCAGGAAAGCTGGGACAGAGAAAGCTCAAAGGCTGCATCCTGCTCAGAAGACCGAAAGCGAGAGCAGCTGCCATCCATCCTGCTCCCTTCCAGCCAGGGCTGCAGGGATGCTCAGGCTCCTTTTGTTGCTCTTTCCCAGCCCGGTTATCACCCAAAGGTGTTTTGCACAAGGACAGATCCTCACCTCTGGGTGCTCAGCTGGAAACGAGCTTCCAGGTTCCCGGTGTTGCGGAGCAGCAGAGTCTTCTGGGTGCTGCTCTTGACTGGACATGTGGAGAAGTCCAGCTGGTCAGGGAAGTCCAGGACAGCTCGGGCAGCAATGGCCCGAATTGGCACCACTATCCTTTCCCTTTCAGTGACACAGACCAGCTGGTGGGAATAATCCTGCAGGAAAAGAAACTGCCTCAGCACAGGGCATTTAGTGCCGTCCCCATGGCAGAAGAAAAACCATTTCCTATAACCCTTCAAGGGCATCAATTTACCTATCCCACCCTAAATGAACACTAAGCTCTACTGATATGTCACATTTTAGAGGCACTAGCACACTTTGCAAAACCTATCTCAGTGGCATTAAGCTCTTCTGTCACTTGGTCATCCAGAGAACTGCCCTAGGCCACCATCATTTTTACTCTACATTTTAATGATGTTAAAGAATTCCTAAGTCCCTTCTAAGGAACATGGAGCTAGGGAACACAGGACATTCCTCTTCAGCTTTCTATATTCCCACTGTTTGAGAATAGGACAAAGTGTTCAACTGACTCGAAGCAGCAAAAGGAAGATGAGAAAACAGCTGCACCCAAAGAGATCCTGCACCTCTGGCTTGATGTAGAAACATCAGCTGCCTCAGAACTCCTCTCCAACCAAGTCAGGAGGAGAACAGTGCTAAGAGGCAGCAGGATGCTGCTGGAAAGAGCCTCTCTTTGTTTCCCTGCAAGGCTTCCTCCCTTCCATGCCACGGCCTAAACCCTTCTGGATGAACAAGCATGCAGATCCCAGCACTGAGATCAGACTTGCCAGGGCCTCAGCACTGCTGTTCAAACCTGCACACAAAAGCACCTTTGGCACGCAATGGGTGCCAGCTGACAGAGCAAGCACAGGCACAGGCATGAAGACAGAGGCACAGCAGCGTCACTGCCACGGGCTCTGGGCTCACAGCTCTGCCTGCAGCTTGCACCTGCCCTACACCAGCTCCTGCAGGCAGCTGTCCAAGTCCCTGCAGCTCAGCAACCTCCTGCTGGCCAAGGGCACCCAGAGCCCAGGGTGCCTGTGCCAGGCCGGGCTCACGGGCACAGCACATCCTCTGCCCTGGCCCTGCAGCTGCACCATGCTCACTTGTGCTCTGGCACAGCAGAGCTGCAAGGCTGCAGAACAGAGGCTGGGAAAAAGCACCGTCCTTGCTCCAGCCAGGGGGAGGCAGGGAAGCTCTTGCCAGGCAGGAAGGAGGAAAGCTCTCAGACCTCTTTGTTCCTCCAGTGTTTTCCATCATCATGAACCCCCTTCCACTGTACCTAGAGATGGCCCAACATCTATCAACAGCCCTCTGTCATTTTCATCCTGCTCCCTGGGCATCTTCCCTTGGCAATGCTCAGGGATGTGCAGGGAGGGGAAGCAGAGCCTGTCAGGCCTGGCTGCAGTGCCTGGCAGCCCGTGCCAAGCTGGGACTGGCTGCAGGCTGCCTGCCCACGGCCTGGAGCCAAGCTCCCAGCACGGAATGGGCTGCACCCAGAGTGCAGGGAAAACAGTGGCTTTGGAGAGCATTCTGTGTTTTGGCTCCTCCAGGCTCACCTTGTTCTCGCCGGGGCTGAAGCGGATGCGCACAGGGACAGACACGGCCGGCACCAGGAGACGGTAGGCATCGTTGGAGCCCATGACCTGGAAGTAAGGTGATCTCTCCATGGAGACCTTCACCACATGAGGAAACTGCAGGAAAGACATGAAACAATGATTTTGTCACTTGTGGAAACAGGATGAGAGGAGACCTGTCCATGCCCTGGTGTCATCCCTCCTTGACCCCTTTTCCAAAGCACTTTCAGCTGTGCATGTACAGGCACAAAATTCATGAGGGTGAACTCAAATTCCTTCTGTCTGGCTCCAGCATTCTGACCAGGCCCAGTAGGGCGGTGCCTGGTGGGAAGGAAGGGCCGAGCAGGTCAGCAGCAGCAGGATGGAGACAGAGCACCTGAACCAAGTCATCTGCACATTCAACAAGGCCAAAAAACCTGCTGGCTCCTGCCAGCACACAGCCATGCAGTCGTGTTCCAGAGGGGGAATGTGCTCCCTGAAAGCAAACCAGCACATTGTCCTGGGGGAAGGAAGGAATTCCCTTCTAGTACATCAGGTTTGGGTAGGGATGTTCTGGGGATACAGTCATGCAGGCAGACCAGCAAGAAAGGAGACCAAACACTGTGGCCTTACTGGGAATAAAAGCAAACCTGAAAAGCCAAAGAAGGAACACAGCAGGACAACCCCTAAAACAAGGAGGTGGCAAAGAGAATTTAAATGGGCAGTAAAGCAGCAAGGAAGAGTCATAAAACCATGAGAGCAATCAGCTTGTCAAAAGTGACAGAAACACAGACAGGCTGTGCCTATCACTATGGGCTTCAAAGGCATTTTCTGCCTGGAGAAACAGGACCAGCAGTGTGGTTCCAATACTGAAAGACAATTTTGGCTCTCCAGGGATTCTTGCTGCCTGTGCAGGCAAGCTGGGCTGCTGGGCATTCCTGCCTGCAGCCATCATGCCAGGTTCTGCCCTCTGCGATACACAGACACAGCAAACAAGCATTTTCTAGCACACTGATATCATCAACCAATGAGCACCAAAATGCTCTCAACAAGTCTAAACCAGATGACTTTGACTCCCTCCTGTCTCTTCTCACCAGCCCACTCTTGGCACAAGCCTCTTTTTAGAAAATGTTTTCCCTGACTGAAATTCCAATGGTCTCTGTTTTCCTCTTTACACTGGAACACAACTGCTGACATTTTTCAACTTTTCCCCTCAAAGCTCTCTTGGCAAACTGCAAAACAACCACAATTTCTACAAGTGAAGATGAAAACCTCCAGGAGCACACGGCTTTGGATGTGCTGTGGTTCTCCAAAGGGAAAGCAGAGCACAGTGTTGCTTTTGGAAAAGCTGAGCAGAGCTGGATGAAGCTTAGCAGGAGCCTCAAGTGGCACCTAAAGGGCTCCCGCTGCTTCTGCTACGTCACTCTGATTCCAGGGCTGCTTCACAACACACCTCCTGCAGTGCCAATGCCATTAATGAAAAGTTATTCCAGCATAAAGTGCAGAAGACTCAGCCCCTGAGCTTTGACTGTGAGCTGCACAAAGGGAGCCCAACAGGCTGAGAGAGGCAGAGGAGCCAAGATTAACCAAGGAGACACAGGAGGTGGTAAACACTCAAGGCAAAGCACGAGAGCAGATAAGAACTGTACAGGCCTCAACACTCCTACCAATCCAGAGCTTTCAAGAGAAGGCACCTCCTTTGGGACAGATACCGTCAACACATGGCCAAAGTCAGGGGAGAATTCCCAGCACAGGAAGGTTTCCACCATCTTGCAGAACAAAGGTGCTGAGACATTTTCTTCTGGACGTGCTGCAGCAGATACCCTGTATTGCTGTACACTTCGGGAATTACAGCTCTCTCCTCTTCCAGCACAGTGTTAAAGCTCTGTAGAAACCTAGGCCAGGGCACTGGGAATATTTCTCTGTCTGCTCTGGGCTGTCCTGACCCCCGGGGGAGCACTGACTTTGACCCTCATTCATGGAGAAACTTTCCTAGACGTCAATATAGGCTAGAATCCACAAAAGCGTGAAATAGATTATAGAGAGTAGTGTAGGTGTATCACTTGCTGAGAAATTTAGGTTTTGGGATTTTTGTGGATAGAAGCAAGATGGAGGGCACAGGGTGTCATCCTGAGTTTCTTCTTCATACTTCTTCTTCCTTGTTCTTCATGGGTTTGGGTGGCATTGTGTAATTGGGCAGAAAAGTCCGCATTGCATGCTTCCAGGGATCAGTTATTGGCTTTAAAGGGAAAATAATCCAGGTGTCCTTTCTGAATTGGATAGCTTAGTCTTAAAAGACTTTGTAACAAGAGATTGTTAGCCATTTTGTGCCTTGCTAATGACAAGCTGCCGAACTCATGGTTGTGAGACTGTTTTACTGATAAGAAATAATAAACACCTGAGTCTGAACGTGAACTACCATCTCGAGTGCCTTCAATCCCGACCCAGAGAAACCGATAAAGCTCCATGTCCCAGCACTTACCTTGTCCACATTCATGAGAGACACTGTCATTTCAGAGACATCATGAGTGTTGAAGTTCTGAAATATCACCTCTGGTGGGGAAATCTGCAACAAGTTCTGCTTTGGGGGAGCTGACGGCAGCTGGAGAGGCGAGAGAGAGCAGGGACAGCTTCAGCTGCTGGGAGGAAGGCTCATGAAGGACAATCTTACACTGACCCCAGTGAAGTGCAGACTCTGGGGGAGCACATCTGCCCAGCCCACACTGGGCAAACAGTGGCTCACCCACCTCTGCTCGGAGCTGATGGAGAGCTGCTGGCCACACAGAGCAGGCTCGAGCCAAGCTGCTCTTTTGACATGTATTTCTCCAGCTTTCATTCTCCACAATGCCAGGCAGCACTTACCTTAAGCACAGCCCTGTGCCCATGCGGTCACAGAGCTCTGGGGCACTGCCTGAGCACTCATGGAGTAAGTAAAACCCATACATTTACATCAGACTCCATGGGAAACGATTTTGCGATGTCCTTCACTCTGACACAGGGAAACCAAGGCCCACACAACTGCAAATACCTTTTTTGATCTAGAACTTAGGCACCAGTAGCAGAGGAGGTGTGAGAGATGAGGTGATATTTGGCTGAAGCCAAAAGGTTATCAAGTTAAAGAATGAAAGTTGTTGATTCTCTGTGTTGTTTGGGGTTTGGATTTGTTCAGGTTGGTTTCTTGGGTGTTGCTGTGAGAGGAACAGGGTTGAAGACCTGACCGAAAGGAAGCAGGGTGAGAGGGGAGGGGACAGAAAAACTGGCGTTTGGAGGGAATGGAAGTTCCCAAGTACCCATCCAAAGGGCAAGGGGACAGAACAGCCCTCACCGGGTATAAAGGGGATAGAAAGATTGCCATTTTCTCAGAGGCTGTGTTTGTTCATCTCCATGGGGAGGGAGACACGCCCGGCTCAGCTGAGTCCTTACTAATAAACAGTTTCCTTTTGCTTCAATGATTTTGTCCCCTTTCATTGTATTTAAAAGTGAGTGCATTTCTAACAGAGGTAAAGGCAAAAATAAAGTACCACAGAAGTTAGGAAAAAGACAAATGAAGTGAATGCTGAATGAGGATAAGGTTCAGTTATTTTCTCAGCAACTTGGGTAAAAGTAGAGTTGGTATCTCCTTTTTCCATGAGCTTTAAACAGGTGCTTTCTTGTAATTATTGCTACCTTACTTGATACCATTGTAGTGGCATGTCTGGAATGACACAACAGCAGCAAATGCTTCTGGAGCAGAGACATTACTTGGAGAAAATTCTGCCCTTCTCCAGCCACACTGCTGTCACTGCAGAGACACCAGCAGCTCTCCTGTGTGACTCCAGGGCAGACACAGTCTGCTGAAGGGAGTGCCTGCAGCACACTGTCCCCCACTTGTGCCCTTCCCTGAGGTGTTCCCAACGCCCCTCTCCAAGGCAATCCTTAACCAGTGTGTTCAATGTCTCTTGCTGCCAATTCACTGCTCAACAGTGTGATAAATGAATGGGATTCGTGCTAACAATTGGAACTATACCGATATTTTAGAAAATATATGTTAAAAAGTCCTAGAGGAAAAGGATATGTAATTAGTGTCACAAAACAGATGTTTTCAGATGTTCATGAGAAAATAGGAGACAGGATGTAGTGTGAGATAAGTAAAATCCCAAAACGGAATAGGCCTCGGGATAATTAAAGAATTGGCCTTGAAATGGACAAAATTAGGATGATTCTAGGTGTTTATGAAATAATATAGCTTATTTTTGGAATATAATGCTGGCTTCTATAACACAAGACCTGGGACGCATGTGCAGCCTGTGGGGTTGTTCAAAGGACAGTGACGATGAGGAGAAGCCTTCGTCGGAAGCAACCAGTGAAAAGCCAAAAGACCCCTTGGAAACAAGCTGAGCATGCACTGTGCAGTACAATGATATAGATTTCAAGAATTGAAAATAGGAGGAGATTTACAAAAAATTGTTGATGAACATGGATTAGCATACAGTATATAAGTTGTGTTTGGGTTCTTTTCTCTTTTGTACGGGAGGCAGGGTGAGAAACCCCCCCATACCCTGATTGTACCCCAATCAGTTTTGCTTGTGCTTTATCCTAACCACTGCCAAATTATTTTGCATCTATTTGATTACATTTGATTGCATAATTTTATATAAAATTGCTGCTCAATTAAAATTGCTGCTAAATTCTAATTTTGTGGTTTATTAAATTAGACATATAGGACCTCATTCATAACAACAGCCCACCTTGGTCACCTACCCTTTTGGACTGTGCTTTCTACTGAGCCAGTCCTGCCACAAAAGCAGCTTGAAACACACCTCTAAGTAGGCACTGATCCACAGAAAGCACATCCATTCCCCTCTGCCCAGGCTGAGTCCCCTGCACATCTGGCAGCCTGCAAAATCTAACACCCCGTCAGGGTCCAACACATTGTTCCAACCCAAAGCAGGAATGCAATTGGTTTTGCTAAATCTGAAGGAATTCCTGCAAGTCCTGGGCCTTCCAAGGCCAATGCTGCCACTGTGGAGGGAATCCTGTGACCCCGAGCGTTTGATGGTGACCACACCAAAGCAAGAGGTGGCTCCTTCAGCAGGGGAATGGCACATGGCAATGCTGTGCCTTTGTGTCCCCAGCCTTCCCCCATTGTTTTAGCAATGGCAGCCACACTCCAGCACAGCCCAGCAGCTGCAGCAGAGGTTATTTGTGTTGCCTCAGTGCACATCAGGACTCCCAGTCCACCACTGCCAGCAGCTTGCAATGACAACAGCACCTGGACACGGAGGTGTTTTGCTGGAGGCAAACCTGTCACAAGCACACACCCTCTTCAAACTTGCCATCAAACAGAAAGGAAAAGAGCAGGAAAAGGCTACCTTTGGACCAGTCTTGCTCAGGTCTATCCATGGGCCAATTCTGGGCAGAATACTCCCCCCAGTGCTGGCCTCCTTCTTCGTGTTTGCAAACTTGTCCTGCTGGAACTTAGAGGGAAACAGCTGAAAGGCAAAACAAACCCAAAAAAAACATATCAGCAAGAAGCTCAGAGATGTGCTTGTTCAGAAAGGCATTTCTTGAGCAAGTGGCACTGGCAAATAATTTGTGATCACAGCCACTAGGATAGTTCTGGAAGCCCTGGAAGTTACTTGCTGAAATGCATAGCAAGAATAAATTAATAATACAGGGTGCAATACACATACTCCAACCACATGGCTGTGTCCCATTAGTCTCTCTGTGATCTGATGTGACATGTTTGGGGATTTCTGCTCTTTGGCCATTTGTTTCCTCTTATGTTTCATAGGATTGAGGCAGTGACCTTTACAGAGAGTGGGAAGGAGCTCTCAGAACTTCCCCAACTCCATCCCTGCACAACACTCACAACTCACAGCAGGAGACAGCACTGCTGGCTGAGTCCAAGAGAAGCAAGAAAGAAAAGCTGTACCAAGAGGGAGGTGCACAGGAATGTGTCCAAGTTTTAGCTCTCTCTGTTAATGAGCATTTGTTTCCTCTGTCTGGGCTGACAGAGCCCTCCAGAGAAGAAAACAGAGGCATCTCCTTGGCAGAGCCTCAGCACTGGGGCATCTTCAGCCAAGTGAGCTCCAGACAGCAAGGGACCTTGGTGGCCCTGACTGCAGTGCTGCCTGCAGGGCTGGAGCTGTGCCCACCCAGGAGCTGAGAGAGCACAGCTGCTTTGGGAGCTCTTCTGGCTGGAACCAGCCTTGGCTCTCAAGGCTTTGGGCACAGTTTGAGCTCTCCCCCCACATGCCCAGGTGCCCAAGGGCAGGTTGGTCACAGCAGCACAGGGCAGTGCCCAGCCTGACAGAAGGAATTCCTGTGGCAAAGGGCAGGCACAGAAGCACATGCTGAGGGCTTCAGCTGCACATTGCTTTCACTTGGCTCCCGTGGCACAGCCAGGCAAGGCGCTGGGCTGTCCCTGAAACATCACACACTGTTCCCTCCTGCACCAGGACAGCCCCCACCAACAGCAGCACGGCACAAAGAGCTGGGCAGGGGCTCTGCAGCTTCCCAGCGCTGCTGGACAACAGGGGCAGGGACACCAGGGACACCAGGGCACTTGCCAGCCTGAGCACAGCCCCACTGGCTACTCACAGTGTTAGGCTGCAGTCTTTCCCTCAGCAAAAGACGAGGTGTTGGTGTCTTTTTTGGGAATCCAGAATCCATTTTGAAGGGAGGATGTCACAGAGGAGCGACAAGGCCTCAGCAAAACTGGAAGGAGAACAATGGAACTCTGAAAATCCAGAACCCAATTCATGACACACTCAAGGCATATATGCTGCTAAGCATTTTATATCATTTGAAAGTAGCTAAGTGCTTGTTTGGCATAAGTAGCTAGTATTGTTAGGCCTCTAGTTGGACTTTATTTGGACTAGATGTGCAAATATTGTGTGCAATTCACCTTGTGCAATTCAAAAATGGATCTTGCTGAAACCTGGAGCTAAAAAGCTGAACATTAATAATGCTTAGAGCAGACACAGCTGTAGCTTAAATATTACTTAAAATCAGCTTGAGTGGGCCTCCTCTTCTTTAGGCTAAACACCCCCTGCTCTCTCAGCTGGTCCTCACTGGACTTGGGAGAGACTGCAATGTTATGGCTCATGGCTTAAATATTGCTATAAAGGACGTTTTGCCCACTGTGACAAAACTCTATAAAGAAGCTGAGAGCACCCAAGCCCACCCTTCCCTGAAAATGCCTCCTGACTGGAATTGGGACTGGGAGTTCAGCCCCACAAGGGAACTTGAGACAAGATAAAGGTGACACTATTGTCCCATTAGCTCAGGTCTCCAGAGAAGTGAACAAGGCCAAGGGAGAAAGATAGATCCACAACAAAGCCAAAGCCAGCAGCTCTCCTGAAAATCAGCTCTGTCTGCCTTCAGGCTGGGCAGGTCATAGCCACAGACTCCTCTGCTGAGGCCAGGTTTGCACACAAACCTCCCATCAACAGAGGGGCAGCAGGAAATTTAGGGTCTGTGGCGCAACCTCTGGTAAGGGGCAGTGGACACCCATCCTCCCTCCCACAAACTGGCTCAGCTCTAAAACCCCCCACCCCCAGAAGGCCACATCCAGGGGACATTCCCATCAGGGGCAGCTCAGGGGGTGTCATAGCCCATCAAAGACCCCCAAAGTGCCCCCAGAGCCATTCCTGAGCCCTTGCACCAGATGATTGCAGGGCATGCAAAGTAGCACAACATATCCAAAAATCCACAACCCAATTCATGGCAGACTCAAAGGATATACTGGTGCTAATGTTTTTCTATTATTTGAAAGTAGCAATAGACAGTCAAACTTGCCCCACCCCAGGGAGGTACCTGGGCAGTCCCATCTTGCCCAAATTTGCATTCATCCATTGGAATCTTATATTTTGCGAGACCTCACCACAGAGAAGACCAGAAGAGGATTTTATGGTATGCCAATGGGATCCATGGAATGGTGATATTTTTTACTTAATCTGTCTCTGTCATTCGCTTTCTTCCCCCTCTTCCCAACCCCATCTCCACCCCCTTCACCCCACCCCCGCCTTTTTCTATTCCTTTCTCTCTCTTCCTCACATTTATTGTTCCATAAAATCCAGACTACTCACTTTGGCAAATTGCCTCGTTTGCACCTCAATTCAGAGGCCTCTCCCTAATCATTTTAATAACCAGATGATAACAACCCACGGAAACTTGAACAGAACTCATTCACCTTGAAGCAATTTAAGCAATCACTATAGGGAAAAAAAAGTATAGATGAGTACATTTAGAAAATGTTGCATTTCTTCAGTGCAAGAAAAAAGCACAATCAGTAGACGAACTATTGTTCATCCACTCAGCTGTGCATGCCACTGAACTGCTGCACCAGAAGACTGGCATTATCCCATCCTGTATTTCCCTTTGGCCTTCTGTCTCAGAGTGCACATGAGACAAAACCAAACAGTTCAACTTTAGTCAATCTTTACCTTCAAAGGAAATTCACGCTCTTTTCCAGAGGCCAATGCTCTGCACGTTGAGGAATCCTCTGCAGAGACCAATGCTCCGCGAATTGAGGACTCCTAGCAGAGGCCAATGCTCTGCACGTGCAGGATGTTGTTTGCAGAGGCCAATGCTCTGCACTTTCAGGAATTCTCAGCGGGGCACAATGCTCCGCGAATTCAAAGGACTCGCTGGCAGAGACCAATGCTCCGCGAACAATTCACTTGGCGAATGGCCCAGTGTAGCTGCCTGTACGAGCCCAGGCTGCGCACACCCAGCCAGGGCCGCGTTCTCGGGCAACTGAGGCAGCGCCGCTGTCACAGACGCTGCCGCCCGCGCGGTTACCAGGCAACCACAGCGCCAGAACCTCGGGGCCAGGCCGGGTTCCGGCAGGGCCAGGCGGGTTCCGGCGGGGCCGGGCAGGTTCCAGCGGGGCCGGGCGGGTTCAGGGGGGGCCGGGTGGGTTCGGGCCGGGGCCGTACCACAGTGATTTTCAAAGGAGATTGTCACTTGAACTACTGCCGTAACTTTCTGAAGAGTCTTTCTGTAAGTATTAGCGAAAGCCTAAAATGTGGTGCTAGAGGCACCTCTGTCAGGTCTGTCCCTTGCTCTCTGTGTAGCACTAGTGTTCTGTCCCGGCTGGAACAGCCGGAGGGGCTGAGCGAGCTGGGAAAGGGGCTCAGCCTGGAGAGGAGGAGGCTCGGGGGGACCTTGTGGCTCTGCACAGCTCCCTGGCAGGAGGGCGCTGCGGGTTCAGGAAGCACTGGAGCGGCGTGGTTCCCTCTCTCCTCTCCCGCTCAACCTCTTCCTCCCTCCCTCCTCCTCCTCCCCCGTTTCCGAAGCCCTCGCAGCCCGCGGGAGGAGCGGAGATGGAGCCGGGACAGGGCGGAATGCAGAGAGGGGATGCCAGGAGTAGGAGTGACTGGGCTGTACTGGGACCATACTGGGATCATGCTGGGAGGGAGTAGGAGCAGCACGATGGCTGCAGCCAGGCCATGCAGGGCCTCCTGCCAAGGGGAATGATTTCAGACAAGTGCTGACTGCGTGGGAGAAGGTGTTTTGTGTTGGAGGGCTGAGTTATCACTGAAGTTTTTCACTTCTGATACTTGGTAATATCAGTGTCATTTTGTCAGTAAGGAACACACTCAGTGCCTGAGACATCTCCATCTCCACCTGCTTCACAATGCCACTGGAAGGCAGATGAAAATGATTTCCTTGTAAATGACCTGTTTTCACCAAATTCTGCAAACTCTTACTGAGGCTCTTTGCCATGAACTTGATTTTCTATTTATTTTTTCCTTTTTTTTTTTTTTTTTTTTTTAAATAAGAATTGCTTTCTCCTTGCAAATGTTAAGTAAATTTTTCCTTGCCTGGGATGTCAGGAGGTGCACATCCTGTACAGAAACACTCCCCAACTGCATCAATAACCTTTTAGTACTGCTCAATGAGTCCTAGAAAACTGCAGAGCAGTTTTGTGTCTCTGCAGGTTACTTGGCAATCAATTCTCCATCTCTGATAAATCCTAATTTACAAGGAGCATGTGACGAACTCCCTCCTCTGCAATCATGAGTTGGCAGTACCCATTCTTCTGCAAATTTATGGCTTCAGCAGAATAATATCATAGGAACAGAGATGTTCTGCAGCATTGCTGCTTGGTTTGCTCCTCATTTTGTGGGGCAGACAGCAGCCTTCTACAGCCCTAAAAAGGACAGGGAATTTTCTGGACTGGAAAGAAAAGCATCCGTGAGAGAGGCAGAATGTGATGCTGTTACCCACGGCTGGTGTTGCACCTCTGTTGTCAAATTTCCCTCCCCTGCTGCCTTGGGGCATCTGAGTAATGGGTGGTTTGTAGTGATGTTCTCCTTATTGAAATCAGTCAAGAGTTTGTGGACTTATTTCCAGCATGAAAACAACCCCTGTTTTGCTGGTTGTATGAGGGAAAAAAATTATTTCAGGCAGAGAGAGGACAGAAAGAGGTGAGAGACCACCGAATTTTTTCCATGTGGCTGCAGGGAGGGAGAACAGTTGTGGTGTGGAGATGCGTTGTTAATGTAAAAGCAACAAAAAGCAACCCAAATAGTGAGTGAGCATCACTTGAGCTGCACCTCTGCCAGTTGGGGATGGATCCCTCCTGCTCCTTCCCCTGCCTGAGGCACCTGTGTGGGGCTGGTTGTCCCTGTCATTTACCTTTCAATTGCACAACAAACAACAAGTTTCTTGGAAAACAGTTGGCTTTTCAGACTCTCCCGGGCATTCAAGTGAGTCCAGGAGATGTAGGGATGAGCTGATAAGTGGCTTTGGATGGTCTTGGCTGTTGGGTGTTGCTATGTTTCCTGATGCTCCAAAGCAATCCCTGGCATGCTGCTTTTGTGAAAGGCAGAACAGCTCAAGAGAAAAACGTGCTTGAAATTACCTGTTCTGGGGAAATGCAATCACTGCGAATTTTCTGCTGGGAACTGCTTGTGAACAAAGATGGAGCCTGAATGAGGGATGTGCCCTTGTGGGGGTGACTTACACTGACACAAAGCTCTCTGTGCCTCTCCAGAGGGTTGTCACCCTACAGAAACTTGTCACTTGAGGAATCTCCTGGCAGGGCAGGGAGGGGAATTTGACATCACAGCTGCGTGCCTGGGAAAAACATCGAGGCAAATTCTTCTTTTCTGGCCAGGAAAGCCAGGGTGTGTGCCTGCTGTGTTCCACGAGGAGGAAATCAATTGCTGAGGGATTTCTGCTGGGAGATTTGTGCTTTATGAAATTAATGCCAGGGGCAGAGGACTGGGGAGCTGCCAACGATAGCACTGTCTTCCTCCCCTCTGCTGCTTTAATTGTTTGTAATGATTGAATAAATAGCACTGTTCTTCCCTGCAGCAAACATAGGCATGTGGCATTTTATTATCTTTATTAGGGCTCCTGTTTGGAATTTCTTTGCTGTATTTCCTTCTTTGCAGAATTGGTACAAAACTTGGAGGAGTTGGTGTGAGAACTGGACTTTGTGCTGTCAACATTCTGAGTGTTGAGCCAGTGCTAAATCCGTGCAACTGTATGGGAATGAAATAAATGACATGATTTAAAGAAGGAAATACTCCTGGCTTAGGCATTTTATCTGCACAAATGCACACTAGGAGAGGAAGAGCAAATCAGGTACAAGCTCCCAGTACTTAGAGAAGAATGAATGGAAGTAACTTCCTGTTTAGGCTGGAAATTAGGAGAACATTTGTACCCATCAGAAGGGTGTTGAACTGGAGCAGCTGCCTAGTGACAACAGACAAGTGGAGAAGTGAAAGCCCAAATTAAAGGCTTTTAGTGTGGAGTTTTTTGGATGTTGGGGTCTTCAGAAGTAGATCTTGAGTCCCACGGGCAATGCAGGCAGTTTCCCAGGGGAGCATCTCTGTCCCATGCCAGGGACCTGCTGCCCTGGTCCCACAGAGTGATTTGGGGGGTACCTGATGGCCCAGCAGAGTTTCGGGAAATGCCTCAATGTTTGTTGGATTTGAATGGCATTTGGGTCAAACTGAGTTTCTCCTCTGAGGGATGGAGTCTTGAGCTCTCACAGGTTTTGCTTGAACATGTCTTTCATCTGTCCCCAGCCCAAAAACCCCCAGCAGATCCCTGCTCCTCCCTCTCTGTGACTCCCACAGCTGCGATCCTCAGAGCTTTTCCCTTACACAAAAAAAACCCTGGAAATTGGCTGGGGTTTATTCCCTCTTGGCGACAAAATTGTCTCCTATTGTGCAGCTCAGGGGGAAAGGAACCTCTTCCTCCCTTCAGTGTGCTGCAACAAAGTGTTTTGTTCGTCTTTGTGAAGAACTAGGAAGAAACACTTCTTTGAAAGCTGAGGGAGCCCAATTCAATTCCCTTATCATTTTGAGCAAAATAACCAAGTTATTTATGTTGAAAGTCACTCCAAAATTTTGAAGAAACCTTTTTAGAAAATATTTCTCTTGGTGACTGATTACGAGTGGGTATGGGAAGAAACTCTTTGCCTTGAACCACTCAAAGCAGTAATTTCTTCCCAAAGAGTAGATGTAATTTCATTTGCTGGGTGAAAAAAAATAAGTAGTAGTGGACCAAAGGAGCTTCAAGCTGATCTCCATTTGCTGTCAATGACTGAATTAAATGCACAGGGTTCCTATCAGCTTTGCCCGACAAAACATTGCTTTTGGGTTATTGGAGGTTTTGTCAGAAATCTTTGTAGCATGAATAGTTCATGGACTTATCTCTGCTGACTTCAGCCATTCCTGCTGTCCATCATATCTTGCTCTTATGAGGAAGCTCTTTTCATTATGTTGCCTTTTAATTCAGATATCTGAGCCTTTTTCTACTTCTGGTCCCAGTTTTCAGGAGGACAAACATTTTCTTATCTGTAAGTGTATTCAGTGGTGGCCACACAAGTGAAGGCAAGGAACTGGCAGGTGATAATTTATGGAACTCTATAATGGGAAAACCTCAGCATTCAATTTCCATCTCCTTAGAAATCTTTATTTCTTTGCTTGTCTCTTGTGCTCTTTGTGGCTGGTCTGAGTTTAGTGCTTGGAAATACAATTCTATGGATCCCAATTGCTTTGAGAAAGAATAACCTTGTACACAAAGATAAATAAATTTAACTTTTCAATATTAGAGCAGTTTGACATCCAGGCTTGGGGACCTGGCAGTGGTGAGTGCCTGACCAGCCTCAGAACACAGAGTTTGTCTGATTTAGGTGAAATTTCATTCATTGGAGACAAAGTAAAATTGCCTCTTATTTGCTCAGCACTAAAAATCCATCTGAAGCTGATTGCCAAGAATTGCTGCTGAGTGATGGGATTAACCCCTGCAATGGCACCATGAAATGAGAGACTGGGAGAGGAATATTAAACAATGGCATTTCCAGCCATGTGCAGGCCCTGGTGTTCTGCTCTTGGCTTGGTGCTCTCCAAGGGGCTGATTTGGATGGTTCTAGAGGCACTAACCTGGGCAGTGAAATGCACCTCAGGCACCAACTGCATCTCTGGTGTCTGCAAGTGCCTTTATCTCCCTTCATGCTCCTCAGAACCGAAATCCTGCAAGGACCAAGTGAATCTCAGACTTTGGGAGGCCCAATAGTGACAGATTTTGGTGAGATTTGAGTCAGGAGATGGAAGCAGCAGCAGAAGGTGCTGTAATCTTCATCCCTGCACTCTCCTGCATGCTGATACAGTGTGAAGGAGGCAGGGATTCCATAAAGCACCTTCTGTAGCTCCTGAGGGAAAACAAGTGGCAAGTTCTTTAATTTCTTAGAGTTTCAGGCATGTTTGGCTGTGCTGCACCTCAGGGCCAGGCTCTGCCTCTCTCTGCTCCAGCTGGTGCTTCCAAACTGCCCTCTGTGATTTTTTTTTGCAAACCAGCTCTCTGACCAGCTTCCACTTTGCTTTAAAAATTCAGCACCACGTTTGTGGCTGAACAGGTCCCAGAGCTGGGGAGGAGGATTTGAGATGCAATTTGCATCACAGAGTTGTTACAGCAGGGAAAATGTCACATCCCTCCTGTGCCTGGCGCTGCTAATCTTGTTCTGAACATTGGAAACCGCTTCAGCTGCTCTCATTATACCTCAATTTGATTACTGCTTTGATTTCACACCTCTTTCATGCATGATTTTCCTCTCTCCTTGGCTGGAATTGTCAGGCCTGAGAATTTGTCAAGCCTTGGGACAGTTCCCATCACCTATCCCTGCTCCTAAAGCTGGTTTGAATTATCTTGGGAACCTGAGCATGAGGGAAACTGGCAGGACTTTAGTGAGAGGAAAAGTAAGGCACAGAGGCCAAAGTGTAAATGCAGAGTCTGGGGACTCTGTTGTGGGGATCTGGGCCCTGCAAACGGATGTTCTTCCCTGTGAATGGATGGTTCCTTCTCTATCTCCTCCTGAAATTCCTGAGGACCAGGGCTGGTGCTGGTACTGCAGCCACACAAACTCCCCATGGAGCTGTGTGGGACCCAGTGGGAATCATTGATTTGCTGCTTTTGATGAAAAGTTGTGACATGAACCTCAGTGTCAGGGAGGTGACACGTTAATGCTGCTGCTGTCAGACAGTGCCCACACACCGTGTCTGGAGGTAGCTCTGGAGAAGATGAAGAAAAACCAGGATTAAATCCCATGTGCTACTGAGCTCTATCAGAAACTGCTTGGAGTGAAGTCTGTGAAGTGACTGGGGAGAGCTGGATGAAAGGGACAGCTCTGAGAAGTGTGTGGTACATCATTGATGTCCTAATACTGATCTTTGCACAGAGATGAAAACGTATCAGTTTGCATGGCCTGAATGTCTGGCTCTGGACATTCTGCATTGCACAAGATGTGCTGAGCTCATCTGGCTCTGAAATATCATCTCTGCACCTTAGCCAGGAACAGCATCAGAGTTCTGAACAGATTAATCTAAAACAGTCATAAGCCAGAAGCAAACCTTGGCAATACACATCTGTGGCAGGTGAGGAGACCAAAAGCTCCCATTCTTGTTCTTGCTGAATGAATTCAGCAATACAAATTCCTCTCTCTTGGCATTAAAATACTTTAGTTTCAGCTCTGCCCCAGACTATCAGTGTCAAGTATTTCTCTGGGTGCTTGGGGGTAGGTTCTCCCCCTGGAGCTCTCTGCAGGTTGGTGCTAATTCAAGATGTTCCCTCAGGTTCAGATGTTTTGCTGCCTGAGCAGAGTGTGCAGAACAGGGATTACAAGCACTGACATTTGCTGTGCTAGAAAGTGCAAGGGACACATTTGTGCCAATGAACGTCAAACCTTGAACTAGGAGGATCAATTCTTGTGCTCAGCAGAGTCTGCGGACAGAGGGGGGTTTCCAAAGGAAATCGTGGTCCATGTAGGGCTGAGGCTCCCTCCAGGCTGGCTCCAGCCCCTCAGGGTGCCCAGGAGCAGGGCTTGCCCACAACCCAGTGCTCCCTCCTTAGCCCTGGGGCTGCCCAGGGAAGAGCCAAGGCTGAGGCTCTGCAGGACCCCACAGGCTCAGCCCTGCTCCAACATGGGATCCGTGGGCCAGGGTACGCTGGGCTTTGCCCCTACAGCTCCCAAGTGTGTCCAGAGAAACTGCAAGGAGAGGCTCACCTCTGTCAGTGGGACCCCTCTGTGCACAGGGACCCCCACTCCCGGGGTGGCTATGCCAGGGACCTCCAGCCCTGGGAACCTGGAGCAAGTGGAAACTACAACTTGGCAAAATGCTGCCTGTGCCTGAAGCAAATGCAAGGAGAACTGGGGTGTGAAAAATAAAATTTGTTTATTACAGAAAAGCAGCAGCAAAAATACAGAAGATATTTACATTGTAAGAATATTTGCAACAACAACAATCGATAGAACATATATACATAAGAACCTATCTAGCAAAAATAGATGAAACATATTTACAGAAGTCAAAAAGCCCTAAAACCTATAAGACAACAACAAAATGTAAAAGGTATGTACAAAAGGGTGGCATCTCTGTCCATGATGTCCATCGCACCTGGAAGAAAAGCAAATGCCACGGTCACTCCAGTCAGGCACAGAGGGCTCTTGCATGTGCCCCTAGGCTGGCACAGCTGGCCCAGCAGCAGGACTCTGCTAGCAGAACTGAGCCTGGCTGGGTCTGGCATGGAGCTTGTGTGGAGCAAAGCAGGCACAGGACAGGCTGTGGATGGCCACCGGAATCCAGTGCCCTGGCTACAATGTCCCTGAGCAGGGAGCACCCAGCCCAGCCCCAGCCTGGCAGCAGGAGACCCACTCTGCCTGTCCTGCTGCTGGCATTGCTCTTCATGCCAAGATCATGGCCTCTTCCTCACCTTTTTAATCAATGTCCATGTCCTCAATGGACTCTTCCACATCCACCTCCATCTCTTCTTCCACCTCCACATCCACCTCCATCTCCTCCTCCATATCAATCTTTGCATCTACCTCCATCTCCTCCTCTCTGTCTGGGACAGCCTGCAGAGGTAGCAAAACCTCAGAGTGGGGTCCCTGTCCCACTCCATCCCCACAGAGCTCCAGCCCACCCAGGCAGGTGGGGAGTGTCCACCTCCATGGAATGGCACCATACCTTCCTCAGGACAAATGGGAGCATCCTGCAGGGCTGGATGACAAAATCCAGGCACTAAGGATCTTTCAGGAGTGATGGGGTTATCAGGGGGCAGGTGACAAGCAGAGTGGGCAGGAGCAGCGTGAAGAGTGTGCAAACACAACGGCCAATGGTTGTGTTGTGCTCTTTGCTGGGCGCTGGACGTTCCAGCTGGAGCGTGGGCTGTGACATCACAGTTCCCAGGCTCCATCTGAAGTGGACAGTGGAGACCATGGAATGATGGAGTCCCTGAACGGTTGGGCTTGCAAGGGAGCCTGAAGAACAACATCTTGTTCCCAGCTGAGCAGTCTTCCCCCAGAGCGTGCTGCTCAGAGCCCTGTTGCCAAGGATGGGGCATGATCAGCCTCTGTGCGCAGCCTGGGCCAGTGCCCCACCACCCCCAGTGGAAAAGAGCAGCTTCCCTAGATGCAGCTTCAATCAACCTGCTGCAGTTGAAAGCCAGCCCCCCTTGTCCTGTCAGCACAGGCCCTGCTGAACACTCTGTCCCCTTCTTTCCTGCGGGACCCTTCCAGTCCTGCAGAGCCACAGTGAGGCCTCCCAGTGTCTCCTCTCTCCAGGCTGAGCATCCCCAGCCCCACTTGCCCAGCAGTCAGTCACATCAGGGCCAGTCAAGGCTGCAGGGTAGCAAATAGCATCAGGAACTGAGAGATGCAAGCTTTAGACCCACGTTTGCCTCTAAATGTACAAAATTAATAACAGTGGAGAGGAAGATGGTGGGACACTGGTTCTCTTCTAACTGGTGATTTTTTGTTTCTTCTTTTCTGTCATGCTGACCCAGGTTTTTCTGTTGGAAAGGAAGCTTGGCACAATGTCCATTGTCTTCTCCATTTGTGAAACACCAAGCAGATTCTGGGCAGGCTGATATGCAGAGCAAAACCTGAAAATATACTAGTGATCCTGAGCCTGGGGGATGCAGCTAAACCCAGCCCAAAGTAATTTCTGCAAAGTCAAGCCTGCTTTACATTTTCTTGAGTTTGGAAAACTTCACCAGTCATTTCTAAAAAAGCAAACAAAATCCTCAAACCAAATCAGACAAAAACCCATACAAACAAACAAACCCACGCAAACCAGTCCAACAAAAAGATCAAAAACCCCAAATAAAACTACAGGGAATGAGGAGTTAGTATTAGTTGTGAGGATAGCACAGCAGGCAAATGGCTGCTTGCCACAGGATCACCATCAAAAGCCACATAGAACAGCTGCTCCAAAATATACCCAAGAGGAGAAAAAGAAAAAGTGATGCATGGCAACTTTGGGGGCAGCTCCACATTCAGGTGAAGGATGAGCACGCAGTGGTACAGATCCAGCATTGCCCACCCTCCAGGCTGCTCTTTGCTCCTGATGAAAGACCCTTGCAGGACTGTGGCCCCTCTCAGTGCAGTGTCAGTCACTGCCAGAGCTCTCAGCTGAGCCACTGGCATTTGCAGAGTGACATCCAGCCGCAATCCTACTGCCTGCTGAGCACCTGTGGAAGATCCTGAGCCTAAATCTTCATGCCTAGGACCACAAAACAGCTCAGGATTTCTCTGAGCTGGTTTTCAGGGGGGGTTTCCATATCCCCGTGAGATCTGTTCATCCCTCAACACGTATGACTTGATGTACAATGATGCATTTGGGTTCCTTCCTTCCTCCTGTGTGCCAGTGAGAAACCATCCATGGGAATGGAGGATGTTGTGTGCAGGGCAATGTATTCCTGGCTTGCCATTTTGCTTCACTGTCACTCAGCTGAGCATGGTCCTTATCTAAGAAGGACTTAGAACTTGCAACAAGTGATAAATTAACCTGCTCCACTCTCCTTAGCATGGGCGTGGTGAGTGTTAAGGAAAGCAGCGAGCGCTTGCCAGGATGGGAGCTTGTTCTTTGCCAGGGAGGAGGGAGAAAATCTTGCTTGGAGTAAATAAAGCAACTCTGCATCCCCAGGAAGAGAAGCAATTCAATATGTGAGTGCTGCATGGACTGATTTGCACAAGGATTGTCTACTATGCAGCAATGTTCCCCATAAACCATGCTTCTCCTGACCTTTATTTTTCTGGGTTTCCACCACATGATACAAGAGACTCTCAATGAAAAAAAGCAAAACAACTTGTGGGGAGACGTTTTTTCCTTTCTTCAGGCTGCCTCTTTCTTTTGTTCCCTCCAGAGCTCTCACTTCATTTCTGCTGTTGTTTGGAGCACGTGCTTCCCTCTTTCCTGATCCCCTGGGCTTCTTTTGGCTCTGGGTGTCATGGACACTCTTAATTGTGGATTTTTTCCCCTTCATCTACTTGTGACCTCCAGCCCTGGGAACCTGGAGCAAGTGGAAACTACAACTTTGCAAAATGCTGCCTGTGCCTGAAGCAAATACAAGGAGAACTGGGGTGTGAAAAATAAAATTTGTTTATTACAGAAAAACAGCAGCAAAAATACAGAAGATATTTACATTGTAAGAATATTTGTAACAACAACAATCGATAGAACATATATACATAAAAACCTACCTAGCAAAACTATGGGAAACGTATTTACAGAAGTCAAAAATTGCCCTAAACTCTATATACTAAAGAAAAAAAACAAACTGAAGAACATATATACAAAAGGGTGGTGTCTCTGTGATGTCCATTGCACCTGGAAGAAAAGCAAATGCCACGGTCACTCCAGTCAGGCACAGAGGGCTCTTGCATGTGCCCCCAGGCTGGCACAGCTGGCCCAGCAGCAGGACTCTGCTAGCAGAACTGAGCCTGGCTGGGTCTGGCATGGAGCTTGTGTGGAGCAAAGCAGGCACAGGACAGGCTGTGGATGGCCACCAGAATCCAGTGCCCTGGCTACAATGTCCCTGAGCAGGGAGCACCCAGCCCAGCCCCAGCCTGGCAGCAGGAGACCCACTCCTCCTGTCCTGCTGCTGCCATTGCTCTTCATGCCAAGATCATGGCCTCTTCCTCACCTTTTTAATCAATGTCCATGTCCTCAATGGACTCTTCCACATCCACTTCCATCTCTTCCTCCTCATCCACATCCACCTCCATCTCCTCCTCCATATCAATCTTGGCATCTACCTCCATCTCCTCCTCTCTGTCTGGGACAGCCTGCAGAGGTAGCAAAACCTCAGAGTGGGGTCCCTGTCCCACTCCATCCCCACAGAGCTCCAGTCCACCCAGACAGGTGGGGAGTGTCCACCTCCATGGAATGGCACCATACCTTCCTCAGGACAAATGGGAGCATCCTGCAGGGCTGGATGACAAAATCCAGGCACTAAGGATCTTTCAGGAGTGATGGGGTTATCAGGGGGCAGGTGACAAGCAGAGTGGGCAGGAGCAGGGTGAAGAGTGTGCAAACACAGCAGCCAATGGTTGTGTTGTGCCCTTTGCTGGGCGCTGGACGTTCCAGCTGGAGCGTGGGCTGTGACATCACAGTTCCCAGGCTCCATCTGAAGTGGACAGTGGAGACCATGGAATGATGGAGTCCCTGAACGGTTGGGCTTGCAAGGGAGCCTGAAGAACAACATCTTGTTCCCAGCTGAGCAGTCGTCCCCCAGAGCGTGCTGCTCAGAGCCCTGTTGCCAAGGATGGGGCATGCACAGCCTCTGTGCACAGCCTGGGCCAGTGCCCCACCACCCCCAGTGGAAAAGAGCAGCTTCCCTAGATGCAGCTTCAATCAACCTGCTGCAGTTGAAAGCCATCCCCCCTTGTCCTGTCAGCACAGGCCCTGCTGAACACTCTGTCCCCTTCTTTCCTGCGGGACCCTTCCAGTCCTGCAGAGCCACAGTGAGGCCTCCCAGTGTCTCCTCTCTCCAGGCTGAGCATCCCCAGCCCCACTTGCCCAGCAGTCAGTCACATCAGGGCCAGTCAAGGCTGCAGGGTAGCAAATAGCATCAGGAACTGAGAGATGCAAGCTTTAGACCCACGTTTGCCTCTAAACGTACAAAATTAATAACAGTGGAGAGGAAGATGGTGGGACACTGGTTCTCTTCTAACTGGTGATTTTTTGTTTCTTCTTTTCTGTCATGCTGACCCAGGTTTTTCTGTTGGAAAGGAAGCTTGGCACAATGTCCCTTGTCTTCTCCATTTGTGAAACACCAAGCAGATTCTGGGCAGGCTGATATGCAGAGCAAAACCTGAAAATCTACTAGTGATCCTGAGTCTGGGGGATGCAGCTAAACCCAGCCCAAAGTAATTTCTGCAAATTCGAGCCTGCTTTACATTTTCTTGAGTTTGGAAAACTTCACCAGTCATTTCTAAAAAAGCAAACAAAATCCTCAAACCAAATCAGACAAAACCCATACAAACAAACAAACCCACGCAAACCAGTCCAACAAATAGATCAAAAACCCCAAATAAAACTACAGGGAATGAGGAGTTAGTATTAGTTGTGAGGATAGCACAGCAGGCAAATGGCTGCTTGCCACAGGATCACCATCAAAAGCCACATAGAACAGCTGCTCCAAAATATACCCAAGAGGAGAAAAAGAAAAAGTGATCCATGGCAACTTGGGGGGCAGCTCCACATTCAGGTGAAGGATGAGCACGCAGTGGTACAGATCCAGCATTGCCCACCCTCCAGGCTGCTCTTTGCTCCTGATGAAAGACCCTTGCAGGACTGTGGCCCCTCTCAGTGCAGTGTCAGTCACTGCCAGAGCTCTCAGCTGAGCCACTGGCATTTGCAGAGTGACATCCAGCCACAATCCTGCTGCCTGCTGAGCACCTGTGGAAGATCCTGAGCCTAAATCTTCATGCCTAGGACCACAAAACAGCTCAGGATTTCTCTGAACTGGTTTTCAGGGGGGGTTTCCATATCCCCGTGAGATCTGTTCATCCCTCAACACGTATGACTTGATGTACAATGATGCATTTGGGTTCCTTCCTTCCTCCTGTGTGCCAGTGAGAAACCATCCATGGGAATGGAGGATGTTGTGTGCAGGGCAATGTATTCCTGGCTTGCCATTTTGCTTCACTCTCACTCAGCTGAGCATGGTCCTTATCTAAGAAGGACTTACAACTTGCAACAAGTGATTAATTAACCTGCTCCACTCTCCTTAGCATGGCTGTGATGAGTGTTAAGGAAAGCAGCGAGCGCTTGCCAGGATGGGAGCTTGTTCTTTGACAGGGAGGAGGCAGAAAATCTTGCTTGGAGTAAATAAAGCAACTCTGCATCCCCAGGAAGAGAAGCAATTCAATATGTGAGTGCTGCATGGACTGATTTGCACAAGGATTGTCTACTATGCAGCAATGTTCCCCATAAACCATGCTTCTCCTGACCTTTATTTTTCTGGGTTTCCACCACATGATACAGGAGACTCTCAATGAAAAAAACAGAACAACTTGTGGGGAGACGTTTTTTCCTTTCTTCAGGCTGCCTCTTTCTTTTGTTCCCTCCAGAGCTCTCACTTCATTTCTGCTGTTGTTTGGAGCACGTGATTCCCTCTTTCCTGATCCCCTGGGCTTCTTTTGGCTCTGGGTGTCGTGGACACTCTTAATTGTGGATTTTTTTCCCCTTCATCTACTTCTGACCTCCAGCCCTGGGAACCTGGAGCAAGTGGAATCTACAACTTGGCAAAATGCTGCCTGTGTCTGAAGCAAATACAAGGAGAACTGGGGTGTGAAAAATAAAATTTGTTTATTACAGAAAAACAGCAGCAAAAATACAGAAGATATTTACATTGTAAGAATATTTGTAACAACAACAATCGATAGAACATATATACATAAAAACCTACCTAGCAAAACTATGGGAAACGTATTTACAGAAGTCAAAAATAGCCCTACAATCTATATTCTAAAGAACAACAACAAACTGCAGAACATATATACAAAAGGGTGGTGTCTCTGTGGTGTCCGTCGCACCTGGAAGAAAAGCAAATGCCACGGTCACTCCAGTCAGGCACAGAGGGCTCTTGCATGTGCCCCTAGGCTGGCACATGCTGGCCCAGCAGCAGGACTCTGCTAGCAGAACTGAGCCTGGCTGGGTCTGGGATGGTGCTTGTGTGGAGCAAAGCAGGCAGAGGACCGGCTGTGGATGGCCACCAGAATCCAGTGCCCTGGCTACAATGTCCCTGAGCAGGGAGCACCCAGCCCAGCCCCAGCCTGGCAGCAGGAGACCCACTCTGCCTGTCCTGCTGCTGGCATTGCTCTTCATGCCAAGATCATGGCCTCTTCCTCACCTTTTTAATCAATGTCCATGTCCTCAATGGACTCGTCCATATCAACGTCCATCTCTTCTTCCACCTCCACATCCACCTCCATCTCCTCCTCCATATCAATCTTTGCATCTACCTCCATCTCCTCCTCTCTGTCTGGGACAGCCTGCAGAGGTAGCAAAACCTCAGAGTGGGGTCCCTGTCCCACTCCATGCCTACAGAGCTCCAGCCCACCCAGGCAGGTGGGGAGTGTCCACCTCCATGGAATGGCACCAGACCTTCCTCAGGACAAATGGGAGCATCCTGCAGGGCTGGATGACAAAATCCAGGCACTAAGGATCTTTCAGGAGTGATGAGGTTATCAGGGGGCAGGTGACAAGCAGAGTGGGCAGGAGCAGCGTGAAGAGTGTGCAAACACAGCGGCCAAGGGTTGTGTTGTGCCCTTTGCTGGGCGCTGGACGTTCCAGCTGGAGCGTGGGCTGTGACATCACAGTTCCCAGGCTCCATCTGAAGTGGACAGTGGAGACCATGGAATGATGGAGTCCCTGAACGGTTGGGCTTGCAAGGGAGCCTGAAGAACAACATCTTGTTCCCAGCTGAGCAGTCTTCCCCCAGAGCGTGCTGCTCAGAGCCCTGTTGCCAAGGATGGGGCATGCACAGCCTCTGTGCACAGCCTGGGCCAGTGCCCCACCACCCCCAGTGGAAAAGAGCAGCTTCCCTAGATGCAGCTTCAATCAACCTGCTGCAGATGAAAGCCATCCCCCCTTGTCCTGTCAGCACAGGCCCTGCTGAACACTCTGTCCCCTTCTTTCCTGCGGGACCCTTCCAGTCCTGCAGAGCCACAGTGAGGCCTCCCAGTGTCTCCTCTCTCCAGGCTGAGCATCCCCAGCCCCACTTGCCCAGCAGTCAGTCACATCAGGGCCAGTCAAGGCTGCAGGCTAGCAAATAGCATCAGGAACTGAGAGATGCAAGCTTTAGACCCACGTTTGCCTCTAAATGTACAAAATTAAGAACAGTGGAGAGGAAGATGGTGGGACACTGGTTCTCTTCTAACTGGTGATTTTTTGTTTCTTCTTTTCTGTCATGCTGACCCAGGTTTTTCTGTTGGAAAGGAAGCTTGGCACAATGTCCATTGTCTTCTCCATTTGTGAAACACCAAGCAGCTTCTGGGCAGGCTGATATGCAGAGGAAAACCTGAAAATATACTAGTGATCCTGAGCCTGGGGGATGCAGCTAAACCCAGCCCAAAGTAATTTCTGCAAAGTCAAGCCTGCTTTACATTTTCTTGAGTTTGGAAAACTTCACCAGTCATTTATAAAAAAGCAAACAAAATCCTCAAACCAAATCAGACAAAAACCCATGCAAACAAACAAACAAACCCACGCAAACCAGTCCAACAAATAGATCAAAACCCCCAAATAAAACTACAGGGAATGAGGAGTTAGTATTAGTTGTGAGGATAGCACAGCAGGCAAATGGCTGCTTGCCACAGGATCACCATCAAAAGCCACATAGAACAGCTGCTCCAAAATATACCCAAGAGGAGAAAAAGAAAAAGGGATGCATGGCAACTTTGGGGGCAGCTCCACATTCAGGTGAAGGATGAGCACGCAGTGGTACAGATCCAGCATTGCCCACCCTCCAGGCTGCTCTTTGCTCCTGATGAAAGACCCTTGCAGGACTGTGGCCCCTCTCAGTGCAGTGTCAGTCACTGCCAGAGCTCTCAGCTGAGCCACTGGCATTTGCAGAGTGACATCCAGCCGCAATCCTACTGCCTGCTGAGCACCTGTGGAAGATCCTGAGCCTAAATCTTCATGCCTAGGACCACAAAACAGCTCAGGATTTCTCTGAACAGCTTTTCAGGGGGGTTTCCATATCCCTGTGAGATCTGTTCATCCCTCAACACGTATGACTTGATGTACAATGATGCATTTGGGTTCCTTCCTTCCTCCTGTGTGCCAGTGAGAAAGCATCCATGGGAATGGAGGATGTTATGTGCAGGGCAATGTATTCCTGGCTTGCCATTTTGCTTCACTGTCACTCAGCTGAGCATGGTCCTTATCTAAGAAGGACTTAGAACTTGCAACAAGTGATAAAGTAACCTGCTCCACTCTCCTTAGCATGGCTGTGATGAGTGTTAAGGAAAGCAGCGAGCGCTTGCCAGGATGGGAGCTTGTTCTTTGCCAGGGAGGAGGGAGAAAATCTTGCTTGGAGTAAATAAAGCAACTCTGCATCCCCAGGAAGAGAAGCAATTCAATATGTGAGTGCTGCATGGACTGATTTGCACAAGGATTGTCTACTATGCAGCAATGTTCCCAATAAACCATGCTTCTCCTGACCTTTATTTTTCTGGGTTTCCACCACATGATACAAGAGACTCTCAATGAAAAAAAGTAAAACACCCTGTGGGGAGACGTTTTTTCCTTTCTTCAGGCTGCCTCTTTCTTTTGTTCCCTCCAGAGCTCTCACTTCATTTCTGCTGTTGTTTGGAGCACGTGCTTCCCTCTTTCCTGATCCCCTGGGCTTCTTTTGGCTCTGGGTGTCATGGACACTCTTAATTGTGGATTTTTTCCCCTTCATCTACTTGTGACCTCCAGCCCTGGGAACCTGGAGCAAGTGGAAACTACAACTTGGGAAAATGCTGCCTGTGCCTGAAGCAAATACAAGGAGAACTGGGGTGTGAAAAATAAAATTTGTTTATTACAGAAAAACAGCAGCAAAAATACAGAAGATATTTACATTGTAAGAATATTTGTGACAACAACAATCGATAGAACATATATACAGAAAAACCTACCTAGCAAAACTATGTGAAACGTATTTACAGAAGTCAAAAATTGCCCTAAACTCTATATTCTAAAGAAAAACAACAAACTGTAGAACATATATACAAAAGGGTGGTGTCTCTGTGGTGTCCGTCGCACCTGGAAGAAAAGCAAATGCCATGGTCACTCCAGTCAGGCACAGAGGGCTCTTGCATGTGCCCCTAGGCTGGCACAGCTGGCCCAGCAGCAGGACTCTGCTAGCAGAACTGAGCCTGGCTGGGTCTGGCATGGAGCTTGTGTGGAGCAAAGCAGGCAGAGGACAGGCTGTGGATGGCCACCAGAATCCAGTGCCCTGGCTACAATGTCCCTGAGCAGGGAGCACCCAGCCCAGCCCCAGCCTGGCAGCAGGAGACCCACTCTGCCTGTCCTGCTGCTGGCATTGCTCTTCATGCCAAGACCATGGCCTCTTCCTCACCTTTTTAATCAATGTCCATGTCCTCAATGGACTCGTCCATATCAAGGTCCATCTCTTCCTCCTCATCCACATCCACCTCCATCTCCTCCTCTCCAGTGTCTGCTCCCTCCGTCTCCATGTCCTCCTCCATATCAATCTCAATATCCACCTCCATCTCCTCCTCTCTGTCTGGGACAGCCTGCAGAGGTAGCAAAACCTCAGAGTGGGGTCCCTGTCCCACTCCATCCCCACAGAGCTCCATTCCACCCAGGCAGGTGGGGAGTGTCCACCTCCATGGAATGGCACCAGACCTTCCTCAGGACAAATGGGAGCATCCTGCAGGGCTGGATGACAAAATCCAGGCACTCAGGATCTTTCAGGAGTGATGGGGTTATCAGGGGGCAGGTGACAAGCAGAGTGGGCAGGAGCAGGGTGAAGAGTGTGCAAACACAATGGCCAATGGTTGTGTTGTGCCCTTTGCTGGGCGCTGGACGTTCTAGCTGGAGCGTGGGCTGTGACATCACAGTTCCCAGGCTCCATCTGAAGTGGACAGTGGAGACCATGGAATGATGGAGTCCCTGAACGGTTGGGCTTGCAAGGGAGCCTGAAGAACAACATCTTGTTCCCAGCTGAGCAGTCTTCCCCCAGAGCGTGCTGCTCAGAGCCCTGTTGCCAAGGATGGGGCATGCACAGCCTCTGTGCACAGCCTGGGCCAGTGCCCCACCACCCCCAGTGGAAAAGAGCAGCTTCCCTAGATGCAGCTTCAATCAACCTGCTGCAGTTGAAAGCCATCCCCCCTTGTCCTGTCAGCACAGGCCCTGCTGAACACTCTGTCCCCTTCTTTCCTGCGGGACCCTTCCAGTCCTGCAGAGCCACAGGGAGGCCTCCCAGTGTCTCCTCTCTCCAGGCTGAGCATCCCCAGTCCCACTTGCCCAGCAGTCAGTCACATCAGGGCCAGTCAAGGCTGCAGGGTAGCAAATAGCATCAGGAACTGAGAGATGCAAGCTTTAGACCCACGTTTGCCTCTAAATGTACAAAATTAATAACAGTGGAGAGGAAGATGGTGGGACACTGGTTCTCTTCTGAGTGGTGATTTTTTGTTTCTTCTTTTCTGTCATGCTGACGCAGGTTTTTCTGTTGGAAAGGAAGCTTGGCACAATGTCCATTGTCTTCTCCATTTGTGAAACACCAAGCAGCTTCTGGGCAGGCTGATATGCAGAGCGAAACCTGAAAATATACTAGTGATCCTGAGCCTGGGGGATGCAGCTAAACCCAGCCCAAAGTAATTTCTGCAAAGTCAAGCCTGCTTTACATTTTCTTGAGTTTGGAAAACTTCACCAGTCATTTCTAAAAAAGCAAACAAAATCCTCAAACCAAATCAGACAAAAACCCATGCAAACCAACAAACCCACGCAAACCAGTCCAACAAATAGATCAAAAACCCCAAATAAAACTAGAGGGAATGAGGAGTTAGTATTAGTTGTGAGGATAGCACAGCAGGCAAATGGCTGCTTGCCGCAGGATCACCATCAAAAGCCACATAGAACAGCTGCTCCAAAATATACCCAAGAGGAGAAAAAGAAAAAGGGATCCATGGCAACCTGGGGGGCAGCTCCACATTCAGGTGAAGGATGAGCACGCAGTGGTACAGATCCAGCATTGCCCACCCTCCAGGCTGCTCTTTGCTCCTGATGAAAGACCCTTGCAGGACTGTGGCCCCTCTCAGTGCAGTGTCAGTCACTGCCAGAGCTCTCAGCTGAGCCACTGGCATTTGCAGAGTGACATCCAGCCGCAATCCTACTGCCTGCTGAGCACCTGTGGAAGATCCTGAGCCTAAATCTTCATGCCTAGGACCACAAAACAGCTCAGGATTTCTCTGAACAGCTTTTCAGGGGGGTTTCCATATCCCCGTGAGATCTGTTCATCCCTCAACACGTATGACTTGATGTACAATGATGCATTTGGGTTCCTTCCTTCCTCCTGTGTGCCAGTGAGAAACCATCCATGGGAATGGAGGATGTTATGTGCAGGGCAATGTATTCCTGGCTTGCCATTTTGCTTCACTGTCACTCAGCTGAGCATGGTCCTTATCTAAGAAGGACTTAGAACTTGCAACAAGTGATAAAGTAACCTGCTCCACTCTCCTTAGCATGGCTGTGATGAGTGTTAAGGAAAGCAGCGAGCGCTTGCCAGGATGGGAGCTTGTTCTTTGCCAGGGAGGAGGGAGAAAATCTTGCTTGGAGTAAATAAAGCAACTCTGCATCCCCAGGAAGAGAAGCAATTCAATATGTGAGTGCTGCATGGACTGATTTGCACAAGGATTGTCTACTATGCAGCAATGTTCCCAATAAACCATGCTTCTCCTGACCTTTATTTTTCTGGGTTTCCACCACATGATACAAGAGACTCTCAATGAAAAAAAGCAAAACAACTTGTGGGGAGACGTTTTTTCCTTTCTTCAGGCTGCCTCTTTCTTTTGTTCCCTCCAGAGCTCTCACTTCATTTCTGCTGTTGTTTGGAGCACGTGCTTCCCTCTTTCCTGATCCCCTGGGCTTCTTTTGGCTCTGGGTGTCATGGACACTCTTAATTGTGGATTTTTTCCCCTTCATCTACTTGTGACCTCCAGCCCTGGGAACCTGGAGCAAGTGGAAACTACAACTTGGGAAAATGCTGCCTGTGCCTGAAGCAAATACAAGGAGAACTGGGGTGTGAAAAATAAAATTTGTTTATTACAGAAAAACAGCAGCAAAAATACAGAAGATATTTACATTGTAAGAATATTTGTGACAACAACAATCGATAGAACATATATACAGAAAAACCTACCTAGCAAAACTATGTGAAACGTATTTACAGAAGTCAAAAATTGCCCTAAACTCTATATTCTAAAGAAAAACAACAAACTGCAGAACATATATACAAAAGGGTGATGTCTCTGTGGTGTCCGTCGCACCTGGAAGAAAAGCAAATGCCACGGTCACTCCAGTCAGGCACAGAGGGCTCTTGCATGTGCCCCCAGGCTGGCACAGCTGGCCCAGCAGCAGGACTCTGCTAGCAGAACTGAGCCTGGCTGGGTCTGGCATGGAGCTTGTGTGGAGCAAAGCAGGCAGAGGACAGGCTGTGGATGGCCACCAGAATCCCGTGCCCTGGCTACAATGTCCCTGAGCAGGGAGCACCCAGCCCAGCCCCAGCCTGGCAGCAGGAGACCCACTCTGCCTGTCCTGCTGCTGGCATTGCTCTTCATGCCAAGATCATGGCCTCTTCCTCACCTTTTTAATCAATATCCATATCCTCAATGGACTCTTCCACATCCACTTCCATCTCTTCTTCCACCTCCACATCCACCTCCATCTCCTCCTCCATATCAATCTTTGCATCTACCTCCATCTCCTCCTCTCCGTCTGGGACAGCCTGCAGAGGTAGCAAAACCTCAGAGTGGGGTCCCTGTCCCACTCCATCCCCACAGAGCTCCATTCCACCCAGGCAGGTGGGGAGTGTCCACCTCCATGGAATGGCACCATACCTTCCTCAGGACAAATGGGAGCATCCTGCAGGGCTGGATGACAAAATCCAGGCACTAAGGATCTTTCAGGAGTGATGGGGTTATCAGGGGGCAGGTGACAAGCAGAGTGGGCAGGAGCAGGGTGAAGAGTGTGCAAACACAGCGGCCAATGGTTGTGTTGTGCCCTTTGCTGGGCGCTGGACGTTCCAGCTGGAGCGTGGGCTGTGACATCACAGTTCCCAGGCTCCATCTGAAGTGGACAGTGGAGACCATGGAATGATGGAGTCCCTGAACGGTTGGGCTTGCAAGGGAGCCTGAAGAACAACATCTTGTTCCCAGCTGAGCAGTCTTCCCCCAGAGCGTGCTGCTCAGAGCCCTGTTGCCAAGGATGGGGCATGCACAGCCTCTGTGCACAGCCTGGGCCAGTGCCCCACCACCCCCAGTGGAAAAGAGCAGCTTCCCTAGATGCAGCTTCAATCAACCTGCTGCAGTTGAAAGCCATCCCCCCTTGTCCTGTCAGCACAGGCCCTGCTGAACACTCTGTCCCCTTCTTTCCTGCGGGACCCTTCCAGTCCTGCAGAGCCACAGGGAGGCCTCCCAGTGTCTCCTCTCTCCAGGCTGAGCATCCCCAGCCCCACTTGCCCAGCAGTCAGTCACATCAGGGCCAGTCAAGGCTGCAGGGTAGCAAATAGCATCAGGAACTGAGAGATGCAAGCTTTAGACCCACGTTTGCCTCTAAATGTACAAAATTAATAACAGTGGAGAGGAAGCTGGTGGGACACTGGTTCTCTTCTAACTGGTGATTTTTTGTTTCTTCTTTTCTGTCATGCTGACCCAGGTTTTTCTGTTGGAAAGGAAGCTTGGCACAATGTCCATTGTCTTCTCCATTTGTGAAACACCAAGCAGCTTCTGGGCAGGCTGATATGCAGAGCAAAACCTGAAAATATACTAGTGATCCTGAGCCTGGGGGGTGCAGCTAAACCCAGCCAAAAGTAATTTCTGGAAGGCTGATCATGGTTTACATTGTCTTGAGTTTGGCTTTGTCAATTTCACCAGTCATTTCTAAAAAAGCAAACAAAATCCTCAAACCAAATCAGACAAAAACCCAAACAAATAAAGAAACAAACAAACCCATGCAAACTGATCCAACAAATAGATAAAGAACCCCAAATAAAACCAACGGAAATGAAGAGATTGTATTAGTTGTGAGGATAGCACAGCAGCAAATGGCTGCTTGCCACAGGATCACCATCAAAAGCCACATAGAACAGCTGCTCCAAAATACCCAAGAGGAGAAAAAGAAAAAGTGATCCATGGCAACTTTGGGGGCAGCTCCACATTCAGGTGAAGGATGAGCACGCAGTGGTACAGATCCAGCATTGCCCACCCTCCAGGCTGCTCTTTGCTCCTGATGAAAGACCCTTGCAGGACTGTGGCCCCTCTCAGTGCAGTGTCAGTCAGTGCCAGAGCTCTCAGCTGAGCCACTGGCATTTCCAGAGTGACATCCAGCCGCAATTCTACTGCCTGCTGAGCACCTGTGGAAGATCCTGAGCATCTTCATGCCTAGGACCGCCGCTTCCCAGCTAGCTGATGACAAGAGGGGGGTGGCGGCAGGTTCCCCCTGGAGCTCCGTTGAATCCCAGTTGTCAATTGTTTTGGTGCAATATAAAACACAGGCAGCGCACACGGGTCCCAGGGAAACTTTATTTGATGGTAAACTTCCCCTTTTCCTCTCCTGGGACCCCGATCAAGGGGCAAACAAAGACTGCTATGCGGGGGGAGGTCAGGGGTAGGCACAACTTTCAACAAATCAGGAGAGTTGGGAGTAAAAATGCTAGGCAGGGATAACAGCAGTGAACCAATAACATTCCAAAGGAGGAAAAGCGGTTTCAATAAGTGGCTAAAGTTTGGAGAAATAGAAACTAGAGTCTAGCTGACAAAATAACTGGGAAAAGGCGGAGACCAAGGAAAACCACCAAATCACAAATCAAACCATAAACCTACTAATAAACCAAAAAGCATGATACAACATCTGCCCGTTCTTAAATACAAAAACGACATTAAAGTTTAACTGAAAGAACAAAAGGTATTAGTGTAATTAATCATAAAATTTTACAAACGTAAAATAAAACTAATTATAATTTAAAAATTTTTCAAAAACTCAAATAATTTTGGATATGTCTAATTTAGCTTATACTTGTCTTGTTTTTCACTGATTATGTATTTTAACTATCATTTTATTCATTTCTTCAATTCACTGTGAAATAATATCTTAATTTTTGAATAATTAGCTGGTAAAAATTGGGCTCAAAAGGTAATTAAAAATTGTTTTAAATTGTCAAACAAAAACTCAAAAGTGACAAACTTAAAAAGAATTTAACATTTCATAGAATGCTTACCGTTTCATAAAAGGATGTTCCATAGAAAGATATTTCATAGTTTCCAGGAGTTAAATGTGTAAAACAAACAAATTTATTTCATGTAAAATAAATATAAATTTTCTTTTCATTTTGACTCAAAACTTATGATTTAAAACTTGAAGGTATGGTATTAAATTGATTAAAAACCCATTGGCTCTTGGTTACTATTTTTTTAACAATTTAACATTTCTTTTATTAATACAGCTACAATTTATTTCATAATACAAAGCAAAGCAATGAGATGTTCTTCACATCAATTTGGCGGATCTTCTTCTCTGTTTCAAAACTTCAGTTATCTTGTTCTTCTGTTGGGAAACTCAAGTTTGAAGGTTTTCTCTCTTCAAGGAAATTCAGTTCAGAAAATGGTCATGATCAAGTGTAGCATAGTAGACTTCAGTGTAGTTATAACATTCTTCTTTCTAAAACATACAACTGAACAACTGGGTTAATTTTCCAAAATGATTTCAAATATGACAAATGACTCATTTTTTTAAAAACCATACAAAAACATGTTCAAAATAAAACCACTTAATTCTTCAAAACTGAAAACCTGTATAGTAATTGAACTTTTATAAATTTAATCAAATGAATAATCTTTTACTTCTGTAAAAAAAAACTGCTTAAAAACCTTTAAAAAGGTATTTTGCATTTTCAAATCACATTAATAACTTTTCAAATTAACAAACTAATTATTATTAAAACTCAATTGTTATAAAACCTCTAATTAATTTAAAGCAAAAACTTTCAGTTCACCCTTTAATATCATCACTGTGAGTATGGCCTTTGCAGGGCCCTTTGCAAAAAGGCAATACCCAGGGTTTAAAGGATAATTCTATAATTGAATTTTTAAACTTGTCAATTTTGTAAAAATATAAACTGAATTAAAATTTGTGCTTTTGCCAATATATAGTGATATAAAATTAAAAGGAACATTGGGTAAGGTTTGACTAGGAAACTGGAGAGGGAAACTTGAGCAGCACTTCTTAGAGTTAAAAATTAAAATACTTTAATTATTAAAAATAGATAAAGTTGCATAAAAATAACAAAACCTTCTAAATTGTTCTTTTGGTTCTCTGCTTACTTCTTGTTTCTTGCAATCACTAAAATTCACAAGTCTATAATTTGAAAATTTCTTACAAGGGTTTTTTAAAATCCTAAATTATTTAAAAGGTCTTTTATAAAAATTAAATGCTAATTCAATCTGAATTTCACAGAAGATGTTGTAAAGCAATTGCTGGCTGCTCAAGTGATTAGGGTTATGTGAGGGGATGGATCCGGGCCCGCTGCCCTGTGGGGGAAAGCAAGACTGCGATTACCAGATCGGGTTTCCAATTCTCCCTCTTCCCCGCAGGGCTCCCCTCCCGAGGGGAGGGGGCTCTCAAGGAGAGCGGTTTCTGGGCAGGGGCCGGGTTGGGGTCCTCGTCCCCAGAGGCGGAACTGGGAGAAGGAGCAGACATTGCTTCAGACCCACGCCTCCCCCTCAGCAGGAACGGGCTGACACCTTCCCCGTGGAATGTGGCCCCCTCAGGGGAGGATGGGCTGCCGGAGAGATTCAGGAGCGGAAAAGAAGGCAGGGGGGAAAGCGTGTCTAAGGTGGAGTGGCCATCCTCCATCTCAGACAAAGAGCGGGGTGGGGGGCCTGACTCGCTGCAGTTCCCCAGTGAGGCCTGGACAGTGAGCGGCCGGGCGCTCGGAGCAGTGCGGCCAGCCAGCTCCCAGGGAGGTGGGGCGGGGAAGGGTTTTTTTGCAAAGTCTGAGGGACAAGGGAACAGGGGAATTCCAGTGTGCTGCTGACCTGTGAAAGTCTTTTGTCTTGCTCCTGTCCTTCTTAGAAGGACAAGAGGAGGACCTTCTGATGAGGTGGGAGAGGGAAACGTGCCAGAGATAAAGATCCTCATGGGCCTGGCCACGGGCCCTTGAGAAAATTCCACCCGCCAGGGATAGAAAAAAGAAAAAAGAGAAAAACCCCCGCTGTGGCACAGCTCACCCACTGGCGCCGGGCCTCTGGCCGATTTTTCCTGGGAGACAAGACATCCGTCCAGCCAGCCCACTTCTGCCGGATGAGTGACGCTGGTTGACCACCATGGCAGTTCCACTTCTCATCAGGGTGTGCTGAAACTGATGTTCTGATCGCTGACAGACTGGGGACTTTCTCTTCCTCGGCTTGCTGCCTCCAGGGACTTGGATGTTCCCGGTGCTCCAAAGCCTGTTCCCAAGACTGAGGGCGCAGCCACTGTGGGTCCCTGGTGTGCTTGTCCCAGTGCACACACCTTGCCTTGCTGCAGGAGCCCAGCAGCTTTTTTCCTGCTGTCTGCGCAAAGTCCTGACTCAGTCGAGTCTTCTGCAAGCTTTCTTTCTCCGCTTCTGAGTGAGAAGGAAGGGCGGAGAAAGTCCATAGAACCATAAAATTCACTGATGGGCTCCTCTTAGAGTCATAAAAGGAGCTCGTAAATGATCTTATCTTGCCCCATGTTGGGAACGCGAAACTGCCGCTTCCCGGCTAGCTGATGACAAGAGGGGGGTGGCGGCAGGTTCCCCCTGGAGCTCCGTTGAATCCCAGTTGTCAATTGTTTCGGCGCAATATAAAACACAGGCAGCGCACACGGGTCCCAGGGAAACTTTATTTGATGGTAAACTTCCCCTTTTCCTCTCCTGGGACCCCGATCAAGGGGCAAACAAAGACTTTTAAGTGTGGGCAGGTCTCAGGGGAAGGCGCAACTTTCAACAAATCAGGAGAGTTGGGAGTAAAAATCCTAGGCGGAGATAACAGCAGTGAAACAATAACATTCCAAGGGAGGAAAAGCGGTTTCAATAAGTGGCTAAAGTTTGGAGAAATAGAAACTAGAATCTAGCTGACGAAATAGCTGGGGAAAGGCGGAAAAAAAAGGAAAACAGCACCAAGGAAAGCCACCAAATCACAAATCAAACCATAAACCTACTAATAAAAAAAAAAGCACAATACAACATTCTGGGAACTCAGTGACTTCATTCTCTGATCAACCTCATTTCTTTCCTCTTGTCACCTATTTCTGCCCTCCTGCAGCCTATTAGTTCTCAGAATCACAGAACTATAGAATATGGCCAGTTGGAAGGGGTCCTTCAGGATCATCAGGATCATTGCACAGAGCAGCCCAATGCTAACTTTGTGTTTATCTGAGGCCAGAACCTTCTGCAGGTGTCGGCAGCTGCAGGGAGAAGCCAGGCCCCCTTCCCCCAGCAAGGACAGGGAGCAGGCTCTGGCCAAGGCCTGTGCTGCTGCTGCTCCTTCTCCCCGTGCCCCAGGGTTTGCTCTCTCCTTCCCAGGAGCCGCTACGCCCAGGTGCGGAAGTGTGCGGCCCAACTCCTCCTGTCCCTGATGCAGAAAATGGGAGTCACGAAGCTGGCAGGCACAGCCAGGGCTGAGAGACTGGCACAGGTGGCAGGGACGCTTGCTCAGGACTGTCACCAGGACACAAGGTAATGATCTTCATTTCACTTCCTGAAACAGGAAAACCGTTTTGTGTTTGGCTTTAAATGTAAAACCAGAAAAGTGTGGAAACTCAAGGCAATAATAAGTGACCTCACTGTGTGGATAAGGGTCATAGAATCACAGAATATGCCCAGTTAGAAGGCACCTATCAGGGTCATCCAGTCCAGCTCCCAGCCGTGTGCAGGGCACCCCAAGAGTCACTCCATGTGCCTGAGTGCATTGTCCAAATGCTTCTCGAGTTCAGTCAGCCTTGGTGCTGTGACCACTGCTCTGGAATGCCTGGGGAAATGACTGTACTGGGTAACCTGAGGTTGGCCAGCAAGAAGGAGCATTGCCAACTTCCTGTGACTTGAAGGATTCTTTACTGAGATCAAAAGAGCTCAGATTAGCCAGTCCAACAGTTCTGATTGGCCTTAGGTGCAAAACACAAAGCCAAAGAGTTGGCTAATATTCATCACTGAAGGATCCCAAACATCTGTTTCTCATTAACTTAAGACATTCCTAGAAATATTTCAGGGGTCTTTAGACAATGTATTCCCTCTTTCTAAAACCCCTTCTGCAGATTTCTAGAATGCTGTTATCTGTGGCTCAATGACCTCCAAATTTCTTCTTGAAGAAAACTGTGGTTTCCTAGTGGCAAAATCAACCCAAACCACCAAAATCCCCTTACTTTGATGATGAAATTCCCATGAATAGCTGCCAAGAACACCAGAGCAACTAGCTACCCCTGTGCATACATATAGTATAGAATAAGCAATAGGATGCAAGAGGTGTTTTGTCCTGGCTTCCCTGCCAGTTAAAGAAAGGCAAATTTTTGTGCAATGGCAGCAAGACACTGCTAATAGGCTCTGACAACAAAGCAGATGTGTTTTGCTTATTCCCTGGGAACACCCACAGTGTCAGAGTGAAATGGTATTTTTCTGTGGCCCCACATTCTCCTCTTGCCTCTTGTGTTCAGCTGACAGCACTGTGCAGTGTCAAGTGGAGGTAAATCTCCCTCTTTGCTGAGTAGGTAATGCCTTCTCATGCAGGGGTTGCACCTGATGAGTTTAAGGTGTCAGCCTCTTCTGTTAACACTCTTCCTTTCTTCACTTTTCTTTCCTTCCTGCCTGCCTTCCTTTCTGCCTCCCTCCCTCCCTTCCTGTCTCCCTTTCTCCTGCCCTTCCTTCTATCCTTCCTCAGGCATTATGGACAGGAGATGGTGAAGATGTTGCTGAGCCATCAAAAATTTAAAATGCTTCTGGAACAATCTCTTTCCACGCGTGACCTGGAAGATATTCTGACAAGAATTAAGAAGAAAGTAAGTGCTTGACAGGAGAAATGTCTCCTTTGTGCAAGTATTGCCACTGCTTACATGAGGTCAAGCATACCCAATGTGTCTTTATCTCATTCCTCTTCTGCTGAATCATTTTGCTTCTGGGAATGAGCTGTTAATCCTCAGCCTGTTCATCTGCAGGCCACAAAGAAACTGCTATTATTAGGGAGTAAGTGGGGTTTTGAATATTCTGAATATGGGTCACAAAGAGGAAAGGGAAAGAGGAGAAAATGGGTTTACCTTTAAGAGTAAGCCCCCACACGTTCTCCCTGCTCTGCCCCCAGTAAAGCAATTAAGTGAGAATTGAACATAACAGAGTCTGAAGATAACAGAGTCTTTGCAAAAGACATGGAAGCAGTAGTACCAAGAAAATTTCCAAATATACAAAAGATGTCCAAGTCAATCCTAGTTACTACAATTACTGTCTGTCTTTTGGGAATACTGCCCTGCTGTCAAGCCCTGTGGAGCTGGAAGAAGCTTGGTGAATTCAGCAGCATCCAGTGAAAAATCCTTTGTTTGTTAGGAGGGGGATTTAATTTTTTTTAATCAACATTATAGAAGGAAATGTGCCTTTGTTCAGGTACAGGGAGAGTGAGTGTTGAACCAAATCAACTTCCAACACAATGGGCCAACCCCCAAAGAGTCCAACTTTTTCTGCTGCTTCCTTTAAGACCACTCATTGCCTACCAGTTTGCATTATTCCCATTTGTGCTCAGGACTAATGAATTTGGGATTTTAGACTGCTGCTCAGTGTGGTAGCACCCATAACCTGCCTTGGGCTATTGAAAACAAAGAGCTGGCATCACTGAATCTCTGGTCTGTTTATTTCTGTAAGTTAGGAAATCTTTCCCTAGGCCTTGGTCGCAGTGATTCTGGTTCTAAGTTGTGTTTTAAACAGGAATTTCCTGTTTTATATCCTAAAGATTGATGGGGTTTCTTTATGTCTCTTTAGGGGATGGAAAACCATAAGGGTGAACGCCCATATGCCAAGGAGCCGGTGGAGAAGAGGAATGATGGCTCCAAGAAGCCCCAGGCCACATTGCCTTCTAGCAAACGGTACTGAGCACTTTTGTCAGATGTGACAAAGCACATGACAAGCTTTACATGCCTCTTCCTCAGGCAAATCTTTCTGGCAGAGATGACCAGTGCCAGAGATTGTTTCCTTTCCCTACAAATGCTCTAGGATAAAAAATGTCTACTTCTGCATTACGCTGAACACAACTTCTCTGGAGGGCTTTCCACAAAAAATGGAGAGACAAAAAGACATCCATTGGTTGCAGCTCAGATGATCCAGTGCAGTGGCAAGGGCGGGGTTGTGGAGGCTAGGAGAGGTCCAATTTTCTGCTGCCTGACTTGGGACAAGTAAATTGAACTAGGGCGTTTGGGTTTTTTTTTAATCTGAGTGGAGTCTTTTTCAGATGGGTGTTTTGATGAGAAGTCCCGGACTAGAAGCAAGGTGCCATTCCTCAAAGATGCAGGTCTCATCCATGTGATTTGGCCTGGCTGAATGATGGTTTTCTTACCCTCAGACTGTACCAAGTTTGAGTAGGAAGTAGCAAGGCAATTCCTTTGCAACTTTGGTCAACAGCTGTCTCAAAGTGGACGTTTTGTCTTGATATTCCTGTCCTTCATATATGTTGCTCGATGGAAAGCGTGTTTGGTTTATTTCCCCCTGTGCTGCAATCAGCATTTAAGACAGGAATTTGGTCCTTGCTGTCTCTTCATGCCAGTGGCAGAGCTACCTATGCTCCTCTGATAACAGAGGGGATTTATTTAGCTCTGTCGTGCTCAGCAGTGGCAGGAACGTGACCACATGCCTCAGTAGCATGGCTCTAGCATCTTTCCATGCTCATGGAAGAGACAGGTTGATCCAGGAGAATTGTTCCCTGTGGGGTTGTTGAGCTGTGCATCTAGTCTCTAGGGAAGCAAACAAAATGTGAGCATAGTTCTGGGATGTCTGGCTTCTGGTTTTATCTCTGTTACTGATTTTCTGGATCCTTCAGATATGCCCCTGTTCATCTGTTCAGATGCATCTGAGCTGCTTTTGCAGATTGTCATGCCTGCTTGTAGAGACACTTCTCCAGAGTGATGAGTTTCCTTATTATAAGGCACACACGTCCCATATGAAGAGGCATTTAAACTTGGAAGTAGTGTCTCTCTTTCCCCACAAAGCAATGTAACTCGTGTGCCTTGGAAGCCATCTGAAGATAGATCAGATGCATCTCATCCTTGGTTTTCCTGAGTGAGCACTGTGAGAATGTTCCTTGCAGATTGTCTCCCATAATGATAGTCACAAGGTCCATGTTGTTCTTCCGAGCCTCATGATTTTCTAGCTTGAAATAACATCATAGGAAAGCTCCTCAAGCTGTTTTGCTCACAATTAACTGAAGGCATTGTCACCAACAGGTCCTAATTTGGATTTATTTTCCAGGGTGAAACCTACCTCTGATGGACGCCTCGCACACCGTGCCAAAGCCCAGGTCACGCTGCCTGCAGCTGTGGGAGAAACGGAGCCGCTCCAGAAGCTTTACCATCTCCTGGAAGCCAAGGGGTTTCAGACACGCATGGAAGGAGTGGCACTCCTCCTAGACCTGTGCAAAACCAGCCCCCAGCTCATCTCCACTAACATTGTCCAAGTATGTAGGGTGTCTTCATTGTCCCTTTCCTTTAGCTCCTTTCCTAAGGCTGCAGAAGTAAAGTTAATTCAGTGAGTCTTGGCACTCCATCCTGGCTGTTTGGGACAGGCTGGTCCCTCTTACCCAGACAAATTTATACCAGGTTCAGGCTTCAGGACAAGTTTTTTTAGTCCAGCTGCATTTGTCTGGCAGGTGCCCACTGATGCTGCTCATCAGATGATGGCAGCATTTTCTGCTGCTGTAATTGCTGCTGTCTCCTACTGCTAGTTGGGTTAAGTGAAAAGAATCCAGCCACTGAAAGCATGGCTGTTGTTCTCTAGAGAAATGATGGATTTGCATGGGGAAGAGAAGTATTAGGCTGGGTTGGTTTAAAGCCAGCTTTTTTGAAAGAATTTTTCTGTAAACTCCATCTTGTCTTGCTCAGACACAACTACGGAACTCATTTCCACTTGTCCCTATTCCTCTTGGTAAAGACAGTGCTCACCCTTCTTGGGGACCTTTTGTTCTCTTTGGAAAGGAAGAAAACAGCTAAGGACAGATCCATCCTTTCTCCTCCCAGTAGCTGCTTTTTCCCTTTGTCCAGAATACGGTGCCTGATGCTGTGGCTGTCAAGGGACTGAACCTGCTCTAAGGAGAGCGGTACAGCACATTTCATTTCAGAAATCTCCCTCTTTGTTAGAGAAATTATCTGGATCCTGGAAGAGTTGATCAGAGCCCTGCCCTTCTCCAGACACAGGTTGTGAGACAGACAACATCAAACTTAGATCTTCTCCAGCCATAGTTTTGCCAAAATCATAGCTGCCCTCAGTATTGAGGCAACTGTATAGAAAAATGGGCATTTTAAATATCTGCTTACATACTTGTAAAGCAAAGGTAGCCTTTTGCATTAACAAATGGAATTGATTTAATGATTTCTAGATGGAGAGAAATACAATAGGAACTCATCTGTCCCCAGCCAAACCTCTTAAAAACAGAAGAAAATCTTTCAAGCAGCATGAGGTTGCGCTACCATTCCAGTGAGTGGCCCACAGGAAAAGAGTGAAATTGTGCAAGCAAGGGCTGACCTGAGAGAGAGGATCACTTTCATCTTTTACATTGCTGAGTGCTATATCCACTCTTCAAACAAAGACATTCTAATCCAGCTTTCATGTTGCTTGTTGTCTTCACAGATTTTTGATTATTTTGTCCTGAGAATATCTGACAGCCACAAGAAAGTGAAGCAGAAGGCGCTGGACGTGCTGGCTGAAATCATCAGCCTCCTGGAAGATGCCCTGAACCCGGTGATGATCCCTTTGGTGCAGGGAATAACAAAGAACCTGAACTCAAAGGATCCCGGGGTTCATGCCGCAGCTGTGAACGCACTGGAAGAATCCATTGCTCATCTGGGTAAGGCTGAGCCCTGGCAAGGACTCTCCTCTCCTGTGCCTCTGTCTCTCCCACACAAGAGAACGCTGAGTGCCTTGGCAGCTGCTGTTGTCTGTGGAAGGCTCCAGCTGGCAGCCACAGAAGCTGTGCAGGTGCAGTCCTTATGCACCAGTCCCCAGCAGGCTGGAATGTGCAGCAGCATTGCCCAACAGTCCCAGCAGCCCTTGGCTCTGTGTTGCAGCTCTGAAGAGCAAGTCCTGGACTACAACTTTGCTACAATTCAGAGGGAAAGGGGTTTTGCAGTTTTCTTGGTCCCCATTTGAATTCCCAAATGAACAGCTTTGCTGTTGGCATGAAGGGGCACTGGCCCATCAGAGTGTCTGCAGAGCAGCCACCTGGCAGGCTCTACATTATAGGCATTAGCTGCCTATGTTCTACCTTTCTTCTTTCTCTTCTTTTTTCAAAGGGGAATTTATGATTCACCAAGTTAATTTTTTTGTAACAAGCAAGTCTAAATCCAGCTGCAACGATGCCTTGTTCTACGTGTTGTTTTGTGTGGGGCAAAATGGCAATAGCAAAGAACTACATGGGCAAGGGCTGCTCTAAATTCCTTTGCCACATAGACTTATGTCAGCTCTGAAAATGCCTGAAAAATGGAGTGTTGAGGTGACAGATCTTCAGGGGGAGTTTCCACTTTCTCCACCTCAGCTGCTCTGTGAAGTCATGAACTGCCTGACTCAGTGCCTTTCTGTGTGCCAAGGATGGGCTTCTTCCTTTTTGCTCTGGGATGCAAAACCTTTCCACTGCTTCTTACATGTGACTGAACTCCTCTTGAGGTCCCTGATGTGAAATGCTTTAACATAGCTCCTGGTACAGGAGATGAGTTTGGATTTGCAAATGTGAAAGGAGAGCTTTTCTTTTGGAATTTGAAACCCTGCCAAGTAGGCAGGAAGAAAAGTCAATAACAATTCAGAAATCAGCAGAAATTTACTTTCTTTGACAAAATGGGGTTGCCCTGCCCTTTCCCTCCCCACTCTCCTTTCTCCTATGACCTCAGACAAGTGAGCAGAAACATGTGTTTCACTTGTAGATAAAGTATCACTGCTGAAAGAGTTCAGCCACCAATGGAGTCATCTGAGTGGCCAAGCTCTGCTGGATGGCACCGGGAGTATCGCAGGTATGGCCTCCCCTTCTAAGCCAAGAGGTCTCCGAGGGAGTATTTACAGGGAATGCCTGTGAGCAGACAGCAGAGTAGCTCCTCCACATCAGGAGGTGCTGAGCTTGTCCTTCCTGCCCAGTGCCCAAGGCAGGTGTATTTGGCAGGTTTCCCTGGCTGCTGCAGAGCTGTGCAGCACCTGAGCTGGGGCAGCGCTCGGCCTCAGGGCTGAGCCCTCACTGGGGCATCTCAGAACCCAGCTGTAGGAAAGGGAGGGCTCAAATACCCCAGCTGGCTCCTCTCTTGGGAGCTCAGGGACATCTGTGATCCTTTAGGGAAAATGGTGGCAAACGCTGTTTCAGGGAATCAGTTTGTTTTGTTCTCACAGAATTCTTGTTTTTCTCTTGGGAAGTTTTGAGGCTGAGCCATGCAGAGCCTGGGGGTCACAGCTTAGGTCAAAACTCAACACACGTCTTAGAGGCACGGATTTAGTGCAAGGCAGCCTTTGGGGGCACAGGGGCAGAAGCAGAGTGCTGGGGCTCCCTGCCTGTGCTGGAATCCAAGTGGCATTGGAGTGAGCATTTCAGGGTGTGCAAACAGTGTCTGCCTGTGTCTGCGCTGTCCCAAATGCTACAAATGCAGCTGTTAATGGATTCCTCAGAGGAGCTTGCTATGTCAGCAGTAGCCAAAGAATGGAAAAATTACAATCTCAATATATAGCAGAGAAGACAATTGTTAGCCTTGCTTTAGCTGGGGCTAAATCCACTGCTAATTATGCCAGCATCTTTAGATGCAAGGTGTCATAACTTTGTGTCTTCATTAGGAATCTCAAAAGGGCATGTTCAGTGATTAGGAATGTCAAAGGCCCGTTATAGAGCATTTGAATAAAATAGATCTCCAGCAACAGGGAATTTAGTTTTGCAGTTCTTTGGATCTCTTTTTCAAATAAAAGAATTAAGCATAAATTAGGACTACTTTAGAAAGAGCAGATGTTCTCTCTGAGATTTAGTAGGAACAGACAGCTGTTCCTCACCTTCAATAGTCACCAATGTCTTTAATTACATTTAAACTCAAATGAACTCCCATTTAGAAAGGGGTACCATAACCCTTTCCCTGCTTAGCAGAATTGGTTTGGGGTCTTTCAGGAGCTGTTTCAATGCTGAATTGTTGCATTAAGGTGCTGGTGGATTAACAGCATAGAGAAAATGAAGTCTCTTCCAGCACAGGATGATAAATGGCTACTACATAACATTTTGCCTGATCAGAAAAGAAGAATGGTCTCCAGAGCATTTCAGGTTTTGATCTCCCAGCCCAATCTGCCATGCAAGAAGCCTGTTGGTAGTAAATTTTTGTCTGTGTTTGATATGGTTCAGTTCAGAAAATGAGCAGAGTGCAAATTTCAGAGACAATGTGAGAAAACACTTGTGTTTTGGTTAAATTTCCATCTGCTGTGCAGCATTTTTCTCCTGCTATGCCCCTTTTTCAGTGGACATTATAAGAAAAAATGCCATTAACACTGGGAGTGGAAATGCCATTAAAATGTGGAGATGTCCAAATGCCACAGCAATGGGGTCTGGGTAATTCTCTAAGACACCCTGAGGTTTGAAACAGCATTTTGTTGGAAGCCTCAAAAGCATTCTGCCAAAGCCACCAGCTAGTCACTGGTGTTTCTCATCCAGCTGTCAGGCAGCACCCATCTCTGGTGGGCTGGAGTTTTGAAGTGGGTTCTAATGCTGCCCTTTGCTGTGCACCACTGAGCAAAGGGGAGAGCCAGGTTAGACTTCTGGCCCTTGACATCAAAGTTACAAAAATTGAATCATCCCTCTTATTAGAAATCTCTCAATTGCCTCTCTAGGGTGCATTTCCAAATCTTCAGTGTGGATTTAGACAACTTCTTAATGGAAATAAAAAGCAATTTGACATTTCAGTCATTGTTCTTGCAGAAACAGATTGTGAAATGCTTTAGGAAAGGTACAAAGTCTGCCACAGGGACAAGGCTCTGGTTGGACAAATTAGTCCTGAGGGGTTGGTGGTTCTGTTTCAAGGATGACCAGCTGCATTGCCCGTTTCTGGGTCATGGGGCTCTGTGTGCTGTTTCACTGACCTCAGCCAGAGAGGCTCCCAAGAAGCACAAGCAGAGGCAGATCCCTGTTGGCATGGAGGCTGGTGGGTAAGGAGCTGTGTCTCTCTCCCGGCAGTGCTGGTGGAGTGGGTTCATGCCAGGAGCCCTGCAGCGGTCCAGCGCTGCGCCCTGCCTGTGCTCTGGTCCTGCCTGGAGAACAAGGCGCTGCCTGTGCCAAGCGCCAGCGTCCGCACGGTGCTCACCAAGCTGGCCTGTGCCCTCTGCGAGGTGATGGGCACCCAGCTGAGGAAGTGTGCTGCCAGCAAGCCTCCCCACCTGCGGGAAAACCTCAACAGCCTTTTGGGCTGGTGAAGCCATCGTGTTCTCCAGAAAGCTGACCAAGGGCTGAGTTGGACACCTCCGGATGCGACCTCTTAGCTGTGCCAAAAATGACAAGACTAAGGAAGGGCGTGCATCTGCCCCTGCTCTCTCCATCGCCCTTCCTAGTCCTGGCGTGTGGGGCCTGAAGCAACTCCAGACTGAGGACAAGGTTAAGGCCAAGCTTGGCTCAGGCTCACACACAGGTGAGGGGGGAGCTGGGCCGCTCTCTGCTGGGAGGAAGGGTCTTGTGGCAGCCCAGCCAGGCTGTGCACATTGCCAGGGAACAGCTGTACCCTGCATGTGGCCCTGCATTGAGCTGTGCTGCTGGCAGTGCCCCGTGGAGCTGGAGGGCTGCTCAGCTGTGGGGCAGGGAGAGGAGCAGGAGGGTGCATGTGCAGCTGAGCCATTGCTGGAGAGCACAGGGCTCTGGGCTCCCTGCTGTCCCAGGGCAGCCCAGAGGCCAGGCTGTTCCTGGGGTGCCTCTGTGGAAGTGGGGCAGGGTTTTTCCTATGGCCTACTACAAGTGTCTGCCAGCAAGAGCATGTTTCCATATGCAGCTATTTAGAAGTTTCCAGGAAATGTGTTCCATGAAATATGGAGCTTCAGGTGCTTTAGGTTTGTATTGCTGGCTCTGTTACACTTTGTGTCTCCCATTTGCAGATCTGACTGCCTACAGCCTTACCAAATAATTTTCTCTGGACACTTCCAATGTTCTCTTACCCACAAAGTCTTTGTCTCCCATCCAGAAGAGCTCTAATTCCTCCAAGCTCAGGAAGAAGCTGCTGCCTGTCTGAAGAGTGTCACAAGAATATGATTTATGTGTTAGGCTTCATAGTTAGAGATGGATTTATATTCTAATATTTAGATGTCGTTTTGAATAAAGGTTTTGATTGTATCTTTCAATATTGATGACATCTTTATAATTGTATATATTTTATTTTGATGATTAGAAAAAAATATTAATTTAAATAAGCCAAAAGGAGAATGTGAGACCAGGACCTGCCAGCCTAGAGATTATGGGAGTGCAGCTTGCTTGATGTGCCAGTGTCTCACCACATCCTTTCCTCACTGCGCATCTCCTCTTCCTCTTTTGCCACGTTTTCTTTGTGTCATTTGTGCTGCTCTTTGTTACTTAGCATTACAACAGGGCCACACATTGACATGTTTGGGGGACAATAGAAACAAAAGATCCTGTAGAGTCAAAAGTTTTCTACCTGGATGTGTTCTGTGCTCAACAAAGCCCTGAGCAAAGAAACCAAGAGAAGTGTGCCCAAATGCCAAAGCTTTGCTCCTTTGCAATCTCACACAGATCTGGCTCACAGGTGACTTCAGGCACAATTTCATAGGTAAGAAGAGGATGTGTATTTCACTGGGAAAAGATGCCCTGCTTTGGAAAAGTCATCTGTATGTAGATTTACCCAGGACAGCAGTCCAACAGTGTTTTTTGCAACTTGCTTGCCAAGGGATGAGTGGGCTGTGAGGCCAATAACAAGTGACAAGGGTTCCTGAAATCTATTTCCACTGCAGCCTGGGTACCATTCAGCCCAGGGCTATGGGATCATTTGTTCCCATGGACCAGTGCTTGCCAGGGTAATGAATTCCTGCATAGCTGGAACAAGCAATTCTGGATTCCGCTCCAGCTCTTGGTGGGCTGCATGATCATTGACAATGCTGCCTTTCCAGAAATTATTCCACAGTTTCCTTTCATAGTCATTTGAAGATTTAAACTTCACATTTCAATTTGTTTTTCCTTAGGGAAAAATACTTCTGGGCCCAGTGCAAACTGTAACCTTTTGACAGCAAAGTCTTCATGGTTGCCAGCTTCTGATGTTCTAGAAGAAACTGCATGTGAATCTGTTAATTGAGTTTTCTGAAGGAAAACTTTGTCTGACTCTGTGTCACGTGGCTGCATGTGTTGACATAGCTCTGGGTCTAGTCCTGGCCTAGTAAAGCCCAGGCAGGCTGGCATGTTGCAGGGAAAACAACTCCACGAGCTTATGGGGTTGCCATCACCAGCAGAGCAGATGTGTCCTTTGGGGATTTCTCTGGAGACAAAATTAGGGACCTGCTCCATGCCACAGTATGGATCTCTTAGATCCTTAGATCTTTCTAAACTATCCTAAAAAAGGCAGTGAAACTTCACATCTCCTTGCACAGCCACTGTTTGAATAGGGGCATTTTTGTCCCTCCTCAAAGCCATTGCTCTTGCACACCAGCAACATGAACATCCACCAACAGGAATGATGCATGGCCCTCCTGCTGCTGCTTCAGAGCTCTGGGGAGTGCAGACCTGGGTATTACCAATGGGAAATCTTAATTAGCATTTCATGCTCCTTCAAGATGCCCAGATCTCAGGGCTTTTAGTTTCAAAGCAGCCACTGTACTTGCTCTAGGGAAGAACAGTAAATGGGAAACAGCGATTGCCAGCCTTGCAGAGGTGTGGGGAAAACCTGGAGTGTCTGTGTCAAAAGATGAATGGGAAGAGTGCAATTGCCAAAGCCAAAGCTTCGTTAGGATAGCAGGGTCAGTTCTTTATTGCCTGCTTGCATGGAAATCATTTCAGAACCTCCTTTTTGTATCTCGTGCAGAAAAGGAGATCTTAATAATACCATGCTACTTAAAAACACATTGTGATGCAGATCTGTAGTGATTCACAGTGAAGCAGACTGCCTGCTTTGTCACTGCCAGCCCTGGCGACCCTGCAAGAGACCGTAGGGTATGCCGTGCCTGTTTTATATCCAAGCAAAGCTTGAGTTTGCTTATTAGTGTGGAATAAATACAAGGGTAATAAAATGGACAATTACACTGGTCACTTTGGAGGATATGCTCATGCTTTCACACATCAGTCCTGTACCTCATGCTCCCAAGGCTTGTTACTCATCATGAAATATTTCAATAAAAAACCACAGCTCCTCTGATACATCTGAATAAAATTGCATCAGATCATCAAGAATTCTGCTGGCTAGAACAAGACAAAAGCCGTCTGACACTCACTTGCAGCTGTCCTGGATTTCTGCAGCCCTTTGTGAAACGCTGCTGTGGGCAGAGTGTTTGGAGTTGGTTTGGGCCTTTATGAGAGATCTGTGTAACAGCATGCTGGGCTCTCCTGGCAGAAAACTGTCCAAGCCCAGGGACATGGTGCCGGCAGGAGTGGAGCAGCCCCGCTCCCAGCCCCAGAGCGTGAGCTGAGCCACGCCGGGGAGAAAAGACACCGAGGGGCTCCAGCCCAGCTGCTTCACCTGCCGTGACCGCTCCACAGAGCTCTGCCTCTGGGAGAAAGTCGACGCTGGACAAGCATGGAGCTTTCATCTGCTGCTGCAACTGCTCCGTGACAGCTCCTGTTCTTCCTGAGGGAGAACCCAGCACCACCTTGTAACACGTGTCCTGGGGGGATTTTCCTCCGGCATTCTGGGTCTTTGTCCCAGCAGGGGGACGGTGAGGTCTGGAAGTTTGATATCTAGAACTCACTGGCCTTTTTGCTTGCTTTTTAGCTATTCCGCTTCTTAATAAACTGTTGCAAATTTTTTCCACTTTCATCTATTAGTATTAATTTCCTGTTACTGGAAGGGGATTGTTGGAACACTTTAGAGGAGACGACTCATGGCAGAGTGTCCTGTATTAAGTTCTCCCAAACTGTGTGAGACACATGGCTTCACACAGGAGCAGCCCCAAGGCTGCTGAGGGGAAGGCACAGAGGAAGACCAACCCAGTATTTCTGAGGGAAATTCCTTGACACCAAAGCAACCTGAGTCGTCCAACAGCTGACCTGACATTTTGAGACATGGGCCAAAGGGGAAACCTTGCAGAGTGTTTGGTCCAGGCCGGGTCATGCTCAAGGCTAAGGTATGTCAGTGCACTTGGCTCCTTCTCTCCTCATTGTGTCCAGCACACACAGGAGCCCAGAGCTCCTGCAGAAACCATCACAGCACTCAGTGGGAGCAACTTGTGTCCAGTGCTCACACAGAGCTGTGTCCAACACTGCACCTCATTGGAATGAGGAACTGTTCCAGCTCTTTTAGGAGCTAAGGAGGTTTGGCCTTCAGATCAGCTCCTTCCCAGCTCTTGATTTGCTGCCCTGGCTGAGCTGCTGCTTGTGGCAACACTTGTTGCACAGCTGCCAGCCCTGCTCTGCTGGCCAGCAGCCACTGCAGGAGTTTGTGCCAGTGACATGGAACCTTTCAGATCTTCCTCAGGACAGCTCAGGGCAGAACTTGTCAAAAGAGCATTGCCTGGGCCATGCCTTTGACATTAAATCTCTCCTTTGTGCTTGGTGCCACACACAGTAAATATCTGAGGAAGCAAGTTTTCTACTCCAGAAATTCCTTAAATCAATCAGTTAAACTGTAACAGAACACGATTTGGGATGTGTAATCTCACTTTAATTCATTTGCAGAAAGCTTCAGAGAGCTGTGTGTCTAACCTAAATGACCTTGCCACCAAGAACTCAGAAAAGTGGGAGAGATGGAATCAGTAGCACAAGGATCTGCATTGTGATTCTCCCACAGGCCTGAGGACACGGCCCACTTCCACTGGGCCATGGCTTTTTACCCTACATCAAAACCTCGTGCTTCAGATTGTGGTGGCGAATGGCCCCGGCCTTGTCCGGCCACACGGTGACCTGAGAAACGCTTGTCAGGCCTGGGCCTTGCTGAGCAGCCCCTGGGCCCAGCTCCTCTTGAGCTTCCCAGAGACACCGAGCGCTGCCAGGCACTTGTGCTGTCTGACCAGCTCCTGGGGTGTCCTGTGAACTGCCTTGGAAACCGCTTTTCCTGCCTCAATGGCATGACATCCTCCTTCTCCCACTCTCAGAGCCAGGCTGCTGACCCACGGTGCGGCCACGATGAAGCCTTGATGGCTGAGGCCCCTCGCCTGTGGCCCATGAACAGCGCTCCCAAAGGAGGCCCTTGGGGCTCTCCTGGAGCCCAGAGGTGCCAGCAGCAACCTCCCTCTGAGTGGGGCCTCGCAGAGCCAGCGCGCTCTCGAGCTGCTGCACTGGCAGCATGACTGAGCAGCCATGGATCCTGGGCCAAGAGCCCACTCCTGGAGGCTCCAGTTTAACCACTGCTCAGCTCCAGTGCTGTTAAGCTTTTAGGCCATATTCCTTTTGATCCTTGTCCTTTCTGTCCCTTTCTCAAATGCACCTAAACACACATAAACACACACACATAATTCTCAGAATGTTTCTCATTTGATTGACTGAATTTCGTTCCTTGCTTTTTTTCCCCATGTTGTTCCTTAACCAAATAGTAAGTAATAGTGGGAATGTTGCCAATGAATTTTCTTGAGCTGTTGCTTAATATTCAAGCTGGTTTTTACTGAACCTTGCCTGGGAATTTTTAAGCAATCTCAGACACTTGTTTGTAACAAGCCTTGGGAGCATGAGGTGCAGGATTGACACTGGAAAGCAAGAGTCATTCAAGAGGGATGAGTTTAACTGTCCATTTTATTACGCTTCTATTTATTTCACTCTAATAAGCCAAGCCAAACTTTTCTTGGAGGCAGAATGTGTGTGGGAGGCACTACAATATTATCCCATAGCTCTGGGCTGAATGGCACCCAGACTTGGGCTGCACAAGCTGGGGAAAAAGATGTTCCTGCCCTTGAATTTCCTTCCTATCCTCTCAACAACTGAAAACAAAATTATAAATCAATAAACTATAATTAAAATGAAATCAATTATAATAAAAATGAAATATTTTTCCTTCCGATACTCCAATGATTCAAGCGAAAACAATAACTATTACTATAATATTACCAATAAATATAAACAAATTATATATTAAGAACTATCTTCTGAAACTTTTCATGCAGTAACTAATATACCTTAGATTAAAAATATCTAAAAAAACTGTCATACAATCTAACACACCTTAGTAAAACAATTCATATTACAAACACACTAAACACAAAACCAAGCACCACTAGAATTTCTCATACATTTTAACCAAACAATTAAACTTTAATAACACCCTAAAGTACTCTAAAACAATTCAAATTATTTTTTAAAATTTAATTGTAGGTGAGTGCTTTTATTTGGATATTGGTTTTTGGATTGTTTGGGTTAGATGATTTAAAAAATGGGATTTTTATAGCAAATTAATCAGCTGAGGAGGAGGCACTCTGCAAAAAGAACTGACTGAAAATGAATGGGACAGAAATCAGTAACTCTGAAAGTTTTATTTGCTGTCAAATACATCCCACCCAGCCAGCCCCACACAATCCCCATCCCACTGCTCCCAATTGGGATACCACTTCTCCCAATCCCCTTCCAACCCCATCTCACCCTGGTGGCTGTGGACTGGAGTGAGTTTGGCCTGGGATTGAGTTTTTCTGAGGAGGGAACAAGCAATTTGAGGAGGGATTGAACCTTTATGGGCAAAAATTCAGTAGTTTTCAGTGGGATTTGAGTGGTTTTGAGGCGACAGATCCATCCCTCTTGGCTTTTGGAGGGCAAAGAGAGGAAGAACAGAAAAAAATTAAGGCCAAACCAAATGGAGAATCAGGCAGGTGTGTTCCCACCATGGATCACAGGGAATGTGGGTCACCAGGGCTGTGCCCAGCGTGGCTCCTGCAGTGGGGAATGGAGCTGGAGCAGCGCACGAAGCTCTTCCCGCACTCGGGGCACTCGCAGGGCTTCCCTCACCGGTGCCTCCGTTGGTGTCGGGTCAAGTGAGAGCTGCTGGAGAAGCTCTTCCCACACTGGGGACACTCGTAGGGCCTCTCCCCAGTGTGGATGCGCCGGTGGGTGACGAGGTTGGAGTTCTGCCTGAATCCCTTCCCGCAGTCGGGGCAGCAGAAGGGCCTCTCCTCTGTGTGACTCTGATAGTGTCGGAAAAGACGGAAGCGGATCCGAAACCCCTTCCCACACTTGGAACACTCGTAGGGCCTCTCCCCAGTGTGGATCTTTTGGTGCAAAATCAGATTGGCGCGATGTCTGAATCTCTTCCCACACTCCCCACACTCGTAGGGCCGTTCCCCAGTGTGGGTTCTCTTGTGCTGGATCAGGTGGGAGCTCCGGCTGAAGCTCTTCCCACATTCCTCACACTTGTGGGGCCTCTCCCCAGTGTGGATGCGCCGGTGGGTGACGAGGTTGGAGTTCTGCCTGAATCCCTTCCCGCAGTCGGGGCAGCAGAAGGGCCTCTCTTCTGTGTGACTCTGATAGTGCTGGAAGAGATGGGAGCGGATCCGAAACCCCTTCCCACACTTGGAACACGCGTAGGGCCTCTCCCCAGTGTGGATCTTTTGGTGGACAATCAGGCTGGAATGCTGGCTGAAGCTCTTCCCACACTCCCCACACTCGTAGGGCCGTTCCCCAGTGTGGGTCCTCAGGTGCTGGATCAGGGTAGAGCTCTGCCTGAATCTCTTCCCACATTCCTCACACTCGTGGGGCCTCTCCCCAGTGTGGATGCGCCGGTGCCTGACAAGATGGGAGTTCCGCCTGAAGCCCTGCCCGCAGTCGGGGCAGCGGAAGGGCCTCTCCTCTGTGTGCGTGCGCTGGTGCACGAGGAGACTGGAGCTGGTCTGAAACCTCTTCCTGCACTGATCACACTCCTAGGGCCGTTCCCCAGTGTGGATCACCTGGTGCCTGATCAGGCTGGACCTGCACCTGAAGATCTTCCCACACTCCTCGCACGTGTGGGGCTTCTCCCCATCACGGAGCTGCTCATGGACCACCAGCTCCGAGCTCTGGCTCCATCTCCGGCCGCCTTCCCGGCCCAGGCTGGCTCTTTCCCCCTCAGATCCCTGCCATCTGCGTTTGCAGCCCCTCCTCGTGCGGCATCTCCGGGGCTTTTCCTCCCCGTTGGGTTCCTGCGCCGTGGAGCCGCTCAAAACGGCCTCTGCCACGAGGTTCTGCTGGGCTGGGCTGGGAGACGGAGCAGGAGAAAGGGGGAAAGGGGCACTGACTTCCTCCACACCTGACTCTGTGTCCAGGGACATCTTCCTCTCTCTCACAGGCTCACAAGAAGTGACAATGGGAAATCCTGGTTTGGGGAAAACTAGGGATGAGAACGTTGACTGTGAAAGCCCCGCTACCCAAGTCCATCTCTACAAGCCACCAGCGACCTAGGCTCCAGAAAACCTCCCAAACACCAAGATTCAGGGCTGAAAAACCCTCCCCAGGAGTTCCCCAACCCTGCTCCCTCCGCTCTGGTATTCAGGGTTGCCCCTGTCCCAGCTGCTGGGGTCACGCTTGCATTGGGGGTCCCCCTTCTCCTCGGTGCCCGCCCTCCCCAGCCTGCTGGCAGTCCCAGCAATCCCAAAAGCTGCCCCCTCTTCGCTCTGCCCATTCAGGGATGCCGGGGCTTTTTGGGCTCCCTTCTGGGCTCCCTTCTCCCCTCATTCTCTGCTCCGGGCTGCAGGGGCTCCAAGGAGTCCCCCCTGCCCCTCTCCAGCCTCTGCAGGCTCCCGCCCATGGCGGCGCTCCCCCCTCTCTGGGCTCCCCACTTTGGGCTCCTGGGGGACACAGGGCTCTGCTCCTCCAGGCTGCCTCTGCCGCCAGCCGCCACCGCCACCCCCCGATGTCCCCCCGAGGGGCCTTTTCCGCTCAGCCTTGCACTTCTTCATTCTCCAAACATCCCCCCAAAAATCCCAACCCAGGGACCCCCCGGGATATCTGGGCCGAGCTCCCCCTCCCCGCTCACCTGCGCCATGGGGGGCGATGATCCCACAGGTGGGGGCTGCGAATGCACGGAGGGCTCGACCGCGTGCTTCCTGCTGCTCAGCCTTGATCCGCCTCTGTCCCTCCTCTTCCTCTTCCTGCCCCTTCTCCTATTCCATCCCCCTGCCTCCTCCTAATCCTTCTCCTCCCTAACCACACCTCCTTCTCCTTCTGTGGCTGCTCTCTCTCCGCCTTCCCCCTCCTCTTCCATCTCCCCTCCCACCCTCCTCCTCCCTCTGCCCGCCTCCTCCTCCTCCTTCATCCCTGCCCTTGGCTCCCTCCTCCTCCTCCCGCAGCAGCAGCGACCCCCTCGCTGCCCCGTTCCCGGAGCCCTCGCAGCCCGCGGCAGGAGCGGGGCTGGAGCCGGCACAGCTCGGCACGGGCAGCGCGGGGCTCTCGGCTGCTCCCGGCCGCTGCGGAGAAGGGGGGAAGCCGGCCCGGGCAAAAGGAGAGGCAAACTGCGACAACTGGGGGCCCCCCATCCAAACTGGGCCTTGCTGGGGAGCCTGCCTGGGCACTGCCAGCCCTTGGGGCTCCTCTCGGCACAGCCGGGAGCGGGGAACGCACAGAGGGCTGCGGGATCCCAGCGCTGGCAGCACTGCCAGGGACTGGGCTCTGCTGGGACCATACTGGGACCATACTGGGAGTGACTGGGACTCTACTGGGTTTGTTCTGGGATCATACTGGGATCATACTTGGACTGTACTGACTTTGTACTGATATCATTCTGGGATCATACTGGGAGTGAGCAGGAGCCTGCAGAGGCAATTGAGACCATGGTAGGGGCAAATGGGATCTACTGGGAGTGACTGGGATTATGCTGAGGGTGACTGGGAGCAGCTGGGAGCAACTGGGATCATGCCAGGAGCAACTGGGAGTGGCTGGCTGCATGCTGGGAGTGACTGGAAACAACTGGGATCACGCTGGAGGTGACTGGGATCATCCTGGCAGTGAGTGCCACTGCACTGAGGCTGACTGGGAGTGCTTGGCAGCAAATGGGATCATACTGGGGAATAATGGGAGGGACTGGGAGCATGCTGGAGGGAACTGGCATACACTGGGAGATACTGGGAGTGACTGGAACCAAAGGGAGGGTGAAAGAGAGCCACTGGAACCAGGTGGAGCACAACTGGTTCATACTGGCAGGGACTGGGAGCACACTGGGCTCATCTCAGGATCATACTGGGAGGGACTGGACTAATACTGGGAGAATCTGAGAGCGACTGGGAACACACCCTGCACATCATCCCCCATACTGGGCCTGACTGGGAGCAACTGGGATTATACTGGGAGCACACTGGGAGGGCTGGCATGTGACTGGGATCCAACTGGAGCTTACTGGGATCATACTGGGGTTCAAAGGGAGCGACTGGGATCACACTTTGGGCTACTGGGAGCCCCTGAGAGAAACTGGGATCATGCTGCAAGCAAACTGGAGGAACTGGGAGGACTGGATGCATGCTGGAGGCAGCTGGGATATTCTGGGCATGACTGGGGGATCACACTGGGAGAACTGACACCTTCCTGGGGCCCCTGGCAGCGCCTGGGAATGACTGCAGACATGCTGGGACAAGGTGGGAAATGTTGGGGGGTTGTGTGGATTTTGGGGGGTTTGGATTTTGGGGGTTTTATTGGTGCTTTGGGGGGGGTGTTGTTCTGGGGTGTTTGGAGGTTTATTGAATTTTTTTTTTTTGTATTTTGGGAGGTTTTACTGGGATTTTACTTGGTTTTTTTGGGATTCTCAGAAATTCTGGGGTGTTTTATTGGGATTTCTAGGAGATTTTGAGGCATTTTACTGGAATTGTGGGAGCTCTTAGTGGGATTCATTGGGGATTTGGTTTTTTTCAGAATTTTTGTGGGATTTTTGGGGTTTTGTGGGGTTTTTTTGAGTGTTGCCATGATTTCTTTGGGTCTTCGGGGGGATTTTATGGGATTTTTATTATTTAGGGGACATTTTTGAGGGGATTTATGGAGTTTCATGGGAATTTTGGGGGTTATTGGGATTTCAAAAGATTTTGTGGGCTTTTATTGGGATTCTAGGGTGTTCTCATGGGTTTTTGTCATATTTATTTCAGATTTCATGAGTTTTATTGGGACTTTTGGGGCTTTTAAGGAGATTTTGATGCCTCTCAGCCCTTCCGCAAACCCTGGGACAACCCCAAAGGCCCCAGACGCCCAAATCCCCCACAAATTCCACTAAAAATCTCAAATTCCTCAAGAAATTACAATAAGATCCTCCAAAACCCCACAAAATTCCAGTGAAATCCACCAAAACTCAAAAAAACTCCCCAAAATTTCACTAAACCTCCTCAAAAACCAACCCCACCAAGCCCCAATAAAATCCCCCAAAATCCAAAACTCCCCAAATCCACAAAACTCCCAAATTCACATAACCTCCTGAAACACAATAGTTCTCTCCAAAACCCCACTAATAGCCCCTCAACTTCAATCAAAACCCTCCAAAGCCCTTAAAAAAGCCCTCCTAAAATCCCCCCAGACTCTCGGGGGCCGTCCTGGGTCAGGGGCACCGGCCGGTGGAACAGGAGCCACCTCAGGGGCCCTCGGAGCTCTGTGGGGAGGGGGCACCATGGGAGACCCCCAAAAACGGGAGCGGGGGGCTGGGAACCCCCAGGATCCCCAAATCTCCCCCGGGAACCCCAAATCCCCCTGAAAAGCCCCCAAGGTTGGCCCAGGACCACCCTGGAACCCCAAAGTCCCCCCAGCACCCCCAGGACCCCCCTCGAGACCCCTCTCAGGACCCCTCCCCACCCCCAGATCCCCCCACAGTGCCCCAGGACCCCTCCCCAGACCCTCCCTGACCCCTCACGATCCCCCAGCCAAGACCCCTCCCCAGACCCCGCCCCACACCCCGGAACCCTCCCCAAAGGCCCCCCAGCCCCCCGGACCCTCCCACGCCCCCCGATCCCCTCTCAGCCCCTCCCGGCCCTGTCCCGGCCGCCTCAGCAGCTCCCGGAGCGCTCCGGCCGCTCCCAGCGCCGCCCCCGCTCTCTGCAGCGCCCGGCACGGCACCGCCGCTGCGGCTCGCCTCTGATTGGCTGCAGCGCCGCGGGGAGGCGGGCGCTGCTGAGGGGAGCCGCGCTCTCATTGGCTGGTTCGGGCCGGGGCGCGCCGCTATTGGCTGGGGAGCCCGTGCAGGCGGCGGAGGCGGGAGATTCAGAGGCGAGCGCGGCTGAGGAGGGCGCTGAGGGGAAACTGGGGGGGTTTGGGGCGGTCTGAGGAGAAATTGGGGATTTTGGGGAGATTGACGGGAAATAGAGGGGTGTGCGGTGGGTTTGGGGGGCGTGAGGGGGTCCGAGGGGGCTTTGGTGGGTCTGAGGGGGCTTTAGGGATCTTTGGGGGCAGCTTGACAGGGTCTGGGTGTTCTCAGGTGGGTTTAGGGGGATCTGAGGGGAATTGGGAGGGTCTGAGGCGATTTTGGGGGATTGTGAGAGGAGCTGGGGGGCTCTGGGGGGTTCTGAGGTGCATCTGGGGGGCTTTAGCGGAGTGTGAGGGAATTTCCCAGGGTTTGGGGGGGATTGAGGGGGCTGAGGGGGATTTGGGGCAGTCTGATGGATTTGAGGGGGGTCTCAGGTGGGTCTGGGGTCAATTTTGTGGGGAACTGGGGGGTCTGAGGGTCCCGGGAATGTTTTGGGGGTCCAGGGTGATCCTGGGCCAACCTTGGGGGGGTTTGGGGCTCCCGGAGGGGTCCCGGGGGAGATTTGGGGGTCCCGGGGGGTCCCAGGCCCCCCCTGAACCGGGGTCTGGGGGTTTCGGGGCGAGGGGGCACAACAGGGGTTCCACCCCCCCCTCCCGTTTCTGGGGGTCTCCTATGGTGCCCCCTCCCCACAGAGCTCCGAGGGCCCCTGAGGTGGCTCCTGTTCCACCGGCCGGAGCCCCTGACCCAGGACGGCCCCAGAGAGTCTGGGGGGATTTTGGGGGGCATTTTTGGGATCTGGGGCATTTTGGGGCAATTTTGATGCAATTCTGGGAGGGTTTTTGGGGATTATCTTGGGCCTTTTTTTTGGGCTTTATTGGGTATTTGATGGAAGTTTAGTGGGAATTATAGAGGTTTTGGAGAGAATTATTGGGTTTTGGGGGGTTATGGGATGTTGGGGGTTTTGTGGATTTGGGGAGTTTTGTATTTTGGGAGATTTTATTGGGCTTGGGGGGGTTGGTTTTTCAGGGGGTTTAGTGAAATTTGGGGAGTTTTTTTGAGTTTGGGTGGGTTTCACTGGGATTTTGTGGGTTTTTCTGGGGTTTTGGAGGATCTTATTGTTATTTCTTGAGGAATTTGGGATTTTTAGTGGAATTTGTGGGGCATTTGGGGGTCTGGGGCCTTTGGGGTTGTCCCAGGGTTTGCGGAAGGGCTGAGAGGCATCAAAATCTCCTTAAAAGCCCCAAAAGTCCCATAAAACTCATGAAATCCGAATTAATTCTCACAAAATCCCATTAGAACACCCTAGAATCCCAATAAAAGCCCACAGAATCTTTTGAAATCTCAAGAACCCCCAAAATCCAGATGAAACCCTGCAAATCCCCCAAAAATGTCCCCTAAATAATAAAAATCCCATATAATCCCCCCCCCAACACCCAAAGAAATCATGGCAACACCCAAAAAAACCCACAAAACTCAAAAAATCCCATGAAACTTCTGAAAAAAAACAAATCCCCAATGAATCCCACTAAAAGCCCCCACAATTCCAGTGAAATGCCTCAAAATCTCCTAGAAATCCCAAAAAAACTCCCAGAATTTCTGAGAATCCAAAAAAAAAAAACCAGGAAAATCTCAGTAAAACCTTCCAAAATACAAAAAAAAAAATTCAATAAATCCCCAAACACCCCGAGAACAACCCCCCCCCCCAAAGTGCCAATAAAACCCCCAAAATCCAAACCCCCCAAAATCCACACAACCCCCCAACATTTCCCACCTTGTCCCAGCATGTCTGCAGTCATTCCCAGGCGCTGCCAGTGGCCCCAGGAAGGTGTCAGTTCTCCCAGTGGGATCCTCCAGTCATGCCCAGAATATCCCAGCTGCCTCCAGCATGCATCCAGTCCTGCCCAGTTCCTCCAGTTTGCTTGCAGCATGATCCCAGTTTCTCTCAGGTGCTCCCAGTAGCCCAAAGTGTGATCCCAGTCACTCCCTTTCAACCCCAATATGATCCCAGTAAGCTCCAGTTGGATCCCAGTCACATGCCAGCCCTCCCAGTGTGCTCCCAGTACAATCCCAGTTGCTCCCAGTCTCTCCCAGTATGGGGGATGATGTGCAGGGTGTGTTCCCAGTCGCTCTCAGCTTCTCCCAGTATCACTCCAGTCCCTCCCAGTGTGATCCAAAGATGAGCCCAGTGTGCTCCCAGTCCCTGCCAGTATGAACCAGTTGTGCTCCACATGGTTCCAGTGGCTCTCTTTCACCCTCCCTTTGGTTCCAGTCACTCCAAGTATCTCCCAGTGTATGCCAGTTCCCTCCAGCATGTCGCCAGTCCCTCCCATTATTCCCCAGTATGATCCCATTTGCTGCCAAGCACTCCCAGTCAGCCTCAGTGCAGTGGCACTCACTGCCAGGATGATCCCAGTCACCTCCAGCGTGATCCCAGCTGATCCCAGTAGAAGCCCAGTTGTTTCCAGTCACTCCCAGCATGCAGCCAGCCACTCCCAGTTGCTCCTGTCATGATCCCAGTTGCTCCCAGCTGCTCCCAGTCACCCTCAGCATAATCCCTGTCATTCCCAGTAGATCCCATTTGCCCCTACCATGGTCTCAATTGCCTCTGCAGGCTCCTGCTCACTCCCAGTATGATCCCAGAATGATATCAGTACAAAGCCAGTACAGTCCAAGTGTGATCCCAGTATGATCCCAGAACAAACCCAGTGCAGTCCCAGTCACTCCCAGTATGATCCCAGTATGGTCCCAGCAGAGCCCAGTCCGTGGCAGTGCTGCCAGCGCTGGGATCCCGCAGCCCTCTGTGCGTTCCCCGCTCCCGGCTGTGCCGAGAGGAGCCCCAAGGGCTGGCAGTGCCCAGGCAGGCTCCCCAGCAAGGCCCAGTTTGGATGGGGGGCCCCCAGTTGTCGCAGTTTGCCTCTCCTTTTGCTCGGGCCGGCTTCCCCCCTTCTCCGCAGCGGCCGGGAGCAGCCGAGAGCCCCGCGCTGCCCGTGCCGAGCTGTGCCGGCTCCAGCCCCGCTCCTGCCGCGGGCTGCGAGGGCTCCGGGAACGGGGCAGCGAGGGGGTCGCTGCTGCTGGGGGAGGAGGAGGAGGGAGCCAAGGGCAGGGATGAAGGAGGAGGAGGAGGCGGGATTAGGGAGGAGGAGGGTGGGAGGGGAGATGGAATAGGAGGGGGAAGGCGGAGAGAGAGCAGCCACAGAAGGAGAAGGAGGTGTGGTTCGGGAGGAGAAGGATTAGGAGGAGGCGGGGAGATGGAATAGGAGAAGGGCCAGGAAGAGGAAGAGGAGGGACAAAAGCGGATCAAGGCTGAGCCGCAGGAAGCACGCGGTCGAGCCCTCCGTGCATTCGCAGCCCCCACCTGTGGGATCATCGCCCCCCATGGCGCAGGTGAGCGGGGAGGGGGAGCTCGGCCCAGATATCCCGGGGGGTCCCTGGGCTGGGTTTTTTGTTGGGGGATGTTTGGAGAATGAAGAAGTGCAAGGCTGAGCGGAAAAGGCCCCTCGGGGGGACATCGGGGGGTGGCGGTGGCGGCTGGCGGCAGAGGCAGCCTGGAGGAGCAGAGCCCTGTGTCCCCCAGGAGCCCAAAGTGGGGAGCCCAGAGAGGGGGGAGCGCCGCCATGGGCGGGAGCCTGCAGAGGCTGGAGAGGGGCAGGGGGGACTCCTTGGAGCCCCTGCAGCCCAGAGCAGAGAATGAGGGGAGAAGGGAGCCCAAAAGGGAGCCCAAAAAGCCCCGGCATCCCTGAATGGGGAGCGAAGAGGGGACAGCTTTTGGGATTGCTGGGACTGCCAGCCGGCTGGGGAGGGCGGGCACCGAGGAGAAGGGGGACCCCCAATGCCAGCGTGACCCCAGCAGCTGGGACAGGGGGAACTCCGAACAGCAGAGGGGAGGGAGCAGGGGTGGGGAACTCCTGGGGAGGGTTTTTCATCACTGAATCTTGGTGTTTGGGATGTTTTTCTGGAGCCTAGTTTTCTGGTGACTTGTAGAGATGGATTTGGGCAGAGGGACCTTCAAACTCAATGTGCTCATCCCAAACCAGGATTGCCCGCTGTCACTTCTTCTGAGGAAGAGGAAGATGTCCCTGGACACTGATGCAGGTGAGGAGGAAGTCAGTGCCCCTTTCCCCCTTTCTCCTGCTCCATCTCCCAGCCCAGCACAGCAGAACCTCGTGGCAGAGGCCGTTTTGATCGGCTCCACGGCGCAGGAACCCAACGGGGAGGAAAAGCCCCGGAGATGCCGCACAAGGAGGGGCTGCAAACGCAGATGGCGGGGATCTGAGGGGGAAAGAGCCAGCCTGGGCCGGGAAGGTGGCCGGAGATGGAGCCAGAGCTCAGAGCTGGTGGTCCATGAGGAGGTTCCTGATGGGGAGAAGCCCCACACGTGCTTGGAGTGTGGGAAGAGCTTCAGGATAAGTTCCAACCTGATCCAGCACCAGAGGAGCCACACTGGGGAAGGGCCCCACGAGTGTGATCAGTGCAGGAAGAGGTTTCATAGCAGCTCCCATCTCCTCGTGCACCAGCACACGCACACAGAGGAGAGGCCCTTCCGCTGCCCCGACTGTGGGCAGGGCTTCAGGCACAACTGCAATCTTGTCCTGCACCGGCGCATCCACACTGGGGAGAGGCCCCACGAGTGTGAGGAATGTGGGAAGAGCTTCAGGCACAGCTCCACCCTGATCAGCCACCAGAGGATGCACGCTGGGGAACGGCCCTACGAGTGTGGGGAGTGTGGGAAGGGGTTTCAGATCCGCTCCCATCTTTTCCAGCACTATCAGTGTCACACAGAGGAGAGGCCCTTCTGCTGCCCCGACTGCGGGCAGGGCTTCAGGCACAACTCCCACCTTGTCACCCACCGGCGCATCCACACTGGGGAGAGACCCTACGAGTGTCCCCAGTGTGGGAAGAGCTTCTCCAGCAGCTCTCACTTGACCCAACACCAACGGAGGCACCGGTGAGGGAAGCCCTGCGAGTGCCCCGAGTGCGGGAAGAGCTTCGTGCGCTGCTCCAGCTCCATCCCCCACTGCAGGAGCCACGCTGGGCACAGCCCTGGTGACCCACATTCCCTGTGATCCATGCTGGGAACACACCTGCCCGCTTCTCCTTTTGGTTTGGCTTTAATTTTCCTCTGATTCATCTTGAAAAATGCCAATCGCTTGTTCTAAAATTTTAAAATTTTAATAATAATAAAATAATTATGAAAATAGTAATAATAATTAGAGCTATAAGAACTTGGACAGTCAGAGTTAGTATAATAAAGGACCATAAAAAGCATAGAATTACAGACGTCTTGGTGTGTTTTGCTCTCTGCCACACAAAAGCACACCTCCCTAGCAAAGGATTAACCCTTAAAAGCAATAGCCTGTTAAAAGGATTAATACAGTACTACAAATTAATACAACATAACTTTCCAACACAACGCATACAGTATTGCTTTTAATATTTGCAAAGAGTCCGTCATATAATATGCATTTTTCACAGTCCTCCCTTTTTCTTTTTATAAATCATTTGGCTTGAGCAATATTCCTTGTTTTCTAGCCTTCATTATTTGCTCTTTTTTTTCACAAGTCAATCTCGCTTATTTGAAGGGGTCTTCTGAATTACTTTGTTTCTTTAACACCATAATCCTTTGTGCCGTTTTAGATGTAGTCATCTTTTGGTCCATGGGCATGGTCACTACTTGCAGGCCTTGAACTGCACTGGTGATGAGCCAAATGAAACAGCATCAAGCAAGGAAGAAATATTAGAGCAGCTATAGCTCATAAAAGGAAGAAGCCTAACTTCTTCTGAATCATGATTTTAAAGGGTCAAGATTTTAGTTGAGGGTTAGAACCAGTTCATATTGAAGTTAAATACACCAACAATAGGTTAATGATTATTAGATGCTTAACCTAAAGCTAATTGTTATACTATGAGCTCATTTGTAGAAGGAAGTGGAGCAAGCGAACCATTATAGGAACATACTGAAACCAGTAGAACTATGCCCAGCACCTGGACTCTGTGTCAATCCATCATGAAGCAGGGAGCCTTGGATGGTGCCAGAGGGTCACAGAGACCTGATGAAGACATTCCTGACTTCATCCCTTAAGACCACCTACCCAACTGGAGACCACCGACCCAATTCCAGAGAAGAACTGCGCAGGCGTGAAGGACTAATGACCTCATTTTAATACAGAGCGGGGAGGGGAGGTGCTGGGTTTTGCATATGTATTATTTTGGGAAATAGAAGGCAAAAATCCTTGTACAACATTGTCACACATTTCAAGAACAACTGCCCTGTGCTGCCTGCCAGCATAATTGTGGGAACTCAGTACATCACTCCGGATGTCCAGAGCTACCGAGACAACCCTTGGGGGGCTCGGAGGCCCTGGAATGTTGCCAAAAGTACCTGGGGCTTGACTTTGATCCTTTTAAAGAAATGACACCTGAATGTGAAGAGATGAGGGAGTTTCAAGTCTGAATGGTGAGGGGATGTTATTCACTTGTTAGAACTTAAGTTAGAATGCACTGTACGGGGGGGTTTTATGTATTGTACAGGGGGGTCTAGAATTCTGTGCATGGATCAGGAGTCCCAAGATGGAGGAATTTGGGCGTGCCCTGTCCTTCTTCTTTCTTCTCCTTGGCATCCATGTTCAGGATGATGTTGGCATGTGTGGATTGGTTCATAGAAAGAGTACACTTGCCAACAAGGGCAGAAAGTATTGGGAATTAAAGGTAAATATCTAATACGTAGTTTTCATTATAAAAGACACAACCGCCTCGTGGGCGGGGGAGAGTGCCTTTGGCTGTCTTGCTGATCAGACCTCAGCTGGACAGACAGAAAATCTTTGTAGATAAGAAATAATAAACTCGACTGAAGACCTAAAAGCAAGAGTCCAGACTCCTTCTTCGAGAGCGCAGCCTACCTGGAACCACTTTTTCCCGTGCTGGGGCAGAGACAAGTAACAGCCGACCCCGGCAATAATAAACACACCACTTTCTAACTTGGACTGGTTAGAGTCTTTGTGCATGATTTTCAGTTTTAATGATTCACCATGATGCCCCAGAGTGTCACAATGTTATCCTTGGTTTCATTGGACCCTTCATCCCATGGAGACCCACAGTGTTCACTGTAGCCCCCTTGATTCCATGAGGCCCTGCCATGCCATAATGGCCCATTGGTTCCTGTGGGTCCTAAAGTGTCAGAAAAGTTTCCATTGTTCCATGCGGCCCCCCAAAGTCACTGTGGTCCCCTTGGTTCCACAGGGCCCCACAGTGTAACAATGGACTCTTGGTTCCACGAGGTTCTGCAGTGTCACCATGGTCCCTTGGTTCTGTAAGGTTCTGTAGTAGATCATGGTCACCTTGGTTCCGTGAGGTTCTGCAGTGTCACAATGGACCCAGGGTTCCACGAGGCCTTGCTGTGTCAGAACGGCCCCTTGGTTCCGAGAGGTTTCTCAGGGTCACAGTGATCTCCTTGGATCCGCAGTGTCACAATGGGCCATTGGTTCAATGTGGCCCCAGTGTGCCAAAATGGATTTTGGTTCCATGAGGTTCTTCTGTGTCACAATGGACCCTGTGTTCCATGAGTGTGAACAGTGTCGCAGCTGACTCCTTGGTTCCATGAGGCCCTGCCATCACCAAATCTCCGAAATATCAGAATAATTCTCCTTAACACTAATTTGCTCTTTAAGAGGGGATAATTTATTCAGGCCTGAGGTTTAGTGAGGGATAACTCCTAACCTTATGTGGACATGTAATTCTACCAGTGTGTTGCTTATATAGAGTTGCTAAATGTGTATTACAATTTACCCATGTCCATAAAATCCACCCCAAGGTCCCAGTTTCAGTCCTTCTTTTTTCTCTGCATTCTTTGGGCAAATGTCCTCTTCTCTTCCAACCATCCTTGCTGGGAGAGCAGCCCTTGCATGCCTTGTTCCTGTGCTAAAAGTTCACAGGCATGGTAAAAATTGAATTAGCCCTTTTGGTATCAAGGCCAAGGCTTTGTGTGGCAGGCAGAGGCGGGCAGGCGGCAGAGCTGTCAGCAAAGGAAGGGGCCAGCCAGGTGGGGCAGCGGGGGATGAGGACAGCCTGCAGGGACAGAGGCCAGGGCAGGGACACCGTAGGACAGCCTGGGCTGCACAGGGCACAGGGATGGGCAGCAGCTGCAAGGCCCTGACAGAGCCACCTTGGGCAGCACTTTGGCCATGGCAGACACAAAGAGCAGCAAAGCCCCAGAGGGTGATTAAAGTCCTGGTGCTGTGTCTGTGCTGCTGAGCTGGGCCGGGCTCCTGGCCCAGAGGCAGCTCCTGGCAAGGGCAGCGCTGCAGAGAGACAGCTCTGGCCAGGAGCAGCTCCTGGGCACAGCCCAGCAGGGCTGGGGCACTGCCAGGGCAGCTCAGGGACACCAGCAGGGCACAGACAGAGCTGACAGGGATCAGCACTGGCAGGGGCTGGGGGATGTCCCAGAGGGGGCTATGTCAGAGCAGCACCTCTGTGGCTGTGTCCTAGAGGCACAGAGCAGCTGTGATGTCAGCATGGGGCTGTGTGACAGCACAGAGTGAGCTGTGTGAGGTCACAGGTTGGGCTATGACATCACAGGGTTTGTTGTGTGAGGTTGTCGAGCAGCTAGAGCATCACAGAGGGGATTGTGTGACATCACAGAGCAGGCTGTGACATCATGGCATGGCTGTATGACATCATAGCGCAGGCTGTGATGTCAAAGTGTGTGCTGTGACATTACAGAGTGGCAGTATGACATCACAGAGAGGGTTTAGTGACATCACTGATGGGGTTGTGACATCACACAGCTCGCTGTGACATCATAGAGTAGGGTGTGAGGCCATGGAGCAGATTCAGCCATCATGGAGGGTGGCTCTGTGAGATCAGAGAGTGGGTTGGGACATCACTGGGTTGCTGTGTAACATCATAGAGCAGGCTGTGACATCACAGAACAGACTGTGATGTCACATGGTAACATTCTGATGTCACAGAGTCTTCTGTGACATCACAGTGCAGCAGCATGACATTCCAGGGTGACATCCCAGAGTTGGCTCTGTGACATCTGTTGACTCTATTTGGCTCTTTGATATCAAAGGGGTCTCAGAGTGGGATGTGACATCACAGAAGGCTGTGTGACATCAAAGGGGGGCTCTGTGCAGTCACAGAGATGGCTCTGTGACATTGCAAGGGGTCTGTGCGACATTATAGGGGGCTATGGCATCACAGGGGATGTGTGAGGTCACTGAGGCGGTCACTCTGCCCCAGCCCCCCTCACAGCTCCCCCAGAGCAGTCCAACCCTGCTCGTGCACAGCGGGGTCCCCTGTCCCCCCAGGTTCCCCCGCCCCCGGCTCCGCAGCCTCCCCCAGAGGATGTTCCACGAGATCGACCCCAGAGCCTGACACGGGGACGGGGGGCTGGGGCTGTGGGGGTGGGAGAGGGGCACAGGGACCCCCCAGCAGTGTCCCTGTGTCCCCCAGGGCCAGAGCCTGGGCCAAGGCTCCTTCACCCTGGTCTGAATGAGGGCTTGAGAGCGCTGATAATATCCCCAGCAAGGGATCAGCAAAAACCAGATTTAATATTAAGGGACAGCACCACAAAGTTCCTTGGCAAGAGACATTCTTGATTGGACACTTCAGGCACAACAAGGAAACACAGTAACAACAAAACCATACAAAATCCAGGTAATCCAACCACAAATGAACCATGAAATGTCCCTCTGTGTGTGTGTGACACAAGGACAGTGAGGGCAAGGATAAAAGGAATACGGCCTAAAAGCTGAACAGAGCTCAAACTCAACAGGACTTAACTTACACCTTAACCTTAACTGATACCTTCAACTTCACAATTTTTCAAAAGAACAGCACTTAACACTATTTAACCTAACTTAAAACCTATGACTTATCAATTTAAAAGAGGAATAACACTTAACAATATTTATCTTAGCTTGTAACTTATATTAAACTTAACAACTTAGCCAAAGAACAACTCTTAGAAGCAGTTCACTTAGAACAACTCTTAGAACACTCAGAACAACACTCAGAACAACTCTTAGAACTTTTCACTTAGCTTAGACCTTGTGACTTAACCTCACCTACAGGCCTGACTGACTCAGCTATCCAAGGCACTCCAACCCCTCCGAGAGCAGCATTTCTGCCACATTTCCCCAGCACAGGCACTCCTCTGTGCACACAGACACAAAGAGTCAGTGCAAGGCACCTGTGAGAAATTCCCCTGGGGGCAGGAAATGCTCCCTGTGGATCCTTTGGCATCTCCCCAGCGGGTGAAGGGTTGAGCCTGCAGGAGTGGGGGGATCGGCCCAGGCTCCCTCGTTGTTCAGGATCCCCGAGTGCAGCAAACGGGAGAGTTCCCGGCTGGGAGAGGCCCCACTCAGAGGGAGTCGCTGGCCCAGGAGAGCTCCAAGGGGCTCCTTTTGCAGCGCTGTTTGTAGGGCCCCAAGAGAGGGGCTGCAGTCACAGCAATGGTTCATCCTGGCCGCACTTGGCATCAACAGCTTTCTTTGGCAGTGTGAGAACAGGGATGCTGTGCCACTGAGGGAACAAAACCAGTTCCCAGGGCTGCTCCTCCAGAAACCAGGAGCTGGTTGGGCACAGCAGTGCCTGGAGCAGACAGTGTTTGTGCTGAGCTGCAGAGGAGCTGAGCCCAGGGGCTGTTGGCCAAGGCCGAGGCCCAAGGAGCATTTCTGAGCTGGCAGGGCGGGCTGAGAAGGGGAGGGGGGAATGCAGCAGCACAGGGCCCATGGAAGCAAGGGACCATGGTGACACTGTGGGGCCCTGTGACACCCAGGGACCATTGTGACACTGTGGGGCCCTGTGAGACCAAGGGACCATTGTGACACTGTGAGACCCTATAGTGCCAAAGGTCCATTGTGACATTGCAAGGCCTCATGGCACAATGGAGGGACCATTAAGAGACTTCACAGCCTCATGGAACCAAGGGGCCATTGTGACACACAATGGAGTCAGGGGATCATGGAGACCATTGTGACACTGTGAGGCCCCATGGAATAAGCAAAGCATTGTGACTCTGAGAGGCCTCATGGAACCAGTGAGACCATTGTGACCCTGGGGGTTCCCACAGAACCAAGAGGACCTTTCCAGGTGCCCATGGCCAGAACTGGGATTTCACCTCCAACATTGCATCCTGTGACAGACTGCAGGAGATTGTTGGCTCAAAACATTTCATGTGTTGGGGAGGAATGGGCAGATCCAGCCTTGCCCTGCCCTGGAGCACTGCCCTGCCCTGGAGCACTGCCCTGCCCTGGAACCCCATTCCCCCCAGAGCCTCTCTCCCAGCCCAGCAGTGGCTGCCAGTCCCTGGCACAGCACAGGCAATGCTCCACAGCCACCTCTGGAGCCCCAGCCCAGCTCCTGAGTGACCAAATGAGCCCAAGTCCCACCTGGGGAAGGGCCCCAGAACACCAAGGGGTATTGAAGGCTGACCACAAGGCAAGCACACATCTTGACCCTACCTCCTCTTGGCATTTCCATCTGAACTGCTGGAGTCCAGGAGTTGGTAGCTGTCTTGGTTTGAAAAGACAGGAGCCTGTGAAGGAAGGCAAAAGCCTCCTGTGAAATGGAGAAGGTAAACCCCCTCCCTCCGAATTATCACAACTTCAGAATTAAAAAGGGCTCTCAGGCAAAGATATGGGAACGGGAATAACAGTTCTTTACTAGGAAGAAAAAAAACTAAATAACAATGTAATTTAGTACAAGCAAAACAACCACTGGCAAAGTGAGAAAAAACCTGACACCCTGAGAAGTCAGGGTGCTGATAGCAGTCCAGCCAAAAGGTGGCTGCTCCTCCTGGAGTGGCGATCTGCAGAAGGATGTAGATCCCTTCCGAAAATGCGGCGAAGGAGGAGCTGGGCCTCGGTTCCTGATTCCTCTCGGAAATCCAGCGAAGAAGGCTGTCTGTGGTCTCAGAAGTGCTTGTTTTATGGTGGCAGGGATGCTTGGCTCCTCCCTCTGGGTGGAGCATCTCCCAATGGGATGATGTAACTAATCTTACCAGCCACAGTGAGTAATTCAATAGCCCATTAGCAGGATATTGTCTTCCTGGCAGTGTCATTGTTCTTGAAAGAGATAAGAAAAACTGCCTAACCCCCAACAGATGGCAAAAAAGAATACATGCTTATTTTACAAGCCAGGACATTATATAGCCCATTAGCAGGACATTGTCTTCCGGGCAGTGTCATTGTTCCTGAAAGAGATAAGAAAAAACTGCCTAACCCCCAATAGATGGCAAAATAGAATACATGCTTATTTTACAAGCCAGGACATTATCCATCCCTTATTCTATTTCCATCTGTGTCACAATGAAATCTTATACTCAGTTTTCACTTAAGACCAGGTTTCCCTGTGGTACACAACGGGTTTCCCCATCTTTCTGCATTACCCACCAAGTGTAACCAGGTCCTTGAGCAAAAACAATCCCACGGATGGGTTTGTCTCTGCCTGAGGTGGGATTAATCCAGACAACTTTCCCTAAAATACCCTTCATATGTACCACAGGGACTTTATCTCCATCTATTGTGTGCAAGGGTTCAGACTGGGCAGGGCCAGCTCGATTGATGGACCCTCGGGTGTTGACCATCCAGGTTGCTTTTGCCAGGTTATTTTCCCAGTTTCTAAATGTTCCCCCACCAAGTGCTTTCAGGGTAGTCTTAAGGAGTCCGTTGCACCGTTCAACTTTGCCAGCAGCTGGAGCATGATAGGGGATATGATATATCCATTCGATACCATGTTCTCTGGCCCAGGTGTTGATAAGGCCGTTCTTGAAATGGGTGCCATTGTCAGATTCAATCCTTTCAGGTGTGCCATGTCTCCATAGGACTTGCTTTTCCAGGCCTAAGATGGTGTTCCGGGCAGTGGCATGAGGTACAGGGTAGGTCTCTAGCCATCCAGTGGTGGCTTCCACCATGGTCAGCACATAGCGCTTGCCTTGGCGTGTCTGGGGCAGTGTGATGTAGTCAATCTGCCAGGCCTCCCCATACTTGTACTTGGACCACCGCCCCCCATACCACAGGGGCTTCACCCGCTTGGCCTGTTTGATGGCAGCACACGTCTCACAGTCGTGGATAACCTGAGAAATACTGTCCATGGTTAGATCCACCCCTCGGTCTCGTGCCCACTTGTAGGTGGCATCTCTGCCCTGATGACCCGAGGCATCGTGAGCCCATCGAGCCAGGAACAACTCCCCCTTATGGTGCCAATCTAAGTCTATCTTTGACACTTCTATTCTCGCTGCCTGATCTACCTGCTCGTTGTTTCGGTGTTCCTCATTAGCCCGACTTTTGGGGACATGGGCATCTACATGACGGACTTTCACCGTTAGTTTCTCCACCCGAGAGGCAATGTCTTTCCATATATCAGCAGCCCAGATTGGTTTTCCTTTACGTTGCCAGTTGGCTTTTCTCCACCTTCCCAGCCAGCCCCATAGAGCATTGGCTACCATCCATGAATCAGTATAAAGGTAGAGCTTTGGCCACCTCTCCCTTTCAGCAATGTCCAGGGCCAGCTGAACGGCCTTGAGTTCAGCAAGTTGGCTCGATCCACCTTCTCCTTCGGTAGCTTGTGCAACCTGTTGTGTGGGGCTCTATACGGCTGCTTTCCACTTCCGGTTCATCCCTACGATGCGACAAGAACCGTCAGTGAAAAGAGCGTAGCGTGTTTCCTCTGCTGGTAGTTGGTTATAGGGTGGAGCTTCTTCAGCTCTTGTCGCTTGTACCTGCTCCTCATCGTCAGTGAGACTAAAGTTTTCACCTTCTGGCCAGTTCGTGATTATCTCTAAAATCCCAGGGCGATTCAGGTTTCCAATACGGGCGCGCTGGGTGATGAGGGCAATCCATTTGCTCCATGTGGCGTCGGTGGCGTGGTGGGTAGTAGGAACCTTTCCTTTGAACATCCACCCCAGCACTGGTAGTCGGGGTGCCAGGAGGAGTTGTGCTTCTGTGCCAATCACCTCCGAGGCGGCTTGAACTCCTTCATAGGCAGCCAAGATTTCCTTCTCCGTTGGGGTGTAGTTGGCTTCGGACCCTTTGAAACTTCGGCTCCAGAATCCCAATGGTCGACCTCGAGTCTCACCAGGCACCTTCTGCCAAAGGCTCCAGGACAAACCATTGTTCCCGGCTGCAGAGTAGAGCACATTTTTGACTTCTGGTCCCGTTCTGACTGGGCCAAGGGCTACAGCATGAGCGATCTCCTGCTTGATCTGGGTGAAGGCTTGTTGCTGCTCAGGGCCCCAGTGGAAATCGTTCTTTTTGCGGGTAACCAGGTAAAGAGGGCTCACAATCTGGCTATACTCGGGAATGTGCATCCTCCAAAAACCTATGGCACCTAGGAAAGCTTGTGTTTCCTTCTTGCTGGTTGGTGGGGACATAGCGGTGATCTTGTTAATGACTTCAGTGGGAATCTGGCGCCGTCCGTCTTGCCATTTCACTCCCAGGAACTGGATTTCTCGGGCAGGTCCCTTGACTTTGCTCTTCTTGATGGCGAAGCCAGATTCTAGCAGTATCTGGATGATCCTCTTACCTTTCTCAAACACTTCTGCCGCTGTGTTCCCCCACACAATGATGTCATCGATGTACTGCAGGTGTTCTGGAGCCTCACCCTTTTCTAGTGCAGTCTGGATCAGTCCATGGCAGATAGTGGGACTGTGTTTCCACCCCTGGGGCAGTCGGTTCCAGGTGTACTGCACGCCCCTCCAGGTGAAAGCAAACTGAGGCCTGCATTCTGCTGCCAGAGGAATGGAGAAAAACGCATTAGCAATATCAATAGTGGCATACCACTTCGCTGCCTTGGACTCCAGCTCGTACTGGAGTTCCAGCATATCCGGTACAGCGGCGCTCAGCGGTGGAGTCACTTCATTCAAGGCACGATAGTCCACAGTCAATCTCCATTCTCCGTCAGATTTGCGCACAGGCCAGATGGGGCTGTTGAAGGGTGAGTGGGTTTTGCTGACCACCCCTTGGCTCTCCAGCTCACGAATCATTCTGTGGATGGGGATCACGGCATCTCGATCCGTCCGATACTGCCGGCGGTGCACTGTCGAGGTCGCAATTGGCACGAGTTGCTCTTCCACCCTCAGGAGTCCTACTGCAGACGGGTTTTCTGACAGTCCAGGCAAGGTGTTCAATTGCTTAATGTCCCCTGCCTCTACAGCAGCTATGCCAAAAGCCCACCTGAGTCCCTTTGGGTCTTTGTAATAGCCGTTCCGGAGGAAGTCTATGCCCAGAATACACGGGGCCTCTGGGCCAGTCACTATAGGATGTTTCTGCCACTCCTTCCCAGTCAGGCTCACCTCGGCTTCCACCAGGGTCAATTGCTGTGATCCCCCTGTCACACCAGCAATAGAAACAGGCTCTGCCCCCACATGTCCCGATGGTATCAGGGTACACTGTGCACCAGTATCAACTAGGGCATCGTATTTTTGTGGCTCTGATGTGCCAGGCCATCGGATCCACACTGTCCAGAAGATCCGGTTTTCCCATGCCTCTCCCTGGCTAGAGGCAGGGCCCCTCTAACACTGGTTATTATTCCTCTCCTGGGTATACATCCTAGAGGTCCCTTCAAGGGGATCTGACAGATCGTACCCAAAAGCTTGGTCATGGGAGGTTGAGGCTACCTTCACCTTGGTGGAACTCCCCCGGTTAGAGTTTCCCTCCTTGAGTTGACGGACCCATGCTGCCAGGACAGAAGTGGGTTTCCCATCCCACCTCCCCATGTCTTCCCCGTGGTCACGCAGGAAGAACCACAGATTAGCCCTTGGGGTGTACCCTCTCTCTCTAGCTGGGGAATGTTGGGCTCTGACTTTGGGGCCTGTGACTCGTACGGGTGCTGCATGAACCTTCCTCATTTCCTCCCTCATCTCTTCTTTGAACTCCTTAATCACAGCTGAGATATGAGCCTGCATTGGGCCATTAATCATACTCTCATAATTTCTAAGTTTGTTGGCAACAGAACCCACTGTCTCTCGGTTAGTGTCAGCATCAATTGTTGCAATGAAAGTGGTGTACTGAGATGGCCCCAGATTTGCCAGACTCCACAGCATTTGCCCTGTGCACCTGACCTTGTCGGGGTCATTATTATGTTGTCCATCCCTCCCAAAGAGTACCTCTAATACTGCCACTTCCCTTAACTGTTGGATCCCTTCCTCCAGGGTCTTCCAACGCATTCTATGGTGGTGCTCCTGCATTCTCTCCCTGTGGACAAACCTCTCTCTGACACTCATTAAAAGCCGCTCCCAGAGAGAAAGGGATCCTGGCTCCCTTACAAAAATCTGATTCATACCTGAGTCCTCGGTTAAGGGTCCCAAGTTCCTTGCCTCACCACCGTCCAGCTGCACACCTGTACCCATAAGGTCCCAGACCCGGAGTAGCCAGGTAGTATAAGCCTCACGCCCTCGTCGCACAATGTCTTTGTGCAGATTACGGAGACTTTCGTACGTCAGGGACTCGGTGATGATCGCAACTTCTGGCTCCCCTGTGGGTTGTGAGGTTCCTCCATTCCTATCTCTATCTGGGTGCTCTGCTTTCATCTTAGACCTCCTTGTTTCTACCGGGGCAACTGCTGCTGGCTGTGACTGCCTTTGTGGTTCAGCTGGAACCTGGACAGTTGTAACATTTGTGGGTTCCACAGCTGTACTATTAGACTGTCCCTCTTCACGGCAAAGGGCGGGTTTCTCACCAGCTGGTGAAATGCACCCCTTCAGCATCTCTTGCATCTCCTGCATCTCCTTAACCAGCACCCTCACCCAATCTGGGTGGTTCGTTTCTGAGGCAGGCTGTGGGGCAGGGGCAGGCTCTGGAGCAGTAGCATCTCCAGTCTCTGGGGTAGTGTCAGGCTCTGCAGCAGCATCCCTCATCTCTGGTGTAGGTGTCAGGGTAGTTATCCAGGTTAATCTTCTCTTATCTCTGAGTGCTAAACATAACAGGCATATCAGCAACACCACCCATTGTATGATATCATTAGCACTTAGAGTGGATCTTAACCCTTCGAAAACTGGTGGAGCAGACCCAAAAAGATGGTTAAAAGGTTGGGAGAAAGTTTCCCCCCGTGTCATTTCCTCACAGTAGGTACCATTATTAAAGTAACTCCAAAAACATGCAGTTAGTGTGTGATAGCTCTGAATCCATGTACCTGCCATCCAGAGGAAATTAAAGATCCATGAATCCTTCACCCAGAGGACAAACTTGATAACAAACACAGTGGCCTTAGTTATAGGACCCATATTTAGATAAGGGCCTGTAAACGGGAAGTATACACTGGCGACCACTTGCCACCCAAACCAGGGAAAACTAGACCACATGGCGGTACTTAAAAATTAAACTACCTAAGAACTGTTAATCCCTTTTTTTCTCAATGCCCTCGTGGCTCACGTTGGGCGCCAAAATCTGTCTTGGTTTGAAAAGACAGGAGCCTGTGAAGGAAGGCAAAAGCCTCCTGTGAAATGGAGAAGGTAAACCCCCTCCCTCCGAATTATCACAACTTCAGAATTAAAAAGGGCTCTCAGGCAAAGATATGGGAACGGGAATAACAGTTCTTTACTAGGAAGAAAAAAAAACTAAATAACAATGTAATTTAGTACAAGCAAAACAACCACTGGCAAAGTGAGAAAAAACCTGACACCCTGAGAAGTCAGGGTGCTGATAGCAGTCCAGCCAAAAGGTGGCTGCTCCTCCTGGAGTGGCGATCTGCAGAAGGATGTAGATCCCTTCCGAAAATGCGGCGAAGGAGCAGCTGGGCCTCGGTTCCTGATTCCTCTCGGAAATCCAGCGAAGAAGGCTGTCTGTGGTCTCAGAAGTGCTTGTTTTATGGTGGCAGGGATGCTTGGCTCCTCCCTCTGGGTGGAGCATCTCCCAATGGGATGATGTAACTAATCTTACCAGCCACAGTGAGTGATTCAATAGCCCATTAGCAGGACATTGTCTTCCTGGCAGTGTCATTGTTCTTGAAAGAGATAAGAAAAACTGCCTAACCCCCAACAGATGGCAAAAATAGAATACATGCTTATTTTACAAGCCAGGACATTATATAGCCCATTAGCAGGACATTGTCTTCCGGGCAGTGTCATTGTTCCTGAAAGAGATAAGAAAAAACTGCCTAACTCCCAACAGATGGCAAAATAGAATACATGCTTATTTTACAAGCCAGGACAGTAGCTCTGTCTGTGCTTCTATAAATCTTATTTTTCTTTCTCTCTTTCTGTGTCTACTTCTTCTATTTTTGTCCTCTTACAAACTCTGACTAGCTTTAAATTGAACAGGTTTAGAGTTTGTGAAGTGGAACAGGGCACGTTATTGCTTTGAGAAGTGTTTTTTGGTGATTGAATGATGCATTAAACATTTTGACTAAATTTCTCTGATTTTCTAAAGTTGCCAGTAAAGGCTGTTTTGTTGTTTTGAGCTCCTCAGAATCTCTTGTTGGTATTGTTCCCGTGCATCCAACTCAGAGTACACAAACAACTGTAATTCCTTTTAAATGTCTCCTTGAGAGAGTTTTTTAGTGGATGGGGGTCAGGACCTTTTCAATCCTGCTTGGCACAGCCCAGGCAGGGCTTTCCCAGCCACATTCCACACTCCATTGCCCAGCTGGAGCCGCTGGTGCCTCTGAGTTCTGCTGGCCCAGCCCCAGGGACGCTCTCCTTGTCTGCCCATTCCCCCACGGTCTCTGGGCAGGGATGGCCTCAGTGGGGGCTGCTGACATCCTCAGCACCTTGGAGGCTGCTGCTGAATTTCAGTGCTGCAGAGGCTCGTTCAGCCTTCAGCTCTTCAGTGCAGGAATTCAGTGTCCCAGGGCTCATTAACATTCAGAACACCTTAACAAGCCAAGCCTCTGGGGATAGTTGTTTTCAAATCAATTTTTTCAAATAAACCTTTCAAATAATTGTGTTTAATTAGACTGATTTCAGGAGTGTATTCAAACTGAATAAATTCTACTTTCAAGGACAGTGAGAAAACATTTTTAGGTCCTGTTTAGGGTTTTTTTTTCCTGTTAATAAATGGATATGTGCAATCTCCAATTGATATTGAATCCAAGTACCTCCTCATGCAGATATGAAAATCAAGACTGTCCATGGCTGACAATCAATCAGATTTTGTCCCTAATCCCACCCCACCATTTCCCACATCCAAGCCCTGGCACTCAGAGCAGCCTTGTGCAAATCACAGCTCCGTCCAGCCCAGGTTGGACCTGCAGCTTTCAGCTCCTTGGCTCCAACTCCCACCTGCTTTCCTTGGAGAAGGAGCTGCCTGAGACACAGAGGGATGTTCATTTATTGTCAGCCAATAGAACCCAAGGGAAGGCACAGCTCCATCAAATGCAAAAGTCATTCCTCTGCTGGGTATTAAGTCCACTTTCCATAGCAGACAGTCTCAGAGCAATGGAAAACACCTTCTGTGCCCAGCACAGATCCCAAGGTCCCCCCAAACCCTCCCTGCCCTGATTCTGCCCAGATTTGTTCTTTGCACACACAAGTCACGTGCTGAAGTCATGAGCTCCCTCCTTGCCCAGAGGGAAGAAAAGAGAGAAAATGGATGAAGAGCTCTCCTGTGCAGAGCCAAGGTCCAAGTGGGAGCCACAACTCATTGGGTTTGTGTCCTTTGGTCTCAGGGCCTGGTGACACTCAGAGGCACAGAAAGGTTTCTTCCCAACAAACACAGGTTGAATATTTGAACAGTTTAATCACCATCACAGTTCTTCCCTCGGCTCTCTGAGATGTCCCTGCAGCATCTGACATGTCCACCATCCCCAAGGGATTTCTGTACAGGAACAGTTTTGGACAAAGACACCAGAAAAGGTAATTCTGTGATAGATATATACACAATTAAGATGACGATTAATTATATATTTATATGAACTTCAGAATGATTGGGAAACTACCTGCAGATCAAAGCATGAAACCAGTAAACTGAGAGGCACTTGAATGACCAGAGACTTCCTGAAAGAAGAAATCTGAGAGCAGTAGGAAGTACATAAATCCACCTGCTCTAAAGGAAGAGATGTCCTTTGACATGGCCATTTCAACAAAGAGAGCTGCAAACATCTGAAGGAAGAGGGAGAGAAAATAATAAACAGAATATTGGTGACACCAGTACCAGGCAAGATGAGTATTTCTCCTCCTCCCATCAGTACAACTCCAGGAAATTCCTCTTCCTTGTGGGAAAACTTTGCCATTCCTTAAAAGTACTCAAATGACCCAGATAATAAAGATGTGATTGTATATTATGAAACTAACAGGTATTAACACTTGTGCCCCTTTCCAGGCAGCCATCAGTTGTGTGCCCATGAACAGGCAGTGCCACGTGTGCCCTGAGGTGCCCAGCTGGGATTGGATCTCTCCGAGAGCACCTGAGGGAGAGCAGAGCACCTTGCAAGCTGCAGGTCCCTGCCAGCCCCACAGGGCTCCTGTCCCATCAACATCTGCTCTGCTCCAGTCTGAAACAGGGCCCAGCATGGTGCCGGGATCATCAGAGAGCTGAGGTGTGTGCTGGAATTCAATGGCCTCCCCATGCTGCAGCAGCCCTGCATTTCCCTGCTCCAGCCTTGGTCTCCAGCACAGCCATGAAGGCTCTTTGGGCTCCTGACTGTTCCTGCAGCCTCCAAGGGCAGCTGAGCTCTGCCTGTGGCACAGTAAGCCCTGGCCAGTGCAGGCCATGCTCAGCAATTGCTTGTGTGTGCCTGGCCTTGCTGTCAGCCCCGGCAGCGGCTGCGTGGCCCCTTGGTGGCCCTGTGCTGGCCCAGCCATGGTGGCCCAGCCCCTGTGCAGGCCCAGCCCAGGCCAGGAGCATTGCGGCTGGGAACGGCCCCTGTGCCGTGGTGCCCACAGCAGCCTTGGGGCTCTGTGCCCCATGGCCTCCCTGCTGGGCAGCCTCTGCCAGCTCCTGCACAGCCCCTGGCACCTGTGGGCCTGCTCAGACAGCCCTGCCCCGGGCTCTGCCGGCCTCTGGGCCAGCAGAGAGGCTGGCCAGGGCTGGCCATGGCCGGGAACAGGCCCTGAGCCCCGCAGGAGGATGGAGCTGGGCCACAGCCAAACTCAGCCCAGGGCAAAGCTGGGCTCAGCAGCCAGGGCTGCCAAGGGCTGGGCACAGAGGCTGGTGGTGACAAATGTGCTGGGCCTGTTTCCTTCATCCCTGCATTGTCAGGGACTTTCTGGGACAAGGGAGCTCTGCTCTGGCAATGGAGGGAGGTGCAAGTGCAGCCACTGGAGTGGGAACCACAACTCATCAGGATTGTGTCCTTTGGGGGTCAGGAATTGGTGAGACTCAGAAGCACAGAAAGTTTCTCTTCATGGTCAACAGACCATAGTTGAACAGGACGCAATTTAATAACAATCACGCTCTTCCCTGAGCCATGTGCAACATCCCAGCAGTGTCTGATGAGTCCACCATCCACAAGTGATTTCCATACTAAAATTAATTTCAGACCAATGTGGTTTTGTGATAAACACAATTAAATTTTTGTTTCAGGATGCTCATCCTGGAGTGGGGGCAAAACAGCTGCAACAATTCCCGATTTGCAAAGCTGCCAGTGGTGGATGGAGAAGGGAGGTCAGGCTGCTTTTGGTGTTGAGGAAATGCTGAAACCAGCCTGATTCATTTCATCTCCTCCTGTCCTGGCTGATCTCCCCTGCTTCCCCTTCCACCCATTGGCTTCTGTCTCCCACCAGGCCCCCCTGTGAAGAGCCTGGCTCTGTGTTCTCCATCCCCTCCTGGCTGGCACTGCCAGGCTGGGATGAGGAGCCCCTCAGCCTTCCCTGCTCTGGGCTGGACAAGCCCAGCTCCCTCAGGCTCTGCTCACAGCCCAAGGGCTCCAGCCCCACCTTGGAGGCCCTTCCCTAACCCTGCTCCAGCTGCCAGACATCTTTCCTGCCCTGGGGAACCCAAACCAGGCTACAGTGACCTGGATAATCCACGTCCTTGATGTCCTGGTCACACAGCCCTGCCCCCTTGTCCCCATGTCAGACTCTGGGGTGGATCCTGTGGAACATCCTTCGGTGGAGGCTGTGGCTCCAGGTGGGCTGGGCAGATACCGGGGGACAGGGACCCTGCTGAGCATGAACAGCATTGGATTTGTTGGGAGAAACTGTGAGGGGAGCTGGGGCGGAGTGAGCAACCCAGTGACCTCACACAGCCCTCCTGGGATGTCACACAGCCCCTCTGTGATGTCACAGCCCATTCTGTAGTGTCACACAGCTGGTCTCTGATGTCACAGCCTGCTCTGTGATGTCATAGTTTGAGCTGTGATGTCAGACCTCTGCCCTGTGATGTCACAGCTGGCTCTGTGGTGTCACAGAGGTGGCTTATTATGTCATAGCTTCTTCATGACCTCACATCTGTGATGTCTGTGAACCCGCTTAGTGATGTCATAGCCCACTCTGTGACCTCATGTTACCAAATGATCAATTGCCTACACCAGGTGAGCTGACACCTGGAGCTTGTTCTCCAAAACCCCAGGCCTATGGAAATCACTCAATGCCCATTGTGTGAGGAGGGGAACTGGAAGCTCACCAGCCTCGATGTCCTGCCAGCTCAGCCAGGCCCACTGGAATATTGGGGTCCAGACCACCAGGGACCACCAGAGACACCCCCAGGACAGAAGAACGCATGGGTAAAGGGGAGGGGAAATATTTTAATGATTCTGGGAAATGATTATCATATGTATGCTTAGTCCAGGACAATCAATGAATATGTGTGCAAAATACAGAAAATAAACAAAAACCTTCCTGTACTCAGCCTGCACGGCTTTGGGAGGAGCTCTCCCCCGTGCATCCGCCTGAATAAATAATGCTGCTTAATGCTGCATTGGTGTTAAGGAGTTTTCTGTTTTACCGAATTTCTGGTAACACTCCCACTGCCAAGGAAATCTCTGTCTCCTGATGTTCACAAACAGAGAAGGGCTGGTGGCAGATGTGGGGCTCAGAGGTTGCTTGGGGCACAGTGACCATGAAATAATCAAGTTTTCAATATTCTGGGTAAGCAGGAGGGGCAGCAACAAAACTTCTGCACTAAAATTAGGAGGGGCAGACTTTGGCCTGTTTAGGATGCATATTTGGGGAGTACCGAATCAGGTACTGATCTTTTAAAGGGAAACAGCCCTTAAAAACAAAGGGGTCCAGAAAGGAGAGAGTCATTTCAAGAAAATAATCTTAAGAAGAAAGGAGCAGGCTGTCCCAGTGTGGCAAAAGATGAGCTGGTGAGAAAAATTACTGTTCTGGCTGCCCATGGAGCTTTTGTGGGGACTCATGGGAAAAAATTATTTAAAACTCAGGAAGTTTCCAAAGACGATGTTAGGTTACACAGAAAGAAAAGTGGAGAGGTGATAAGTCAGTTAGAACTTCACATGGTGGCTTCTATTAAAAAAAAAAAAAAATTAAAAAATTAATGGCAAAAGGAGGGATAAGGAGAACCTCTACGTTGTATTGGATGCAGTGGAGAATAAAATACCTAAATATAAGGAAAAGGCTGAGCTACTTAACACCTTGTTTGTCTCAGTTTTCAATATTAGGACAGGTTGTCCTCAGGACAAGTGTTCTCCTGAGCTGGTAGATGAGCACAGGCAGCAGAACGGCCCCCTGGAATCCAAGAGGAAGCAGCTGGAGACCTGCTGAGCCACTCAGATGCTCACAGGTGGATGGGATCAGATGGGATCCATCCTAGAGGGATGAGGGATCTGGTGGATGAGCTCCCCAGGCTGCTCTCCATCATTTACCATCAGTCCTGGCTCAGCAGGGAGGTCCCAGAGGAGTGGAGGTGCCAATGTGAGCCCATCCCCAAGAAGGGCTGGAAGAAGGATCTGGGGAACTCCAGGCCTTGTAAGCCTGACCTCAGTGCCCGGCAAGGTAATGGAACAGATCACCTTGACATCCATCACAAGGCACCCACAGGATGGCTGAGGGATCAGAGCCAGCCAGCGTGGATTTCAGTATCTGCACTGATGATCTGGGTGAGGGGTCTGAGTCCAGCATCAGTACATTTGCAGATGACACCAAGCTGGGTGTGAGTGTGGATCTGCTGGAGGGTAGGAGGGCTCTGCACAGGGACCTGGACAGGCTGGATCCAGGGCCCAAATGTAACAAGGTGAGGTTGAACAAGACCAAGTGCCAGGTCCTGCACTTTGGCCACAACAACCCCTGCAGCGCTACAGGCTGGGGACAGAGTGGCTGGACAGCAGCCAGGCAGAAAGGGACCTGCAGGGACTGAGGGACAGCAGGCTGGACATGAGGCAGCAGTGTGCCCAGGTGGCCAAGAAGGCCAATGGCTCCTGGCCTGGGTCAGGAATGGTGTGGCCAGCAGGAGCAGGGCAGTGATTCTTCCCCTGTGCTGGGCGCTGGTGAGTCCACACCTCAAATGCTGTGTCCAGTTCTGGGCCCCCAATTTAGGAAGGACATGGAGGGGCTGGAGCATGTCCAGAGAAGGCAACAAGGCTGGTGAGGGGTCTGGAATATAAGTCCTTTGAGGAGCACGTGAGAGAGTGTTTATCCTGGAGAAGAGGAGGCCCAGGGGACACAAGGCGGTGTCAGGGCACAGATTGCACTTGATGTCCAAGGTCTTTTCCAACCTTGCTGATTCTGTGATTCTCTGAAACCACGCTTGGAGCAGTTGCAGGATGAGCCCTGGGCCTCCTCTTCAGAAGCTCCAGCAGCCCAGGTCCCTCAGCTTCTCCTCCCAGCCCCAAAGCCCATCCTGTCAGTCCTGCAGAGCCTCTGCAGCTCCTCCTCATTGCCCAGGAGGTCACCTCGCGCGGCATCGGCCACCTCGCTCCTGCCCACGCCGCCAGCACTGCTGCCGCCTCCCATGCGGCCGCGGCTCCTGGCAAGAGGGGGATCGCTCACACGAGCACCGCTGCTGCCAGCACCGTGAGGAGAGAGACTGTCACCGCCGTGAGGAGAGAGAGAGACTGTCACCGCCGTGAGGAGAGAGACTGTCACCGCCTCCAGGAGAGAGACTGTCCCCGCCGCCAGGAGAGAGAATGTCACCGCCTCCAGGAGAGAGACTGTCACCGTCGTGAGGAGAGAGACTGTCACCACTGCGAGGAGAGAGACTGTCACCACCGTGAAGACAGAGACTGTCACCGCCGTGCTGCCGCTGCCTGGGAGTGCTGCGCCATCTGACTCACGCCAGCGCTGCTGCCACCGTGGGAAAGAACAGCTCCTGTGCCATGCTGCCGATTCCAAGCAGTGCCATCCTCGCACGGGACAGAAATAAAGCAGCTCGGAAAAGCCAGCACAGGGTCATTCCTTATTTCCTTTATCAGGATTCTTAGGCGTTGAGCCCGCGTTTCAAGCAGCTGCACCGTGACCGTGCCAGCCAGCGGCAGAGGTAGGGCACGGCCACTTCTGGCACCTGCCCCGATTGCCTCCAGGGATTGGGGCACACTGGTGCACATGTCAGCTTGGCGCCCAGCCATGGGGGCACAGACCCCATGGAAAGGACTGTCTGCAGGGTGCAGGGACGCCCCTGCCAAGTGAAGGTCATGGTCTGTCAAGGGCTGCTGGTGAATTCGCACACTTTCTGCTTGCTGCAGCTCCCAGCAGGCAGGAAAGTCAACCCCATCCATTCCAGATGTGAGAGGAGGTTTCCCCTGGATCAAGGACTACCTCCGAGATTTTCGTTTCCAAGAATCTTTGGTTTCGTGAGTATTCCAAAGGCTGGGACAGACCAGACTGCGGTACCTTAAAATTGGGTGGGGGTGACTCTCGGGGAGTAGGGGAGGCATAGTGCACAACATTAAAAACTCCTCAGGCTGGTGATTCTTGGGTGTTTTTCCTTTAGTTTTTGTTTTACCTAGGGGATTGGGTGGAAAAAAGTCTAGCAGATTGTCTCACTCTGAGTATTCTAGTGGCCGGGATGAACCCGACTTGGGTACAATGGGGAACAGCGAGACTGTCTGCGAGGGAGAAGGAAGTTTATAACCAAGTTGTGGATTCCTTGGTGGGGGAGAGTTTTGTTTATCTAAGGTGTTATAAATGAGAAGCTTGACAAGGCCAATGTTCAAGCAGTGATCAATTTATTAATTTAATATGGTAAAGTATGAGCAATGCAGTGCTGGCTACAGTGGGGGAAATTTTCCCTCCAACTGCACACTGATACTTGAGGCTTACAGTTATTTATAGGGGTACTCATAAGCTTTCTCAGCAATTTCTATTTCCTGTTTTTACTCATCAGCAATTTCTATTCCCAATTTTTATGTTACAATTCTATACACTATTGTGATTTAGTTTTTCTCAGGATGTATCCCAGAAAGGAGTATCCTCAGATGGTGGGGTCCAGCTTCCAAAAGAAGAAGAAGTCTCCCAACTGGTGAGGTCCAGATTCCAGATGTGGGTCCACCTTTTAATTGCAAGGACTATAAATCTCCTAACAGTGATGTCCAGCTTCCCTTGTTCGAAACTATCAGTCCTTGAGTTGATGTTCATCTTCCTTTCTCAAGATGCTTTTCTCTGTTTTGTTAAGGCGTCCAGATAAGCATGTTTCCTTTTGATATATTCTAAAGCTATAGTGTAGGAGTGCAGGAGAGTGCCCCCTAATGACAGAGTGGTAAAGCTAGCCTTTGTCCCCCCAAAAAGGAAAGAAGCCCAGAAGTTTCTCTCAACAATCAGGTGAAAAGCCACCTTATAGGACCCCAGAGGCTTCACTAAAACCTTGGGATCACCTAATTGGATAGAAACCAAAACGTCCCGCCTGGGCCATAAGGTAGAAAAAAAGAGAACAAAAGAACCACGAGGCTTTTGTGAATGTGTTTTCAAGAAGGAACAGACCTCTGTACCTGGCTCGGATTTTCTGTTTGTTATTTTGCCTTTTATTAAACCTTTTTGTTTCAAACACTGCAGCAGAAGCCATCCTGCTCATTCTTCGCCTCCAAAGGTAATAGCTAAGCTATCCTTGGGTGTATTAGGTTCCCTTTTGAAGGCTCATAAAACCCTGGCCCCACAAAACAGAACCTAATAAACAAAGCCATGCCACAGCACACAGCTGCCCAGAAGCTGATGATGTCTAGAAATAGCAGCAGAGACAACTGTGCAGAGGGCATGGCTGTACAAGTCAAAAGCTGAGACAACCTGGAACTGACTTTGCAGGACTGCCTGCTCCAGCAAAGACCTTTTTCCATCCCAACCAGACACAGCTGACAAAAAACACCACCAAGACATAGACATGGCTCACAGATACCCACAGGTTACTAAATCTAGAAGGACAGCTTGTCCAGATTGGACAACTTTAGCTGCTCTGACTGCTTGTTGGTGTTTTCTCAGCCATGAGACAGAGGAGGAACCACAACAGAGCCCAGAAACCATTCAAAGACCTCTCCTGTTATTGACACATGCTGAGGATATGAAGTCTGCACTCCACAGCCACTGCAGAGACAGCCTGAAGCACAGTGTCCAGCTGAGATCTTCTTTGGCTCAGCTGCTTCCCTGAGGTCACACCACAGGAAAAGATCTCCAATCTCTGCCTACAGCACATAAACTGAAAATCTACTGCACAGGACTTAGTTTGGTCTCCTTACAACTTTTTCCTTCTGAACTCTGCTGCTGGTGTTTTCTACTGTCATTATCATAGCCAGTGCCAATGTCCTTGTTCTCTTGCTCCATGTTGTACATTTTATTATTGTTAGAAGAAGGAGAGCTGATCCAGATGGGAGGCAATGGCTTTGAGGGAAGGAGCGAAGAGGGACATGGCCGGAAAGACTTGGACAAAATGAACCTAGTCACGCCTGCAAAGTGGAGGAATTTTCACTGCACCACCAGAGAACACTCCCAGTGACTGGGCTCTGGGAGAGTCCACTGAGCCCGTCAAAAAACTGAAATGCATTTAAAGAAATTTAAAAAAGAATGGGTTTTAATCAAGCTTTCCAAATGTCACCTCTAAGTCAAGACCACAATGGTCATTTTAGGACAAACATGCCCTGTACCTACCTGCATGTTCAGAGTTCTCCTCCTTGCTTCTGCTGCTGGATCTTGGCCTGCAGAAAATGGAGGACAATGAACATGTGAGGAGGTAGAAAGAGAAGGGAGGGAATGCCTGTACCATGAAAAGAGATAAACCTTCTTAGCATGGGCACTCTGATGAATGAGGAAATGCAACACAGAAACACACCAGGATGCAAAGCTGATTAATTTTCCTTAAGCTTTCCATTGCAGGAGTCACAGAGAGCTGGCCAAGCTCTGTATGAAACAATAGCCAAGTCCAGCAGAAGACTCATCTTGAGGTGCTTTGAAGTCCTGCCTCCTCTTCCTCACCACCATCAGTCATTCCTCAACTTGCATCCTAACTCCCCAATTCTGCTGTCTCTCCTTTTGGAGCCAAGTGGCTCCTACAGCCACACTGAAACAGCAAGAGCTGCTCAGCTGAGACACGAGACTGTATGGAGGGCAGCTACTTTTGTACAGGTGCCAAAGCTTGACTTTGCCTGCTCATGCCTAAACCTGAGGTGACAGTCTCATGCTACATGTGGTCAGAGCACTGCTGTCTCCGAGAATGCTATGACACCTCCTGGCTCTTTCAAGAACAAAAAGGCTTTTTCCAACTCAGCTGCTAGGGGAGGATATTCAGATTGCACTTTAAAAGCCCTCCCAAAGATTTCTAATTCAAATTATACTTTTGTGTCTCCTTTTTTATTGTTATCACACAGCTACATTTTCTCTCACATATCCAAGCCAATATCTTTCCATCAGGTACGGTCCTATAACTCTTGTCTACCACCTTGCCCTCTTTGATCTTAAGCCCAGATCAAAATATTAAACATTGATCTGATTATACATCTATACCCCAAAACTTCTCTGGCATCTCATTTCACAGTGGAGGCCCAGGCACAGAGAAATTACCCCTGATGTTTACAGAAGCAGCACCTGAATTTGCAAACCCCTCTCCAGTAGCCAGTATTGGCCCATACATAATCTCATGGGTGCAGAAGTTAACAGCCAAGAAAGACAGCATTCAAACATCTGCAGGACCCAGACCCATGCAATTCACTTCTCAAATAACAGCACAACCATTACAAAGGGAATCAATAGCCAAGTGCAGCAGAGGACCCATCTTGAGGTGCTTTGAAGCCCTGCCTCCTCTTCCCCACCACCACCTCTGCTCTTGGCACATCGGTGCTGGCTTTGACATTGTGCTGGGTCATCATAGATGGGCAAAATGGGGAATACACAGAGGTTTGCCTAAACACATGGGACACCTGCCTGTGCAAAATAACCACACTTTGGGATGGGAACACACAGGTGAACAGCACACTGCAGCAGCAGCAGACACCTTGGCTTACCTCATCTCCTGGGACTCCTGGAATTCCAGCTGCGGAGAGCTTTGCAGAGAGCCCGCAGCACTGCCAAGAGAGGGACTTACTGCCTTGCCTATGGGGGGGATCAGAGGTGGTCCCAATAACCCCTTCTTCATATCCCCTCCACTGGAACACATCAAGGAAGCCTGCAAAGAGTAGAACACAGTGCTCAGATCAAGCATGCAGCCTTGTCCCCATTCATGCCTCAAGACATTTAGAAATGCATTTAACTGTGTCCTGGCAGGAAAAGTCAAGGAAAACTGATGGAGCAGCTTGGCCCAGGAGGGAGAATGGAAAGGGAGATGGTGAGGGAGAGACCATGGCACACATTTGGCACCTCTCCCCTTGTGCTCAGTTTTATAAAAGAGTGGCTGCATTCCCTGCTGGCATTCTCATGTTTGACATCAAGTTGTTCTGAGGTGCCACTGCCTCCACGGGCATTTTGGATGTCATGGGAGAGGCTTTATAACTCCCTGCCTCTAAGGTACCTCACAGCCAGTGCTGATCTCCAGTCATGTCCCCACAAAGCCATTCTGCGGGAGCCCAAAACCTGCTCTTCTCAAGCCCCTCATTTCTGCTGCTGCTGCCCTTCCCTCCTACACTTCCCCAGCAGCCTTTGAGCCCAGATGCTGCTGCTGAGCTCTCGGGATGCTCGCTGCTCTCCAGCCCCCACACATCCACCATCTCAGCCTCACTGGCTTTTAGGATGTTCAGCACAGCTCCCTGCCCTGCTGCTCTCTGCAAGGTCTCTGCCTGCCCAAGTTCCTCCAGGGCCCCCATGCCATGGCCAGGAATGGGAATGGAGGCAGCAGGGGCAGATGCACACCCTTTGTTTGTATCCCATTATTTCTGGGCCAGCTAAAGAACCAAATCAGGACCTGTTCAACTTCAGTGAGAGGGACATTTCCAGTCAGGGAAAAGGTCTGAGAGCTCTGCTGACAGCACAGAAACTGAAAATTGACCACACTGCTCTTAGCTTGGTCTCCTTACCTTATGTCCTTGTCCCTCTGAACTCAGCTCCTCTTCTTTTCTCCTGTTCTCAGCATAGCCAATGCCATCTTTCCCATTCTCCTGCTCTCCGCTGCATATCAGGCTTGGCTTGGTAGAAGGAGAGCTCTTCTGGATGGGAGGCAATGGCTTGGAGGGAAGGAGCATTGAGGGACTTGCCAGGGAAAACCTCTTGGCAAGAGGGTAGCCAGACAGGCCTGCAACGTGGAGACACAAAATATAAGTGAAACCAAAATGCAAACCTAAAGCATCTGAAGTTCCATGTCTCATGGGACACATTCCCTGCAAACTTCTAAACAGCTGCACAGGGAGATATGCTCCTGCTGGCAGGCACTTGAGGCAGGCCAGGAGAAAACCCTGACCCACTTCCACAGGGCTGCCACAGGAGCACCCTGGCCTCTGGGCTGCCCTGGGACAGCAGGGAGCCCAGAGCCCTGTGCTCTCCAGCAATGGCTCAGCTGCACATGCACCCTCCTGCTCCTCTCCCTGCCCCACAGCTGAGCAGCCCTCCAGCTCCACAGGCACTGGCAGCAGCACAGCTCATTGCAGGGCCACATGCAGGGCACAGCTGTTCCCTGGCAATGTGCACAGCCTGGCTGGGCTGCCACAAGACCCTTCCTCCCACCAGAGATTGGCCCAGCTCTACCCCCTCACCTCTGTGTGAGGCTGAGCCATGCTCACAAGGGAAGGAGTTAGGTGAATTCCCACCTTTATCATTAACACATCTAATGGGTGTGGCACTCAAGGGGAATAATTTTTAATTTTAGAGAAAATGTATTTGGGTGCATTTTTCATGGAACTAGCCTGCATTTAATTCCTATCAACAGTATGAAGCTGGCAAGTCTGAAGGGAAAAGGCGAAGGCTCCAATGATAAGAGGAGAAAATATTCCTTCTTCAGTCTGGCCTGTGAATCCACAGGAAAAACCCACACAGCTGTGACTGCTATTTCTGTAAACCACCAAGTCCTGTCAGCAACAGGCAGGCCTTATTGGTGTTTCTGTAGCACTGTAATACCATCCTCAGGGTTGGACCTGACCAGCAAGCAGAGGAAGAATGGGAAATTTATCTGTAGTGAGAGCTGACATTGATGGCAAGGAAAGCAACAGGACTTGCATGTCATGACCATGTCCAATCTGTGCTCAGCTGTGGCCACAGTCCCTGTCCTGGCTGACAGTATGAGTGATTTGGCTGCTGTCAAAAAGGAGAAAGCAGAGTAAACTAATGACAGAATGTTGTGATGCCATGGGCATCCTTGCACGATCATCTGTATCTGTCAGCCACCTACTCTGACCCAGAGCCAGCACTGAGCACCATGGACCAGTTTTCCCTGAAATATGGTGGGATTGTTTTTCCATTTGGCTTCAGCCTTTCAGCTCCTTCCTATCCTCACCTTTTCCTTCAGAGGTTTTTCCTTTTCCAGTAAAGTCCATCTTCAAACCCGTGCTTCTGCCTGGCAGAAGGATCTGGGTTTGACTCTGGGAACACTCTCAGTGTAGCCAGTGACAGGAGCTTGGTGCCCAGCCTCAGAACAAGGCCGGGTGACTCCGATCGCCAGCGCTCGGCACAGAGAGGCAGAGCCAGACGCGTCTGCTGCCGCTGTGGCCGTGCCAGCCACAACCTTCACAGCCTTCACAGCCCCAGCGTGGGGCTGCCCCTTGGTGACACAACAGCCCATGGGGCTGCCCCTTTGTGATGCAATAGCCTGCGGCTCTCTCATTTCCATGGCTGCAAAACCCCACCCCAACTCCATCCCCTTCCCTTCCCAAGGGCAGCCAGCTCTGAGCCCAGCCTGGCCAGGCCTGAGGGTTTCACACTGCCTAGGAAGTAAACCCTCTCCAAATCTATTTTTCAAGTCCTTTATTTCTGTAATTCCCACTCAGTTCTGGGTTGCAGCTGGTTGATGTGGGAATTGGTTAATTTCTCTTCACATCAAACAAAGTGCTGGGACACAAAGAATGGCACCGGGCGGTGGAAGTAAAAACAGCCTCACACTCCCCAGGAGATGACCCCAGAATTCAGCTGGCCGATAGCTTTAGGGAACAAATTGACCATCCAAACATTCCACTTTTGCTCTGCTTCATTGTTCCAGGGGTTTATTTCCTGCTTTCTTGATTGCAGAGACACCCAAACCCAACATAAACATCATCTTCCTCAAAACATTTCTGACCCTGGCAGTTCCTGACAATTCAAAATTTTCTTAATAGAAATAGCACTTGGCAGGTCATTCTAAAATACTCTCCAACAGAGCAGATAAAACTAATCATCCTTGATTTGGCAGAACTAAGCCTAACCCACGGGACACGTGGGTCTGATCCCTTCTTCAGCATCTGCAAAATTATTCTTCAAGTCTCATCTCTCTTATCTATTCAAAGATCTCTGCATTAGATGCCCCCAGTGTTCAGTGGGCTGACATGATCAGTGTATCTGTAGGGTGTAAATTGGCCATGCAAAGTTCTCCGTTGTTGTGCAAGGGGTTTATTCCTGTTTTCTTTCCTGCAGACACACCCAAACCCAACATTACAACACCTGCCTCAAAGCAATTCTCATTTGGACTGTCCCTGAAAATTCAAACCTATACTCAGAGCGTTTCCCTGTCCCCAGGGCCAGGCTCCAAGGCTGGCCTCTCTCCTGCACAGAATGAAGAAGAGCTGCTGCCCTTGCCAGCGGCTCCGGGGTCTGGCGATCAGCGCTCTGAATGCAGCTTTGTACACACCCTGCCCCTGAGCCGAGCAGCATTCCTGGGCATTGGCACCACCTCTGCAGGCCAACATCCTCCAGGACAGCTGCAGCAAGGAGATTGCAACAAGTGCTGGCTGAAGGAGTCTCCAGGCTGCGGCAGCCTTTCACCTGCTGGAATCATCTTGTGCTGCCATGGGGGGAGCAAAGGGGGTGACAGGCTCTTTGCAGTGAGGGTCTCCCCCATGTGCTGCTGCTCTCTGGGCTGGTACAGCTGCTGCTGCCTTCCCCCACAGCTGTATCAGGAGCCTGCCTGGGAAAATAACACTGCCAGTGCCAGTGCCAGCCACTGATCCCTGCCACGGCCCTGCCCACAGGGCGTCCTGCCCACCAAACCGCTCCAGTCAGGTGATGTCACACAACATCAAAATACATTCAAACGATGCATTTCCCACTTTCTGGCAAAATCATGGCCACACAGTCCACGTGTTGGAGGCAGACTGCTGTTGGCAGAAGGGGGAAGCCCCAGCAGCTGCTCTCCCCATGGCTGGATGGCCATGGCAGCAGAGGCAAGCCTCCCACCATGCCCACTGCTGTAGAACCCAGTGCTTTGGAGTTGCTCCCACTCAACTCAGGCTGCTCCTACAGCAGCAGCATCACTTCACACATTTGATAACAGAGTTGGAATGGCACACAGGACTTGCCCCAAGAGCTACAAATTTTTTTTTTTTTTTTTAAGTGGAGTGGGCAGGAGAGTTAAAATAGTTTGCTCCTTTTTAATATAAGCATACCTGATTTAAGCAGGGACACTGGGCTAATCATACTGGGGACTGGTTTGTAATTCTTGTCTCTAGCAATTCCCACCAGTTTACAAGCATTTTTCACTAAGGGGTAGATAAAATTTTACAGCACATCCATGAGCAAGTCTGAGCCAGAAGTCAAAGCACAAGAAAATACTCCCAAATCTGCCACCCATGGGAAAAGGATGCAGAAAAGCAGATGAAACAAGTGCCATTGCAGCTAAATTGCCTGTATTTATCCCATGGTCCAAAAAACCACTTCCTGTACAAAAGCACCTCAATTCAAACACACAGCTTAAGATCAAGGAATAAAAGTCTTTTGAAAACATTTAAAGCCTGATTCCTATTACTTTCAAGGAGAGGTCAATGCTAAATTCCTTAAAAACACAAATGCAGGTCTATTTGGGACTGCATCCTTCAAAAGCATGAATAGAAGTTTAGAATTGCAGAAGGGTTTCCACTGGAAAAGACCTTTAAGATCATAGAGTCCTTCCAATAATCTGAGACTGCTGACACTGCCAAGGCCACCCCTAAAGCCTATCCCAGGACGGGATGCTATTGGCATTCTTGGCCACCTGGGCACCCTGGCTCTCAGCCACTGCCAACCAGAACCCCCAGGTGCTCTTCTGCTGGGCGGCTTCCCAGCCACTCTGCCCCCAGCCTGCAGCCATCCATGGGGGTGCTGTGGCCCCAGGGGAGGACGGGCACTTCACCCTCTTGAACCTCATGCAAGTGGCCTCAGCCCATGATCCAGCCTGTCCAGATCCCTCTGCAGAGACTTCCTGCCCTCGGGCAGATCAGCACTCCCACCCAGCTTGGCATCGTCTGTAAACTGCCTGAGGTGCCCTTGATCCTCTCTTTCCCATTGTTGGCAAAGATGAGAAACACAACTGGGCCCAGTGCTGAGCCCTGGGGAACACCACTTGTGACCAGGCACCAGCTGGATTTAATTCCATTGAATTCCACTCCTCCCTGGGCCTGGCCATCCTGACAGTTTTTACCCAGGGAAGAGTGCACTAAGGTCTTCAGTCTTTCCCTCATTCTTTGTTCTGTGTTTCCACCCACATCCAGGAAAAGACAGAGATTCTCCTTAGCCCTCCTTTTGTTGCTGATGGATTTACAGAAGCATTTTTATCCTCTTTGCAATTTTCTAGGAAGAAATTCTCTACAGTGAGGCTGTTGAGGCACTGGGAACAAGTTGCCCAGAGGAGCTGTGGATGCCTAAGGAAGGGTGTGCATCTTCCCCTGCTCTCTCCACTTCCCTTCTTAGTCATGACATGGGGGGCCTGGAGCAATTCCAGACTGAGGGCAAGGTGAGCCTGGCTCAGCCTCACACAGAGGTGAGGGGGGAGCTGGGCCGCTCTCTGCTGGGAGGAAGGGTCTTGTGGCAGCCCAGCCAGGCTGTGCACATTGCCAGGGAACAGCTGTGCCCTGCACGTGGCCCTGCAATGAGCTGTGCTGCTGCCAGTGCCCCGTGCAGCTGGAGGGCTGCTCAGCTGTGGGGCAGGGAGAGGAGCAGGAGGGTGCATGTGCAGCTGAGCCATTGCTGGAGAGCACAGGGCTCTGGGCTCCCTGCTGTCCCAGGGCAGCCCAGAGGCCAGGCTGCTCCTGGGGTGCCTCTCTGGAAGTGGGGCAGGGTTTTTCCTATGGCCTACTCCAAATGTCTGCCAGCAAGAGCATGTTTCCATATGCAGCTATTTAGAAGTTTCCAGGAAGTCTGTCCCATGAAATATGGAGCTTCACATGATTTTGTTTTGTATTGCTGGCTCTGTTACACTTTGTGTCTCTCCTTTGCAGATCTGACTGCCTACAGCCTTACCAAGCAGTTTTCTCTGGACACTTCCAATGTTCTCTTACCCACAAAGTCTTTGTCTCCCATCCAGAAGAGCTCTAATTCCTCCAAGCTCAGGAAGAAGCTGCTGCGTGTCTGAAGAGTGTCACAAGAATAGGATTTATGTGTTAGGCTTCATAGTTAGAGATGGATTTATATTCTGATATTTAGATGTCGTTTTGAATAAAGGTTTTGATTGTATCTTTCAATATTGATGACATCTTTATAATTGTATATATTTTATTTTGATGATTAGAAAAAAATATTAATTTAAATAAGCCAAAAGGAGAATGTGAGACCAGGACCTGCCAGCCTAGAGATTATGGGAGTGCAGCTTGCTTGATGTGCCAGTGTCTCACCACATCCTTTCCTCACTGCGCATCTCCTCTTCCTCTTTTGCCACGTTTTCTTTGTGTCATTTGTGCTGCTCTTTGTTACTTAGCATTACAACAGGGCCACACATTGACATGTTTGGGGGACAATAGAAACAAAAGATCCTGTAGAGTCAAAAGTTTTCTACATGGATGTGTTCTGTGCTCAACAAAGCCCTGAGCAAAGAAACCAAGACAAGTGTGCCCAAATGCCAAAGCTTTGCTCCTTTGCAATCTCACACAGATCTGGCTCACAGGTGACTTCAGGCACAATTTCATAGGTAAGAAGAGGATGTGTATTTCACTGGGAAAAGATGCCCTGCTTTGGAAAAGTCATCTGTATGTAGATTTACCCAGGACAGCAGTCCAACAGTGTTTTTTGCAACTTGCTTGCCAAGGGGTGAGTGGGCTGTGAGGCCAATAACAAGTGACAAGGGTTCCTGAAATCTATCTCCACTGCAGCCTGGGTGCCATTCAGCCCAGGGCTATGGGATCATTTGTTCCCATGGACCAGTGCTTGCCAGGGTAATGAATTCCTGCATAGCTGGAACAAGCAATTCTGGATTCCGCTCCAGCTCTTGCTGGGCTGCATGATCATTGACAATGCTGCCTTTCCAGAAATTATTCCACAGTTTCCTTTCATAGTCATTTGAAGATTTAAACTTCACATTTCAATTTGTTTTTCCTTAGGGAAAAATATTTCTGGGCCCAGTGCAAACTGTAACCTTTTGACAGCAAAGTCCTCATGGTTGCCAGCTTCTGATCTTCTAGAAGAAACTGCATGTGAATGTGTTAATTGAGTTTTCTGAAGGAAAACTTTGTCTGACTCGGTGTCACGTGGCTGCATGTGTTGGCATTGCTATGGGTCTAGTCCTGGCCTAGTAAAGCCCAGGCAGGCTGGCATGTTGCAGGGAAAACAACTCCACGAGCTTATGGGGTTGCCATCACCAGCAGAGCAGATGTGTCCTTTGGGGATTTCTCTGGAGACAAAATTAGGGACCTGCTCCATGCCACAGTATGGATCTCTTAGATCCTTAGATCTTTCTAAACTATCCTAAAAAAGGCAGTGAAACTTCACATCTCCTTGCACAGCCACTGTTTGAATAGGGGCATTTTTGTCCCTCCTCAAAGCCATTGCTCTTGCACACCAGCAACATGAACATCCACCAACAGGAATGATGCATGGCCCTCCTGCTGCTGCTTCAGAGCTCTGGGGAGTGCAGACCTGGGTATTACCAATGGGAAATCTTAATTAGCATTTCATGCTCCTTCAAGTTGCCCAGATCTCAGGGCTTTTAGTTTCAAAGCAGCCACTGTACTTGCTCTAGGGAAGAACAGTAAATGGGAAACAGGGATTGCCAGCCTTGCAGGGGTGTGGGGAAACCTGGAGTGTCTGTGTCAAAAGATGAATGGGAAGAGTGCAATTGCCAAAGCCAAAGCTTCGTTAGGATAGCAGGGTCAGTTCTTTACGGCCTGCTTGCATGGAAATCATTTCAGAACCTCCTTTTTGTATCTCGTGCAGAAAAGGAGATCTTAATAATACCATGCTACTTAAAAACACATTGTGATGCAGATCTGTAGTGATTCACAGTGAAGCAGACTGCCTGCTTTGTCACTGCCAGCCCTGGCGACCCTGCAAGCGACCGTAGGGTATGCCGTGCCTGTTTTATATCCAAGCAAAGCTTGAGTTTGCTTATTAGTGTGGAATAAATACAAGGGTAATAAAATGGACAATTACACTGGTCACTTTGGAGGATATGCTCATGCTTTCACACATCAGTCCTGTACCTCATGCTCCCAAGGCTTGTTACTCATCATGAAATATTTCAATAAAAAACCACAGCTCCTCTGTTACATCTGAATAAAATTGCATCAGATCATCAAGAATTCTGCTGGCTAGAACAAGACAAAAGCCGTCTGACACTCACTTGCAGCTGTCCTGGATTTCTGCAGCCCTTTGTGAAACGCTGCTGTGGGCAGAGTGTTTGGAGTTGGTTTGGGCCTTTATGAGAGATCTGTGTAACAGCATGCTGGGCTCTCCTGGAAGAAAACTGTCCAAGCCCAGGGACACGGTGCCGGCAGGAGTGGAGCAGCCCCGCTCCCAGCCCAAGAGCGTGAGCTGAGCCACGCCGGGGAGAAAAGACACCGAGGGGCTCCAGCCCAGCTGCTTCACCTGCCGTGACCGCTCCACAGAGCTCTGCCTCTGGGAGAAAGTCGACGCTGGACAAGCATGGAGCTTTCATCTGCTGCTGCAGCTGCTCCGTGACAGTTCCTGTTCTTCCTGAGGGAGAACCCAGCACCCCCTTGTAACGCGTGTCCTGGGGGGATTTTCCTCCGGCATTCTGGGTCTTTGTCCCAGCAGGGGGACGGTGAGGTCTGGCAGTTTGATATCTAGAACTCACTGGCCTTTTTGCTTGCTTTTCAGCTATTCTGCTTGTTAATAAAATGTTGCAATTTTTTTCCACTTTCATGTATTAGTGTTCATTTCCTGTTACTGGAAGGGGATTGTTGGAACACTTTAGAGGAGATGACTCATTGCAGAGTGTCCTGTATTAAGTTCTCCCAAACTGTGTGAGACCCATGGCTTCACAGGAGCAGCCCCAAGGCTGCTGAGGGGAAGGCAGAGAGGAAGACAAACCCAGTATTTCTGAGGGAAATTCCTTGACACCAAAGCAACCTGAGTCGTCCAACAGCTGACCTGACATTTTGAGACATGGGCCAAAGGGGAAAGCTTGCAGTGTGTTTGGTCCAGGCCGGGTCATGCTCAAGGCAAAGGTGTGTCAGTGCACTTGGCTCCTTCTCTCCTCATTGTGTCCAGCACACACAGGAGCCCAGAGCTCCTGCAGAAACCATCACAGCACTCAGTGGGAGCAACTTGTGTCCAGTGCTCACACAGAGCCATGTCCAACACTGCACCTCATTGGAATGAGGAACTGTTCCAGCTCTTTTAGGAGCTAAGGAGGTTTGGCCTTCAGATCAGCTCCTTCCCAGCTCTTGATTTGCTGCCCTGGCTGAGCTGCTGCTTGTGGCAACACTTGTTGCACAGCTGACAGCCCTGCTCTGCTGGCCAGCAGCCACTGCAGGAGCTTGTGCCAGTGACATCGAACCTTTCAGATCTTCCTCAGGAAAGCTCAGGGCAGAACTCGTCAAAAGAGCATTGCCTGGGCCATGCCTTTGACATTAAATCTCTCCTCTGTGCTTGGTGCCACACACAGTAAATATCTGAGGAAGCAAGTTTTCTGCTCCAGAAATTTCTTAAATCAATCAGTTAAACTGTAACAGAACACGATCAGGGATGTGTAATCTCTCTTTAATTCATTGTGCAGAAAGCTTCAGAGAGCTGTGTGTCTAACCTAAGTGACCTTGCCACCAAGAACTCAGAAAAATGGGAGCGATGGAATCAGTAGCACAAGGATCTGCATTGTGATTCTCCCACAGGCCTGAGGACACGGCCCACTTCCACTGGGCCATGGCTTTTTACCCTACATCAAAACCTCGTGCTTCAGATTGTGGTGGTGAATGGCCCCGGCCTTGTCCGGCCACACGGTGACCTGAGAAACGCTTGTCAAGCCTGGGCCTTGCTGAGCAGCCCCTGGGCCCAGCTCCTCTTGAGCTTCCCAGAGACACCGAGCGCTGCCAGGCACTTGTGCTGTCTGACCAGCTCCTGGGGTGTCCTGTGAACTGCCTTGGAAACCGCTTTTCCTGCCTCAATGGCATGACATCCTCCTTCTCCCACTCTCAGAGCCAGGCTGCTGACCCACGGTGCGGCCACGATGAAGCGTTGATGGCTGAGGCCCCTCGCCTGTGGCCCATGAACAGCGCTCCCAAAGGAGGTTCCTGGGGCTCTCCTGGAGCCCAGAGGTGCCAGCAGCAACCTCCCTCTGAGTGGGGCCTCGCAGAGCCAGCGCGCTCTCGAGCTGCTGCACTGGCAGCATGACTGAGCAGCCATGGATCCTGGGCCAAGAGCCCACTCCTGGAGGCTCCAGTTTAACCACTGCTCAGCTCCAGTGCTGTTAAGCTTTTAGGCCGTATTCCTTTTGATCCTTGTCCTTTCTGTCCCTTTCTCAAATGCACCTAAACACACACACACACACATAATTCTCAGAATGTTTCTCATTTGATTGACTGAATTTTGTTTCTTGCCTTTTTTTTCCCATGTTGTTCCTTAACCAAATAGTAAGTAATAGTGGGAATGTTGCCAATGAATTTTCTTGAGCTGTTGCTTAATATTTAATCTGGTTTTTGCTGAACCTTGCCTCAGAATTTTTAAGCAATCTCAGACACTTGTTCGTAACAAGTCTTGGGAGCATGATGTGCAGGATTGACACTGGAAAGCAAGAGAGTCATTCAAGAGGGTTGAGTTTAACTGTCCATTTTATTACGCTTCTATTTATTTCACTCTGATAAGCCAAGCCAAACTTTTCTTGGAGGCAGAATGTGTGTGGGAGGCACTACAATATTATCCCATAGCTCTGGGCTGAATGGCACCCAGACTTGGGCTGCACAAGCTGGGGAAAAAAACGTTCCTGCCCTTGAACTTCCTTCCTATCCTCTCAACAACTGACAACAAAATTATAAATCAATAAACTATAATTACAATGAAATCAATTATAATAAAAATGAAATATTTTTTCTTACATTACTCCAACGATTCAAGCCAAAACAACAATAACTATTACTATAACTTTACCAATAAATAGAAACAAATTATATACTAAGAAATACCTTCTGAAAGTTTTAACGCAGTAACTAATATACTTCAGATTAAAAATATCTAAAAAGCTAACATACAATCTAACACACCTTAGTAAAACAATTCATATTACAAACATACTAAACACAAAACCAAGCACCACTAGAATTTCTCCTACATTTTAACCAAACAATTAAACTTTAATAACACCCTTAAGTACTCTCAAACAATTCCAAATATTTTTCAAAATTTAATGTAGTTGAGTGCTATATTTGGATATTGGTTTTTGAATTGTTTGGGTTAGATGATTTGAAAAATGGGATTTTTATAGCAAATTAATCAGCTGAGAAGGCGGCACTCTGCAAACAGAACTGACTGAAAATGAATGGGACAGAAATCAGTAACTCTGAAAGTTTTATTTGCTGTCAAATACATCCCACCCAGCCAGCCCCACACAATCCCCATCCCAGTGCTCTCAATTGGGATCCCACTGCTCCCAATCCCCTCCCAACCCCACCTCATTCTGGGGGCTGTGGAATTGAGTGAGTTTGGCCTGGGATTGAGTTTTTTTGAGGAGGGAACAAGCAATTTGAGGAGGGATTGAGCCTTTATGGGTTAAAATTCAGTTGTTTTCAGTGGGATGTGAGTGGTTTTGAGGTGACAGATCCATCCCTCATGCCTTTTGGAGGGCAAAGAGAGGAAGAACAGAAAAAAATCAAGGCCAAACCAAAAGGACAAGCGGGCAGGTGTGTTCCCACCATGGATCACAGGGAATGTGGGTCACCAGGGCTGTGCCCAGCGTGGCTCCTGCAGTGGGGGATGGAGCTGGAGCAGCGCACGAAGCTCTTCCCGCACTCGGGGCACTCGCAGGGCTTCCCTCACCGGTGCCTCCGTTGGTGTTGGGTCAAGTGAGAGCTCCTGGAGAAGCTCTTCCCACACTGGGGACACTCGTAGGGTCTCTCCCCAGTGTGGATGCGCCGGTGGGTGGCGAGGGTGGAGTTGTGCCTGAATCCCTTCCCGCAGTCGGGGCAGCAGAAGGGCCTCTCCTCTGTGTGACTCTGATAGTGCTGGAGGAGACGGGAGCGGATCAGAAACCCCTTCCCACACTTGGAACATTCGTAGGGCCTCTCCCCAGTGTGGATCTTTTGGTGGACGAGCAGGTTGGAACGGTGGCTGAAGCTCTTCCCACACTCCCCACACTCGTAGGGCCGTTCCCCAGTGTGGGTTCTCTTGTGCTGGATCAGGGTGGAGCTCTGCCTGAAGCTCTTCCCACATTCCTCACACTCATGGGGCCTCTCCCCAGTGTGGGTCCTCAGGTGCTGGATCAGCGTGGAGCTGTGCCTGAAGCTCTTCTCACATTCCTCACACTCGTGGGGCCTCTCCCCAGTGTGGATGCGCCGGTGCAGGACAAGATGGGAGTTGTGCCTGAAGCCCTGCCCACAGTCGGGGCAGCGGAAGGGCCTCTCCTCTGTGTGCGTGCGCTGGTGCAGGAGGAGATTTGAGCTGCTCTGAAACCTCTTCCTGCACTGATCACACTCGTAGGGCCGTTCCCCAGTGTGGGTCCTCTGGTGGATGATCAGGTTGGAGCTCCTGCTGAAGCTCTTCCCACACTCCTTGCACTTGTGGGGCTTCTCCCCATCAGGAACCTCCTCATGGACCACCAGCTCTGAGCTCTGGCTCCATCTCCGGCCGCCTTCCCGGCCCAGGCTGGCTCTTTCCCCCTCAGATCCCCGCCAGCTGCGTTTGCAGCCCCTCCTCGTGCGGCATCTCCGGGGCTTTTCCTCCCCGTTGGGTTCCGGCGCCGTGGAGCCGTTCAAAACGGCCTCTGCCACGAGGTTCTGCCGCGGGGATTTGTCCTCCCTGCTCTCCATGCTCAGCTCCTGCTCTGGGGGAGGAAGGACAAGGACAGGATGGCATTTGCCTCCGGGCCACAGGCAAGGGCAAGGAGATGCCCCCAGGCTGTCCTGCAGCCGGGGCCCTGCTGGGCTGGGAGATGGAGCAGGAGAGAGAGGAAAGGGGCACTGACTTCCTCCTCACCTGCTTGCATGTTCTGGGGCATTTTCCTCACAGCCTCAATGGGGGTTGGCAATGGAAATCCTGGTTTGAGGAAAACAAAGGATGAGCACATTGAGTTTGAAGGTCCCTCTGCCCAAGTCCATCTCTGCAAGCCACCGGCCATCTGGGCACCAGAAAAATCTCCCAAACACCAAGATTCAGCCCTGAAAAACCCTCCCCAGGAGTTCCCCACCCCTGCTCCCTCCCCTCTGCTGTTCAGGCTTCCCCCTGTCCCAGCTGCTGGGGTCACGCTTGCATTGGGGGTCCCCCTTCTCCTCGGTGCCCGCCCTCTCCAGCCTGCTGGCAGTCCCAGCAATCCCAAAAGCTGCCCCCTCTCCACTCCCCATTCAGGGATGCCGGGGCTTTTTGGGCTCCCTTTTGGGCTCCCTGCTCCCCTCATGCTCTGCTCCGGGCTGCAGGGGCTCCAAGGAGTCCCCCCTGCCCCTCTCCAGCCTCTGCAGGCTCCCGCCCATGGCGGCGCTCCCCCCTCTCTGGGCTCCCCACTTTGGGCTCCTGGGGGACACAGGGCTCTGCTCCTCCAGGCTGCCTCTGCCGCCAGCCGCCACCGCCACCCCCCGATGTCCCCCCGAGGGGCCTTTTCCGCTCAGCCGTGCACTTCTTCATTCTCCAAACAACCCCCCAAAAAACCAAACTGGGAGGAACTGGGAGTGACTGGGAACATGCTGGTGGTCACTGGAAAAAACTGGGCTTCTACTGGGATCAACTGGGATCATGCTGGAGATGACTGGGATCATCCTGGCAGTGAGTGCCACTGCACTGAGGCTGACTGGGAGTGCTTGGCAGCAAATGGGATCATACTGGAAGGAACTGGGAGTGTCTGTAACCTCTGTAACCAAAGGGAGGATGAAAGAGAGCCACTGGAACCATGTGGAGCACAACTGGTTCATACTGGCAGGGACTGGGAGCACACTGGGCTCATCTTTGGATCACACTGGGAGGGACTGGACTAATACTGGGAGAATCTGAGAGTGACTGGGAACACACCCTGCACATCATCCCCCATACTGGAACTGACTGGGTTGATCCAGGAAGCAATTGGAACCATGCTGGAGGCAGCTGGGACCATACTGGGAGAGACTGGAAGCAACTGGCATTATACTGGGACCACACTGGGAGGGCTGGCATGTGACTGGGATCAAACTGGAGCTTACTGGGATCATATTGGGGTTGAAAGGGAGTGACTGGGATCACACTTTGGGCTACTGGGAGCAACTGAGAGAAACTGGGATCATTCTGCAAGCAAACTGGAGGAACTGGGAAGGACTGGATGCATGCTGGAGGCAGCTGGGATATTCTGGGCATGACTGGGGGATCACACTGGGAGAACTGACACCTTCCTGGGGCCACTGGCAGTGCCTGGAAATGACTGCAGACATGCTGGGGGCAACTGGGATATACTGGGAGTGTCTGTGACCATCCTGGGGGGACTGGAACTACACTGAGAACAACCGGGACCATGCTGGAGAGCACTCGGGACAACTGGGAGTGAGTGGGACCGTGCTGGGAGGGACTGGGATCATCTGGGGAGTGACTGGGACTAGAACAGGGGCAACTGGCTCCAACTGGGACCGTACTGGGAGTGTCTGTACCCATAGCAGAGTGATGGAACCACACTGGGAACAGCTCAAGCCATGCTGGGAGCAACTGGGAACCCTCTGAGGGTGACTGGAATCATGCTGGGATTGACTGGGAGTGCCTGTGAGCAACTTCAATCGTGTTGAAAGCAACTGGAAGAAAGTGGGATTGGGAAAAAGCTGGAAGTAATTGGGATGTACTGGGAGAGACAGGGAGTCACTGAGATCATCCTGGAGGCTACTGGGGTCATGCTGGAATTGACAGGGAGCAGCTGGGATCACACTGGAGGGGAGGGCACTGGCATCAGACTGGGATCATACTGGGAGTGGCTACGATCGTACTGGGATTAGAGTGGGGGTGACTGGACCCTGACTGGGGGTTACTGGGAGCTCCCAGGCCCATGCTGGGAGCCAACTGGGGACATAATTAGAGGAACTGGGAGCAACTGGGATAAAACTGAGGGTAAGTGAACCATGCTGAGGTAACTGGGAGTGCCTGGCAATGACGATGAGAATGTTCAACTGGGATATACTGGGAGTGTCTGAGACCATCTGGGTGGTGACTGGGACCAGACTGGGAGCCACTGGGAATGTGCTGGGGGAACTGGGAACATGACAGGGGCAAGTGGAAGTGACTGGGATCCTACTGGAAGAGACTGGGATCATACTGGGGATTACTTGGACTATGCTAGGGGCAACTGGGAGAACTGGGAACACACTGGATGGAAGCGGGAGGAACTGGGATCAACTGGGACCTTGCTGGGGGCACATTCCATCATCACAGGCAATGACTGGGAGTGACTGGGCTCATACTGGGAGCAGCCACTGCCGGCACCGGCACCCCCGAACCCCTTTCCCGGCCATCCCGCCCCTCCAGCCCCAGCACCCCCCACTGCCGGGTCCCGGCAATCCCAGGGGTCCCCCCCTCTCGGGGTCCCGCTTTGCCCTCCTGGGGCTCTCCTCTCTCTGGGCTCGGCTCAGGGGAGCCGCGGCTCTCCCGGGGCTCCCCAAACCGGTGTCCCCCCGCCGCTGCCGCCGCTCCCCGGTCCCCACGCGGCCCCGGCAGAGCTCGGGGGGCCCGGCCGGGAAGCCCAACCCCCACCCGGGGGACCCGCATCCCCCCGCCCCCCGCCGGGGCTCTGCCGCCACCCGCACCGGGACCCCCCAAAAACCCCACCCGGGGACCCCCGATGTGCCCCCGAGGGCCATCTGCGGCTGGGCTTTGGAGCCCTGCCAGCTGCAAACATCCCCCAAAAAACCCCAAACCCAGGCACCCCCGGGATATTCGGGCCGAGCTCCCCCTCCCCGGGCACCTGCGGGATGGGGGGCGATGCTCCCGGGGCTGCGGCGGCTTCAGGAACCGCCAGGGCCACGAGATTCCTTTTCTCCTCCTCCCGGAGCTTCCTGCTGCCGCTCCGCCCCTTCCTCCCTCCTCCTCCTCCTCCCCCGCTCCCGGAGCCCTCGCAGCCCGCGCAGGAGCGGGGCTGGAGCCGGGACAGCTCGGGACGCAGAGCGGGGGATGCCAGCAGTGGGATCCCTGGGAGAGACTGGGCTGTGCTGGGACCGTACTGGGAGCAGCTCCTGAGTGATGCTCCAGCGCTGGGGCTGGGGGCGCTCCTGGGGGCGAGGGGGGAGCGGGACCCCCGGCACCGGGACCCTGAGCTGCCACTGCCGGCACCGCACCCCCCTGCTCCCCGTATCCTGCACAGGGACCCCCTGAATCCCCCATTTCTGGACATCAGGACCCCCTGCTCCCCTTTTTCTCCCCATCCCGTGGCTCCCAGGCTCCAGACGTCCCGTGGGACTGGGCTGGGATCTGTGGGAATGGAGGACTCTGAGGGGCTGGGATGGGATCTCTGGGGATGGAGGACTCTGAGGGGCTGGGATGGGATCTCTGGGGATGGGGGTGATCCGTGGGGCTGGAATTGGAATGCAGGGAGCTCCAAGGGGCTCCCTGGTGCTGGGACACGACTCCCTGGGTCCGTCCTCTCCTCGTTCCCAGGTCTCCACAGGCTGCAGGTGGTTTCCAGCTGTGAACTCCTGTCCCACAGAATGTCCATGGATCCCCTGGGTGAGGCTACGAGGGGTGGGATTTCATCTCCTTCCAGCTGGGACCCGGGAGCTTTGCAGTGTCCGACGGTGCCACCTGGATCAGCCAGAGGTGCTGGGAATGCAAAGGGATCATGGTGGAGCAGATGAAGCATTCCCTGGGACACAGCTGTGTGGAAGAGCTCCCAAAATCCATCAGACATGGTCAGGAGGCTCTGGAGCACAAAGGTGGGTGTGGGAGGAGGAGGGGAGTTCCTGTGCGAGTGTGGGATTCAGGAATGGGGGCCTTGGGAATGCAGAAATTGCCATGGAATTTCCATGGCCGGATCTCTCTCATCCCAGCCAGGTGAGAATTCCATGGATAGATCTCCCCCTAACCCATTGCCATGGGAATTCCATGGGGAAATTATTTGAATTGATGACCAATGCCATGCCAGCAGTGCAATTGTGAAATACAAAGCTGTGTTTCTGTCAGGTTCATAGAGGCAACGTGTGTATTTGTGATTGTGATACGTGTGGAAACTGACCATGGGACAGTCATAAAGACGAATTCTAATAAATAACTGAGGAGGTAAAGCATGGAAGAAGGCCTTTGAACCAATCCTTTGTTCGCAATTACCCTTTGTAAGTCTTCAGTTGATTTAGGATCATTTGAATTAAAGCTTTAAGGATGTTGCTGTTTGACAGGAACTTTCTGCTTGTAGCTAAGCCTTAATGAGTTTTGCAGTAATAACCTCTTGAAGTATAATTTTAGAATATTGCTTGTAGTAAGGATCTTTGAAACTATAGATTTAGAATATATAAAAAGGAAACATGCTTATCTCAACGCATTAACAAAACAGTGAAAAGCAGTTTGAGAAAGGAAGATGAACATCTACTCAAGGATTGATAGTTTTGACCAAGGGAAGTTGGATATCACTGTTATGAGATTTGCAATTAAAAGGTGGACCCACATCTGGAATCGGGACCTCACCAGCTGGGAGACTTCTTTCTTCTTTCGGAAGCCAGACCCCACCATCTGGGGATACTCCTTTCTGGGATACATCCTGAGAAAAACTAAATCATAATAGTGTATAGAATTGTGATGTAAAAATTGGGAATGGAAACTGCTGAGAAAGCTTATGAGTACCCCTATCAATGCCTGTAAGCCTCAACTATGGGTGTGCAGTTGGAGGCAAAACTTCCCCCACTGTACCCAGCCTGTATTGCTCATACTTTACCATATTAATTAATAAATTGATTGCTGCTTGAATATTGGCCTAATCAAGCTTCTCATTTGTAACACAATGAGCCATAATCCCTGCTGGGATTGCATGGGACATGGATGCCAATGCTGTGCCCAGGCCGGCTCTGCTGTGCCCGTGGCAGCGCCAGGGGAGTGCCCTGTGCCTGCCCTGAGCCCAGCAGGAGCCTTTCCTTGGCTGTTGTGTGCCCTGCCCGGGGCAGGAGGGCACTGCCGGAGCGGCTTTGGTGGCCCCGGGCACCCGGCCGGGCTGCAGCCGCTGCAGGGGCTCCTGGGGAATGTTGCAGAGCAAAGCTGAAAGCAAACAACAGTTTCTGGAGGGGATTCTGCCCCTGGGCTGTGCTGGGAGCCCAAGGGCAACAGCCCCAAGTGCTGGTGCTCAGTGTCCCTCGGCCAGGCCGTGTTCCCTGGCTCTTCCCTGTCCCTGTCCCTGTCCCTGTCCCTCACCTGTCCCCTGTTCCTGTCTCCTGTCCCCTGTCCCTCAGCTCTCCCCTGTCCCTGTCCCCTGTCCCCTTTCCCTGTCCCTGTCCCCTGTCCCCTGGCTCTCTGAGGTCAGAGGTGGCAGCAGGACCCGGGGCAGCCCTGGGGGAGAACAACCCTGAGCCCCAGCTGGGCCAGTTGCCCCAGTTCCACTAGGGGTGCCCAGGTCACTCCCAGCATGGGCCCTGTGGCTCCCAGTCACACCCAGTATGATCCCAGTCACACCCAGAATGATCCCAGCATGGTCCCAGGTGTTACCATTCACCCCTAGGATGGTTCCAGCCTCTCCCAGTATGATCCCAGTCACTCCCAGATAGTCCCAGTACTATTCCAGTAGCTTCCTTTGTGGTTGCTCTGTGATTCCAGTCACTCCTGGTCGCTCCCAGTATATCCCAGTTGCCCCCAGTGTTCTTCCACGCACTCCCAGTTGCTCCCAGTAGCTTCCACCATGATTCCAGTTGCTCACAGCGACTCCCAGTCACCTCCAGCATGATTCCAGTTACTGCCCGTATATCCCAGTTGCCCCAACATGGTCCCAGCTGTTCTCAGCTTGCTCCTGGTGACTTCCAATATGATCCCAGTATGACCCTAGTCACCCTCAGTGTGGTCCAAGTTGCTCCCAGTATGATCCCAGTTGTCCCCAGCATGGTCCCATTTGGTCCCAGGATGATCCCAGTTGCCTCTAACACAGACCCAGTCACTCCCAGTATGATCCTGCTCTGATGCCACGATGATCCCAGTTGCTCCTAGCATACTCCCAGTTGCTCCCAGTCGGATCCCAGTTGCTCCCAGTTGCCCCTAGCACAGGCCCAGTCATTCCAAGTGTGATCCCATTCTCCCCCAGCACGGTCCCAGTCAAACCAGTCACCCCCAGTATGGTTACAGACACTCCCAGTATATCCCAGTTTCTTCCATTATTATCCCTGTTGTCCCAGTTCTGGTCCTGCGGGGTCCCAGTGCTCTGATCCTGCTCCCAGTGGATCCCAGTCCTGGGCGTGCTGTATTCCAGTGTGTCCCGGTGTGTCCCAGTCCATCCCAGCCTGTCCCAGTCCATCCCAGCCTGTCCCAGTCCATGCCTGTCCCAGCCCATGCCTGTCCCAGTCCATCCCAGCCTGTCCCAGTCCGTGCCTGTCCCAGTCCATGCCTGTCCCAGTCCATGCCTGTCCCAGTCCATCCCAGCCTGTCCCAGTCCATGCCTGTCCCAGTCCATCCCAGCCTGTCCCAGTCCGTGCCTGTCCCAGTCCATGCCTGTCCCAGTCCATCCCAGCCTGTCCCAGTCCATCCCAGCCTGTCCCAGCCCATGCCTGTCCCAGTCCATCCCAGCCTGTCCCAGTCCATCCCAGCCTGTCCCAGTCCATGCCTGTCCCAGTCCGTCCCAGTCCGTGCCTGTCCCAGTCCATGCCTGTCCCAGTCCATCCCAGCCTGTCCTAGTCCATCCCAGCCTGTCCCAGTCCATGCCTGTCCCAGTCCATCCCAGCCTGTCCCAGTCCATGCCTGTCCCAGTCCATCCCAGCCTGTCCCAGTCCATCCCAGCATGTCCCAGTCCGTGCCGGTCCCTTCCCAGCCGCCGTTTCCCGGATCCTGCCCCTCCCGCTCCCGGAGCTGCCCCCGGACGGCAGCTACAGCCCCCCTGGAGCTCCAGAGGAAAACTCCACCCTTCCACAGGATCCCTGCTCCAGCAGAGCCAACCTGGCACTGCAGGAGGCTGCAGCCCCCGTTCAGTGGGACTGCTGCCAGCACCCTGACCCTCAGGGTGTCAGCTCCTGTTCTGACCCTGCCAGGGTTTTTTTGTCTGTACTACTGCATTTGTAGTTTTAGTTTTCCTAGTAAAGAACTGTTATTCCTATTCCCATATCTTTGCCTGAGAGCCTTTTAATTTCAAAATTATAATAATTTGGAGGGAGGGGCTTGACATCTTCCATTTCAGGGGAGGCTCCTGCCTTCCTCAGCAGACACCTGGCTTTCCAAACTGTCGCCCTGGTTTTTTAAGATTTTCTAAGCCTTCTGATGTTTGCATTCTTCTAACGAACTTTCTCACACACTTGATGTAAATAACTTATTGTTTTTCATTTGTTTATGGAGGAGGAGAAATTTGATGGACTGTTGGTTTGTCCAGTGTCGTTGGAGGGGTGGCACTTTCAGCCTCCAATCCACTGTCACTTTTGGAAATGTATAAATGTTGGAGTCAGAAATAAAAAAGGCCTTTTCTTGCCTTGGAAGAGCAGCATGTCCACGTCCTGTGGTTTCGTGTCCTATAGTGACAGCAAAGCAAGACAGATTTTGGCAACCAATGTGAGACTGCAAACTCTGATTTCATGCTATTTATAGATGTGTCAATTGTTGGTTTCATAGAGCTGATTTTTGGCAAAAGTGTGGTTTTTGTTTTATCCCCTCTATTAGACTTTCAAAGGTGAAATGTTATTTTAAGGTCAAAAGCAAAGTTTTTAAACTGATATATATGGGAGGATTTTTTGCCAAAAATTAGCTCATGAAAAGGATGGAGCAAAATCGAACGTTACACTGGTGTTGGTTGGTTTTAATTACTTCTTGTAGTGCAGATTTTCCTGTGGAACAACCAAAATCAAATGTTTGGGTGACCTTAGCCAGGGCAGCAGGCTCGGACACCATATGTTTGCCTAACCTGGAACCAGAAAAGCCTTTCTCAACCTGTCTAGTTGGTGCCAGTAGAGGATTTGCCTGTGATCAAAAAGCAATCCAGTAGGATGCCTGGTGAAATTGACAATGGGAGCAATCCTGTATTGAATTGGAACATTTGGGCCAAAGAACATCCCAAAGCATCGTCTGAAGCCCAAGAATTACAAATCCTTGGTCCTTTAACAATGGATTTCTACCTTACGTTTACAGCTAATGATTGGCAAGAAGGTGATCCTCCAAAGTACAAAGTTACTCCCCATTGTTTTGCATACAGAAATTCAAGTTGTTGGTGTAATTATTCAAACAGTTGGGATGTGCTTTCCGAGGCTGACTAATATCCACGACAATTGTCAAAAGGATGTTGGTTCATTGGTGGAGATAGGGCTGGGCAGGGCATTCCATCACGCCTTGAAGGTGGCCCATGTAGCACTGGAATGCTCACTGGGATAGCCCCTACTGCTAAAGCAGTCATTAAGAAGAAACATAGGGAACAAGATCTGCTCATCATTATGATGAGAACTGTAAGAGGGATTTCATGCCTTGGAATGCTGACAAAATGGTTTCAGCATGTTTGTTTTTACCCCAGCTGGCTTCACCAATGGCATTGAAACAATTCGATGGGGCTGGATGTTGGCTGAGTAAACAAACTAATGCCACATCCACTGCAATCAGTGATATGCTGACAGATGTTAACAGTGTTAGACATGCTGCCCTTCAAAACAGAGCAGCAATGGATTTTCTTACTGGCACACGGACACGGTTGTGAAGAATTTAAAGGATTGTGTTGTATGAACCTGTGTGATCATTCTGAATCCATCCACAAAAGCATACAAAAGCTGAAAGATTTGGCAGCTGAAATTAAAGAAGATGGTGGGTCCTGGTTAGGTGATTTGTTCCAAGAATGGAGCTTTGCACCTTGGCTAAGGGAACTTTGTAAAACAGGTTTGTATGTGTTGGGTGTTTTGGTGGTGATACTGGTAGTAATTCCTTGCATACTTTGGTGTGTGTGACAAATGATGGACAAAACTATCAAAGAAGTTTCTATCATACAGGAGAGAGGTAGGAAATGGATTCACAGAGAGTTCTTGAAATCTCACTGAGATGGTGGATGAAGGTGTAGACATGGAGGAAGGTTTTGAATTAAGACCTTGGAACTGACGAGACTTTTTTGAACAATGTCTTGTAATTGTTATCAGACATGACTTATGCCCTTTGAACTGACTGGACTTTCACTGCATTAAAATTGCTGTGTTGTAATATAGTAATGCTTAGTGCAAGCAAAAAGATGCTTTAAGCAAGTAATAAGCAGATATATTATAGTACAGCTACAAAACACAAAGTAGTTAATAAATGACATGGTTATGAAGGTTTCTTTAAGGTGAACTGAGAGGGGGAATTGTGGGAATCCTTAAAATCAGAGGGTTTTGGGAAAGCTGCAAAAGGCAGGCCTCAGAGACAGCAGAACTGTGATTATACAGTAGCCATAAGATTGGTCAACAGAGAAATTAGGTAAGAAGTAGAAAAGTAAGGCCAAATAAAACAATGGTTTGTCTATTAATGCTTGGCTAGAATAACTCCCTATGCTACAGAAAAGTATATCTAGCGAGATATTAGGAAGTTCTAAGCTGAATAATGGAGCTCTGTGCATTGTGTTTAATGCTTAGACGCAGGTATTGTATTTGAAATAAGCAAGCATTGTTTTAACCAAAGGTATGTGTGCTTATCGTGGTTGGATGCAACTGCTGTCAAATATGCTTTTGCTTTGTGTGATTGGTCAAAAAACTTATAGAGTTGTAACATTAATTTCTTAGTCTGCTGCCTGGCATGTGAGCTGCTGGCATCTTCCCATTGTCATAACCATGTAACGAGACTGATGCTGGAAAATAAAACAGCCCAAGGCACGTTCCTCAGCAGTCCCGTCCCGTTCGGGATTTGTACACAGCCCCGGCTGGCGACAGAAATCCTTTTAGGGCTGAGTTTTATCAAGTTCATCTTGTTAAGCTCTATCACTGTCCAAAGGAATTTATATCAGATTTCAGTGTAATTTAATCTGAGGTATCATAAATTTTATGAGTGAGCTGTTCAGTGTTTTCCTTTGTTGCATTTTTTCTGTCATAAATACATTCATGTTTGTATTCCTGTTTTTATAGCCAGCTTTTCATATGTTTTACCATCTTTTGGTGTAATTATCTACAAGACACGTGTCGTTTCAGGATCCCTCCTTTGTTCTCTAGCTGCTCATGTATCTCTTAGACCAGACTACCCCTCTAGCTGGGCTCTGCACTGGGGCTCCATGGTTTGACCTAGTGCTGCCTCATGATTTTCAAGTATTTTTCAGAGTTCCAGGAAATGATATCTCAGCTTTGTCAGAAGCCTCCTCTAAACTGATGGTATTGTGACATCTACTTTAAGCAATCAGATGCAGTCCCAATTGTTATTACAGAACCACTCCAACAGTTTGCTGTGTTTAAAGCATCTCCATGCTGAGGAAATTCTGGAGGAGACAGCTATTGGATGGTTCATCAGTCTTTCACCCCTAGACCTTTGCTCCTAAGTGCTATTCTTAGGAGCCTTGTTTAAAATTACATTTAGAGAATTCTCTCCCACTTAGAGCTTGGGTGGTGGCCAGGCCTTAACTCTACCTGGAGAGGAATTAGCCAACAGACCCAGATGTTTTCTGCATCAAAACTAGATTTGAGTTGCTTTGACTTTGCAATTTGACCCTCCATACATGACAGTAGAACTATTTTTAAAGGGAGCTTGGGAATTATTATCTGGAAATAATTATCCAAGTCCCCACTGAATCGAGGTTTGTCAGCTGTTTGCAGACTCTGGGGTGATGGTACATTATTTCAGAGATTGCTATTTATTTCATTCCACCTATGTTGTTAGTTTTGTCTGCTATTGGAAATATTCCTGATCGTTGTATCCAAATTATTCCTAATTGCTCTAAGTTACTTGTCCACTACATGTATTATTTTACTATGATATTTTTTCATACTCATAAAAGACATGCATCTCATTCTTAAAAAACAAAAAGGAGAGGAATGAATGCCTTAAGAACATTCAAATAATGCAATATGTACATGAGAAATTTGGACGACTAATCATTTTGAATCATGCAATATTTACATTAGAAATTTGGAGAAAAGATCATCCCATCTAAATCCCAATGGAGTGTCCCACAGGGAAGCCTAATTGATTCATTAACTTCAGGAGAAGAGATGCCTGTGTTTTATCACCAACAGCTCAAAGCAGTCACCTGTTCATTCCATCAGATACTGATCAGCTCTGAAGAAATGAGGCCCAGTGGAAAGAGAAATAACCTCATCCCCTTGCAGCCTTTGTGGCCAGAACAGGAACAGGAGTAGGACTGCCAAGACACAGCTGCGCCTGGAAACTGACAGAGGCAATTGGCCAACAAAAGCCTCATGGCATCATCATGGGACAGTGCTCCTCCCAACCTTCTTCAGTCCTTCCCTGTTCCAGCTCCAGGAGGACATTCAGTGATGTCCAAGATCAACATTTCCAGCTAATGGACCTTCTCCTACTTCTCAGCTGATTGGAAACAATGGCCATTTCTTTCCATTTCCCTAAGAGACATTGGACATTATTCTTTTGTTTGCTCATGCTGCAAAACCCTGTGTCAATGACTTGACAGAATTGGGTAAGTTTTGTTGATTGTAATTGGTCTTTTATGTATCTTACCCTACATCTAACAGATAACCAGTGAAAACCTTCATGAGATCATACCCTCCCAAGAGTGAGCTGTTTCAACATCAGAACATAGGAGCTTTTTTTAAATGAAGAAAAAGGGGAGATGTCAGAGACAGGTAGAATAATGATAAAAGAAAGGCTTTATGAAACCAGGCCTTGTTCTGCTATATTAACAGCTGGCCTGTCATCTCTTCTAAGTGCAGCTAAGAAGTCACAAGTTCCCATGTGAAGTTATTTTGAGAATGAGACTTGGTGAACAATCTGATCTGAGGGTGAAAAACAAATGCACCTGCAAGAACAAGGGATTTGTCCCATGAGAATCAATGAAGAGAATAGGTAACAATACAAACAATACAACAGAGAGATTTGATGCACAAGTAAAATATATTTTATTATCCAACAGAATAATTGGCATAACTAATAATAAGAAATCTATTAACTAACTAAAGTGGCACATTAGGTTTGTCAAACTGTATAAAATAAGTTGTGTGAATAAAATAAAGAATTCTTCTCCAGCTCAGCTGGGTTCTCTGGGATTTTGGTTCCTCCCTTCTTTCAGGCTTTGGCTTCCCCCTTCTTTGGGGCTTTGGGTTCCTTCTTCTTTGGGGCTTTGGTCTCTCTCTTCTCTGGCACTTTGGCTTCCCCCTTCTTTGGGGCTTTGGGTTCCTTCTTTTTTGGTGCCTTGGTTTCCTTCTCTGGGATTTTGATTTCCTTCCTCTCTGGGCATTTGGTTTCCTTCTTTTCTGGAGCTTTGCTTCTCTTCTCTGGAGATTTGGTTTCCTTCTTTAGGATTTTCAATTCCTTCCTCTCTGGTGCTTTGCTTTCCTTCCTCTCTGCGATTTTGATTTCCCTCTTTTCTGGAGGTTTGTATTTCTTTTCTGGGAGTTTGTTTCCAATCTTCTCTGGAGCTTTGGTTTCCTTCTTCTCTGGGAATTTGGATTCCCTCTTCTCTGGAGGTTTGTATTTCTTTTCTGGGAGTTTGTTTTCAATCTTCTCTGGAGCTTTGGTTTCCTTCTTCTCTGGGAATTTAGTTTCCTTCTTCTCTAATAATGCTTTGGTGTCCTTCTTCTCTGGGGCCTTGCTTTCCTTCCTCTCTGGGAATTTGATTTCCTTCTTTTCTGGATGTTTGTTTTTCTTTTCTGGGAGTTTGTTTTCAATCTTGTCTGGGGCTTTGGTTTCCATCCGCTCTGGGATTTTGGTGTCCTTCTTCTCTGGGGCCTTGCTTTCCTTCTTCTCTGGGGGTTTGGTTTTCCCCTTCTCTTTCCTCCGCCAAGGCTTTTGTCTCCTCCTCAAGCTTTGGAGCCGGCCGCTTCAGCTCCCTTCTGCAGACAAAACAGAAAACATGGCTGAGAGTCACCACCAGAACCTTGGGCTCACTCGTCCTGGCTGGCCCTGCACTTCATTCCTTGACCCTGAGGCCAGGCAGCAGTGCCAGACCATTTCCGTGAATTCTCCTCAACCCACAGAGGTTGGGAACATCCCAAGGGAGGGCAGTGGTGGAAGGGCACCTCCAGGACCAGCCAAGCCTGAGCCTTGCCGTCAGAAGGGCTTGACTGTGCAAGCTCCCTCTCCAGGCACAGCCAGACACCTCCAGCCCACTGCCAAAGGCTGATCCACCAGCTCTCTGCGCTGTGCCTGAAAACGCCCTTTGTCTCTTGACTTCCCAGTTTCAAGCAGAGCACAGAGTGCCAACGTCTGCTGATCTCTCCTGCAATTCTTACTCAGCTCATTCAGCCCCCTTCTCCCTGGGCAGAGCTGAAGCAGGATTTCAATGAGTTCGGATTTCAGCTGAGGCTTAGAAGCAATTCACATTGATCAGGATGTCAGTTAGACAGGCAGACCATAGGTTAATGATGATTAGATGCTTCAGCCAGAGCTGATTGTTATATTGTTTACCATGATGAGCTTCTTGATAGAAGGAAGTGGAGTAAGTGAACTGTTAGAAGAACATCTTGAAACCAGCAGAACAATGGTTAGCACCTGGGCTTTATGTCAATCAGTCACTAAGCAGGGGACCTTGGATGGTGCCAGAGGGTCACAGAGACCTGATGAAGACATTCCTGACTTCATCCCTTAAGACCACTGGCCCAATTGGAGACCACCGACCCAATTCCAGAGAAGAATTGCACAGGTGTGAAGGACTAATGACCTCATTTTAATACAGAGCGGGGAGGGAAGGTGCTGGGGTTGTGCACATGTATTGTGTGTAAGATCCTGGGAAATAAAGAGAGGGCAAAGAACCTTGCACAGCGCAGTCACGCCTTGTAGGGACGACTCTGGTGCCGCCCGCCGGGGTTAATAAACATACCACTTTCTAACTTCAATGAGTTAGAGAGTCACTGTCCGTGAGCCTCGGTTTTAACAACTCATAGCCTGATCCTAAATGAGAATAATCCCATCAGTCAGAAAGCAAAGGCTGCAGGAAGTGCTCTCCTGCAAGACAGGCTCTTGTCAGCCAGATTTCCTGCTGGAAGCCAGCTGTGACCAAGCCAGCTGCTGCTGTCTGCCATGGAAACCATCTGAAGCAGCCTCGTCCCTCTCCTCCCCATGAAACCAACTTCAGCCTGGCCTGAAGGAAGTCCTGATGCACAGGCTTGCTTTAAGCAGCCTCCACTCCCAGCTCACACTTTGCCTGTGTGTCCTGAGCTGGGCTGCCCTGCTGGAGCAGAGCTTCTCCTGTGCTTGCCCACTGCTGCAGCTGAAGGGGAGCCCCAAGGACAGGAGCTTTTATGGCTGCTGTCCCACCATCAGGAGAACCCTGGCAGATCAGCACTGCAAGGACTTCATCTGTGGCAGCACCAGCACCCAAACCAAGGTTTGGTCTGTGCCCCACGCCGGCCCACACCACAGTCCCACTGTTTTGGTGAAGAAGGGAGATGATGAAGAAGATGTGACTCAACACCATGGAGCTAAAGACACCTCTAGAGGCAGTGCCAAGGCAGGGCCAGAGCCCAGCTCCCTGCAGGCAGCATCTGAGCCAGGAGGGCTCACCACTAAACTAGAGAAGAAGATGCTCTGTCCCAACAGAAGAAGGTGCTTCCTCTCTTGGGAGCCAGGGAGCCAAGAGTGGCCATCCCTGTGCTGCTTCTGGCCTTTGCTATGCAGCACCTCTGAGCTCAGAGTCCTTGGAGCAGGGAAGCCCTGCAGGGACAGTAAGCCATGGAGAGCAGGAACCCATGGAAGGCTTACTCACCTCTCCCTGAGAGGTGCCCCAGAGCCACAGTTGATCTCCTGGGGGCTCGGGGAGCAGCTGGCACGTGAGGCCTCCCCGGGCACCAGCACCTCGGAGCTGGGGCCTCCCTCCACGTGGCACAGCGCCGTGGCACTGGAGATGCTGTTGAGGTGGCCAGAGAAGGGCAAGGAGACCTGCTGGCTCTCTCCTGGCTGCAGCACACCTGACACTGGCAGGTTACTGGAAGCCTGCATGGAAGACAGGAGAGATGGAGGTGTTGAGCATGGAAATGGATGCAGAAGAGCAGCTTGGAGCAAAGTGCAGCTGCAGCCAGAGGGGCCTATTCCCCAAACACTGCCAGAATCACCCTGATCTCATCCTGCATCCATGCCACTGACCAGTGCAGGGACCATGGGGAAAATCTCCTCCCATCCTCACGGGTCAATGCATTCATGAGTACCTTACATGAAAGTGAACTGGGATGTCTCCTGGCACTAGAAATTCTCTCTGATGCACAACTTGCCTTGAAAAAGTTTCAAAACTTACTGCTTTTAGAAAAGGAGGAGACTCAGAGTGAGAGCTCTTGGAGCTGAGCAAAGGACTCCCAGCCCAGCTCATCTGACTCCTGAGGCTCTTCCCCTCTCTCTCTGATTTAAATGCTGCTTCCTCAAGGTGCTACAGCAAAAGCTCCTGCAAAACCTTCCTCTGGACCACCTGAGGAGTTGCAGGGGGAGCAGTGCCCTCCATAGGTGCTGCACAGCGTCCTTGGGCAGCCCCACAACGTGTCCTGCACGGCCTCTCCAACACCCAGCTGCTCCAGCAGCACTTTGTGCTGGGCCTGCAGGGATGGGAGGCCCCTCTGTGGCCAATGCTCAGGGCCACCAGTGGCACTGGCAGCTCCAGCCCTGCTTGCCACACTGACAGCGTGCAAGGGAGACAGATTCCCTCTTCCCTTCTCCGCTCCCAGGGCAGTGTGCGGTGCGCCCACGCAGCACCTGAATCCCTCCAGGCCTGCTGGGAGGTGAGGGTTTGCAGGAGCTTGTGGTGGCACCTGAAAAACAAGCCATTCTCTATGCCTGCCGGAAGAGACAGCCACTTTGCCAAGTCTCAGTTTGTAAGACAGCTTCAGGGCCAGCAGTGCAAGAGCAGCTCTCGGGTGACAGCAGAGACCTGCAAACAGGGAGTCTGGCTGGGCTGGGAAGAGGGCACATGGAGATCAGGACTCATCCCAGCTTGCTCTGCCAAGGAAGCTGCAGCTCTTCCCATCATGATGCAGATGAAAGCCTCATCTTGCATTGGGAAGGCAACAAAACAAAAAATCCCACACTCAACACAGGCCTGTAGGATCTGAGTGAGCTTCTCCAAGGAAAACTCTCCTATTTCTCCCTCCCACTGCCCCATGTCCAGCCACTGGCCCTGCTGCCCAGCCACTGTCAGGGCACAGGACAGCAGGGCAGCAAAAAGGGAGCTCAGCAGGAGCATGACTTGCTGGTGGCAGGCTAAGGAGGCAGCACAAGCAGTAGGTGTACAAGAAAATCTACCTCTACTCCTGAAGACTGGGTCAAATCCTGCTCTTCAGTCAGGGCTGTGGCTGCCTCCTGCTTTCCAGCCCTGAAGTGCCTCCATCGAGACGCTGGGCAATGCAAACATGTTCTCATCTCCTTTGGTGGATGGGGAGTGAATTGAGGTGGGTGAAGCTCATCTCTGGAAAAGAAGATAACTGTGAACAGGGACCTGCAGTGGGAGGGAGGGACACCTGCACCAGCAGCTCCTGCTCAGGATGCAGCCCCTGGCTGGCTGCTGGCACCTTGAACTGAGAAATGCTTTGATCCAGCCCTTCCCAATCCAGGCTGGAGCAGGTCTGCTCTAAAGGCAGCCCAGGGATGACACTGAGCTGCTGCAGCAGCTGCAACTGCTTGCACTGAGGAACTGCAGAGGACAGGGGTGAACACCCTGTGGGCATGCAAAAAGCACAGTGGGAGAGGAAAAGACAGAGAAGGCAAGCAAAAAGGGCAGATTTGAGGCACCCAGGGGCAGACCCAGGCAGTGACAGCCAGCACAGCCCCCCCAGGGCCCAACAGCAGAAACTCTGCAGCTCCACCAGGTATTTATCAGGAATGTTTCCCTGACACTGCTGGGGGCTTGGCTGACATTTTCCAACACTCCCAGGGGACTCAGGTGGCATTCCCCATGCATCCAGACATACATACATGGGCTGTAGTGCTGGGATCCTGCCAGACTCCATCAGCCTTGGGCTTGGAGAGGTTTCTGCCAGCCGTCCAGAGCTCCATAACTGTTTTCTCTGTCCCAGGAAGCAGGCAAGAAACATTTTTAAAAAAACCCAAAGCAAACCACAACAGGGAAACCTAAAAATCCTTCAACAGCTCAACCCTGCTCTAGTTATTTCTTTTGGGACAGCTACCACTCTCCAGCTGAAATGCTGGGCTTTTGGAGAAAAAAGAAAAAGCAAATTACATGTTCACCTCCAAATTTAAAAGGATCAAGGTAAGAGAACCTTTCAAACTACAAAGGATTGCCCCAAAGGTAAAAGCTTTGCAAGAAATCTCTAGTTCAGACTGTGATGGGAATGTGCTTTTTTTGTTCACTAAAAACAGGAGAGAGCATAAGGTTGTGATGGGAATGTGACCTTCTTGTTCACTAAAAACAGGAGGAAACATAATGTAAACAAGTAACCGCCAACTAGCATGCGATAACATATGAGACTAAACATTGCTGAGCTAATCAAAATACAAGTTGTTCCCAGTCCCAGGTTCCCAGAGAGGGGGGCGCCGAGGAAAAGTACCAGAGGCCCTATTCGACGACCACCAGGAGGCAGAAGGAGACCCTCTAACAACCTGGTGGACATGCGCGGAGAAGCACCGGAAATGCGACGGGGCTAAGAAAGCGGGAGGGTACAAAAAGGGGAACGGAACAGCTTTCGGCGCGGCAGTTGGTGGAGCGAGGACTCCCCTGCCGCCCAGCGCTGCAATTTGCTTTCTCTTTTCTGTATTAATAAATTGGCTATATAATTGACCCGACTGGCCCATTGCGCTCATTTATAACAACTTGGTGCCGTGACTCGGATCGGTGGCCGTCGGAGGGGTCTCTCAATACCGGAAGGGGCGCCCCTCCGATTCGGAGGCCCCGGGACCTGAGGGACCCGCTCCCGGCCCCGTCCGACGAACCCCGAAAAGAGGAAAGGAGGAAGCAAAGGGAGGTTGCGGGCCCAAGGAGACCCCTTAAAAGATTTGTGCACAAAGTCCGGACGAAGACGCGGGACGCGTAAGTATTACGGGATCCGTCCGGGTGGGGTTGGGATCCCGGAGTGCGGCGAGTGTGTGGTGTGTGAGAGGAGAGCTGGCAGCCAGACTTTCCAAGTGAGTGCGGACCCCCAGTAGTGCGTTTCCCACAGACCCGCGAGGGCTTGGGCCACGAACCAGGGGAAGCGAAAGTTGATTGTGTGAAAGAAGGCACTCCGGAAGAATGGGACAGGGGAAGAGTAAGCCCCCTGCCGAGGTGAAACTCCCTCCGATACCTAGAGAAAGCCCTTTAGGGTTTATGATAGAAAACTGGCGACACTTTCCAGGCACACGGGACAAGGATAAGGCTAAAATGATTCACTATTGCATGGAAGTATGGGGAGGGAAAGAAATCTCCAAGAGGGTGTTTTGGCCTGTATTTGGCTCTTCAGAAGACTGGGTAAGGCAAACCTTAAACATTTGGGTAAATAGTAGAGAACCCCCCTGTGCTCAGGAGGAGAGTAATTATGCTAAAGTTTGGGCAGAGAGACCCGAAGTGTTTCTCTTCAAACGTTCTGAAACATCGAAAGGGAATAAGAGTAAGAAAAAGGGGAATAAACCAGAAGACACTTTAGTGCCACCCCCACCTTATGTACTCCCACCCCAAGCACAGGCAGCGGAGACTCCTCCGAATGCACCAGCAGGGACAGACTCGGATTCGGATGGGCCCGAATATACAGGGCCAATGACTCGAAGTCGAACCAAGAAAGGTTTATACCCCTTAAGAGAAATGCCTATGGGGGGACCCCAGGCCGGCATAGGGTTTGTATCGGTGCCCCTAAGCTCAGGAGATGTTAGGGAATTTAAGAAAGAAATGGGACACCTCTTGGAGGACCCGCTTGGAGTGGCCGAGCGGGTAGATCAATTCTTAGGACCCAATATGTACACCTGGGAGGAATTACAATCTATATTGAATATCCTATTCACGGCAGAGGAAAAAAATATGATTAGAAGGGAGGGAATGCGCATCTGGGATGCGCAACACGCGCAGGGGCCGGCAGCAGATATAAAATGGCCATTACAAAATCCTAATTGGGATCATCAGAACCCGGCCCATAGAGTGCACATGCAAGATCTCAGAAGAATAATTGTGCAAGGAATCAGGGAGTCTGTTCCAAGAGGACAGAATATCAATAAAGCCTTTAATGAAAGACAGAAAAAGGATGAGACCCCCACTGAATGGCTAGAAAGATTAAGGAAGAATTTTCAGTTGTATTCAGGAATGGATCCAGATGGACAGATGGGACAGGCAGTGCTAAAGGTACACTTTGTTTCTAAATCCTGGGAAGACATCAGAAGGAAAATACAGAAATTAGAGAATTGGCAAGACAGAGGGTTAGACGAGTTGCTAAGAGAAGCCCAAAGAGTGTATGTGAGGAGAGAGGAAGAGCGAGATAGGAGACAAGCCCGAATAATGATGGCGGCAGTGCGCGAAAGCCAGGGAACGGATAGGAGACCCGAACAAGACAGAAGGGAATTGAGGCGGAGTGGGCAGAAAAGCCCACGGGATAAACAGGAATTGAAAGTGTGCTTTTACTGCGGACGGAGAGGACACTTTAAGAGGGAATGTCGGACGCGGATTCGGGACGAGAAGGAGTTCAAGGAGGACTAGGGGGGTCAGGGGCTCTATCTCTTGGGGACCCAGAAACATCAAAGGGAGCCCTTGGTAAAATTGAAGGTGGGTCCCCAGGGCCAGGATATTACCTTCCTGGTTGATACTGGAGCTGAAAGGTCCACACTCCAGTCATTACCTAAAGGGTGTAAGTTATCTAGGGAAACTGTTACAGTAGTGGGAGCAAAAGGGGAACCGTTCGAAGTTAAAGTTATAAAAGAGGTAGTAGTAGAATCGGACTCCAAGATGGGTATTGGGGATTTTCTATTAGTACCAGAATCAGATTATAACCTATTAGGTAGAGATATGATTGTAGAATTAGGTATTCAAATCAAGGTGGTAGAACAGGAGATCCAGATTAAGTTGTGTCCCCTAAGATTAGAAGATGAGAGAAAAATCAACCCTGAAGTATGGTATAATCCGGATAGTGCCGGCAGATTAGAAATTACCCCCTTCAAGGTAACCATTAGAAATCCGGAGATTCCAGTAAGAATAAAACAATACCCGATGTCCTTGGAAGGGAGAAAAGGGTTGAAACCGGAAATCGATCGACTAATCAAACAAGGATTATTAGAGCCCTGTATGTCCCCTTATAATACCCCAATTTTACCAGTGAAGAAATCAAACGGGTCTTATCTCTTAGTACATGACCTGAGAGAAATAAACAAGAGGACGATAGCTAGGTTCCCCGTGGTGGCTAACCCTTACACATTATTGAGCAAACTAAGCCCGGATAACCATTGGTACAGTGTAATCGACCTGAAGGATGCCTTTTGGGCTTGCCCCTTAGATGAAGCAAGCAGGGATTATTTCGCCTTCAAATGGGAAGACCCAGAGACAGGGAGAAAACAACAGCTTAGATGGACGGTGTTACCCCAGGGTTTTACAGAATCTCCCAATTTATTTGGACAAGCTTTGGAACAAATTTTGGAGGATTACCAAACTGAACCTGGGATAACCCTGATACAATATGTAGACGATCTATTGTTAGCAGGGAAAGATGAGGAAGGAGTAAGAAGAGAAAGTATAAAACTTTTGAATTTCCTGGGGCTTAAAGGACTAAAGGTTTCGAAGGCTAAGCTGCAGTTTGTAGAGGAAGAGGTAAAGTACTTAGGACACTATTTGAGACGAGGTGAGAAAAGGATAGATCCGGAAAGGGTGCAGGCTATTCTATCATTGCCAATCCCCAGGAATAAGAGACAAATCAGACAAATCTTAGGCTTAACAGGATACTGTAGACAATGGATAGAGAATTACAGTAGTAAGGCCAGGTTTTTATACCAAAAACTGACTCAGGATGGGTGGATGAAATGGACTCAGGAGGATACAGAAAACCTGAAAGAATTAAAGGAAAGCTTGGTGCATGCTCCAGTTCTAAGTCTCCCTGACTTAAAAAGACCCTTTTATTTATTCGTTAATATAGAAGGGGGAATTGCCTTTGGAGTACTAACCCAAGAATGGGCAGACAAGAGGAAACCTGTAGCGTACTTATCGAAACTTTTGGACCCCGTAAGCAGGGGATGGCCTACGTGTTTACAAATGTTAGCCGGATGCGCTTTATTAGTTGAAGAAGCTAGGAAAATTACCTTTAACAGTAGTCTTAAGGTTTTCTCCCCCCCATAATATCAGGAGCGTAATGCAGCAAAAGGCAGATAAATGGATATCAGATGCTAGGCTCCTGAAATATGAGGGGATTTTACTAGAAGCACCAAATTTTACCTTAGAAACAACTGCTATTCAAAATCCGGCTACCTTTTTGTTCGGGAATGTAGAAGAAGCACCTTTAATACATGATTGCTTAATAACTATTGAAGAACAAACCAAGATTAGGCCTGACCTGGAAGAAGAAGAGCTAGACGAAGGAGAAAAGTTGTTCATAGATGGGTCCTCCCGGGTGGTAGATGGGAAACGCCAATCAGGATACGCTATTATTGGGGGCACAAACTTACAAGTAGTGGAATCAGGGGCCTTAGATAAATCCTGGTCAGCACAAGCCTGTGAACTATACGCTATTCTAAGAGCTTTGAAGCTCTTAAAAGGGAAAGAGGGAACGATATATACCGATTCTAGATATGGGTTTGGGGTGGTACATACCTTTGGAAAATTATGGGAAGAAAGGGGATTAGTAAACTCACAAGGGAAGGGATTAGTCCATCAACAATTGTTAACTGAAGTACTGCAAGCCCTGAGGGGACCAAAAAGGATAGCAGTAGTACATTTGAAAGGCCACCAAGTAGGAACAGACCTCAAGACTAGGGGTAATAATGCAGCAGATCAAGAGGCTAAACGAGCAGCGGCTAGAGAAATGCTCTTAAGAGAAAAACCAAGGGAGCAGGATAGTCAGGAAGATCCAGCACTGGTCTTCACTCCTGAAGAGGAGGACAAATTGAAGAAAATGGGACTGTCTAAACTCAATGGGGAATGGGTAACTCGGGATAAGCGGAAAATATTGCCAAAAGCCGTAGCCCAAAGAGTCCTGTATAAACTACACCAAGGTACACATTGGGTTAGCAGACCACTTCGCAACCCAATATATGACTATAGGGCTACATGATATTGCCAAATACATTACCAAGAGTTGCCCAACATGTTTACAGGTTAATCGAAGCAACCTGAGGAAGTTGCCCCCAGGAGGTCGGCCGTTGGCAAAGAGACCATTCTCACACATACAAATTGACTTCACTGAACTTCCAAAGGTAGGGCGGACACGATACCTTTTGGTAATGGTGGACCACCTTACCCATTATGTAGAAGCATTCCCAACTACCAGGGAAACCGCCCATACTGTAGTAAGAATCCTATTAGAGGAAATAGTGCCAAGATATGGGGTACCTGAAACCATAGACTCAGACAAAGGGCCGCATTTCACCTCAAAGGTAACCCAAGATCTAGCCGACTCCCTAGGAATAAGGTGGGAGCAACATACCCCCTATCATCCCCAGAGTTCGGGAAGGGTGGAAAGAATGAACGGGGAAATAAAAAAACAGCTAACCAAATTAGTATTAGAAACTAAATTGTCCTGGGTAAAGTGTATACCCCTGGCATTACTAAACATTAGGACACAACCCCGGGCAGACACAGGGCTATCCCCCTTTGAGATGCTATATGGAATGCCATACAACTTGGAAAAAGTACAGATAAACCCCAATATCAGTAATAAGAGTTTGAACAGTTATTTGGTTACCTTGGAAAAATACAGGAAGAAACTGTGGGAAAAGGGAATGTGGGTTCAACAACCTCCTTTGAATCTTGTATTACACCAGGTTCAGCCAGGAGACTGGGTGTTAATCAAGAGTTGGAAGGAAAATCCTTTAACCCCAAGGTGGGAAGGCCCATATCTCACCCTGCTCACCACAGACACTGCTGTGAGAACTGCCGAAAAAGGGTGGACTCACGCCAGTCGAGTAAAAGGACCAGTGAACCCTTCCAACTTCCCTGAGCATCCACAGAACTCTCAGTGGAGAATAAAAGGACCCCCAGACGGCCTAAGACTGACATTCACCAAAACACCAGAAATGGGCCGTCATCCCGATGACTGAGCAATGGGAAAGGCTAGGACCAGCGGACCAAAGGAGGGTCCAGCAGAAACTGTCATTGACTTTGCAGCCGTATCTACTAAGCTTAGCACGCTTCAACTCAGCAGCTCGAGAAGCCATAACGAACCCTCCAGACAATTGGGTTTGGTGGATTGAAACTTATGAACCCCGAGAGGAACCCTCGTTCCGACCTCTTAGACACAGTCCCTGCTGTAGCTGTGGAAAAGAACTTTGTGAGGCATGGGTAGCCTTTAAATGCGGAGGTTGTAATAAGGTTTATTGGATAGAACAAAGGTCGATATATCACTTGTGGTGCGGGAGGTGTGCAGGCAAGGATATTAGGAGGGGAGATTGGGCTCTAGCATTAGAAAGAGAGAACGGAATACCTTATACTCAATTTCGGGGTGTGTATGAGACCCCAGAACAGCTCTTGTTAGCATGGGCAAGGTGGCAAATTAAATGTTGGTTGAAAAAGTGCCGACAGATCGCCAATTCCCGTATTCTAACTGCAAGGTGCCGACATACGGTACCACACTTAAGGACCTCAATAGTCGGACCCCTAGGAAAAGACACAGACCCAGACACAGCTTTAAATAATTGGATTGCTAAATTTGAATGCCTACATATCAAGAAAAGCCGGGTCAATCCGTCCCTGTCATAAACTTTGTGAAAGGTTGTGGTGAGTCCACTGCCAGAGAGGGAGGGCTCCCAGAAAATACTTGCCAACCTTATTGGGAGGGATAACTTGGGAACAGACTCCAGAGTATCCTAACCAGTCTCTTGGTCCTTGTGAGGGTAAACTCGCGAGCGAAACAACAGCTACAGGTGCAACTTCCTTAAGAGGTGAAAGAGGTGTAAACTCCATCCCTCAGAAGATCCTTGCCACCGAGAAGATAACAACCCTCGTAACTAGCCGCAAACTAGTTGACGAGCTAGGCGGAGGGATACTTAGTGGAAGGATGGAACTTCACAAAATGGGAGCACCAATAGAGCTTACAGGCAGGGATCAAAAGGGCCAGGGGACTCAAGTTGAAGGAAGGGTAAAATTGGACAGGCTGATTATTTATACCCATACTGGCAGTGGATGTTACTCAACTTTAATGCGAATATTGATGATATGGTTATTAATCAGGGAAACACTAGGGGACAGCGTAAGCCACGAACCCTTCAAATGGTCACTTATCAGATGGGAAGATCAACGAGTCATAGCAACAACTACAACTTCAGGAGTCCCCTCCTTTAGGTGTCAGCCATGTGACATTATCCAGACTCAACCCTGTTTAAATAGGATAGGGTTTTATATGTGCCCAGCGTCGAACCCAGGGAAACCATACTGCAACTATCCTGGACACTTTTATTGTGGATATTGGGGATGTGAAACTATAGCTCATGGCTTTACCCCAGGAGGAGGGAGGGACTCATATATAAGAGTCGGATGGTACCCATGGGGCTGTACCCCTCCCCGATTTGATTTTGCCGGCGGAGTGACAACGGGGGGGAACTGCCAGTCCATTCAGATAAACGTGACCAATGACAAAATTAACGATCCAGTCTGGGTCACAGGAAAAACCTGGGGGGCAAGATTATGGGAACCAGGAAAGGATCGGGGAGGGCATTTTCTAATAAGAAAAGAGCCAGTCCCTCATGATCCGGAACCTGTGGGGCCGAACCCCGTACTTACTGAAGAAGGGAGAAAGGGAGAAAGGGGCAATTATTCATTAGTAGAAAATCACACAAGGAAGCCGACTCAGTCGGGAGAATGGCCACTAACAGCTCCACCTGCTCGGGAGTATAGTATGCTGTGGAAAGTGATGCAAGCTACATTCAGAGTTCTCAATACTACGAACCCAAATTTAACCAATGAGTGCTGGTTGTGCTATACTGTTAACCCGCCTTTTTATGAAGCTTTAGGAACTACAGCAAAACCTAGGAGGATTAACGGAACCAATCCACGGGAGTGCCTTTGGAAGAGAGGCCAGGACAGAACCCCAGGGATATCAATAGTTCAGGTAACAGGGAAAGGGAGGTGCGTAGGAAAAATTCCATCAGACAAAAAACATCTGTGTGAAATAGATATGACAACCGTTAAGTCTGAAAAACCGGCTAAGTGGCTTCTCCCTGCAGTAAATGCCAAATGGGTATGCAATACACTGGGAGTCACTCCATGTATATCTATACCTCATTTCAATGAGTCATCCGAATATTGCATACAGGTTGTGATAGTTCCCCGAATTATATACCATCCAAAGGAATACATATATGAACACCAGATCACTCCTGAACATCATTTAGTGAAACGAGAACCCTTTACGGCCACAGCTCTCACAGTAGCCGTCCTATTGGGCTTAGGAGGAGCAGGAGTAGGAACAGGGGCAACTGCCCTAATAAACCAGCAACGGGGTATGAAAGACTTGAGAGCCTCAGTAGATGAAGATCTAAGTAGAATCGAAAAGGCAATAGATGGACTAGTCAAATCAGTAAGATCTTTATTGGAAGTAGTACTCCAGAACAGACGGGGATTGGATATACTGTTTCTACAACAAGGAGGGTTGTGCGTAGCATTACAAGAGGAATGTTGCACATATGCAGACCACACTGGAATAGTGATAGATACCATGGCCGAGCTCAGAAAACAATTGGAGAAGCGAAAAAGGGAAAGGGAAGCACAACAAAACTGGTACGAATCATGGTTCAACCGCTCCCCTTGGCTCACCACACTCCTGTCCACTATAGCGGGACCTCTCATATTGTTCATCCTAACAATCACTTTCGGGCCTTGCATATTTAATAGATTGATTAATGTGGTAAAGGGGAGATTGGAAGCCGCCCACCTCATGCTCATTAAGGCAAGGTATGAACCTCTAAGCGATGGGAACACAGAGGACTACTTAGAGCTCAGCAGAAAGGAGCTTGCCAGATTCAGTGAACAAAAATAGTGACATAGAAAAAAAGGGGGGTTTGTGATGGGAATATGACCTTTTTGTTCACTGAAAACAGGAGAAAACATAAGGTTGTGATGGGAATGTGACCTTCTTGTTCACTAAAAACAGGAGGAAACATAATGTAAATAAGTAACTGCCAACTGCCATGCGATAACATATGAGACTAAACATTGCTGAGCTAATCAAAATACAAGTTGTTCCCAGCCCAGATTCCCAGAGAGGGGGGCGCCGAGGAAAAGTACCGGAGGCCCTATTCGACGACCACCAGGAGGCAGAAGGAGACCCTCTAACAACCTGGTGGACATGCGCGGAGAAGCACCGGAAATGCGACGGGGCTAGGAGCGCGGGAGGGTACAAAAAGGGGAACGGAACAGTTTTCGGCGCGGTAGTTGGTGGAGCAAGGACTCCCCCGCCGCCCAGCGCTGCGATTTTGCTTTCTCTTTTCTGTATTATTAAATTGGCTATATAATTGACCCGACTGGCCCATTGCGCTCATTTATAACAATGACCACCTTCCTTAAGGTGTTTTCAGCGCTGTTGTTTAAATGGCCATGTCTAACGACATCTCTTCATTTAGAGCAGCTGGAGCTTTCTCCTTCCTCTTGCTCCCAGTTTTCCTCCTGCAGATGTTCTCTGGTCATTCCAATGCATCTGCCTTGACTGGCTTCATGCTTTGAGGTTCTTTGGGATACTTGGGGAGTATCCCAATCTTTCAGAAGTTTAAATACCTCCTTTGTCAACATCTTAGTTTTAGTTTTATCTTTTCTATCACCTCTTCTTATGTCTTTGTCTAAAATCCTTCCTGTATGGCAATCCTTTGTTGGTGGTGAACATGTCAGATGTTTCTGGGATATCAAAAGGAGCTGAGGAAAGTGTTTTGCTGTTTCATAAATTTTATCACATTCACATTTTTTATGTTGGTCATGAAGAGAAACCTTTATGTGCCTCTGAGTCTCACCAATTCCTGGTTCCTCAAAGGGCACAAACCTGATGAGTTGTGGTTCCCTCTCCAGTGGCTGCACTTGGACCTCCCTCCATAGCCAGAGCAGAGCTCCCTTGTCCCAGAAAGTGCCTGGCAAAGGAGGGATGAAGGACACAGGACAGGCTGTGGGGATCAGGGCCAGGGCAGAGCCAGGGAGAAGAATGACTTTTGCATTTGATGGAGCTGTGCCTTCCCTTGGCTTTGTTGGCTGACAATCAATGAACATCCCTCTGTGTCTCAGGCAGCTCCTTCTCCAAGGAAAGCAAGTGGGAGTTGGAGCCAAGGAGCTGAAAGCTGCAGGTCCAGCCTGGGCTGGAGGGAGCTGAGATTGGCACAGGGCTGCTCTGAGTGCCAGGGCTTGGATGGGGGAAATGGTGGGGTGGGGGTAGGGACAGAGTCTGATTGATTGTCAGCCATGGAGGGCCTTGATTTTCATATCTGCATGAGGAGGTACTTGGATTCAATATCAATTGGAGATTGCACATATCCATTTATTAAGAGGAAAAAAACCCTAAACAGGACCTAAAAATGTTTTCTCACTGTCCTTGAAAGTAGAATGTATTCAGTTTGAATACACTCCTGAAATCAGTCTAATTAACCACAATTATTTGAAAGGTTTATTTGAAAAAATTGATTTGAAAACAACTATCCCCAGAGGCTTGGCTTGTTAAGGTGTTCTGAATGTGAATGAGCCCTGGGACACTGAATTCCTGCACTGAAGAGCTGAAGGCTGAACAAGCCTCTGGAGCAGTGAAATCCAGCAGCAGCCTCCAAGTTGCTGAGGATGTCAGCAGCCCCCACTGAGGCCATCCCTGCCCAGAGACCGTGGGGGAATGGGCAGACAAGGAGAGCGTCCCTGGGGCTGGGCCAGCAGAACTCAGAGGCACCAGCGGCTCCAGCTGGGCAATGGAGTGTGGAATGTGGCTGGGAAAGCCCTGCCTGGGCTGTGCCAAGCAGGATTGAAAAGGCCCTGACCCCCATCCACTAAAAAACTCTCTCAAGGAGACATTCAAAAGGAATTACAGTTGTTTGTGTACTCTGAGTTGGATGCACGGGAACAATACCAACAAGAGATTCTGAGGAGCTCAAAACAACAAAACAGCCTTTACTGGCAACTTTAGAAAATCAGAGAAATTTAGTCAAAATGTTTAATGCATCATTCAATCACCAAAAAACACTTCTCAAAGCAATAACTTGCCCTGTTCGACTTCACAAACTCTAAACCTGTTCAATTTAAAGCTAGTCAGAGTTTGCAAGAGGACAAAAATAGAAGAAGTAGACACAGAAAGAGAGAAAGAAAAATAAGATTTATAGAAGCACAGACAGAGCTACCAACTCCTGGACTCTAGCAGTTCAGATGGAAATGCCAAGAGAAGGTAGGGTCAAGATGTGTGCTTGCCTTGTGGTCAGCCTTCAATACCCCTTGGTCTTGCTGGGCCCTTCCCCCAGGTGGGACTTGGGCTCATTTGGTCACTCAGGAGTTGGGCTGGGGCTCCAGAGGTGGCTGTGGAGCATTGCCTGTGCTGTGCCAGGGACTGGCAGCCACTGCTGGGCTGGGAGAGAGGCTCTGGGGGGAATGGGGTTCCAGGGCAGGGCAGTGCTCCAGGGCAGGGCAGTGCTCCAGGGCAGGGCAAGGCTGGACCTGCCCATTCCTCCCCGACACATGAAATGTTCCCAGCCAACAATCTCCTGCAGTCTGTCACAGGATGCAATGTTGGAGGTGAAATCCCAGTTCTGGCCATGGGCACCTGGAAAGGAAGGACAGCTCTTTTCCATAGGAAGGAAAGCACAGAGCCCCAGTGTTTGGAAGGCAGGTGAGAGTCTCACTAGGCCAGCCAGACTTGTCAGCAATGGCAGATTTTGTCTGGGAGCAGTCTTTGGATGTAGGGAATTTTGGAGGTGGAAGCCCAATCTCAGCCATGGGTGCCTGGAAAAGCAGGGCAGTTCTTTCCACAAGAAGGAAAGCATGGAGCCTTCCCCAGAGATTTGGGGACTGATGAGAGGTGACCCTCATTAAACCGTTGTCAGCCAGTCTTGTCCTGGCAATATTCCTATGGGAATAATCCCTAGATATAAGGAAATCTGGAGATGAAATCCCAGTTCTGGCCATGGATGCCTGCAGGAGAAGGACAGATCTTTTCCATATGAAAGAAAGTATGGAGCACCAGTGTTTCAACAGCAGAAGAGAAGAGGCCTTCAACATGCCATGGTCAGTTGGACCAGTCAGGCAGTCCATGGGAGGCCAAACCAGCCAGACCTCTTCTGTGTTGCCGTGGTTTTAAGAGGCCCTGCAGTATCACCATGGTCCCCTTGGTTCCACAGGGCCCCACAGTGTCCTAATGGTGATTTGATTCCATGGGGTCCTGCAGTGTTACAATGGTGCTTTGGTTCAATGGGGTCACACAATGTCACAATAGCTCCTAGGTTGCAGAAGGCCCTGAAGTTTCACAATGGTCCCAACAATTCCATAAAGCCTTGCAGTGTCACAATGGTCTCTGTGGTTCCCCAGGCCCCACAATGACACGTGACTCCTCTATTCCATGAGACTGCAGTGTTACAATGGACCTTTGGACCACGGGGTTTTGCAGTGTCACAATGGTCTCCTTTGCCTCCACAGTGTCACAATGGACCACTGATGACACCAGGCCCCACAATGTCACAATGAACCTTTGGCTCCATGCAGCCCTGCAGTGTCACAAAGGCCTCTTGCTTTCACAAGGCCCCACAAGATCACAATGGTCCTCTTGGTTCTGTGGGGACCCCCAGGGTCACATTGGTCTCACTGGTTCCATGAGGCCTCTCAGAGTCACAATGCTTTGCTTATTTCATGGGGCCTCACAGTGTCACAATGGTCTCCATGATCCCCTGACTCCATTGTGTGTCACAATGGCCCCTTGGTTCCATGAGGCTGTGAAGTCTCTTAATGGTCTCTCCATTGTGCCATGAGGCCTTGCAATGTCACAATGGACCTTTGGCACTATAGGGTCTCACAGTGTCACCATGGTCCCTTGGTTCCATGGGCCCCACAGTGTCACCATGGTCCCTTGGTTCCATGGGCCCTGTGCTGCTGCATTCCCCCCTCCCCTTCTCAGGCCGCCCTGCCAGCTCAGAAATGCTCCTTGGGCCTCGGCCTTGGCCAACAGCCCCTGGGCTCAGCTCCTCTGCAGCTCAGCACAAACACTGTCTGCTCCAGGAACTTCTGTGCCCAACCAGCTCCTGGATGCTGGAGGAGCAGCCCTGGGAACTGTTTGTGTTCCCTCAGTGGCACAACAGTTCTCACACTGCCAAAGAAAGCTGTTGATGCCAAGTGCGGCCAGGATGAACCATTGCTGTGACTGCAGCCCCTCTCTTGGGGCCCTACAAACAGCGCTGCAAAAGGAGCCCCTTGGAGCTCTCCTGGGCCAGCGACTCCCTCTGAGTGGGGCCTCTCCCAGCCGGGAACTCTCCCGTTTGCTGCACTCGGGGATCCTGAACAACGAGGGAGCCTGGGCCGATCCCCCCACTCCTCCAGGCTCAACCCTTCACCCGCTGGGGAGATGCCAAAGCATCCACAGGGAGCATTTCCTGCCCTCAGGGGAATTTCTCACAGGTGCCTTGCACTGACTCTTTGTGTCTGTGTGCACACAGGAGTGCCTGTGCTGGGGAGATGTGGCAGAAATGCTGCTCTCGGAGGGGTTGGAGTGCCTTGGATAGCTGAGTCTGTCAGGCCTGTAAGAAAGGTTAAGTCACAAGGTCTAAGATAAGTTAATTGCTTCTAAGAGTTGCTCTTTTGCTAATTTGTTAGGTTTAATTTATTAGCTAAGACGACTATTGTTAAGTGTTATTCCACTGTTAAATTATTTAGTCATAGGGTATAAATGAGGTTAAAGACTGTTAAGTGCTGTTCTTTTGCTAAATTCTTAAGTTTACGGTAGAAGTTAAGGTTAAGGTATTAGTTAAGTCCTGTTAAGTTTGAGCTCTGTTCAGCTTTTAGATCATATTCCTTTTATCCTTGCCCTCACTGTCCTTGTGTCACACACACACACATTCACAGGGACAGTTTTTGGTTAATTTCTGCTTTATTTACCTGGATTTGGTTTGGTTTTGTTGTTGCTTTGTTCCCCCGGTGTGCCTGAAGTGTCCAGTCAGGAGCAGAGTGACTCTTGCCAAGGAACTTTGTGATGCTGTCGCTTAATATTAAATCTGGTTGTTGCTGATCTTTTCCCAGGGATTTTTTCAGCGCTCTCAAGCCCTCGTTCATAGCAGGGTGAAGGAGCCCTGGCCCAGGCTCTGGCCCTGGGGGACACACAGACACTGCTGGGGGGTCCCTGTGCCCCTGTCCCACCCCCACAGCCCCAGCCCCCCGGCCCCGTGCCGGGCTCTGGGGTCGATCTCGTGGAACATCCTCTGGGGGAGGCTGCGGCACCGGGAGCGGGGGGACCCGGGGGGACAGGGGACCCCGCTGTGCACGAGCAGCCTTGGACTGCTCTGGGGGAGCTGTGAGGGGGGCTGGGGCAGAGTGACCTCCCCAGTGACCTCACACAGCCCCTGTGATGTCACACAACCCCCTGTGACATCACACAGGCCCATTGTGATGTCACACATTCCCTGTGATGTCACAAAGCCCCTGTGATGTCACACAGCCCATTGTGATGTCACAAAACCCCAGTGATGTCACACAGCCCATTTGTGATGTCACAGCCCTCATTATGATGTCACAGATAATGTTGTGATATCACACAACCTATCCTGGATGTCACACAGCCATTCTATGATGTCACAACCCCTCTGTGATGTGACACAGATACCCTGTGATGGCAGAATCCATTCTATGATGTCCAGCTATGATGTCACAGAGCCTACTCTATGAAATCACTGGCAACTCAGTGATGACACACACAGCTGCTCTGTGATGTCACAAAGCCCCTTCATGGTATCACAGGGCCAGTGCTGGGATATCAGTCTGTGATATCATAAAGCTGCTCTGTGATGTCACAGAAGATTTGGTGATGTCACAAAGTCACCCTGTGATGTCACAGTCTGTTCTGTGATTGCACACCTGGCTCTATGATGTTGCTCCATCATCTGGTGATGTGACAACCCACTCTCTTATGTCACAGAGCCACCCTCCATGATGGCAGACTCTGCTCCATGGCCTCCCATCCCATTCTGTGACATAACAGACAGCTCTGTGATGTCACAACACCCTCAGTGATGTCACAAAACCCTCTCTGTGATGTCATACTGCCACTCTGTAATGTCACAGCACACACTTTGACCTCACAGTCTGCTCTATGATGTCATACAGCCATGCCATGATGTCACAGCCTGCTCTGTGATGTCACAGAGAATCCCCTCTATGATGCTGTAACTGCTCAATGACCTCACACAACAAACTCTGTGATGTCATAGCCCAATCTGTGACCTCACACAGCCCACTCTGTGCTGTCACACACCCCCTTGCTGACATCACAGCTGCTCTGTGCCTCTAGGACACAGCCACAGAGGTGCCGCTGTGACACAGCCCCCTCTGGGACATCCCCCAGCCCCTGCCAGTGCTGAGCCCTGTCAGCTCTGCCTGTGCCCTGCTGGTGTCCCTGAGCTGCCCTGGCAGTGCCCCAGCCCTGCTGGGCTGGGCCCAGGAGCTGCTCCTGGCCAGAGCTGTCTCTCTGCAGCGCTGCCCTTGCCAGGAGCTGCCTCTGGGCCAGGAGCCCGGCCCAGCTCAGCAGCACAGACACAGCACCAGGACTTTAATCACCCTCTGGGGCTTTGGTGCTCTTTGCATCAGACTCAGTCCTTCAGAGTGTGCTCAAAAAACTTCTCAGAGACTCAAAAGGGAGTGAAACACTGAAGTTTCTCATACTTAAAATAGATCCTTTTGAGGGACAGGACCAAAAAAGTATCCCCATGTTCCAGGTAAAGCAGAACACTGGAGGCAGTGATGACAGGTGGGGACAAGCAAGGGAAAGGTGTTTCTGATGCTGAGCAATCCTGTGCCTCTGTCCCTGCAGGCTGTCCTCATCCCCCGCTGCCCCACCTGGCTGGCCCCTTCCTTTGCTGACAGCTCTGCCTCCTGCCTGCCTCTGCCTGCCCACACAAAGCCTTGGGCTGCTCCAGGCTCCTTCTGGGGGATGTGTTGTACCACAGCCCGGCCCTGGCAGGGAAATTCCTTTCTCATGGTGTCCAGTCTGGACCACCCCAGCTGCACATGGTGCCTCTCTCTGTTTTATACAAGGAAGAAAAACTCCAGCCTCTCTGAAACCACCCTTCAATCCCTCCCAGGCAACTCCTGTTCTGTCCTCAGTCTCAACACCACTGAGCCCAGAGCCATCAGCCTCTCCCTGCTGGTTATGTGATGAGGCCTCCAAACCCCATCTTGGGAGATTTTTCTGTCTTCTCCAAGGTCTGTGAAAAAGGAAAAATAGTGGCCAAAGTTATTTTTTTCCAAATCTCGCTGTGACAGAACAAGAGTCAATATTGCTAAACTGAATGAGGGTGGATTTACTTTGTTGAAAGGAGGAAATATTTTACAATGATGAGAGTGGCACAAAACGGCAACTTTTTCCAGAGAAGTGGATTCCCTATCACAGCACTACTCCAAGATCAGGAGCTTTGTGCAGCCTGACCCAGTGAAACCCTCTCATCCCCAAGGACAGAATTCCTGTTGTGTGGGTTCTCTGATGTGCTGGGTGCCCTCACAAAGCTTCTGGCCAGAATGTCTGCTGAGGGCAGCCAGGCTGCTGCAGGGGCAGTGACCTCACAGCCATCACCATGGCAGCCCTGTCCCCTGGGCCTGGCTCTCCCCTTTCCTCTGCCCCTGCCTTGTCTCTGCTGGCATGAAGAGTTTTGTCATTCATATCTTGTCCCCAAGGTGCTGGGGCCAATGGCTTCCCAGGCAGGCTCCTGGAGCAGAAGTGGCTTTTCAGAGCCCAGGCAGAAATGAGCCCTGAGGCAGCAGCTCTGCAGTGCTGGCCACCAGGCCGGGCTGCCAAGGGAGGCTTCTGGCCATGCTCTGCAAGCAGCTGCTGCTGCCAAGGTGCCTTTGGTGCCTCAGGCTCTGCCTGGCACAGCTCCCAGCACGGCACTCTGCCCTTGTGCCCGAGCCCTTCCCTGTGCTGGGGCTGGCCTGGGGCTTTTCCTGCAGCAGGACCTGCCCTGCTCCTGGCACAGGAAAGGCAGTTCCTGCTGGAGCAGGAGGCTCTGCCTGCAATGGGCTCCAACAACTCCAGCAAGCTCTGTTGACATCAAAATTGCTTCCTAGATCACTATATTCTAATAATTGTTATAGCTCCTATACTGTGGAGTAAATTACTCTCTTTTTTAAAATTTAATCTGTGGTGTAAACAAACCATTCCGTCTAATCATGATCAGAATCAATTAGAGCTGTATTTTTATAAATTTATCTAGAATTCCATCGATAATCCTGTGGGACAAATTGCATTAAGGTTCAATTCTACCTGTCCAATCTTTTACACCTTTGACAAAGTCTGGGGCTGGGATTGGATCCAGCCACTCCCACTCTCCTGTACTAAAATAAATTTTGGAAGTCTAGGGGCCCTGCAGGGATTTGAGGATCCATGGTGGCTGTTGGGTGTCATTTCTCCATCTCATGACTCAGCAGGAGTTTCTCCAACAAAGAAATAAAGCTTTTGCCTGAGGCTCCCACTGTGCCCATGACAGGAACCCCTGTGAGTGTCTGGGACATCCCGGCTCTTTGGCAGCCTGGGGACTCCTGCGATGTCACCGTGGAGCCCCCGTCAGTGCCTGTGACAGATCAGTGCCTTTGCAGCGCAAGGTCCCCTGGGATGTCACCATGGAATGGCTGTGACTGCCTCTGAGCACACAGCTCTTTACCATCCCCAGAAACCCCTGGGAGGTGTCCATGGAGCCCTTGTCTCTGCCTGTGACATTCCAGCTCTTGAACAGCCTGGAATCTCCTGGAATGTCCCCATGGAACCCCTCTGAGGGCCTGTGACAAATCTGATCCTTAGCAGGCAACCATCCCCAGCCCCCTGTTGCTATGGTCAGTTTCCATGGCAACCATCCCCAGCCCCTGTTGCCATGCTCAGTCCCTCGGCAGCTCCATGCACACCCCAGGCCAGGGGTGGGTGCCATGGACACCAGCTCAGGCCTGCAGCCAGAGCCCGTTGCCATGGCAACCATTGGCAGCCCCATCCCCAGGGTCATGGGATCCCAGATCCACAGAATTGGCTGAGCTGGGAGGGACCCATCAGGATCCTGGAGTCCAACTGCTGGCCCTGCACAGGACACCCCAACAATGCCAGCCTGGGCCTGGCAGCGCTGGCAAACGCTGCTGGAGCTCAGAGAGCCCTGGAGCTGGGAGCCTTCCCTGGGGAGCCTGGGCACTGCCCCAGCAGCCTCTGGGCAAAAACCTTTTCCTGAGATCCAACCTGAGCCTGCCCCAACTCAGCTGCAGCCGCTCCCTCCAGTCCTGTCCCTGGGCACCAGAGGGAAGAGGTTCCCACAGCCCCAGCCAGGGACCCGCTCCCAAGGCTGTTGCCATGGCCAGCAGGGCTGGGACCAGCTGGGATGCTCGGTTTCCATGGGCCGGGGTTCAGGAATGGGATTCCCCAATTTCCTGCTCCCTCTAAAACCACGCTGCCGCTTGCTGCCCTCCCGCCTCCCATGGAAAGCACAAAAGGCAAAGATCCCAAAGGCTGGGATAAGAACAATTTACTGGGAACAGCAATGAGATAAGGAATAAACAGGAAAAAAAGCAATATTGATAACAGAAGGGATAAGAAAAACTATTTACAGGGAAAAGTACAACATCACCACTGAGTGGCTCTTCCTGGCCACGTATTTCCTCCTGCCTGGAAAGGACACCTTTCTCCTCAGGGAGAGAGAGAGAGAGTCCCTTTCCTGCCCCTGGCAATGACCTGAGGTGGGAGTGAATGTAATGACACGGCTCTGGCCAGACCCTCTTGTTCTTCAATCCTACATCAGGTCACTAGCAGGGGCAGGAAAAGTGGCAAGTGTCTTCCCACCATGGATCACAGGGAACATGGATCAGCAGGTCTCTTCCCAATGCGGGTTCTCCAATGGGGGATGAAGCTGGAGCAGCACACGAGGCTCTTCCCACACTCAGGGCACTTGCAGGACTTCCCTTACTGGTGACTCTGTTGGTGTTTGGTCAAGTTAGAGCTGTGGGTAAAGCTCTTCCCACACTGGGGACACTCGTAGGGCCTCTCCCCGCTGTGGATGCACCGGTGCCTGGCGAAGTTTGAGTTGCACTTGAAGCCCTTCCTGCAGTCTGGGCAGCGGAAGGGCCTCTCCTCTGTGTGAATCCATTGATGCTGGAGGAGACTGGAGCTGGTCTGAAACCTCTTCTGACACTCGGGACAGTCATAGGGCCTCTCCCCGGTATGGATGCGTTAGTGAGTGATGAGCTCAGAGCTGCACCTGAAGCCTTTCCCACACTCCCCACACTCGTAGGGCCGTTCCCCAGTGTGGGTTCTCTGGTGCACGATCAGGCTGGTGATCCACCAGAAGCTCTTCCCAAACTCCAAGCACCTGTGAGGCTTCTCCCCATCAGGAACCTGCTCATGGACCACCAGCTCCAAGCTCTGGCTGAAGCTCTGTCCACCTTCCTGGCACAGGGTGGATCTTTACTCCTCAGAGCAACCTGGGCTGTGTTTGCAGCCCCTCCTCGTGCAGGATCTCCAGGGCTTTTCCTCCCCGTTGGGTTCTTGCACCGTGGAGCCGCTCAAAACGGCCTCTGCCACGAGGTTCTGCCGCGGGGATTTGTCCTCCCTGCTCTCCATGCTCAGCTCCTGCTCTGGGGGAGGAAGGACAAGGACAGGATGGCATTTGCCACGGGCCACAGGCAAGGGCAAGGAGATGCCCCCAGGCTGTCCTGCAGCCAGGGCTGTGCTGGGCTGGGAGATGGAGCAGGAGAGAGGGGAAAGGGGCACTGACTTCCTCCTCACCTGCTTGCATGTTCTGGGGCATTTTCCTCACAGCCTCAGTGGGGGTTGGCAATGGAAATCCTGGTTTGAGGAAAACAAAGGATGAGCACATTGAGTCTGAAGGTCCCTCTGCCCAAGTGCATCACTACAAGTCACCGGCCATTGGGGCTCCAGAAAAACCTCCCAAAAGCCACGAGTCTGCCTGGAAAAAGCCTCCCAGGAGTTCCCTGTCCCTGCTCCCTCCCCTCAGGTGTTGGGGGTTCCCCCTGTCCCAGCTGCTGGGGTCACGCTTGCATTGGGGGTCCCCCTTCTCCTCGGTGCCCGCCCTCCCCAGCCTGCTGGCAGTCCCAGCAATCCCAAAAGCTGCCCCCTCTTCGCTCCCCATTCAGGGATGCCGGGGCTCTTTGGGCTCCCTTTTGGGCTCCCTTCTCCCCTCATGCTCTGCTCCGGGCTGCAGGGGCTCCAAGGAGTCCCCCCTGCCCCTCTCCAGCCTCTGCAGGCTCCCGCCCATGGCGGCGCTCCCCCCTCTCTGGGCTCCCCACTTTGGGCTCCTGGGGGACACAGGGCTCTGCTCCTCCAGGCTGCCTCTGCCGCCAGCCGCCACCGCCACCCCCCGATGTCCCCCCGAGGGGCCTTTTCCGCTCAGCCTTGCACTTCTTCATTCTCCAAACATCCCCCCAAAAAACCCAACTGGGAGGAACTGGGAGTGGCTGGGAGCATGCTGGTGGTCACTGAAAAAACTGCGCTTATACTGGGATCAACTGGGATCATGCTGGAGGTGACTGGGATCATCCTGGCAGTGAGTGCCACTGCACTGAGGCTGACTGGGAGTGCTTGGCAGCAAATGGGATCATACTGGGGAATAATGGGAGGGACTGGGAACATGCTGGAGGGAACTGGGATGCACTGGGAGATACTGGGAGTGACTGGAACCAAAGGGAGGATGAAAGAGAGCCACTGGAACCAGGTGGAGCACAACTGGTTCATACTGGCAGGGACTGGGAGCACACTGGGCTCATCTTTGGATCATACTGGGAGGGACTGGACTAATACTGGGAGAATCTGAGAGCGACTGGGAACACACCCTGCACATCATCCCCCGTACTGGGCCTGACTGGGAGCAACTGGGATTATACTGGGACCACACTGGGAGGGCTGGCATGTGACTGGGATCCAACTGGAGCTTACTGGGATCATATTGGGGTTGAAAGGGAGTGACTGGGATCACACTTTGGGCTACTGGGAGCACCTGAGAGAAACTGGGATCATGCTGCAAGCAAACTGGAGGAACTGGGCAGGACTGGATGCATGCTGGAGGCAGCTGGGATATTCTGGGCATGACTGGGGGATCACACTGGGAGAACTGACACCTTCCTGGGGCCCCTGGCAGCGCCTGGGAATGACTGCAGACATGCTGGGACAAGGTGGGAAATGTTGGGGGGTTGTGTGGATTTTGGGGGGTTTGGATTTTGGGGGTTTTATTGGCACTTTGGGGGGGGTGTTGTTCTGGGGGTGTTTGGGGGTTTATTGATTTTTTTTTTTTTTGTATTTTGTAAGGTTTTAGTGGGATTTTCCTTGTTTTTCTGGGATTCTCAGAAATTCTGGAAGTTTTATTGGGATTTCTAGGAGATTTTGAGGCGTTTCACTGGAATTGTGGGGGCTTTTAGTGGGATTCATTGGGGATTTGGGTTTTTTCAGAATTTTCGTGGGATTTTTGGGGTTTTGTGGGTTTTTTGGGTATTGCCATGATTTCTTTGGGTGTTGGGGGGAGATTTTATGGGTTTTTTTATTATTTAAGGGACATTTTTATGGGAATTTGTAGGGTTTCATCGGGATTTTGGGGGTTAGTGAGATTTCAAAAGATTTTTTGAGCTTTTATTTGGATTCTAGGGTGTTCTAATGGGATTTTGTGAGATTTGTTTTGGATTTCATGAGTTTTATTGGGACTTTTGGGGCTTTTAAGGAGATTTTGATGCCTCTCAGCGCTTCCGCAAACCCTGGGCCAACCCCAAAGCCCCCAGACGCCCAAATCCCCCACAAATTCCATTAAAAATCCCAAATTCCTCAAGAAATTACAATGAGATCCTCCAAAACCCCAGAAAAACCCACAAAATCCCAGTGAAACCCACCAAAACTCAAAAAAACTCCCCAAAATTTCACTAAACCCCCTCAAAACCCAACCCCCAAGCCCCAATAAAATCCCCCAAAATCCAAAACTCCCCAAATCCACAAAACCCCCAAAATCCCATAACCCCCCAAAACCCAATAATTCTCTCCAAAACCTCTATAATTCCCCCTCAACTTCCATCAAATACCCAATAAAGCCCTAAAGAAGCCCCAAGATAATCCCCAAAAAACCTCCTAAAATTCATCAAAATTGCCCCAAAATCCCAAAAATGCCCCCCCAAATCCCCCCCGACTCTCTGGGGCCGTCCTGGGTCAGGGGCACCGGCCGGTGGAACAGGAGCCACCTCAGGGGCCCTCGGAGCTCTGTGGGGAGGGGGCACCATGGGAGACCCCCAAAAACGGGAGGGGGGCCTGGAACCCCTGTTGTGCCCCCTCGCCCCAAAACCCCCAGACCCCGGTTCAGGGGGGGCCTGGGACCCCCCGGGACCCCCAAATCTCCCCCGGGACCCCTCCGGGAGCCGCAAACCCCCCCAAGGTTGGCCCAGGATCACCCTGGACCCCCAAAACCTTCCCGGGACCCTCAGACCCCCCAGTTCTCCACAAAATTTACCCCAGACCTACCTGAGACCCCCCTCAAATCCATCAGACTGCCCCAAATCCCCCTCAGACCCCTCAATCCCCCCCAAACCCTGGGAAATCCCCTCACACTCCGCTAAATCCCCCCAGATGCACCTCAGAACCGCCCAGAGCCCCCCAGCTCCTCTCACAATCCCCCAGAATCCCCTCAGACCCTCCCAATTCCCCTCAGATCCCCCTAAACCCACCTGAGAACACTCCAGACCCTCTCAAGCTGCCCCCAAAGATCCCTAAAGCCCCCTCAGACCCCCTCACTCCCCCGAAACCCACCGCACACCGCCCTATTTCCCGTCAATCTCCCCAAAATCCCCAATTTCTCCTCAGACCGCCCCAAACCCCCCCAGTTTCCCCTCAGCGCCCTCCTCAGCCGCGCTCGCCTCTGAATCTCCCCCCTCCGCCGCCTGCACGGGCTCCCCAGCCAATAGCGGCACGCCTCGCTCCGAACCAACCAATGAGGGCGCGGCTCCCCTCAGCAGCGCCCGCCTCCCCGCGGCGCTGCAGCCAATCAGAGGCGAGCCGCAGCGGCGGTGCCGTGCCGGGCGCTGCAGAGAGCGGGGGCGGCGCTGGGAGCGGCCGGAGCGCTCCGGGAGCTGCTGAGGCGGCCGGGACAGGGCCGGGAGGGGCTGAGAGGGGATCGGGGGGCGTGGGAGGGTCCGGGGGGCTGGGGGGGCTTTGGGGAGGGTTCCGGGGTGTGGGGCGGGGTCTGGGGAGGGGTCTTGGCTGGGGGATCGTGAGGGGTCAGGGAGGGTCTGGGGAGGGGTCCTGGGGCACTGTGGGGGGATCTGGGGGTGGGGAGGGGTCCCGAGCGGGGTCTCGAGGGGGGTCCTGGGGGTGCTGGGGGGACTTTGGGGTTCCAGGGTGGTCCTGGGCCAACCTTGGGGGCTTTTCAGGGGGATTTGGGGTTCCGGGGGGAGATTTGGGGATCCTGGGGGTTCCCAGCCCCCCCTCCCGTTTTTGGGGGTCTCCCATGGTGCCCCCTCCCCACAGAGCTCCGAGGGCCCCTGAGGTGGCTCCTGTTCCACCGGCCGGTGCCCCTGACCCAGGACGGCCCCAGAGAGTCTGGGGGGTTCTGGGGGCAATTTTGGGAGGGTTTTTGGGGATTTTAGGAGGGCTTTTTTAGAGCTTTGGAGGGTTTTGATGGAAGTTGAGGGGGTATTATTGGGGTTTCGGAGAGAACTATTGTGTTTCGGGGGGTTTATGGGATTTTGGGGGTTTTGTGGATTTGGGGAGTTTTGGATTTTGGGGGATTGTATTAGGGCTTGGGGGGCGTTGCGATTTGAGAGGGTTTAGTGAAATTTTGGGGAGTTTTTTTGAGTTTTGGTGGGTTTCACTGGGATTTTGAGGGATTCTCTGGGGTTTTGGAGGATCCTACTGTAATTTCTTGAGGAATTTGGGATTTTTAGTGGAATTTGTGGGGGATTTGGGCGTCTGGGGCCTTTGGGGTTGTGCCAGGGTTAGCGGAAGGACTGAGAGGCATCAAAATCTCCTTAAAGGCCCCAAAAGTCCCAATAAAACTCATGAAATCCAAAATAAATCTCACAAAATCCCATTAGAACACCCTAGAATCCCAATAAAAGCCCACAAAATCTTTTGAAATCTCAATAACGCCCAAAATCCCGGTGAAACCCTGCAAATCCCCCTAAAAATGTCCCCTAAATAATCAAAATCCCATAAAATCCCGCCCCCCAACACCCAAAGAAATCATGGCAACACCCAAAAAAACCCACAAAACCCCAAAAATCCCACGAAAATTCTGAAAAAACCCAAATCCCCAATGAATCCCAATAAAAGCCCCCTCAATTCAAGTAAATGCCTCAAAATCTCCTAGAAATCCCATAAAAACTCCCAGAAACTTTCCAAAATACAAAAAAAAAAAAATCAATAAACCCCCAAACACCCCCAGAACAACACCCCCCCCAAAGTGCCAATAAAACCCCCAAAATCCACAAAACCCCCCAACATTTCCCACCTTGTCCCAGCATGTCTGCAGTCATTCCCAGGCGCTGCCAGTGGCCCCAGGAAGGTGTCAGTTCTCCCAGTGTGATCCCCCAGTCACGCCCAGAATATCCCAGCTGCCTCCAGCATGCATCCAGTCCTGCCCAGTTCCTCCAGTTTTCTTGCAGCATGATCCCAGTTTCTCTCAGGTGCTCCCAGTAGCCCAAAGTGTGATCCCAGTCACTCCCTTTCAACCCCAATATGATCCCAGTAAGCTCCAGTTGGATCCCAGTCACATGCCAGCCCTCCCAGTGTGGTCCCAGTATAATCCCAGTTGCTCCCAGTCAGTCCCAGTATGGGGGATGATGTGCAGGGTGTGTTCCCAGTCACACACAGATTCTCCCAGTATTAGTCCAGTCCCTCCCAGTATGATCCAGAGATGAGCCCAGTGTGCTCCCAGTCCCTGCCAGTATGAACCAGTTGTGCTCCACATGGTTCCAGTTGCTCTCTTTCACCCTCCCTTTGGTTCCAGTCACTCCCAGTATCTCCCAGTGCATCCCAGTTCCCTCCAGCATGTTCCCAGTCCCTCCCATTATTCCCCAGTATGATCCCATTTGCTGCCAAGCACTCCCAGTCAGCCTCAGTGCAGTGGCACTCACTGCCAGGATGATCCCAGTCACCTCCAGCATGATCCCAGTTGATCCCAGTAGAAGCCCAGTTGTTTCCAGTGACCACCAGCATGTTCCCAGTCACTCCCAGTTCCTCCCAGTTGGATTTTTTGGGGGGATGTTTGGAGAATGAAGAAGTGCGAGGCTGAGCGGAAAAGGCCCCTCGGGGGGACATCGGGGGGTGGCGGTGGCGGCTGGCGGCAGAGGCAGCCTGGAGGAGCAGAGCCCTGTGTCCCCCAGGAGCCCAAAGTGGGGAGCCCAGAGAGGGGAGAGCGCCGCCATGGGCGGGAGCCTGCAGAGGCTGGAGAGGGGCAGGGGGGACTCCTTGGAGCCCCTGCAGCCCGGAGCAGAGCATGAGGGGAGAAGGGAGCCCAAAAGGGAGCCGAAAAGCCCCGGCAGCCCTGAATGGGGAGCGAAGAGGGGGCAGCTTTTGGGATTGCTGGGACTGCCAGCAGGCTGGGGAGGGCGGGCACCGAGGAGAAGGGGGACCCCCAATGCAAGCGTGACCCCAGCAGCTGGGACAGGGGGAACCCTGAACAGCAGAAGGGAGGGAGCAGGGACAGGGAATTCCTGGGAGGCTTTTTCAGCCCTGAATCTTGGTGTTTGGGAGGTTTTTCTGGAGCCCCGATGCCCGGTGACTTGTAGTGATGGACTTGGGCAGAGGGACCTTCAAACTCAATTTGCTCATCCTTTGTTTTCCTCAAACCAGGATTTCCATTGCCAACCCCCACTGAGGCTGTGAGGAAAATGCCCCAGAACATGCAAGCAGGTGAGGAGGAAGTCAGTGCCCCTTTCCCCTCTCTCCTGCTCCATCTCCCAGCCCAGCACAGCCCTGGCTGCAGGACAGCCTGGGGGCATCTCCTTGCCCTTGCCTGTGGCCCGTGGCAAATGCCATCCTGTCCTTGTCCTTCCTCCCCCAGAGCAGGAGCTGAGCATGGAGAGCAGGGAGGACAAATCCCCGCGGCAGAACCTCGTGGCAGAGGCCGTTTTGAGCAGCTCCATGGCGCAGGAACCCAACGGGGAGGAAAAGCCCTGGAGATCCTGCACGAGGAGGGGCTGCAAACGCAGCCCAGGTTGCTCTGAGGAGTAAAGATCCACCCTGTGCCAGGAAGGTGGACAGAGCTTCAGCCAGAGCTCGGAGCTGGTGGTCCATGAGCAGGTTCCTGATGGGGAGAAGCCTCACAGGTGCTTGGAGTGTGGGAAGAGCTTCTGGTGGATCACCAGCCTGATCGTGCACCAGAGAACCCACACTGGGGAACGGCCCTACGAGTGTGGGGAGTGTGGGAAAGGCTTCAGGTGCAGCTCTGAGCTCATCACTCACTAACGCATCCATACCGGGGAGAGGCCCTATGACTGTCCCGAGTGTCAGAAGAGGTTTCAGACCAGCTCCAGTCTCCTCCAGCATCAATGGATTCACACAGAGGAGAGGCCCTTCCGCTGCCCAGACTGCAGGAAGGGCTTCAAGTGCAACTCAAACTTCGCCAGGCACCGGTGCATCCACAGCGGGGAGAGGCCCTACGAGTGTCCCCAGTGTGGGAAGAGCTTTACCCACAGCTCTAACTTGACCAAACACCAACAGAGTCACCGGTAAGGGAAGTCCTGCAAGTGCCCTGAGTGTGGGAAGAGCCTCGTGTGCTGCTCCAGCTTCATCCCCCATTGGAGAACCCGCATTGGGAAGAGACCTGCTGATCCATGTTCCCTGTGATCCATGGTGGGAAGACACTTGTCACTTTTCCTGCCCCTGCTAGTGACCTGATGTAGGATTGAAGAACAAGAGGGTCTGGCCAGAGCCGTGTCATTACATTCACTCCCACCTCATGTCATTGCCAGGGGCAGGAAAGGGACTCTCTCTCTCTCCCTGAGGAGAAAGGTGTCCTTTCCAGGCAGGAGGAAATACGTGGCCAGGAAGAGCCACTCAGTGGTGATGTTGTACTTTTCCCTGTAAATAGTTTTTCTTATCCCTTCTGTTATCAATATTGCTTTTTTTCCTGTTTATTCCTTATCTCATTGCTGTTCCCAGTAAATCGTTCTTATCCCAGCCTGGGATCTTTGCCTTTGGTTCTTTCCATGGGAGGCGGGAGGGCAGCGAGCGGCAGCGTGGTTTTAGAGGGAGCAGGAAATTGGGGAATCCCATTTCTGAACCCCGGCCCATGGAAACCGAGCATCCCAGCTGGTCCCAGCCCTGCTGGCCATGGCAACAGCCTTGGGAGCGGGTCCCTGGCTGGGGCTGTGGGAACCTCTTCCCTCTGGTGCCCAGGGACAGGACTGGAGGGAACGGCTGCAGCTGAGTCGGGGCAGGCTCAGGTTGGATCTCAGGAAAAGGTTTTTGCCCAGAGGCTGCTGGGGCAGTGCCCAGGCTCCCCAGGGAAGGCTCCCAGCTCCAGGGCTCTCTGAGCTCCAGCAGCGTTTGGCCAGCGCTGCCAGGCCCAGGCTGGCATTGTTGGGGTGTCCTGTGCAGGGCCAGCAGTTGGACTCCAGGATCCTGATGGGTCCCTCCCAGCTCAGCCAATTCTGTGGATCTGGGATCCCATGACCCTGGGGATGGGGCTGCCAATGGTTGCCATGGCAACGGGCTCTGGCTGCAGGCCTGAGCTGGTGTCCATGGCACCCACCCCTGGCCTGGGGTGTGCATGGAGCTGCCGAGGGACTGAGCATGGCAACAGGGGGCTGGGGATGGTTGCCATGGAAACTGAGCATAGCAGCAGGGTCTGGGGATGGTTGCCATGGAAACTGACCATAGCAGCAGGGGGCTCGGCATGGTTGCCTGCTAAGGATCAGATTTGTCACAGGCCCTCAGAGGGGTTCCATGGGGACATTCCAGGAGACTCCAGGCTGTTCAAGAGCTGGAATGGCACAGGCAGAAACAGGGACTCCATGGAGACCTCCCAGGGGTTTCTGGGGATGGTAAAGAGCCCTGTGGTCAGAGGCAGTCACAGCCATTCCATGGTGACATCCCAGGGGACCTTGGGCTGCAAAGGCACCCATCTGTCACAGGCACTCACAGGGGCTGCACGGTGACATCGCAGGAGTCCCCAGGCTGCCAAAGAGCCGGGATGTCCCAGACACTCACAGGGGTTCCTGTCATGGGCACAGTGGCAGCTTCAGACAAAAGCTTTATTTCTTTGTTGGAGAAACTCCTGCTGAGTCATGAGATGGGGAAATGACACCCAACAGCCACCATGGATCCTCAAATCCCTGCAGGGCCCCTAGGCTTCCAAAATTTATTTTAGTACAGGAGAGTGGGAGTGGCTGGATCCAATCCCAGCCCCAGACTTTGTCAAAGGTGTAGAAGATTGGACAGGTAGAATTGAACCTTAATGCAATTTGTCCCACAGGATTATCAATGGAATTCTAGATAAATTTATATAAATACAGCTCTAATTGATTCTGATCATGATTAGACAGAATGGTTTGTTTACACCACAGATTAAATTTAAAAAAAGAGAGTCATTTACTCCACAGTATAGGAGCTATAACAATTATTAAAATATAGTGATCTAGGAAGCAATTTGATGTCAACAGAGCTTGCTGGAGTTGTTGGAGCCCATTGCAGGCAGAGCCTCCTGCTCCAGCAGGAACTGCCTTTCCTGTGCCAGGAGCAGGGCAGGTCCCGCTGCAGGAAAAGCCCCAGGCCAGCCCCAGCACAGGGAAGGGCTCGGGCACAAGGGCAGAGTGCCGTGCTGGGAGCTGTGCCAGGCAGAGCCTGAGGCACCAAAGGCACCTTGGCAGCAGCAGCTGCTTGCAGGGCATGGCCAGAAGCCTCCCTTGGCAGCCCGGCCTGGTGGCCAGCACTGCAGAGCTGCTGCCTCAGGGCTCATTTCTGCCTGGGCTCTGAAAAGCCACTTCTGCTCCTGGAGCCTGCCTGGGAAGCCATTGGCCCCAGCACCTTGGGGACAAGATATGAATGAGAAAACTCTTCATGCCAGCAGAGACAAGGCAGGGGCAGAGGAAAGGGCAGAGCCAGGCCCAGGGGACAGGGCTGCCATGGTGATGGCTGAGAGGTCACTGCCCCTGCAGCAGCCTGGCTGCCCTCAGCAGACATTCTGGCCAGAAGCGTTGTGAGGGCACCCAGCACAGCAGAGAACCCACACAACAGGAATTCTGTTTTTGGGGATGAGAGGGTTTCACTGGGTCAGGCTGCACAAAGCTCCTGATCTTGGAGTAGTGCTGTGATAGGGAATCCACTTCTCTGGAAAAAGTTGCTGTTTTGTGCCACTCTCATCATTGTAAAATATTTCCTCCTTTCAACAAAGTAAATCCACCCTCACTCAGTTTAGAAATATTGACTCTTGTTCTGTCACTGCAAGATTTGGAAAAAAATAACTTTGGCCACTATTTTTCCATTTTCACAGATCTTGATGAGGACCCAAAAATCTCCCAAGATGGGGTTTGGAGGCCTCATCACATAACCAGCAGGGAGAGGCTGATGGCTCTGGGCTCAGTGGTGTTGAGACTGAGGACAGAACAGGAGTTGCCTGGGAGGGATTGAAGGGTGGTTTCAGAGAGGCTGGAGTTTTTCTTCATTGTATAAAACAGAGAGAGGCACCATGTGCAGCTGGGGAAGCCCAGACTGGACACCAGGAGAAAGGAATTTCCCTGCCAGGGCCGGGCTGTGGTACAACACGACCCCCAGAAGGAGCCTGGAGCAGCCCAAGGCTCTGTGTGGGCAGGCAGAGGCAGGCAGGAGGCAGAGCTGTCAGCAAAGGAAGGGGCCAGCCAGGTGGGGCAGCGGGGGATGAGGACAGCCTGCAGGGACAGAGGCACAGGTTTGCTCAGCATCAGAAACACCTTTCCCTTGCTTCTCCCCAGCTGTCATCACTGCCTCCAGTGTTCTGCTTTACCTGGAACATGGGGATACTTTTTTGGTCCTGTCCTTCAAAAGGATCTATTTTAAGTATGAGAAACTTCAGTGTTTTCACTCCCTTTTGAGTCCCTGAGAAGTTTTTTGAGCACACTCTGAGGGACTGAGTCTGATGCAAAGAGCACAAAGCCCCAGAGGGTGATTAAAGTCCTGGTGCTGTGTCTGTGCTGCTGAGCTGGGCCGGGCTCCTGGCCCAGAGGCAGCTCCTGGCAAGGGCAGCGCTGCAGAGAGACAGCTCTGGCCAGGAGCAGCTCCTGGGCACAGCCCAGCAGGGCTGGGGCACTGCCAGGGCAGCTCAGGGACACCAGCAGGGCACAGACAGAGCTGACAGGGCTCAGCACTGGCAGGGGCTGGGGGATGTCCCAGAGGGGGCTGTGTCACAGCGGCACCTCTGTGGCTGTGTCCTAGAGGCACAGAGCAGCTGTGATGTCAGCAAGGGGCTGTGTGACAGCACAGAGTGAGCTGTGTGAGGTCACAGGTTGGGCTATGACACCACAGAGTTTGTTGTGTGAGGTCATTGAGCAGCTACAGCATCATAGAGGGGATTGTGTGACATCACAGAGCAGGCTGTGACATCATGGCATGGCTGTATGACATCATAGAGCAGGCTGTGATGTCAAAGTGTGTGCTGTGACATTACAGAGTGGCAGTATGACATCACAGAGAGGGTTTTGTGACATCACTGAGGGTGTTGTGACATCACAGAACTGTCTGTGACATCATAGAGTAGGGTGTGAGGCCATGGAGCAGAGTCTGCTGTCATGGAGGGTGGCTCTGTGACATAAGAGAGTGGGTTGTGACATCACCAGGTGATGGAGCAACATCATAGAGCCAGGTGTGCAATCACAGAACAGACTGTGACATCACAGGGTGACTTTGTGACATCACCAAATCTTCTGTGACATCACAGAGCAGCTTTATGATATCACAGACTGATATCCCAGCACTGGCCCTGTGATACCATGAAGGGGTTTTGTGACATCACAGAGCAGCTGTGTGCGTCATCACTGAGTTGCCAGTGATTTCATAGAGTAGGCTCTGTGACATCATAGGCTGGACATCATAGAATGGATTCTGCCATCACAGGGTATCTGTGTCACATCACAGAGGGGTTGTGACATCATAGAATGGCTGTGTGACATCCAGGATAAGTTGTGTGATATCACAACATTATCTGTGATATCATAATGAGGGCTGTGACATCACAAATGGGCTGTGTGACATCACTGGGGTTTTGTGACATTACAATGGGCTGTGTGACATCACAGGGGCTTTGTGACGTCACAGGGAATGTGTGACATCACAATGGGCCTGTGTGATGTCACAGGGGATTGTGTGACATCACAGGGGCTCTGTGAGTCACTGGGGAGGTCACTCTGCCCCAGCCCCCCTCACAGCTCCCCCAGAGCAGTCCAACCCTGCTCGTGCACAGCGGGGTCCCCTGTCCCCCCGGGTCCCCCCGCCCCCGGCGCCGCAGCCTCCCCCAGAGGATGTTCCACGAGATCGACCCCAGAGCCTGACACGGGGACGGGGGGCTGGGGCTGTGGGGGTGGGACAGGGGCACAGGGACCCCCCAGCAGGGTCTGTGTGTCCCCCAGGGCCAGAGCCTGAGCCAGGGCTCCTTCACCCTGTTACGATCAGGGGCTTGAGAGCGCTGAAAAAATCCCTGGGAAAAGATCAGCAACAACCAGATTTAATATTAAGCGACAGCATCACAAAGTTCCTTGGCAAGAGTCACTCTGCTCCTGACTGGACACTTCAGGCACACCGGGGGAACAAAGCAACAACAAAACCAAACCAAATCCAGGCAAATAAAGCAGAAATGAACCAAGAACGGTCCCTGTGTATGTGTGTGTGTGTGACACAAGGACAGTGAGGACAAGGATAAAAGGAATATGATCTAAAAGCTGAACAGAGCTCAAACTTAACAGGACTTAACTAATACCTTAACCTTAACTTCTCCCGTAAACTTAACAATTTAGTAATAGAACAACAATTAACAGTCTTTAACCTCATTTATAACTTATGACTAAATAATTTAACAGTGGAATAACACTTAACAATAGTCATCTTAGCTAATAACTTAAATTAAACCTAACAAATTAGCAAAAGAGCAACTCTTAGAAGCAATTAACTTAGCTTAGACCTCATGACTTAACCTCACTTACAGGCCTGACTGACTCAGCTATGCAAGGCACTCCAACCCCTCCGAGAGCAGCATTTCTGCCACATCTCCCCAGCACAGGCACTCCTGTGTGCACACAGACACAAAGAGTCAGTGCAAGGCACCTGTGAGAAATTCCCCTGAGGGCAGGAAATGCTCCCTGTGGATGCTTTGGCATCTCCCCAGCAGGTGAAGGGCTGAGCCTGGAGGAGTGGGGGGATCAGCCCAGGCTCCCTCGTTGTTCAGGATCCCCGAGTGCAGCAAACGGGAGAGTTCCCGGCTGGGAGAGGCCCCACTCAGAGGGAGTCGCTGGCCCAGGAGAGCTCCAAGGGGCTCCTTTTGCAGCGCTGTTTGTAGGGCCCCAAGAGAGGGGCTCCAGTCACAGCAATGGTTCATCCTGGCTGCACTTGGCATCAACAGCTTTCTTTGGCACTGTGAGAACAGGGATGCTGTGCCACTGAGGGAACAAAATCAGTTCCCCGGGCTGCTCCTCCAGCAACCAGGAGCTGGTTGGGCACAGAAGTTCCTGGAGCAGACAGTGTTTGTGCTGAGCTGCAGAGGAGCTGAGCCCAGGGGCTGTTGGCCAAGGCCGAGGCCCAAGGAGCATTTCTGAGCTGGCAGGGCGGCCTGAGCAGGGGAGGGGGGAATGCAGCAGCACAGGGCCCATGGAACCAAGGGACCATGGTGACACTGTGGGGCCCTGTGACACCCAGGGACCATAGTGACACTGTGAGACCCTATAGTGCCAAAGGTCCATTGTGACATTGCAAGGCCTCATGGCACAATGGAGAGACCATTAAGAGACTTCACAGCCTCATGGAACCAAGGGGCCATTGTGACACACAATGGAGTCAGGGGTTCATGGAGACCATTGTGACACTATGAGGCCCCATGGAATAAGCAAAGCATTGTGACTCTGAGAGGCCTCATAAAACCAGTGAGACCATTGTGACCCTGGGGGTCCCCACAGAACCAAGAGGACCATTGTGATGTTGTGGGGCCCTGTGAAAGCAAGAGGCCTTTGTGACACTGCAGGGCTGCATGGAGCCAAAGGTTCATTGTGACATTGTGGGGCCTGGTGTCATCAGTGGTCCATTGTGTCTCTGTGGAGCCAAAGGAGACCATTGTGACACTGCAAAACCCCGTGGTCCAAAGGTCCATTGTAACACTGCAGTCTCATGGAATAGAGGAGTCACGTGTCATTGTGGGGCCTGGGGAACCACAGAGACCACAGTGACACTGCAAGGCCTTATGGAATTGTTGGGACCATTGTGACATTCGGACCTTCTGCAACCCAGGAGCCATTGTGACATTGTGTGACCCCATTGAACCAAAGCACCATTGTAACACTGCTGGACCCCATGGAATCAAATCACCATTAGGACACTGTGGGGCCCTGTGGAACCAAGGGGACCTTGGTGATACTGCAGGGCCTCTTAAAACCACGGCAACACAGAAGAGGTCTGGCTGGTTTGGCCTCCCATGGACTGCCTGACTGGTCGAACTGACAATGGCATGTTGAAGGCCTCTTCTCTTCTGCTGTTGAAACACTGGTGCTCCATACTTTCTTTCATATGGAAAAGATCTGTCCTTCTCCTGCAGGCATCCATGGCCAGAACTGGGATTTCATCTCCAGATTTCCTTATATCCAGGGATTATTCCCATAGGAATATTGCCAGGACAAGACTGGCTGACAACGGTTTCATGAGGGTCACCTATCATCAGTCCCCAAATCTCTTGGGAAGGCTCTATGCTTTCCTTCTTGTGGAAAGAACTGCCCTGCTTCTCCAGGCACCCATGGCGGAGATTGGGCTTCCACCTCCAAAATTCCCTACCTCCAAAGACTTCTCCCTGACAAAATCTGCCATTGCTGACAAGTCTGGCTGGCCTAGTGAGACTCTCACCTGCCTTCCAAACACTGGGGCTCTGTGCTTTCCTTCCTATGGAAAAGAGCTGTCCTTCCTTTCCAGGTGCCCATGGCCAGAACTGGGATTTCACCTCCAACATTGCATCCTGTGACAGACTGCAGGAGATTGTTGGCTCAAAACATTTCATGTGTCGGGGAGGAATGGGCAGATCCAGCCTTGCCCTGCTCTGGAGCACTGCCCTGCCCTGGAGCACTGCCCTGCCCTGGAACCCCATTCCCCCCAGAGCCTCTATCCCAGCCCAGCAGTGGCTGCCAGTCCCTGGCACAGCACAGGCAATGCTCCACAGCCACCTCTGGAGCCCCAGCCCAGCTCCTATTGACCAAATGACACCAAGTCCCACCTGGGGAAGGGCCCAGCAAGACCAAGGGGTATTGAAGGCTGACCACAAGGCAAACACACATCTTGACCCTACCCCCTCTTGGCATTTCCATCTGAACTGCTAGAGTCCAGGAGTTGGTAGTTCTGTCTGTGCTTCTATAAATCTTATTTTTCTTTCTCTCTTTCTGTGTCTACTTCTTCTATTTTTGTCCTCTTGCAAACTCTGACTAGCTTTAAATTGAACAGGTTTAGAGTTTGTGAAGTGGAACAGGGCAAGTTATTGCTTTGAGAAGTGTTTTTTGGTGATTGAATGATGCATTAAACATTTTGACTAAATTTCTCTGATTTTCTAAAGTTGCCAGTAAAGGCTGTTTTGTTGTTTTGAGCTCCTCAGAATCTCTTGTTGGTATTGTTCCCGTGCATCCAACTCAGAGTACACAAACAACTGTAATTCCTTTTGAATGTCTCCTTGAGAGAGTTTTTTAGTGGATGGGGGTCAGGGCCTTTTCAATCCTGCTTGGCACAGCCCAGGCAGGGCTTTCCCAGCCACATTCCACACTCCATTGCCCAGCTGGAGCCGCTGGTGCCTCTGAGTTCTGCTGGCCCAGCCCCAGGGATGCTCTCCTTGTCTACCCATTCCCCCACAGTCTCTGGGCAGGGATGGCCTCAGGGGGGGCTGCTGACATCCTCAGCAACTTGGAGGCTGCTGCTGGATTTCACTGCTGCAGAGGCTTGTTCAGCCTTCAGCTCTTCAGTGCAGGAATTCAGTGTCCCAGGGCTCATTCACATTCAGAACACCTTAAAAAGCCAAGCCTCTGGGGATAGTTGTTTTCAAATCAATTTTTTCAAATAAACCTTTCAAATAATTGTGGTTAATTAGACTGATTTCAGGAGTGTATTCAAACTGAATACATTCTACTTTCAAGGACAGTGAGAAAACATTTTTAGGTCCTGTTTAGGGTTTTTTTCCTGTTAATAAATGGATATGTGCAATCTCCAATTGATATTGAATCCACGTACCTCCTCATGCAGATATGAAAATCAAGGCCCTCCATGGTTGACAGTCAATCAGACTCTGTCCCTACCCCCACCCCACCATTTCCCCCATTCAAGCCCTGGCACTCAGAGCAGCCCTGTGCAAATCTCAGCTCCCTCCAGCCCAGGCTGGACCTGCAGCTTTCAGCTCCTTGGCTCCAACTCCCACTTGCTTTCCTTGGAGAAGGAGCTGCCTGAGACACAGAGGGATGTTCATTTCTTGTCAGCCAACAAAGCCAAGGGAAGGCACAGCTCCATCAAATGCAGAAGTCATTCTTCTCCCTGGCTCTGCCCTGGCCCTGATCCCCACAGCCTGTCCTGTGTCCTTCATCCCTCATTTGCCAGGCACTTTCTGGGACATGGGAGCTCTGCTCTGGCTATGGAGGGAGGTCCAAGTGCAGCCACTGGAGAGGGAACCACAACTCATCAGGTTTGTGCCCTTTGAGGAACCAGGAATTGGTGAGACTCAGAGGCACATAAAGGTTTCTCTTCATGACCAACATAAAAAATGTGAATGTGGTAAAATTTATGAAACAGCAAAACACTTTCCTCAGCTCCTTTTGATATCCCAGAAACATCTGACATGTTCACCACCAACAAAGGATTGCCATACAGGAAGGATTTTAGACAAAGACATAAGAAGAGGTGATAGAAAAGATAAAACTAAAACTAAGATGTTGACCAAGGAGGTATTTAAACTTCTGAAAGATTGGGATACTCCCCAAGTATCCCAAAGAACCTCAAAGCATGAAGCCAGTCAAGGCAGATGCATTGGAATGACCAGAGAACATCTGCAGGAGGAAAACTGGGAGCAAGAGGAAGGACAAAGCTCCAGCTGCTCTAAATGAAGAGATGTCGTTAGACATGGCCAATTAAACAACAGAGCTGAAAACACCTTAAGGAAGGTGGTCATGTAATATTAGAGTGAATGTTAGTGCCAAAAGTAGAGGGGAAGATCAGTATTTTTCGTCCTGCCATCAGGAGAAGAATCCATGAGATCCAGGAAATTCCTGTTCCTCCCAGGAAAACTTTGCCATTTTTTCAAAACTCCAATGACCCAGATAAAAAAGATTTGCAAGTATATTATGAAAGTAATAGGTATTAAAACCTGTGCCCCTCTCCAGGCAGACATCAGTTGTGTGCCCATGAACAGGCAGTGCCACTTGTGCCCTGAGGTGCCCAGCTGGGATTGGATCTCTCTGAGAGCACCTGAGGGAGAGCAGAGCACCTTGCAAGCTGCAGGTCCCTGAGAGCCCCACAGGGCTCCTGTCCCATCAACATCTGCTCTGCTCCAGTCTGAAACAGGGCCCAGCATGGTGCTGGGATCATCAGAGAGCTGAGGTGTGTGCTGGAATTCAATGCCCTCCCCATGCCGCAGCAGCCCTGCATTTCCCTGCTGCAGCCTTGGTCTCCAGCACAGCCATGGAGGCTCTTTGGGCTCCTGACTGTTCCTGCAGCCCCCAAGGGCAGCTGAGCTCTGCCTGTGGCACAGTCAGCCCTGGCCAGCGCAGGCCATGCTCAGCAATTGCTTGTGTGTGCCTGGCCTTGCTGTCATCCCCGGCAGCGGCTGCGTGGCCCCTTGGTGGCCCTGTGCTGGCCCAGCCATGGTGGCCCAGCCCCTGTGCAGGCCCAGCCCAGGCCAGGAGCATTGCGGCTGGGAACGGCCCCTGTGCCGTGCTGCCCACAGCAGCCTTGGGGCTCTGTGCCCCATGGCCTCCCTGCTGGGCAGCCTCTGCCAGCTCCTGCACAGCCCCTGGCACCTGTGGGCCTGCACTGACAGCCCTGCCCCGGGCTCTGCCGGCCTCTGGGCCAGCAGAGAGGCCGGCCAGGGCTGGCCATGGCCGGGAACAGGCCCTGAGCCCCGCAGGAGGATGGAGCTGGGCCACAGCCAAACTCAGCCCAGGGCAAAGCTGGGCTCAGCAGCCAGGGCTGCCAAGGGCTGGGCACAGAGGCTGGCGGTGACAAATGTCCTGGGCCCCCTCCCTGCTCTGTCCGTGCCCCCAAGGGCACAGAGCAGCCTCCTCTCTGGGGCACTTGCCTGTTTGCAATGCCTTGCACAGGCGCTGGCCCTGCCCCACAAGGCCTGGGCTGAGTCCTGCCCCTGCACGCTCCGCCAGGCTGAGATGGACACTGATGGTTTCTGGGGCAGGCTCTCTGAGCCCAGCCCAGCTCCCTGCAAGCTCTGCCAGCTGCCCTGAGCTCTGGGCAGCACCAAGGGCCTCTCCCCAGCCCAGCCCAGTGGGCTCTGGCCCCACAGCTCTGCTCAGGCCAGGCTGCCCTGGCCACTGGCCCCACGGCCTCAGCCCCTGCCAAGGGCACAGCAGCAGCTGCAGCTCACACAGGACTCAGCCCAGCCATGGGGGAAGGTGCTGGGACAAGGCCAAAGGAGGCTCCCTGGCTGCCCTGCTCCCCTCTGGCTCAGGTGCTGAGAGCTCTGCAGCCCCTGCTGCCATCCCATGTGCCCAGGGCAGCACAAGAGCCCCGGCCTTGGGGCCCTCAAGAGCTGCTCCTGCTCCAGGCCCAGGGCCTATCCCAAAGCTGGGGCAGCCACAAAGCTGTGCCCATTGCTGATCATTGCTGCTCTGATGGGGATGGATCCTCAGCCCCTTGGAGGTTGATGATGAATTTTCCGACTCCCAAGGCCTCTTCTTTCTTGAGCTCTTCAGTTCAGGAATTCAGTGAGAAAAGCTCATAAACATTTCTTCAACATGCCCAAAGAAGAAAAGCCATTTGGAATAACAGAAGTTTTCAAGTTTTCTGTAATTAATTAGACAGATATCTGAAGTGTATTCAAAGTGTATATACTGTCTTGAAAACAATGCAGAGAGAACAGTTTGTTCTGTTTAATGTTTTTCTCCTGTTTATAGATTTATATCAGCAATGTCCAGTTGATATTGACCCCCAGCACCTTCTAATGCAGACTGAATAGCTATGAAAATCAAGACCCTTCATGGCTGAGAGTCAATCAGACTGTGTCTCCTGCCCCCTCCCCACCATTTCCCTCATCCAACCCCTGGCACTCCTATGGACCAGGAATGGTGTCACCAGCAGGACCAGGAGAGCAATTCTTCCCCTGTGCTGGGCGCTGGTTGGGCAGCACTTTGGGTGCTGTGTCCAGTTCTGGGACCCCAAATTTAGCAAGAACGTGGAGGGGCTGGAGTGTGTCCAGAGAAGGGCAACAAGGCTGGTGAAGGGTCTGGAGCAAAAATCCTGTGAAGAGAGGCTGAGGGAGCTGGGGTTGTTTATCCTGTAGAAGAGGTGGCCCGGGGGAGACAAGGTGGTGTCAGGGCACAGGTTGGACTTGATGATCTCCAAGGTCTTTTCCAACCTTGCTGATTCTGGGATTCTCTGAAACCACCCTTGCAGCAGTTGCACGATCAGCCCTGGCCCTCCTCTTCAGAAGCTCGAGCAGCCCAGGTGCCTCAGCTTCTCCTGCCAGCCCCAAAACCCATCCTGTCAGTCCGCAGAGCCTCTGCAGCTCCTCCTCATTGCCCAGAACAGGGAGCCCCACAGGCAGACACAGCAGCCCAGATGTGCCCCCCTGGCCTGGGGTGCCTCTGGCAAGGGAGCAGCACCAGGCACTGCAGGAGCCTGCAGACAATTCCTGCAGCACTTGGAGGATGATCCTGCTCCCCAAGGGACATTCCCATGGTTCCAAGTCAGGAACTGCAATGGGGAGTGGGGCCAGAGAGGAAAGGGCAAACAGGGATGGGCTGTTTGCAGGGGAGGGAACAGAGATGGGGAATAGGAAGAAATCTGGATCAGGGATGGGTAAAGAAAGCAGAGGTGAAGCCAGGGAAATGCTTGGGGCAGTTTGGGGGTGGCTGCCAGGCAGCCCTGGCTCTGAGCAACAGCGTCTGCAGTGGGACAGGAAACTCCCAGCTGATGGGAATAAACTTTCTGGCTGACTGCAGAGGCCAGGACAAAGCTGAGTGGTTTCCCTGGTGTCCCCCAGCCCTTGCTGGCCCCAGGGGCTGATGGCATTTGTGCTCCCTCAGGTTCATGTCCCCACAGCAGCAGCATGGGGGTGCTCCTGCCTGCTCTGTGCAATGCAAACAGGGGCTCCTGAGCCAGTGCTGCCGTGTCTGTGCCTGCAAGGATGCGGCACCTCTGTGAGCTGGGGGAGAGGCCAGGGCTGCAGGGGGGGATGTTGTTGGCAGCTCCATGAGGACGCTCTGGGACGCTGCCCTGGGCTGTGCAGCACCCTGGGGATGGATCAGCCCCTGCTCTGCTGCTCCTTCCCGTCTCCCCCAGGGCCCTTGCACAGCCCCAGCCATGCTGTTTGCCCCCAGCCTGCCCACGGCCAGCCTGGGGCTGCTCACCCTGGGGCTTTTCTGTGCTGAGCATTGGCCTGGCCGTGTTCTTGAGAGAGCCTGGGCAAGGAGCCTGGAGCCCCCAGGGCCTGGCCTGAGGCGTCAGCGCTGCCCCAGCAGTGCCCATGGCCTGTCCCTGCTGCAGCCCCGGCACTGCCACCCCCAGGACTGTGCCCGGCCCCGAGAGCACTCAGGCCCTGCAGCAACACCAGGGCCACCAGGGCAGCGGGGCAGGGCCACGGCAGCAGCACTGGCAACACCAAGTGCTGCTGCTGCTGCAGCTGGGCACAGCTGCTGTGCCAGCACTGATCTGCCCCAGCTCTGCACACAGACATTGCTGCTGCAGCTCCAGAGAAGGCAACAAAAGGGCATCTCTGCAGAAAACTCTGCTGGGAGATTCTAAATTCGTCTAAAGCCACTGAGAGCACAGCTCCTCATTGTCACAGTCTGCTGCCACTGAATGTGGAGAGAAAAAAAGTCAGAAATAGCAGAAACAATGATCTAGCTTTAGGAAGAATATTAAAAAAAAAAAAAGACAGGGAAATCAAAGAACCAAACCAACAGAACTATCAAAGATTGATTTTGTTACAAGTGATTTGCAGAAATTGGCCAGCAGTTTAATGCTTCCTAAGATGTCCAGTCATCAGTCTCCTCACTGCAGCCTTGAGCTCCTGGTTCCTCAGGCTGTAGATGAGGGGATTCAGGGCTGGAGGCACCACCGAATACAGAACTGACACCAACAGATCCAGGCATGGGGCGGAAATGGAGGAGGGTTTCAGGCAGGCAAATACTGCAGTGCTGAGAAATGCATTTCCTCCTGCATTTTTCCTTTTCAGATTCTTTCAGTCATCTCTTGAGAGGTACCGTTTGTTCTGGGGCTTTTCATGAACTGATTGTACTCTTGATTTAGATGGAGACTGTAGAATTGATTTCAGATGTAGAAGAATCTGAACTGAACACAGAAACAAACTCCTTCTGTCAGCCCATTTTCATCTTCTAGATCACTTTCAAGATGTCCTTGGGAGTGTTGGAATCATTATCACACAGCTCTCCACTTCTGGCTGCAGGCTCTGGAGATTCTTTCTTTGCATTCAGTCAGGCTTGCACTCCCTAAGAGTTCCTGGTAGCCTGTAATATTTTCTTAGGGTAGAACAGTAACAATAAAAATGTCACCAATGGCACAACTGCCCAGCCCACAAGGAAAAGAAAAGAACAAGCTGCCAAATTCTTCAAATATTTGTCCTGCTTTGCTGCAAGTGTTGTGTTGCACCCACAGTGTGGAAAGCTGCAGTTGGTGGCTGTCATGGTTTGACCCTGGCACAATGCCAGGGCCCCCATGAAGGCTATATTTCCTAAATGGTTGCTGTGAGATGTGATCCGGGAACAGAACAAAGCAGGCTCCCATTCGGGGATGGAGGGAAAAACACAACACTTTATTTATTACAAATCTAGAAAGGAACACATACCAAGCTAAGAATGAAAACCTTCCAGATACCTTCCTCCTCCCCCTCCCTTTTCTCCACAGATTCACCACCCCTCAAATTATCAACCCTCAAATCCATCAGGGAGAGAGGAGTCCCCCCTTGCCTCATGGGCCTCCCCCGGAAGCACAATTAAAACCTCCTGTGCTTCCGCGTCACCCATGGCCCCACCCAGAGAACATCGGCCCTCGTGACTTCTCCCCCCATGTCCAGTGCTCTCACCACTGGGCACGGGCCAGGACTGCTTTTAGGGCTCCCCGTTTAAAGATGCTCCACCCACTTCCAGAAACAGCAGTCTCTCAACTCTGGGACACCAGTCCCCCCCACATTTCACCCCCTGGAGCCGAGGGGCCTTGTGAACAGAGATCTTCCTCTCCGTGGAGACAGAGGGCATCTCACACCCCCTTCAGCCGTTTCTGTTCACGCTGCTGCTTCACTCTTGACTCCCGGTGTTGCCTCCCCCTAAATACAGTCTCTGGGTCACAGGGAAAAACCACGGGTCTGTCCATGGCTATACAAGAAAGAGTCCAGCCCAAGGCCACTCCATCATCTCTTCCACTCAGGATTCTTCTCTCCTCTTCCAGCTTTCCTCACGCTTGCCCATTTCATCTCTCATCTCTCTCTCACCTCATCCTGATTCAAGAGGATTCAGTATTTGTAAGGTTTCTATTAGTCTACAAAGGGGTTAAAATCTTCACTTCTGCCTGTCCAGGACTCCCACAGCTGCCAGGCACCTCTCTGCCGCATCCCCCGCTTCTGGCCGGCTGAGCTGCCAGCACAATCTCTGTCCCTCTCTCTGGGGGGGCTGCCCAGACATCCCAAGTCTCATCAACCCCTGCATGTTCTCCTCCACCTCTGCACCTTTTGGGGCTCCCGGCCTCCTCCCTGTCCTGGCCTCCCCCACCCAGGCGCAGCTGGGCAGGGGAGAGGTCAGACTCTACTCACCAACGCCGGATTCCCAAAGAGGAAGTTCTCTGGGAATCTCCTGCTTTTAACCCCCGTGTGTTCTCAGAGGCGTATCCAGATCCTCAATGGCCACATCACATGCCAATTTTGAATTTGGCCACTGATTGGCCCGACTTAGACCTTTCCAGAAACACATTTCCGGGCCAAACCACGACAACACCCAGAGTTGAGGCTTACAGGCATTGATAGAGGTACTCATAAGCTTTCTCAGCAGTTTCTATTCCCAATTTTTACATCACAATTCTATACACTATTATGATTTAGTTTTTCTCAGGATGTATCCCAGAAAGGAGTATCCCCAGATGGTGGGGTCCGGCTTCCGAAAGAAGAAAGAAGTCTCCCAGCTGGTGAGGTCCCGATTCCAGACGTGGGTCCACCTTTTAATTGCAAATCCCATAACAGTGATGTCCAGCTTCCCTTGGTCGACACTATCAATCCTTGAGTAGATGTTCATCTTCCTTTCTTAACCTGCTTTTCACTGTTTTTTAATGTATCAAGATAAGCATGTTTCCTTTTTATATATTCTAAACCTATCGTTTCAAAGATCCTTACTACAAGCAATATTCTAAAATTATACTTCAAGAGGTTATTATTGCAAAACTCTTTAAGGCTTAGCTACAAGCAGAAAGTTCCTGTCAAACAGCAACATCCTTAAAGCTTTAATTCAAATGATCCTAATTCAACTGAAGACTTACAAAGGGTAATTGCGAACAAAGGATTGGTTCAAAGGCCTTCTTCCATGCTTTACCTCCTCAGTTATTTATTAGAATTCGTCTTTATGACTGTCCCATGGTCAGTTTCCACACGTATCACAATCACAAATAGAGACGTTGCCTCTATGAACCTGACAGAAACACAGCTTTGTATTTCACAATTGCACTGCTGGCATGGCATTGGTCATCCATTCAAATCATTTCCCCATGGAATTCCCAGGGCGATGGGTTAGTGGGAGATCCATGCATGGAAGTCTCACCTGGCTGGGATGAGAGAGATCCGGCCATGGAAATTCCATGGCAATTTCTGCATACCCAAGGCCCTTATTCCTCAATCCCACATTTCCACAGGAACTCCCCTCCTCTCCTTTGTGCTCCAGAGCCTCCTGACCATGTCTGATGGATTTTGGGAGCTCTTCCCCATATCTGTGTCTCAGGGAGTGCTTCATCTGCTCCACCATGATCCCTTTGCATTCCCAGCACCTCTGGCTGATCCAGGTGGCACCGTCGGACACTGCAAAGCTCCCGGGTCCCAGCTGGAAGGAGATGAAATCCCACCCCTTGAAGCCATAGAGATCCCATCCCAGCCCCTCAGAGTCCTCCATTCCCACAGATCCCAGCCCAGCCCCCGGCTCTGGTTGTACCGGCCCCGGCTCCAGGGCACTGTCGGCCACGGGCCGGTTCCTGTCCTTGAGCCAGGGCTGGCTATCCCAATATCCCAGCTCTGGCTATCCCAATATCCCAGCCCTGGCTATCCCAATATCCCAGCCCTTGCAATCCCAATGTCCCATCCCTGGCTATCCCAATATCCCAGCCCTGGCTATCCCCGTATCCCAGCCCTGGCTATCCCAGTATCCCAGCTCTGGCTATCCCAATATCCCAGCCCTGGCTATCCCAATATCCCAGCCCTGGCTATCCCAATATCCCAGCTCAGCTCCCCCCACCATCCCCGCTCTCTGCGGCTCCATCCGGCCCCGCTTGCTGCCCCAGCGCTCGCAGGGGTCCCGTCCACGTCCCCCACAATCAAGGACTGGGGGACCCCGGGCCGTGTTCTATTGTGTTTTATTCTCCTTGTTCTCAGTTTGCAATGGTTTCCCTGATGTAGCCCCGCTTCTTTCCTGAAAATGCTTTCCCCCGAGTGACTTCCCTCCTCGCCCATGTCCATCCTCCCTGTGGCTGCAGAGCCTTTCCCCAGTCTCCTCCCTGGGCCCCTGTCAATCCCTCGGCCTCCCTTCCCCTCTTTCCAGAATCTTCCCCCAGGGGCGTGGAGTGATTGGGCAGAGGTCAGGGCCCTCCCTTAAGGTGCTTCCTCATTTGTGCTCCTTCATGTCCATCTGCCCGGTTTGCACACCCCCGTTTCCCCCATTGGTTGTTGGATGTATCTTTGCCTTGTTTGCGCCCCCCTTTCCAAGCTGGTGCAGGGGCTGAGTGTGTGCTGTGTGCAGCAGGTTGCCCTGAGGGTCAGAGCTGCCCTGAGCCCTGAAATAAACCTTGGCTTTCCCCTGCCCAGAGTGGGCCCTTTCTTCCTGCAGCAGCGTCTGCCAGCTGCTCCTGTGGTTTAGGGCTGGCAGCCCCGGCCGCTCTCCTGTAGCCCGGGCACAGGGGAGTGTCCCCCGCAGTCCAGCGTGTCGGGCTGGGCGGGCAGGGCCCGAACGGGCACTGAGAGGACGCGGCGACAGGGCCGGGCTGCGACAGCGCCGCTGCCAGGTACTGCAGGGAGTGCAGAACTGGGGGGACAGCGAGATCGGGGAGCTGGGGGGCTGAACGTGAGAGACTGGGGATCCAGGGGGGTCAAGAGGCCAAGGAAAGGGGGACTTGAAGGGCTGGCCGAGCTGGGAAGGAGGTTCAGGGGCTCAGAGTCAAGGAAAGGGGCTGCAGGGCCTGGGAGAGCTGGGATGGGGTGTGCAGGGAATCCTGTGCCCAGGAAAGGGGGTGCCAGGGTGTACTGGGAGTGAAAAAAGGGGCGTCTGGGGGCTGGGAAATGCAGGAATGGGGGCCCAGGGGGCCCAGGTCAGGGAAAAGAGTAGGGCTGGGTGCTGGGAGAGGCGGGGGCCAGGGAAAGGTTGAGTTGGCGCTGGATTAGGGGGTGCAGGGGGGTCTCAGTGCTGGGCAATGGGGTAAAAGGGGGTCTGGGGTCTCAGGAATGGGGGTGCAGGGGAGGCTCAGGGTCACGGAAATGGGGGGCAGAGATGGGGAGAGATAGAACAGAGTTCCAGGGGGCCTGGAGCCCAGGAATGGGGGGTCCAGGGTTTCCCAAAAAAGGTGGGACATGGCATAGGGACACCCGGGTTGTTCGTGAAGGGGGAGTTCAGGGCATCTCTGGTTTTGCAGAAGGATGGGGCTGGGGGCAGGGAAAGGATGGAATGGGGGTCCAAAGTGTTCCAGGTCGTCCCAGGGTCAGGCTATCCCAGGCACATGGGAAGTCTGGAGGTGCCCAGAGAGGTGGAGCTCAGCCCAAATATTCTGGGGGTGCCTGGGTTGGGATTTTTTGGGGGGAATGTTTGGAGAATGAGGAACTCCAAGGCTGAGCGGAAAAGGCCCCTCGGGGGGACATCGGGGGGTGGCGCTGGCGGCTGGCGGCAGAGGCAGCCTGGAGGAGCAGAGCCCTGTGTCCCCCAGGAGCCCAAAGTGGGGAGCCCAGAGAGGGGGGAGCGCCGCCATTGGCGGGAGGCTGCAGAGGCTGGAGAGGGGCAGGGGGGACTCCTTGGAGCCCCTGCAGCCCGGAGCAGAGCATGAGGGGAGAAGGGAGCCCAAAAGGGAGCCCGAAAAGCCCCGGCATCCCTGAATGGGGAGCGAAGAGGGGGCAGCTTTTGGGATTGCTGGGACTGCCAGCAGGCTGGGGAGGGCGGGCACCAAGGAGAAGGGGGACCCCAATGCAAGCGTGACCCCAGCAGCTGGGACAGGGGGAACCCTGAACAGCAGAGGGTAGGGTCCAGGTACAGGGAATTCCTGGGAGGCTTTTCCAAGGCTGAATCTTGGTGTTTGGGAGATATTTCTGGAGCCCAGATGGCCGGTGACTTGTAGAGATGGACTTGGGCAGAAAGACCTTCAAACTCATCGTCCTCAGCCCTTGTTTTTCCCAAACCAGGATTTCCCATTGCCAGTTCTTGTGAGGCTGTGAGGAAGAGGAAGATGCCCCTGAACACTGAGTCAGGTGAGGAGGAAGTCAGTGCCCCTTTCCCCTCTCTCCTGCTCCATCTCCCAGCCCAGCAGGGCCCCTGCTGCAGGACAGCCTGGGGGCATCTCCTTGCCCTTGCCTGTGGCCCGGAGGCAAATGCCATCCTGTCCTTGTCCTTCCTCCCCCAGAGCAGGAGCTGAGCATGGAGAGCAGGGAGGACAAATCCCCGCAGCAGAACCTCGTGGCAGAGGCCGTTTTGAGCGGCTCCACGGTGCAGGAACCCAACGGGGAGGAAAAGCCCCGGAGATGCCGCACGAGGAGGGGCTGCAAACGCAGCTGGTGGGGATCTGAGGGGGAAAGAGCCAGCCTGGGCCGGGAAGGCGGCCGGAGATGGAGCCAGAGCTCGGAGCTGGTGGTCCATGAGGAGGTTCCTGATGGGGAGAAGCCCCACAAGTGCTTGGAGTGTGGGAAGAGCTTCAGGTGGAACTCTGAACTGATAATCCACCAGAGGAGCCACACTGGGGAACGGCCCTACGAGTGTGATCAGTGCAGGAAGAGGTTTCAGAGCAGCTCTGATCTCCTCAAGCACCAGCGCACGCACACAGAGGAGAGGCCCTTCCGCTGCCCCGACTGCGGGCAGGGCTTCAGGCAGAACTCCCATCTTGTCACCCACCGGCTCATCCACACTGGGGAGAGGCCCCACGAGTGTGAGGAATGTGGGAAGAGCTTCAGGCAGAGCTCCCACCTGATCCAGCACCAGAGGACCCACACTGGGGAACGGCCCTACGAGTGTGGGGAGTGTGGGAAGAGATTCAGACATCGCGCCAATCTGATTTTGCACCAAAAGATCCACACTGGGGAGAGGCCCTACGAGTGTTCCAAGTGTGGGAAGGGGTTTCAGATCCGCTCCCATCTTTTCCGGCACTATCAGAGTCACACAGAGGAGAGGCCCTTCTGCTGCCCCGACTGTGGGAAGGGATTCAGGCACAACTCCCACCTCGTCACCCACCGGCGCATCCACAGCGGGGAGAGGCCCTACGAGTGTCCCCAGTGTGGGAAGAGCTTCTCTCAGTCCTCTACCTTGACCAAACATCAACGGAGGCACCAGTGAGGGAAGCCCTGCGAGTGCCCCGAGTGCGGGAAGAGCTTCGTGCGCTGCTCCAGCTCCATCCCCCACTGCAGGAGCCACGCTGGGCACAGCCCTGGTGACCCACATTCCCTGTGATCCCTGTTGGGAACACACCTGGCTGCTTCTCCTTTTGGTTTGGCTTTAATTTTTTTCTGTTCTTCCTCTCTTTGCCCTCCAAAAGCCAAGAGGGATGGATCTGTCACCTCAAAACCACTCAAATCCCACTGAAAACAACTTAATTTTAACCCATAAAGGCTCAGTCCCACTTCAAATTGCTTGTTCCCACCTCAGAAAAACTCAATCCCAGGCCAATCTCACTCCATTCCACAGCCACCAGGGTGAGATGGGGTTGGAAGGGGATTGGGAGCAGTGGGATCCCAATTGGGAGCGGTGGGATGGGGATTGTGTGGGGCTGGCTGGGTGGCATGTATGTAATATAAAAATCCCATTTTTTAAATCATCTGACCCAAACAATCAGAAATCAATATCCAGATAAAACCACTCACCCACAATTAAATTTAAAAAAAAAAAATTTGAATTGTTTTAGAGTAGTTAAGGGTGTTATTAAAGTTTAATTGTTTGGTTAAAATGTAGGAGAAATTCTAGTGGTGCTTGGTTTCGTGTTTAGTATGTTTGTAATATGAATTGTTCTACTAAGGTTTGTTAGATTGTGTGTTTGTTTTCTTAGATATTTTTTATCTAAAGTGTATTAACTGCTGAGTTAAAACTTTCAACAGGTATTTCCTGGCATATAATTTGCTTATTTATATTTATGGATAATGGTATACTAATAGTTGTTGTTTTAGGTTGACCCATTATTGGAGTATTGTAAGTAAGAGTCAAAATTATTATATTTCATTTTTATAATAATTCATTTCATTTTAATTATAATTTATTGATTTCTTATTTTATTATCATTTCTTGAGAGTATAGTAAGGAAGTTCGAGGAGAGGAAAATGTTTTCCTTGCTGGGAAATGGAATTCCAGATGCTAGGTGTGTGTGCAGGACCACACAGACTGGGGTCAGATATGGACTGGGATCAAATATGGACTGGGATCCTATGGATTGGGATGGCACAGACTGGGATGGCACAAGCTGGGGTTGCACAGGCTGGGGTTGCACAGGCTGGGGTTGCACACGCCGGGGTTGCACACGCTGGGGTTGCACACGCTGGGGTTGCACACACTGGGGTTGCACACACTGGGGTTGCACACACTGGGATCAGACGGGCTGGAAAAGCATTGGCTGCCTTTGGCTGCCTTTGGCTCCATCCACGTCTAAAGGCGGCCACATCAAGTTGGCTTCATCCTGTTTGGGGCTCCCATCCCCCTCTTTCCCCCGCTCTCCCGCCCCTTCCCCATCGTTCCCCCCATCCCCAATCCCCTCCCCTGTGTTTGGGTTTGGGGGTTCCAGCCCCTCCTGCTCCGTTTGGGGGTCCCGACCCCCCTTTGGTTTAATTTGGGGCCCCGCCCCCCTTCTCCCCGCGCCCCCCGCTCCCCCCGCGGCCGGGGGCGCTGCCAGCACCACCAGTGCCACCAGTGCGGCCCCGGCTGCCCCCGCACGCCCCATCCCCATGCCCAGGGTCACCTCCCCCCTCCCCAAATTCCGCTGCCGGGGAGCGCTGGGCGCTGCGGCTCTGCCCGGCAACCGATGAGTCACAGCCGCGCCGGGCGCTGATTGGCTGCACATCGCCGGGCGGGGCCCAAGCGCCGAGCTCCCGCCCGGCAACTGGATCGGCACCAGCGCCGCGCGCTCTGATTGGCCAGCATCTCTTTTGGGCTGGGGGCGGCAGGAGCTGGGCACCCCCAGGAGCCCCTCGGCTTTGGGGCTCTCGATCCCCGCTCGGCCCTCGGGCCGGCCCTGGGGCCACCCCAACACCCCCGCCATGGGCAGGGTCCCCGCAGCCCTTCGGAACCGCCAGCAATGGGCTGCGAGCGGCAGCAGCCGCCCCGAAAAGGGATTGAAGGGGCCGGGCCGGCGATGGGGGAGGCTCTGGCCATGGCTCCGCTCCGGCCTGCGCCGGGCTGCCATTGAGGGAGGCTCCGTTCAGCGCCTGCCGAGGGGCTGGCACTGCGGCAGGGGCTGGCACTGCGGAGGGGCCGCGGTTGTGGCCATGGGGCCGTGCCGGGACTGCGGCGGGGTCTCTCCCTGCCACTGGGCTCCGCCACTGGCTCAGGGTCTCTCCCCTTCCCCATCCCGATCCCATTCCTGTTCCCCAGCCCGATCCCGCCGCTGTTTCCAGGGAATGGCTCCGATCTCAACCCCGACCCCAAAGCCGGGGGGTCAAACATTGGGGTCAAACACCCCAAATCCTGGGGTCAGCTGCCCCCGACCCCAAATCCTGGGGGTGCAAACACGGGGGGATCAAACACCCCCAAACCCAAACTCGGGGATCTCAGCCTCCGCCCCCCCAGCCCGAACCCCAAATTTTAGGATCAAACCCTCCAAATCCCAGATCCTGGGGTGTCAAACACTCCCCAGTTCCCAAATGTTGGGGTTAAATCCCCCTGACCCCAAATCCTGGGGTTTGAAACATCCGGGGTGTCCAACTGCCCTGATCCTGAATCCTGGGGTCAGTCCCCCCAAATCCCAAACCCTGCAGTGTCAAACCGCCTCAAACTCCAAATTTTAGGATCAAACCTCCCCCAGTGCCCAACGTTTGGAGTTATGACCCCACCAACTCCTACCTCCCCCAAAGCCACTCCAGTCCCAAGGCACACCGGGGTTTGTTTGGGGTTATTTGGAGTTTATTTGGGGCAGCTCCAGGTGCAATGTCTGCAGAGAGACCCTGGGTACAATGCTGGGAAGAAAAGGGGGGCTGGGGTGGGAATTGGGGGATTCAGGATGGGGAAAGATTCTGGGTGGGAAAAGGGGATTTGGGTGGGCAGGGAAGGAGTTGGGGTGGTGGGACAGAGTGTAGATGTTGCAGAGCAGGAATCCATCTCGGTGCAGGGGCAATGCACATCTCGGGGTGCAGGCTGCAGCCCGCACACACAGCTGTGTGCTCCGAGCGCCGCTCTCGCACCGAGCCTTTGCTCGGAGAAACTGCTGCAGCCAGGGACAGAGATACGGGGCTGAACTCTGCAGCAGCGGAGAGGCTGCTGCGGGAAAACAGAGCAGAACAACCCGGGAACCCCTGCTAATAAAAAACACGAGCAGCAAACGTCAGGCGAAATCCGTGGAACGAATATGTACGAACCCGCGGTGGCATTGCACACACGCGCATTCGAGAGGGAGACAGAAAGGGCTCTGGGGCTGCCGGAGGCACGCGTGTCACTCCCAGGGAGCGGCTCCCGGCGGCGCTGTCACAAACCCAGCGGCGGTGCAGCTTTCCCGAAGCGCGGAGTTTGTTCGTGCCGCGGATCCCCCGCGCTCCCCGCGCCGCCCGCGGGACCCGCCCGGCCCCGGCCCGGCCCCGGCCCGGAGGGGCTCGCTGCTCATTGGCTGCCGCGGCGCGGGGAGGCGGGCGGCGCTGAGGGGAGCCGCGCCCTCATTGGCTGGGGCGGGGCGGGGCGCGCCGCTATTGGCTGGGGGAGCCGGCGCGCGCGGCGGAGGCGGGAGATGGTGAGGGGAGGGCGGGGCAGGAGGGAGCTGAGGGGGGGCCGGGGGAAACCGGGGGGGTTTGGGGCGGGTCTGAGGCGGGCCTGGGGCGGCCTGAGGAGAAACGGGGGATTTGGGGGGATGGACGGGAAACAGGGGCTGTGCGGGGGGTTTGGGGGGCGTGAGGGGGTCTGAGGGGGCTTTGGTGGGTCTGAGGGGGCTTTAGGGAGCTTTGGGGGAGCTCGAGAGGGTCTGGAGCGTTCTCAGGTGGGTTTTGGGGGATCTGAGGGGAATTGCAGGGGTCTGAGGGGATTCTGGGGGATTGTGAGAGGAACTGGGGGGATCTGGGGGGAATTTGGGGGAGTCTGAGGGGATTTCCCAGGTTCTGGGGGGGATTGAGGGGTCTGAGGGGGATTTGGGGCAGTCTGATGGGATTTGGGGGGTTTCAGGTGGGTCTGGGGTCAATTTTGTGGGGAACTGGGGGGTCTGAGGGTAATTGGGGGGGTTCAGGTGGGTCTGGGGTGATTTGGGCTCTGGGGGCACCTGAAGGGGGGTGCCAGGGGGTGAAGGGGTCGCAGCCCCCCCGGCGCCCCCTGAAGCCCCCCTGTCCCCACAGAGGGGTCCCGGCCATGGCGGGGCAGGACCCCCGGCCCGACCACAGCATCTGCACCAACAGCCTGGAGGAGAAGAGCCGGAAGGACGCTGGGGGGCTGAGAGTGTCCCTGGGTGTCCCCAGGGGCTCAGGCTGTGCCCTGTGTGTCCCCAGAGCTGCAGCGCTCTCTGTCCCCATTGTCACCTGTCCCTGTGCCAGCTGTGCCTGTGTCCCCAGAGCTGGAGCTGTTCCTGTTCCCGCTGGCACCTGTCCCTGTGTCCCCTGTGTCCCCAGAGCTGGAGCAGTGTCTGTCTGTGTTGTCACCTGTCCCTGTCCCCAGAGCTGAGCAGTGTCTGTCTGTGTTGTCACCTGTCCCTGTCCCCAGAGCTGGAGCAGTGTCTGTCTGTGTTGTCACCTGTCCCTGTGTCCCCAGAGCTGGAGCAGTGTCTGTCTGTGTTGTCACCTGTCCCTGTCCCCAGAGCTGGAGCAGTGTCTGTCTGTGTTGTCACCTGTCCCTGTCCCCAGAGCTGGAGCAGTGTCTGTCTGTGTTGTCACCTGTCCCTGTGTCCCCAGAGCTGAGCAGTGTCTGTCTGTGTTGTCACCTGTCCCTGTCCCCAGAGCTGGAGCAGTGTCTGTCCCCTCGCTCTGTCCCTGTGTCCCCAGAGCTGGAGCTGTCCCTGTGCCCGTTGTCACCTGTCCCCGTTGCTGCCAGAGCTGAAGCAGTTCCTGTCCCTGCTGTCCCTGTCGCTGTCCCCACTCTCACGGTGTCCCCAGAGCTGGAGCAGTCCCTCTGGGCCGTGTTCTCCCAGTCTGGGTGGAGTTTGGACATTTTGGCGTGGCTGTCCCCAGTGTCCCTGTGGTGTCCCGTGTCCCCAGTGTCACTGTGTTTCCTCTGTCCCCAGAGCTGGAGCAGTCCCTGGGCGCCATTTTCTGGCCCTTTGGGCAGATTTTGGACATTTTGGTGCGGCGCAGTCTCCGCCTGCGGGGCCAGGCCTTCGTCCCCTCCGAGGAGATGAGCAGCGGCACCAACGCCCCGCGCTCCCTGCAGGGCTTCCCCTTCCACGGCAGCCCACGGGAGACAGAGACTGGGGCAGTTCTGGCATCTTGGGAAAGAACGGGAATTCTGGGGAAAACCGCCCAGATCTGCCCTCAGATATCCCCAAAACCCAACTTGAAATCCCTCCAAACTCACCCTGAACACCCCAAAGCTTTCCCTGCTACGACAAGCCATGGTGAGACAGAAATCCTGGGAAAATCCTGGAATTCTGGGAAAAACCCAAAAATCCCGAGGGGAAAAAAAAAAAACAACCCAGAATTCCCCCAAAATCCCCTCAGGAATCTCTGAAATCTAATTGGGAACACCCTGAAAATCCAGCCAGGAACCCCCAAAGCTTCCCCTTCTATGACAAGCCAAATGTGAGACAGAAATTCTGGGGCAAAAAACTCAAATTCTGTGAAATAATCCCCAAATCTTTGGGAAAAAAACTGAATTTGTGGGGAAAAAAACAAAATCCAGCCTCAGATAACCCCAAATCCAACCAGAAACCACCTGAATTCACCCCAAATCCACCAAAGCTTCCTATTCTACGACAAGCCCACGGTGAGAGAGAAATCCATGTAGAAGTCTTGTAATTTTGGGGACAATCCTAAAATTCTGGGGGGAAAACCCCCCAGAATCCTTGGAAAAAACCCAAATCCAGTCTCAAGCATCCCTAAAATCCTGCTAGAACCTCCCCCAAAGTTTCCCCTTCTGGGACAAACCCATGGTGAGAGCAGAATCCTGGGTAAAATACCCCAATTTTGGAAAAAATCCTTAATTTCTGGGGAAAAAAACCCCACAATTCAGTTGGGAACCCACCCAAAACCCCGTGGAAAACACCCAAATCCAGCCAGGGACCCCCCAGAATTCACCCTGAATCTCCCAAACCTTCCCCTTCTACTCTAGAGTGAGACCCAAACCCAGGGGAAAATCCACAGATTCTTGGAAAAACATGAAATTTTGGGCAAAAGCCTGAAATCTGGGGAAGAAACAGAAATGCAGCCAGAAATCCACCCCCAATCCCCTGGGAATGACCCCAGATCCCTGTTGGAACCTCCCAAGTTCCTCTGAATTCCCCCCAAATCCTCCTGAAATTCCCCAAATTCCTTCTAGGACTTGACAAAATCCCTCAGTAACGTCCCTAATTGCTCTTGGGACTGCCCCAAATCCTGTCTGGAATCTCCCCAAACCCCTCAGAACACCTGAAAATCCCTTGAAAAACCCCAAAATCTCTCTTGGAACTCCCCCAAGTCCCTCTGAATTCCCCCAAACCCCTCAGAAAGCCCCAAATCCCCTCTGGAACCTCTCCCAGATCCTCCCAAAATCCTGGGGAACAGCCCCAAAACCCCCTGAACCATCCCCAAATCCCCCTGGAGCGATCCCAAATCCACTGGAACCACCCCCCAGTCCCCTGGAACCACCCCCCAGGCCCCTGGAGCCTCCCCAGATCCCCTCTGGAGCCTCCCCAGATCCCTCTGGAGCCTCCCCAGATCCCCCTGGAGCCTCCCCAGATCCCCTCTGGAGCCTCCCCAGATCCCCTCTGGAGCCTCCCCAGATCCCCTCTGGAGCCTCCCCAGGTCCCTCTGGATCCTCCCCAGATCCCCCTGGAGCCTCCCCAGATCCCTCTGGATCCTCCCCAGATCCCCCTGGAGCCTCCCCAGATCCCTCTGGAGCCTCCCCAGATCCCCTCTGGAGCCTCCCCAGATCCCCTCTGGAGCCTCCCCAGATCCCTCTGGAGCCTCCCCAGATCCCCGGGCAGCCCCAGGTCCCCGGGCAGCCCCGCAGAGCCCTGGCAAAGCCCCAAATGCCTCTGGGCAGTGCCCGCAGTCCCTGCTGGAGATGCCCCAAGGGCCTGGCATGGCCCCGATGCCCCGGGCGGGAATGTGCCGTCCCAGCGGATCCAGCACGCCCGGCCGGGCTCGGCCAGCGCGGCCGAGGGGAAGGGAACGTTGGTGGAGCGGGAGCGGGAGCGGGACAAGCGCGGAGCCAAGGGGGGAGAGGCCCCGGCCCCAAAGAGAGCGGGGCCGGAGCGCAGGGGCAGCGCAGGGGAGGGAGGTTCTGCTGGGGCTGGGGCACTTTGAGGGGTCCGGGGGGATTGCTGGGGGGCTGGGGGAGATTCTGTTGGGCTCTGCGGGGATTCTGAGGGAAGTTCCTGTGGGGATTTTTGGGTGGATTTCCTCAGACTTTGGGTGGGATTTGAAGGGACTTGGGGGCACTTTGGGGGGATTTAAGAGGGGTTTGGTGGGATTTTGGTGTGGATTTCTTGAGTGGATTTGGGGTGGCTTTTCTGGGTTTTTGGGGAAATTTTTGTGGGCTAATTTGAGTGATTTGTAGGGATTTTTTTTTCTGTGGATTCCATGGGATTTTGGGAGGATTCTATGGTGGATTTTGGGGCAATTTTTGTATCATTTTTGTGGGGTTTAGGTGAATTTTGGGGGATTTTTGAGGATTCTTTGTGGAATTTTTGCAGGAATTTTGGGGGGATTTTTGGGTGGGATTTTGGGGGGGGGTTGGTAGGATTTTTGTGAGGATTTTGAGGAGATTCTTATTGGATTTTGTTGGGGGTTCTTGGTGGGATTTTTAAAGGGAGATTTTAGTGGGATTTTGGTTAGATTTCTGAGGGGGTTTTTGGAATTTTGGTGGGATCTTGGGCAGATTTTTGTTGGTCCTTTTTGGGATTTTTTTGGATTATGGGAGATTTTTGTGGGGTTTTTTTAAGGGATTTTTTGGGAATTTTTTGTGGGTTTTATTTGGAGGGGGGATTTTGTGGGGATTGTTGTGGTTTTGTTTTGTTTTGTTTTGTTTTGTTTTGTTTTGTTTTGTTTTGTTTTGTTTTGTTTTGTTTTGTTTTTGGTGGGATTTTTGTGGTTTTTTTCTCAGGATTTTCTCAGGATTTTGGGCAGATTTTTTGGTGTGTATCCAGAGTGACTTTGGGCAGATTTTGGGCCTGGCTGGGGCAGGTTTGGGGCAGATTTGTTGCCGATTTTGGGGTTTTTCTGCCGTTTCCCCAGCTGTGGGAAAAGCCCCGAAGCACATCCTGTTCCTGCCCCAGCTCCCTGAGGAGCCCGAGGAGCTGATGCTCTCCGTGCTCTGCACCAGTGAGATCCGGGGCAATCCCGGCATCCCGGGGATTCCGGGGAATCCAGGCGGGCTCTGGGCTTTGGGGGATTTTGGGGCTTGGGGGGTGAGAGGGGTGAGGGGGGCTTGGGGCTGGATTGTTTTGGGAAAGGATCGGGATTCTGGGGGGAATGTCTGAGTGTATTAGGGGGAATTTGTGGGTTTTTGGGGGAAAATACCAGGATTTGGGGGGAGGAAATTTCTGATTTTTTGGGGGGAATTTCTGAATTTTTGCAGGGGGACATCTGGATTATTTAGAGGGGGCTTTCTGGAAATTTTTTTGAGGGGGGATTTGGGGATTTTTTGAGGAATGTTTCTGGATATTTTTTGCGGGGGGGGGGGGTGGTGTTTCTGGATTTTTGGGAATGTTTCTGGACCTTTTTTTTTTTTTTTTTGCCCCCTGGATTTGGAACAGGTTGGGTTTGGATTTTTGGGGGGAGGAATGTTTCTGGATTTTCTGGAGAAAGTTTCTCATTTTTGGGGGAATGTACCAGGATTTTTGGGGGAACATTTCTGGATTTCTTTGGGAGGCATGTCTGAATTTTTGGGGGAATAGTTCAGGATTTCTTTTTGAGAATGTCTCTGGACATTTTTTGGAGAACACTTCTGAATTTTTGGGGGAGCAATTCTGGATTTTTTGGGGAACATTCTCAGGTTTCTGGGGAAGATTCCCAGGTGTCTGGGGAACATTCCCGGGATTCTCAGGAACGTTCCCGGGTTTCTCAGGGAACATTCCCAGGTTTCTCAGGGGAACATTCCCGGGTTTCTCAGGGAAGGTTCCCGGGTTTCTCAGGGAACATTCCCAGGTTTCTCAGGGGACATTCCCGGGTTTCTCAGGGAACGTTCCCAGGTTTCTCAGGGAACATTCCCGGGTTTCTCAGGGAACATTCCCGGGTTTCTCAGGGAACATTCCCGGGTTGCTCAGGGAACGTTCCCGGGTTTCTCAGGAACATTCCCGGGTTTCTCAGGGAACATTCCCGGCTTTCTCAGGGAACGTTCCCGAGTTTCTGGGGAACATTCCCAGGTTTCTCAGGGAACATTCCCGGGTTTCTCAGGAACATTCCCGGGTTTCTCAGGAACGTTCCCGGGTTTCTCAGGAACGTTCCCGGGTTTCTCAGGGAACATTCCCGGATTTCTCAGGGAACATTCCCGGGTTTCTCAGGGAACATTCCCGGGTTTCTCAGGAACATTCCCGGGTTTCTCAGGGAACATTCCCGGGTTTCTCAGGAACGTTCCCGGGTTTCTGGGGAACATTCTCAGGTTTCTCAGGGAACATTCCCGGGTTTCTCAGGAACATTCCTGGGTTTCTCAGGGAACATTCCCGGGTTTCTCAGGAACATTCCCAGGTTTCTCAGGGAGCATTCCCAGGTTTCTCAGGGAACATTCCCGGGTTTCTCAGGAACATTCCCGGGTTTCTCAGGAACGTTCCCGGTGTCTGGGGCTCTCCTGGCCCCGTGCCCATCCCAGGTTCCCGGTTCCAGGAGTTGCGCTGGTGCCCGGGCGCCGCGACATCGCCTGGCTGCAGTTGGACACCGAGGTGCAGGCGGGCGCCGCCCGCGAGGCCCTGCAGGGCTCCAGCATCACCCAGAGCAGCGCCAGGAAGATCTCCTGCGCCAAAAGGTGACCCACGGCACCCCAAACCCCACCTAAACACCCCCAAATCCCATTGAAACACCCAAAAATCCTACAGAAACCACCCCAAAACACCCTAAACCCTATAAAACTGCTCCCAAATGCCATAGAAATACCCCAAAATAAAACTGCCCCAAAAACGGTCCGGCTCCCCCAGGTAAGTTCAGCTCACCCCAAATCCTCCTCTTTTATCCTTAATCCTCCTTCTTTTATCCCAAGTCATCCCTTTTTTGTCCCAAGTCTTCCTTTTTTTCAACCACAAAATCTCTTTTCATCCCAAATCTCTTTTTTTGGCCCCAAATCCTCTTTTTTCAACCCCAAATACTTTCTGTGTTCTCAAGTCCCTTTTCCCATCCCAAAATTTCCCCTTCCCACCACAGTTCCCCACCCCAAATCCTGTTTTCCACCCCAAATCATTCTTTTTGCATCCCACATCTACTTTTCCATCCCAAATCCCCTTTTCCATTCCAAATCCTTCTTTGTTTGTCCCAAATTCTCTTTTTACCATCCTAAATCCTTTTTCTTCACCACAATCCTACCCCCAAACCTCCTTTTCCTCACCCAATTCCCCTTTTCCCACCCAGAACCTTTCCCTATCCTGAATCCCCCAATTCCCACCCCAGTCCCCCTTTTCTTCCCAGCATTGTACCCAGGGTCTCTCTGCAGACATTGCACCTGGAGCTGCCCCAAATAAACCCCAAATAACCCCAAACAAACCCCAAACAAACCCCACTGTGCCTCGGGACTGGAGTGGATTTGGGGGAGGTAGGAGTTTGGGGGGTCATAACTCCAAACGTTGGGGATTGGGGCGGTTTGACACTCCAGGGTTTGGGATTTGGGGGAACTGACCCCATGATTTGGGATCAGGGTGTCCGACCCCCAGACTTTGGGATCAGGGCAGTTGGACACCAAGGATATTTCAAACCCCAGGATTTGGGGTCAGGGGGATTTAACCCCAACGTTTGGGAACTGGGGAGTGTTTGACACCCCAGGATCTGGGATTTGGAGGGTTTGATCCTAAAATTTGGGGTTCGGGCATGGGGGGAGGTTGAGATCCCCGAGTTTGGGTTTGGGGGTGTTTGATCCCCCCGTGTTTGGACCCCCAGGATTTGGGGTCGGGGGCAGCTGACCCCAGGATTTGGGGTGTTTGACCCCAATGTTTGACCCCCCGGCTTTGGGGTCGGGGCTGAGATCGGAGCCATTCCCTGGAAACAGCGGCGGGATGGGGATGGGGAACAGGAATGGGATCGGGATCGGGAAGGGGAGAGACCGTGAGCCAGTGGCGGAGCCCAGTGGCAGGGAGAGACCCCGCCGCAGTCCCGGCACGGCCCCATGGCCACAACCGCGGCCCCTCCGCAGTGCCAGCCCCTGCCGCAGTGCCAGCCCCTCGGCAGGCGCTGAACGGAGCCTCCCTCAATGGCAGCCCGGCGCAGGCCGGAGCGGAGCCATGGCCAGAGCCTCCCCCATCGCCGGCCCGGCCCCTTCAATCCCTTTTCGGGGCGGCTGCTGCCGCTCGCAGCCCATTGCTGGCGGTTCCGAAGGGCTGCGGGGACCCTGCCCATGGCGGGGGTGTTGGGGTGGCCCCAGGGCCGGCCCGAGGGCCGAGCGGGGATCGAGAGCCCCAAAGCCGAGGGGCTCCTGGGGGTGCCCAGCTCCTGCCGCCCCAGCCCAAAAGAGATGCTGGCCAATCAGAGCGCGCGGCGCTGGTGCCGATCCAGTTGCCGGGCGGGAGCTCGGCGCTTGGGCCCCGCCCGGCGATGTGCAGCCAATCAGCGCCCGGCGCGGCTGTGACTCATCGGTTGCCGGGCAGAGCCGCAGCGCCCAGCGCTCCCCGGCAGCGGAATTTGGGGAGGGGGGAGGTGACCCTGGGCATGGGGATGGGGCGTGCGGGGGCAGCCGGGGCCGCACTGGTGGCACTGGTGGTGCTGGCAGCGCCCCCGGCCGCGGGGGGAGCGGGGGGCGCGGGGAGAAGGGGGGCGGGGCCCCAAATTAAACCAAAGCGGGGTCGGGACCCCCAAACGGAGCAGGAGGGGCTGGAACCCCCAAACCCAAACACGGGGGAGGGGATTGGGGATGGGGGGAACGATGGGGAAGGGGCGGGAGAGCGGGGCAAAGAGGGGGATGGGAGCCCCAAACAGGATGAAGCCAACTTGATGTGGCCGCCTTTAGACGTGGATGGAGCCAAAGGCAGCCAAAGGCAGCCAATGCTTTTCCAGCCCGTCTGATCCCAGTGTGTGCAACCCCGGTGTGTGCAACCCCAGGCTGTGCAGCCCCAGCCTGTTCAACCCCAGTGTGTGCAACCCCAGTGTGTGCAACCCCAGCGTGTGCAACCCCAGTCCATGTAATCTCAATCCAGTTTATCCCAATCTGTATCATGCTGAGCTGTATGGTCCCATTCCATACGGTCCCAGTCCATATTTGATCCCAGTCCATGTTTGATCCCAGTCTGTGTGGTCCTGCACCCACTCCCAGTGTCTGGAATTCCAATTCCCAGCTAAGAAAAACTGTTCTTGTCCTTGAATTTCCTTCCTATTCTATCAATAAATTAGATTACAATTCTAAATCAACAAAATATCATTAAAAAGAAATAAATTATAATTAAAATGAAATATTATAATTTTGACTCTTACTTACAGTACTCCAATAATGAGTCAACCTAAATCAACAACTATTTGTATACCATTATCCATAAATATAAATAAGCAAATAATATACCAGGAAATACTTGTTGAAAGTTTTAACTCAATAACTAATGTACTAGAGAGAAAACTAACATACAATCTAACACACCTTAGTAAAATAATTTGTATTACAAACATACTAAACACAAAACCCAGCACCACTAGAATTTCTCATACATTTATGAGCTGGATGGAGCTGGAGCAGCGCACGAAGCTCTTCCCGCACTCGGGGCACTCGCAGGGCTTCCCTCACCGGTGCCTCCGTTGGTGTTGGGTCAAGTTAGAGCTGCTGGAGAAGCTCTTCCCACACTGGGGACACTCGTAGGGCCTCTCCCCAGTGTGGATGCGCCGGTGGGTGACGAGGTTGGAGTTGTGCCTGAATCCCTTCCCGCAGTCGGGGCAGCAGAAGGGCCTCTCCTCTGTGTGACTCTGATAGTGACGGAAAAGATGGAAGCGGGTCTGAAACCCCTTCCCCCACTTGGAACACTCGTAGGGCCTCTCCCCAGTGTGGATCTTTTGGTGGACAATCAGGCTGGAGAGATGTCTGAAGCTCTTCCCACACTCCCCACACTCGTAGGGCCGTTCCCCAGTGTGGGTCCTCTGGTGCTGGATCAGATTGGAGCTCTGCCTGAAGCTCTTCCCACATTCCTCACACTCGTGGGGCCTCTCCCCAGTGTGGATGCGCCGGTGCACGACAAGACTGGAGTTGTGCCTGAAGCCCTGCCCGCAGTCGGGGCAGCGGAAGGGCCTCTCCTCTGTGTGCGTGCGCTGGTGCTTGAGGAGACTGGAGCTGGTCTGAAACCTCTTCCTGCACTGATCACACTCGTAGGGCCGCTCCCCAGTGTGGCTCCTCTGGTGGATGATCAGGTGGGAGTTCCACCTGAAGCTCTTCCCACACTCCTCGCACTTGTGGGGCTTCTCCCCATCAGGAACCTCCTCACGGACCACCAGCTCCGAGCTGTGGCTCCATCTCCGGCCGCCTTCCCGGCCCAGGCTGGCTCTTTCCACCTCAGATCCCTGCCAGCTGCGTTTGCAGCACCTCCTCGTGCGGCATCTCCGGGGCTTTTCCTCCCCGTGGGGTTCCTGCGCCGTGGAGCCGCTCAAAACGGCCTCTGCCACGAGGTTCTGCCGCGGGGATTTGTCCTCCCCACTCTCCATCCTCAGCTCCTGCTCTGGGGGAGGAAGGACAAGGACAGGATGGCATTTGCCTCCGGGCCACAGGCAAGGGCAAGGAGATGCCCCCAGGCTGTCCTGCAGCCGGGGCCCTGCTGGGCTGGGAGATGGAGCAGCACAGAGGCCAAAGGGGCACTGACTTCCTTCTCACCTGCCTCAGTGTTCAGGGACATCTTCCTCTTCCTCACAGCCTCACAAGAACTGGCAATGGGAAATCCTAATTTGGTAAAAACAAGGGATGAGGACGATGAGTTTGAAGGTCCCTCTGCCCAAGTCCATCTCTACAAATCACCGGCCATCTGGGCTCCAGAAATATCTCCCAAACACCAAGATTCAGCCCTAAAAAGCCTCCCAGGAATTCCCCGTACCTGGACCCTCCCCTCAGGTGTTCGGGGTTCCCCCTGTCCCAGCTGCTGGGGTCACGCTTGCATTGGGGGTCCCCCTTCTCCTCGGTGCCCGCCCTCCCCAGCCTGCTGGCAGTCCCAGCAATTCCAAAAGCTGCCCCCTCTTCGCTCCCCATTCAGGGCTGCCGGGGCTTTTTGGGCTCCATTTTGGGCTCCCTTCTCCCCTCATGCTCTGCTCCGGGCTGCAGGGGCTCCAAGGAGTCCCCCCTGCCCCTCTCCAGCCTCTGCAGGCTCCCGCCCATGGCGGCGCTCCCCCCTCTCTGGGCTCCCCACTTTGGGCTCCTGGGGGACACAGGGCTCTGCTCCTCCAGGCTGCCTCTGCCGCCAGCCGCCACCGCCACCCCCCGATGTCCCCCCAAGGGGCCTTTTCCGCTCAGCCTTGGAGCTCCTCATTCTCCAAACATCCCCCCAAAAAATCCCAACCCAGGCACCCCCCCAGAATATTTGGGCTGAGCTCCACATCCCAAAGCACCTCCAGAGTTCCCGTGTGCCTGACCCTGGGACGACCTGGAACACCTTGGACCCCCATTCCAGCCCTTCCCTGCCCCCAGTCCCATCCTTCTTCAAAACCAGAGATGCCCTGAACTCCTCCTTCCTGAACATCCTGGGTGTCCCTTTCCCATGTCCCACCTTTTTCGGGAAACCCTGGACCCCCCTTTCCTGGGCTCCAGGCCCCCTGGAACTCTGTTCTATCTCTCCCCTTCCCTGCCCCCCATTTCCATGACCCTGAGCCTCCCCTGCACCCCCATTCCTGAGACCCCAGACCCCCTTTTACCCCATTGCCCAGCACTGAGACCCCCCCTGCACCTCCTTATCTGGCACCATCTCAACTTTTTCCCGGCCACCGCCTCTCCCAGCACCCAGCCCCACCCTTTTCCCTGACCTGGGCCCCCTGGGCCCCCATTCCTGCATTTCCCAGCCCCCAGACGCCCCTTTTTTCACTCCCAGTACACCCTGGCACCCCCTTTCCTGGGCACAGGATTCCCTGCACACCCCATCCCAGCTCTCCCAGTCCCTGCACCCCCTTTCCTTGACTCTGAGCCCCTGAACCTCCTTCCCAGCTCGGCCAGCCCTTCAAGTCCCCCTTTCCTTGGCCTCTTGACCCCCCTGGATCCCCAGTCTCTCACGTTCAGCCCCCAGCTCCCCGATCTCGCTGTCCCCCCAGTTCTGCACTCCCTGCAGTACCTGGCAGCGGCGCTGTCGCAGCCCGGCCCTGTCGCCGCGTCCTCTCAGTGCCCGTTCGGGCCCTGCCCGCCCAGCCCGACACGCTCGACTGCGGGGGACACTCCCCTGTGCCCGGGCTACAGGAGAGCGGCCGGGGCTGCCAGCCCTAAACCACAGGAGCAGCTGGCAGACGCTGCTGCAGGAAGAAAGGGCCCACTCTGGGCAGGGGAAAGCCAAGGTTTATTTCAGGGCTCAGGGCAGCTCTGACCCTCAGGGCAACCTGCTGCACACAGCACACACTCAGCCCCGGTACCAGCTTGGAAAGGGGGGCGCAAACAAGGCAAAGATACATCCAACAACCAATGGGGGAAACGGGGCTGTGCAAACCGGGCCGAGGGACATGAAGGAGCACAAATGAGGAAGCACCTTAAGGGAGGGCCCTGACCTCTGCCCAATCACTCCACGCCCCTGGGGGAAGATTCTGGAAAGAGGGGAAGGGAGGCCGAGGGATTGACAGGGGCCCAGGGAGGAGACTGGGGAATGGCTCTGCAGCCACAGGGAGGAGGGAAGGCACTTGGGGCAAAGCATTGTCAGGAAAGAAGCGGGGCTACATCAGGGAAACCATTGCAAACTGAGAACAAGGAGAATAAAACACAATACAACATGGCCCGGGGTCCCCCAGTCCTTGATTGTGGGGGACGTGGACGGGACCCCTGCGAGCGCTGGAGCAGCGAGCGGGGCCGGATGGAGCCGCAGAGAGCGGGGATGGTGGGGGGAGCTGAGCTGGGATATTGGGATAGCCAGGGCTGGGATACTGGGATAGCCAGGGCTGTGATACTGGGATAGCCAGGGCTGTGATACTAGGATAGCCACGGCTGGGATATTGGGATAGCCAGAGCTGGGATATTGGGATAGCCAGGGCTGGGATATTGGGATAGCCAGAGCTGGGACATTGGGATAGCCAGTGCTGGGATATTGGGATAGCCAGGACTGGGATATTGGGATAGCCAGAGCTGGGATATTGGGATAGCCAGCCCCGGCTCAAGGACAGGAACCGGCCCGTGGCCGACAGTGCCCTGGAGACGGGGCCGGTACAACCAGAGCGGGGGGCACTGGGCTGGGATCTGTGGGAATGGAGGACTCTGAGGGGCTGGGATGGGATCTCTATGGCTTCAAGGGGTGGGATTTCATCTCCTTCCAGCTGGGACCCGGGAGCTTTGCAGTGTCCGACGGTGCCACCTGGATCAGCCAGAGGTGCTGGGAATGCAAAGGGATCATGGTGGAGTAGATGAAGCATTCCCTGAGACACAGATATGGGGAAGAGCTCCCAAAATCCATCAGACATGGTCGGGAGGCTCTGGAGCACAAAGGAGAGGAGGGGAGTTCCTGTGGAGAAGTGGGATTCAGGAATAAGGGCCTTGGGTATGCAGAAATTGCCATGGAATTTCCATGGCCGGATCTCTCTCATCCCAGCCAGGTGAGACTTCCATGCATGGATCTCCCACTAACCCATCGCCCTGGGAATTCCATGGGGAAATGATTTGAATGGATGACCAATGCCATGCCAGCAGTGCAATTGTGAAATACAAAGCTGTGTTTCTGTCAGGTTCATAGAGGCAACGTCTCTATTTGTGATTGTGATACGTGTGGAAACTGACCATGGGACAGTTATAAAGACGAATTCTAATAAATAACTGAGGAGGTAAAGCATGGAAGAAGGCCTTTGAACCAATCCTTTGTTCGCAATTACCCTTTGTAAGTCTTCAGTTGATTTAGGATCATTTGAATTAAAGCTTTAAGGATGTTGCTGTTTGACAGGAACTTTCTGCTTGTAGCTAAGCCTTAAAGAGTTTTGCAATAATAACCTCTTGAAGTATAATTTTAGAATATTGCTTGTAGTAAGGATCTTTGAAACGATAGATTTAGAATATATAAAAAGGAAACATGCTTATCTTGATACATTAAAAAACAGTGAAAAGCAGCTTGAGAAAGGAAGATGAACATCTACTCAAGGATTGATAGTGTCGACCAAGGGAAGCTGGACATCACTGCTATGGGATTTGCAATTAAAAGGTGGACCCACGTCTGGAATCGGGACCTCACCAGCTGGGAGACTTCTTTCTTCTTTCGGAAGCCGGACCCCACCATCTGGGGATACTCCTTTCTGGGATACATCCTGAGAAAAACTAAATCGTAATAGTGTATAGAATTGTGATGTAAAAATTGGGAATAGAAACTGCTGAGAAAGCTTATGAGTACCTCTATCAATGCCTGTAAGCCTCAACTCTGGGTGTTGTCGTGGTTTGGCCCGGAAATGTGTTTCTGGAAAGGTCTAAGTCGGGCCAATCAGTGGCCAAATTCAAAATTGGCATGTGATGTGGCCATTGAGGATCTGGATACGCCTCTGAGAACACACGGGGGTTAAAAGCAGGAGATTCCCAGAGAACTTCCTCTTTGGGAATCCGGCGTTGGTGAGTAGAGTCTGACCTCTCCCCTGCCCAGCTGCGCCTGGGTGGGGGAGGCCATGACAGGGAGGAGGCCGGGAGCCCCAAAAGGTGCAGAGGTGGAGGAGAACATGCAGGGGTTGATGAGACTTGAGATGTCTGGGCAGCCCCCCCGGAGAGAGGGACAGAGATTGTGCTGGCAGCTCAGCCGGCCAGAAGCGGGGGATGCGGCAGAGAGGTGCCTGGCAGCTGTGGGAGTCCTGGACAGGCAGAAGTGAAGATTTTAACCCCTTTGTAGACTAATAGAAACCTTACAAATACTGAATCCTCCTGAATCAGGATGAGGTGAGAGAGAGATGAGAGATGAAATGGGCAAGCGTGAGGAAAGCTGGAAGAGGAGAGAAGAATCCTGAGTGGAAGAGATGATGGAGTGGCTTTGGGCTGGACTCTTTCTTGTATAGCCATGGACAGACCCGTGTTTTTTCCCTGTGACCCAGAGACTGTATTTAGGGGGAGGCAACACCTGGGAGTCAAGAGTGAAGCAGCGGCGTGAACAGAGACGGCTGAAGGGGGTGTGAGATGCCCTCTGTCTCCATGGAGAGGAAGATCTCTGTTCATGAGGACCCTCGGCCCCAGGGGGTGAAATTTGGGGGGGACTGGTGTCCCAAAGTTAACACTGTTCACGAGGCCCCTCGGCCCCAGGGGGTGAAATATGGGGGGGACTGGTGTCCCAGAGTTGAGAGACTGCTGTTTCTGGAAGTGGGTGGAGCATCTTTAAACGGGGAGCCCTAAAAGCAGTCCTGGCCCGTGTCCAGTGGTGAGAGCACTGGACATGGGGGGAGAAGTCACGAGGGCCGATGTTCTCTGGGTGGGGCCATGGGTGACGCGGAAGCACAGGAGGTTTTAATTGTGCTTCCGGGGGAGGCCCATGAGGCAAGGGGGGACTCCTCTCTCCCTGATGGATTTGAGGGTTGATAATTTGAGGGGTGGTGAATCTGTGGAGAAAAGGGAGGGGGAGGAGGAAGGTATTTGGAAGGTTTTCATTCTTAGCTTGGTATGTGTTCCTTTCTAGATTTGTAATAAATAAAGTGTTGTGTTTTTCCCTCCATCCCCGAATGGGAGCCTGCTTTGTTCTGTTCCTGGGTCACATCTCACAGCAACCATTTAGGAAATATACCCTTCATGGGGGCCCTGGCATTGTGCCAGGGTCAAACCATGACAGCCACCAACTGCAGCTTTCCACACTGTGGGTGCAGCACAACACTTGCAGCAAAGCAGGACAAATATTTGAAGAATTTGGCAGCTTGTTCTTTTCTTTTCCTTGTGGGCTGGGCAGTTGTGCCATTGGTAACATTTTTATTGTTACTGTTCTACCCTAAGAAAATATGACAGGCTACCAGGAACTCTTAGGGAGTGCAAGCCTGACTGAATGCAAAGAAAGAATCTCCAGAGACTGCAGCCAGAAGTGGAGAGCTGTGTGATAATCATTCCAACACTCCCAAGGACATCTTGAAAGTGATCTAGAAGATGAAAATGGGCTGACAGAAGGAGTTTGTTTCTGTGTTCAGTTCAGATTCTTCTACATCTGAAATCAATTCTACAGTCTCCATCTAAATCAAGAATACAATCAGTTCATGAAAAGCCCCAGAACAAACGGTACCTCTCAAGAGATGACTGAAAGAATCTGAAAAGGAAAAATGCAGGAGGAAATGCATTTCTCAGCACTGCACTATTTGCCTGCCTGAAACCCTCCTCCATTTCCTCTGCATGCCTGGATCTGTTGGTGTCAGTTCTGTATTCGGTGGTGCCTCCAGCCCTGAATGCCCTCATCTACAGCCTGAGGAACCAGGAGCTCAAGGCTGCAGTGAGGAGACTGATGACTGGACATCTTAGGAAGCATTAAACTGCTGGCCAATTTCTGCAAATCACTTGTAACAAAATCAATCTTTGATAGTTCTGTTGGTTTGGTTCTTTGATTTCCCTGTCTTTTTTTTTTTTTTTAATATTCTTCCTAAAGCTAGATCATTGTTTCTGCTATTTCTGACTTTTTTTCTCTCCACATTCAGTGGCAGCAGACTGTGACAATGAGGAGCTGTGCTCTCAGTGGCTTTAGACGAATTTAGAATCTCCCAGCAGAGTTTTCTGCAGAGATCCCCCTTTTGTTGCCTTCTCTGGAGCTGCAGCAGCAATGTCTGTGTGCAGAGCTGGGGCAGATCAGTGCTGGCACAGCAGCTGTGCCCAGCAGCAGCAGCAGCACTTGGTGTTGCCAGTGCTGCTGCCGTGGCCCTGCCCCGCTGCCCTGGTGGCCCTGGTGTTGCTGCAGGGCCTGAGTGCTCTCGGGGCCGGGCACAGTCCTGGGGGTGGCAGTGCCGGGGCTGCAGCAGGGACAGGCCATGGGCACTGCTGGGGCAGCGCTGACGCCTCAGGCCAGGCCCTGGGGGCTCCAGGCTCCTTGCCCAGGCTCTCTCAAGAACACGGCCAGGCCAATGCTCAGCACAGAAAAGCCCCAGGGTGAGCAGCCCCAGGCTGGCCGTGGGCAGGCTGGGGGCAAACAGCATGGCTGGGGCTCTGCAAGGGCCCTGGGGGAGACGGGAAGGAGCAGCAGAGCAGGGGCTGATCCATCCCCAGTGCGCTGCACAGCCCAGGGCAGCGTCCCAGAGCGTCCTCATGGAGCTGCCAACAACATCCCCCCTCTGCAGCCCTGGCCTCTCCACCAGCTCACAGAGGTGCCGCATCCTTGCAGGCACAGACACGGCAGCACTGGCTCAGGAGCCCCTGTTTGCATTGCACAGAGCAGGCGGGAGCACCCCCATGCTGCTGCTGTGGGGACATGAACCTGAGGGAGCACAAATGCCATCAGCCCCTGGGGCTAGCAAGGGCTGGGGGACACCAGGGAAACCACTCAGCTTTGTCCTGGCCTCTGCAGTCAGCCAGAAAGTTTGTTCCCATCAGCTGGGAGATTCCTGTCCCACTGCAGACGCTGTTGCTCAGAGCCAGGGCTGCCTGGCAGCCACCCCCAAACTGCCACAAGCATTTCCCTGGCTTCACCTCTGCTTTCTTTACCCATCCCTGATCCAGATTTCTTCCTATTCCCCATCTCTGTTCCCTGCCCTGCAAACAGCCCATCCCTTTTTGCCCTTTCCTCTCTGGCCCCACTCCCCATTGCAGTTCCTGACTTGGCACCACAGGAACGTCCCTTGGGTAGCAGGATCATCCTCCAAGTGCTGCAGGAATTGTCTGCAGGCTCCTGCAGTGCCTCATGCTGCTCCCTTGCCAGAGGCACCCCAGGCCAGGGGGGCACATCTGGGCTGCTGTGTCTGCATGTGGGGCTCCCTGTTCTGGGCAATGAGGAGGAGCTGCAGAGGCTCTGCAGGAATGACAGGATGGGCTTTGGTGCTGGCAGGAGAAGCTGAGGGACCTGAGCTGCTGGAGCTTCTGAAGAGGAGGCCCAGGGCTCATTGTGGAACTGCTCCAAGCGTGGTTTCAGAGAATCCCAGAATCAGCAAGGCTGGAAAAGACCTTGGAGATCATCAAGTCCAACCTGTGCCCTGACACCACCTTGTCTCCCCCGGGCCTCCTCTTCTCCAGGATAAACAACCCCAGCTCCCTCAGCCTCTCTTCACAGGATTTTTGCTCCAGACCCTTCACCATCCTTGTTGCCCTTCTCTGGACACACTCCAGCCCCTCCACGTTCTTGCTAAATTTGGGGTCCCAGAACTGGACACAGCACCCAAAGTGCTGCCCAACCAGCGCCTAGCACAGGGGAAGAATTGCTGTCCTGGTCCTGCTGGCCACACCATTCCTGGTCCATAGGAGTACCAGGGGTTGGATGAGGGAAATGGTGGGGAGGGGGCAGGAGACACAGTCTGATTGACTCTCAGCCATGAAGGGTCTTGATTTTCATAGCTATTCAGTCTACATTAGAAGGTGCTGGGGGTCAATATCAACTGGACATTGCTGATATAAATCTATAAACAGGAGAAAAAATTAAACAGAACAAACTGTTCTCTCTGCATTGTTTTCAATATAGCATATTCACTTTGAATACACTTCATATATCTGTCTAATTAATTACAGAAAACTTGAAAACTTCTGTTATTCCAAATGGCTTTTCTTCTTTGGGCATGTTGAACAAATATTTATGAGCTTTTCTCACTGAATTCCTGAACTGAAGAGCTCAAGAAAGAAGAGGCATCTGCAGGAGGAAAATTCATCATCAACCTCCAAGGGGCTGAGGGTCCATCCCCATCAGAGCAGCAATGAACAGCAATGGGCACAGCTTTGTGGCTGCCCCAGCTTTGGGATGGGCCCTGGGCCTGGAGCAGGAGCAGCTCTTGAGGGCCCCAAGGCCGGGGCTCTTGTGCTGCCCTGGGCACATGGGATGGCAGCAGGGGCTGCAGAGCTCTCAGCACCTGAGCCAGAGGGGAGCAGGGCACCAAGGGAGCCTCCTTTGGCCTTGGCCCAGCACCTTCCCCCATGGCTGGAGCTGAGTCCTGTGTGAGCTGCAGCTGCTGCTGTGCCCTTGGCAGGGGCTGAGGCCGTGGGGCCAGTGGCCAGAGCAGCCTGGCCTGAGCAGAGCTGTGGGGCCAGAGCCGGCTGGGCTGGGCTGGGGAGAGGCCCTTGGTGCTGCCCAGAGCTCAGGGCAGCTGGCAGAGCTTGCAGGGAGCTGGGCTGGGCTTAGAGAGCCTGCCCCAGAAACCATCAGTGTCCATCTCAGCCTGGCTGAGCGTGCAGGGGCGGGACTCAGGCCAGGCCTTGTGGGGCAGGGCCAGCGCCTGTGCAAGGCATTGAAAACAGGCAAGTGCCCCAGAGAGGAGGCTGCTCTGTGCCCTTGGGGGCACGGACAGAGCAGGGAGGGGGCCCAGGACATTTGTCACCGCCAGCCTCTGTGCCCAGCCCTTGGCAGCCCTGGCTGCTGAGCCCAGCTTTGCCCTGGGCTGAGTTTGGCTGTGGCCCAGCTCCATCCTCCTGCAGGGCTCAGGGCCTGTTCCCGGCCATGGCCAGCCCTGGCCGGCCTCTCTGCTGGCCCAGAGGCCGGCAGAGCCCGGGGCAGGGCTGTCTGTGCAGGCCCACAGGTGCCAGGGGCTGTGCAGGAGCTGGCAGAGGCTGCCCAGCAGGGAGGCCATGGGGCACAGAGCCCCAAGGCTGCTGTGGGCACCACGGCACAGGGGCCGTTCCCAGCTGCAATGCTCCTGGCCTGGGCTGGGCCTGCACAGGGGCTGGGCCGCCATGGCTGGGCCAGCACAGGGCCACCAAGGGGCCACGCAGCCGCTGCCGGGGCTGACAGCAAGGCCAGGCACACACAAGCAATTGCTGAGCATGGCCTGCGCTGGCCAGGGCTGACTGTGCCACAGGCAGAGCTCAGCTGCCCTTGGGGGCTGCAGGAACAGTCAGGAGCCCAAAGAGCCTCCATGGCTGTGCTGGTGACCAAGGCTGGAGCAGGGAAATGCAGGGCTGCTGTGGCATGGGGAGGGCATTGAATTCCAGCACACACCTCAGCTCTCTGATGATCCCAGCACCATGCTGGGCCCTGTTTCACACTGGAGCAGAGCAGATGTTGATGGGACAGGAGCCCTGTGGGGCTGGCAGGGACCTGCAGCTTGCAAGGTGCTCTGCTCTCCCTCAGGTGCTCTCGGAGAAATCCAATCCCAGCTGGGCACCTCAGGGCACAAGTGGCACTGCCTGTTCATGGGCACACAACTGATGTCTGCCTGGAAAGGGGCACAGGCTTTAATACCTATTACTTTCATAATATCCTTGCAAATCTTTTTTATCTGGGTCATTGGAGTTTTGAAAAAATGGCAAAGTTTTCCTGGGAGGAACAGGAATTTCCTGGATCTCATGGATTCTTCTCCTGATGGCAGGACGAAAAATACTGATCTTCCCCTCTACTTCTGGCACTAACATTCACTCTAATATTACATGACCACCTTCCTTAAGGTGTTTTCAGCTCTGTTGTTTAAATGGCCATGTCTAACGACATCTCTTCATTTAGAGCAGCTGGAGCTTTGTCCTTCCTCTTGCTCCCAGTTTTCCTCCTGCAGATGTTCTCTGGTCATTCCAATGCATCTGCCTTGACTGGCTTCATGCTTTGAGGTTCTTTGGGATACTTGGGGAGTATCCAAATCTTTCAGAAGTTTAAATACCTCCTTTGTCAACATCTTAGTTTTAGTTTTATCTTTTCTATCACCTCTTCTTATGTCTTTGTCTAAAATCCTTCCTGTGTGGCAATCCTTTGTTGGTGGTGAACATGTCAGATGTTTCTGGGATATCAAAAGGAGCTGAGGAAAGTGTTTTGCTGTTTCATAAATTTTACCACATTCACATTTTTTATGTTGGTCATGAAGAGAAACCTTTATGTGCCTCTCAGTCTCACCAATTCCTGGTTCCTCAAAGGGCACAAACCTGATGAGTTGTGGTTCCCTCTCCAGTGGCTGCACTTGGACCTCCCTCCATAGCCAGAGCAGAGCTCCCTTGTCCCAGAAAGTGCCTGGCAAATGAGGGATGAAGGACACAGGACAGGCTGTGGGGATCAGGGCCAGGGCAGAGCCAGGGAGAAGAATGACTTCTGCATTTGATGGAGCTGTGCCTTCCCTTGGCTTTGTTGGCTGACAATCAATGAACATCCCTCTGTGTCTCAGGCAGCTCCTTCTCCAAGGAAAGCAGGTGGGAGCTGGAGCCAAGGAGCTGAAAGCTGCAGGTCCAGCCTGGGCTGGAGGGAGCTCAGATTTGCACGAGGCTGCTCGGAGTGCCAGGGCTTGGATGGGGGAAATGGTGGGGTGGGGGTAGGGACAGAGTCTGATTGATTGTCAGCCATGGAGGGCCTTGATTTTCATATCTGCATGAGGAGGTACTTGGATTCAATATCAATTGGAGATTGCACATATCCATTTATTAAGAGGAAAAAAACCCTAAACAGGACCTAAAAATGTTTTCTCACTGTCCTTGAAAGTAGAATGTATTCAGTTTGAATACACTCCTGAAATCAGTCTAATTAACCACAATTATTTGAAAGGTTTATTTGAAAAAATTGATTTGAAAACAACTATCCGCAGAGGCTTGGCTTGTTAAGGTGTTCTGAATGTGAATGAGCCCTGGGACACTGAATTCCTGCACTGAAGAGCTGAAGGATGAACAAGCCTCGGGAGCAGTGAAATCCAGCAGCAGCCTCCAAGTTGCTGAGGATGTCAGCAGCCCCCACTGAGGCCATCCCTGCCCAGAGACCGTGGGGGAATGGGCAGACAAGGAGAGCGTCCCTGGGGCTGGGCCAGCAGAACTCAGAGGCACCAGCGGCTCCAGCTGGGCAATGGAGTGTGGAATGTGGCTGGGAAAGCCCTGCCTGGGCTGTGCCAAGCAGGATTGAAAAGGCCCTGACCCCCATCCACTAAAAAACTCTCTCAAGGAGACATTCAAAAGGAATTACAGTTGTTTGTGTACTCTGAGTTGGGTGCACGGGAACAATACCAACAAGAGATTCTGAGGAGCTCAAAACAACAAAACAGCCTTTACTGGCAACTTTAGAAAATCAGAGAAATTTAGTCAAAATGTTTAATGCATCATTCAATCACCAAAAAACACTTCTCAAAGCAATAACTTGCCCTGTTCAACTTCACAAACTCTAAACCTGTTCAATTTAAAGCTAGTCAGAGTTTGCAAGAGGACAAAAATAGAAGAAGTAGACACAGAAAGAGAGAAAGAAAAATAAGATTTATAGAAGCACAGACAGAGCTACCAACTCCTGGACTCTAGCAGTTCAGATGGAAATGCCAAGAGGAGGTAGGGTCAAGATGTGTGCTTGCCTTGTGGTCAGCCTTCAATACCCCTTGGTCTTGCTGGGCCCTTCCCCCAGGTGGGACTTGGTGTCATTTGGTCACTCAGAAGCTGGGCTGGGGCTCCAGAGGTGGCTGTGGAGCATTGCCTGTGCTGTGCCAGGGACTGGCAGCCACTGCTGGGCTGGGAGAGAGGCTCTGGGGGGAATGGGGTTCCAGGGCAGGGCAGTGCTCCAGGGCAGGGCAGTGCTCCAGGGCAGGGCAAGGCTGGATCTGCCCATTCCTCCCCGACACATGAAATGTTTTGAGCCAACAATCTCCTGCAGTCTGTCACAGGATGCAATGTTGGAGGTGAAATCCCAGTTCTGGCCATGGGCACCTGGAAAGGAAGGAGAGCTCTTTTCCATAGGAAGGAAAGCACAGAGCCCCAGTGTTTGGAAGGCAGGTGAGAGTCTCACTAGGCCAGCCAGACTTGTCAGCAATGGCAGATTTTGTCTGGGAGCAGTCTTTGGATGTAGGGAATTTTGGAGGTGGAAGCCCAATCTCAGCCATGGGTGCCTGGAGAAGCAGGGCAGTTCTTTCCACAAGAAGGAAAGCATGGAGCCTTCCCCAGAGATTTGGGGACTGATGAGAGGTGACCCTCATGAAACCGTTGTCAGCCAGTCTTGTCCTGGCAATATTCCTATGGGAATAATCCCTAGATATAAGGAAATCTGGAGATGAAATCCCAGTTCTGGCCATGGATGCCTGCAGGAGAAGGACAGATCTTTTCCATATGAAAGAAAGTATGGAGCACCAGTGTTTCAACAGCAGAAGAGAAGAGGCCTTCAACATGCCATGGTCAGTTGGACCAGTCAGGCAGTCCATGGGAGGCCAAACCAGCCAGACCTCTTCTGTGTTGCCGTGGTTTTAAGAGGCCCTGCAGTATCACCATGGTCCCCTTGGTTCCACAGAGCCCCACAGTGTCCTAATGGTGATTTGATTCCATGGGGTCCTGCAGTGTTACAATGGTGCTTTGGTTCAATGGGGTCACACAATGTCACAATGGCTCCTGGGTTGCAGAAGGCCCTGAAGTTTCACAATGGTCCCAACAATTCCATAAGGCCTTGCAGTGTCACTGTGGTCTCTGTGGTTCCCCAGGCCCCACAATGACACGTGACTCCTCTATTCCATGAGACTGCAGTGTTACAATGGACCTTTTGACCACGGGGTTTTGCAGTGTCACAATGGTCTCCTTTGCCTCCACAGTGTCACAATGGACCACTGATGACACCAGGCCCCACAATGTCACAATGAACCTTTGGCTCCATGCAGCCCTGCAGTGTCACAAAGGCCTCTTGCTTTCACAAGGCCCCACAAGATCACAATGGTCCTCTTGGTTCTGTGGGGACCCCCAGGATCACAATGATCTCACTGGTTCCATGAGGCCTCTCAGAGTCACAATGCTTTGCTTATTCCATGGGGCCTCATAGTGTCACAATGGTCTCCATGATCCCCTGACTCCATTGTGTGTCACAATGGCCCCTTGGTTCCATGAGGCTGTGATGTCTCTTAATGGCCTCTCCATTGTGCCATGAGGCCTTGCAATGTCACAATGGACCTTTGGCACTATAGGGTCTCACAGTGTCACAATGGACCTTTGGCACTATAGGGTCTCACAGTGTCACCATGGTCCCTTGGTTCCATGGGCCCTGTGCTGCTGCATTCCCCCCTTCCCCTTCTCAGGCCGCCCTGCCAGCTCAGAAATGCTCCTTGGGTCTCAGCCTTGGCCAACAGCCCCTGGGCTCAGCTCCTCTGCAGCTCAGCACAAACACTGTCTGCTCCAGGCACTGCTGCTGCCCAACCAGCTCCTGCTTTCTGTAGGAGCAGCCCTGGGAACTGGTTTTGTTCCCTCAGTGGCACAACATCCCTGTTCTCACAGTGCCAAAGAAAGCTGTTGATGCCAGGTGCGGCCAGGATGAACCATTGCTGTGACTGGAGCCCCTCTCTTGGGGCCCTACAAACAGCGCTGCAAAAGGAGCCCCTTGGAGCTCTCCTGGGCCAGCGACTCCCTCTGAGTGGGGCCTCTCCCAGCCGGGAACTCTCCCGTTTGCTGCACTCGGGGATCCTGAACAACGAGGGAGCCTGGGCCGATCCCCCCACTCCTCCAGGCTCAACCCTTCACCCGCTGGGGAGATGCCAAAGCATCCACAGGGAGCATTTCCTGCCCTCAGGGGAATTTCTCACAGGTGCCTTGCACTGACTCTTTGTGTCTGTGTGCACACAGGAGTGCCTGTGCTGGGGAAATGTGGCAGAAATGCTGCTCTCGGAGGGGTTGGAGTGCCTTGCATAGCTGAGTCAGTCAGGCCTGTAGGTGAGGTTAAGTCACAAGGTCTAAGATAAGTTAATTGCTTCTAAGAGTTGCTCTTTTGCTAATTTGTTAGGTTTAATTTAAGTTATTAGCTAAGATGACTATTGTTAAGTGTTATTCCACTGTTAAATTATTTAGTCATAGGTTATAAATGAGGTTAAAGACTGTTAAGTGTTGTTCTTTTACTAAATTGTTAAGTTTACGGGAGAAGTTAAGGTTAAGGTATTAGTTAAGTCCTGTTAAGTTTGAGCTCTGTTCAGCTTTTAGATCATATTCCTTTTATCCTTGTCCTCACTGTCCTTGTGTCACACACACACACATACACAGGGACCGTTCTTAGTTCATTTCTGCTTTATTTGCCTGGATTTGGTTTGGTTTTGTTGATGCTTTGTTCCCCCGGTGTGCCTGAAGTGTCCAGTCAGGAGCAGAGTGACTCTTGCCAAGGAACTTTGTGATGCTGTCGCTTAATATTAAATCTGGTTGTTGCTGATCTTTTCCCAGGGATTTTTTCAGCGTTCTCAAGCCCTCGTTCGTAACAGGGTGAAGGAGCCCTGGCCCGGACTCTGGCCCTGGGGGACACACAGACACTGCCGGGGGGTCCCTGTGCCCCCCTCCCACCCCCACAGCCCCAGCCCCCCGTCCCCGTGTCAGGCTCTGGGGTCGATCTCGTGGAACATCCTCTGGGGGAGGCTGCGGCGCCGGGAGCGGGGGGACAGGGGGGACAGGGGACCCCGCTGTGCACGAGCAGGGTTGGACTGCTCTGGGGGAGCTGTGAGGGGGGCTGGGGCAGAGTGACCTCCCCAGTGACCTCACACAGCCCCTGTAATGTCACACAACCCCCTGTGACATCACACAGCCCCATTGTGATGTCACACATTCCCTGTGATGTCACAAAGCCCCTGTGATGTCACACAGCCCATTGTGATGTCACAAAACCCCAGTGATGTCACACAGCCCATTTGTGATGTCACAGCCCTCGTTATGATGTCACAGATAATGTTGTGATATCACACAACCTATCCTGGATGTCACACAGCCATTCTATGATGTCACAACCCCTCTGTGATGTGACACAGATACCCTGTGATGGCAGAATCCATTCTATGATGTCCAGCCTATGATGTCACAGAGCCTACTCTATGAAATCACTGGCAACTCAGTGATGACACACACAGCTGCTCTGTGATGTCACAAAACCCCTTCATGATATCACAGGGCCAGTGCTGGGATATCAGTCTGTGATATCATAAAGCTGCTCTGTGATGTCACAGAAGATTTGGTGATGTCACAAAGTCACCCTGTGATGTCACAGTCTGTTCTGTGATTGCACACCTGGCTCTATGATGTTGCTCCATCACCTGGTGATGTCACAACCCACTCTCTTATGTCACAGAGCCACCCTCCATGACGGCAGACTCTGCTCCATGGCCTCACACCCTACTCTATGATGTCACAGACAGTTCTGTGATGTCACAACACCCTCAGTGATGTCACAAAACCCTCTCTGTGATGTCATACTGCCACTCTGTAATGTCACAGCACACACTTTGACCTCACAGCCTGTTTTATGATGTCATACAGCCATGCCATGATGTCACAGCCTGCTCTGTGATGTCACAGAGAATCCCCTCTATGATGCTGTAGCTGCCCAGTGACCTCACACAACAAACTCTGTGGTGTCATAGCCCAATCTGTGACCTCACACATTGCACTCTGTGCTGTCACACAGCCCCTTGCTGACATCACAGCTGCTCTGTGCCTCCATGAGACAGCCATAGAGGTGCTGCTGTGACACAGCCCCCTCTGGGACATCCCCCAGCCCCTGCCAGTGCTGAGCCCTGTCAGCTCTGCCTGTGCCCTGCTGGTGTCCCTGAGCTGCCCTGGCAGTGCCCCAGCCCTGCTGGGCTGTGCCCGGAGCTGCTCCTGGCCAGAGCTGTCTCTCTGCAGCGCTGCCCTTGCCAGGAGCTGCATCTGGGCCAGGAGCCCGGCCCAGCTCAGCAGCACAGACACAGCACCAGGACTTTAATCACCCTCTGGGGCTTTGTGCTCTTTGCATCAGACTCAGTCCTTCAGAGTGTGCTCAAAAAACTTCTCAAGAGCTCCAAGTTAAGCTGAAACATAGACATTTCTTGTAGTTTAAATGGGGTCCACTGAGGGATAAAACTCATGTGAAAGTGTCCCCAGGTTCCAGATAGAGCAGAACACTGGAGGCAGTGATGACAGCTTCAGACAAGCAAGGGAAAGGTGTCTCTGGTGCTGAGCAAACCTGGATGTGTTTCAGGAATGCAAAGGGCCAAGGCCTGAGCCCCAGCCCCTGGCCAGGCAGATCCTGTCCCTCCCTCCTCGCTCAGGGCTCTTCCCGGGATGGGCTCTGGGATGTGGGGATGTGCAATGCCAAGGGCAGGACCATGGGGCGGCCCCTGCCAGGCTGCTGAGCAGGGACAAGGAGGCAAGGAGGCCCCAGGCCTGCCAGGGTCACTTGTCCCCTCCTGGCTCAGGCCCAGGGCCAGCAGCCGTGGCCAAAATGCTGCCCAAGGTGGCTCTGTCAGGGCCTGGCAGCTGCTGCCCATCCCTGTGCCCTGTGCAGCCCAGGCTGTCCTATGGTGTCCCTGCCCTGGCCTCTGTCCCTGCAGGCTGTCCTCATCCCCCGCTGCCCCACCTGGCTGGCCCCTTCCTTTGCTGACAGCTCTGCCTCCTGCCTGCCTCTGCCTGCCACACAAAGCCTTGGGGTGCTCCAGGCTCCTTCTGGGGGATGTGTTGCACCACAGCCCTGCCCTGGCAGGGAAATTCCTTTCTCATGGCATTCAGTCTGGGCCTCCCCAGCTGCCCTTGGTGCCATTATTGCCTTCTCATGCTTATATTCTCTATGAAGAAAAGCTCCAGCCTCTCTGAAACCACCCTTCACTCCCTCCCAGGCTATTCCTGTTCTGTCCTCAGTCTCCACACCACTGAGCCCAGAGCCATCAGCCTCTCCCTGCTGGTTATGTGAAGAGGCCTCCAAACCCCATCTTGGGAGATTTTTCAGTCTTCTCCAAGGTCTGTGAAAATGGAAAAATAGTAGTCAAAGTTATTTTCTCCCAAATCTTGCAGTGACAGGACAAGGGCCAACATCTTTCAACTGAATGAGGGTGGATTTACATTTGTTAAAAGAAGAAAATATTTTACAATTATGAGAGTGGCCCAAAACTGCAACTGTTTTTCCAGAGAATTGTCCAAGAGCAGGAGCTTTGTGCAGCCTGACATAGCGAAACCCTTTCCCCTCCCCAAGCACAGAATTCCTGTTGTGTGGGGTCTCTGATGTGCTGGGTGCCCTCACAACGCTTCTGGCCAGAATGTCTGCTGAGGGCAGCCAGGCTGCTGCAGGGGCAGTGACCTCACAGCCATCACCATGGCAGCCCTGTCCCCTGGGCCTGGCTCTGCCCTTTCCTCTGCCCCTGCCTTGTCTCTGCTGGCATGAAGAGTTTTGTCATTCATATCTTGTCCCCAAGGTGCTGGGGCCAATGGCTTCCCAGGCAGGCTCCTGGAGCAGAAGTGGCTTTTCAGAGCCCAGGCAGAAAGGACCCCTGAGGCAGCAGCTCTGCAGTGCTGGCCACCAGGCCGGGCTGCCAAGGGAGGCTTCTGGCCATGCCCTGCAAGCAGCTGCTGCTGCCACGGTGCCTTTGGTGCCTCAGGCTCTGCCTGGCACAGCTCCCAGCACGGCACTCTGCCCTTGTGCCCGAGCCCTTCCCTGTGCTGGGGCTGGCCTGGGGCTTTTCCTGCAGCGGGACCTGCCCTGCTGATGGCACAGGAAAGGCAGTTCCTGCTGGAGCAGGAGGCTGTGCCTGCAGTGGGCTCCAGCAAGGCCCTGTTTGCAAAGCCCCCAGTGGGAAATGAAGGAGGGGGGTCATGCTGCTTTTGGATGAATAATGCTGAAACCAGCCTGACTGCTCCATTCCAAAGTTACACATCCTCAGAGGGAGCTGAAGCTGTGGCAGAACTGAAAAAATCCCCAAAGAAAGGAACAACCAAGCAACACCACTGAGAGCTTCTGCAGAGCTGCTGAGCTGGCCCAGCCTGGGCACATCTGAGTGACAGGGCAGCACTTGAGACGAGAAATGCCCCGTCCCAAATTTTAATGGCAGCATCTCCTGACATTTCCCTTCTTGGGCGTGTGGAGATTCCTCCCTGCAGTGGGGACACCACTCAAGGTCATTGCTGCAGACTGAGCCAAAGGGATTTGCCCCTGGTCATTGGTCTGGGGGAGTGACATCAATCTCTGCTTAATTACTGGTTTTGTTTTAAGCACTATTGACCATGGCGTGGCAGCTTAGTGCATATTTATTTGCCAGAAGAGCTGCTCGGCTAAAAGGCCAGCAGTGTTACCTGATATCTGCAGCAACCAAGACATTTGTGTGTGTCCCGTGGCGGTGCCTGATGGTGTCCGAGGACAAGGCAGAGGGATCTCAGGGGCTCTGGATGACTGCTTGAGGGATCTGGGGCGCATGTGGTATTTTCTTCCGCCACGTGCAGTGAGCCAGACCCAGGAAGGCTCTAGAGGTGAAAAGGCGGCAGCCTGGTGTTCCCAGCAACAGTGTGGGAGTTTGACCATGGGTTACTCTACAGGACAGCAGGCCTGATGGTGGCACATGGGCTACATCTGCCTGAAAGGGAAAAAGGCTCTTGGCTCCAGAGTTAGCAGGGCTCCTTGAGAGAGCTTTAAGTAGCATTGGAAGTGATAAAGGGAGTAAACCAGGCTGACGGGGGAGATGCGTCAGCACTGCACAGCCATGTTTGGGTGACAGTGGAGGATGGAAGCAGTGCTGCCATCAAAGGTCATGAAAGTGTAGCAGAAGTCATGGGAAAAGCAGGTTTTTGCCACAATTCTTTCAGACAAAAATACTACCAAAGAAACACTCTTGAATTTGGGCTTTTTACAGCAGCCTTCATCCAGGTCTTCTTCTAGGGAATTTCTGAGGAATAAGACATGAGTGCCTCTGCATTCCCATGCACAATGCTGCCTCCAAAATACTCCAGCCCTTCTCCATTTGGCTCCTTCCATTCCTGTGCAGAATAAGGAAATTCAGTAGAGGGGAGGTGCAGGAATTCACAGGCAACGTGGGTGTACATTGGGACCTTCACAGCCATCACTTTGTTCTGAGGTCACAGAGCTCTGTTTGATGTCAGGTTCCAGAGCCCCACTGTGCTCTTCAGTGCTCGCTCTGGGCAACACTGCAGCAGCAGCAGCAGCAGCAGCAGCAGCAGCAGCAGCAGCAGCAGCAGCAGCAGCAGCAGCAGCAGCAGCAGCAGAGTGTTGCTAGCAGGGGGGATCATGGTCCTGAGCCGCTACCTCCTGCTGCTCTTTCTCGTGGCCCTGCCAGCCCAGAATGCCCAGAGTGCTCCAGCAGCTGGGCAGGGAGCAGGTAGGCAGGCAGGGGCCAGCACACAGCCCTGGCTGGCAGCAGCGGGGCCGGGAGCAGGGATGGCTGAGCCAGGAAGGCAGCACGGGGCAGGCAGAGGGGCAGAGGCTCCAGGGGAGGTGTGAGGGGCTGCAGCTGCTTTAGGGTGCAGCATGGAGAGAGCTTCCTAAGGAGCAAGGATGTGGGGAGGGTCGGGTCAGGCCCGGAAGCTCAGCACCAGTTCTCCATCACTCAGCAGTGGCTGTCCGTCCCTCTGCTCTGGGTGTCCAGCCTTCTGGCCCGGCTCCAGGGCTGACCCGCACACAGATCATGTGGGCACGCCACGGCTTTTCCCTTCATGTGGGAGCTACCAGCTCAGTGTCCCAAGGGCAGCCAGACCCCCCTGCAGCTGTGAGGATGCAGACCTGCTTGAGCGTGCCCTATCAGTGCCTTCCACATCCAGGCCTTGAGGTGTGCCCATGAGGGCAGTGCACGTGATGGTAACTTCTTGTGGGTGTTTGGTTGTAGTTGTGGACACAGAGAGTGCTCTTTCAGCCCCTGAGCGAGGGGCAGATACCGTGCTGACTCCGAGCTGGTACCTCAAGCGTGAGTAGTCAGTCTGTCCTGCCTTCACAAAAAGGAGCGCCCCTTTTCCCTGTTTTATTCACGAGAAAAATACCGTCATGGGTTAACGTGCTTTTGTAAATCTAACAATAGGGATGAACGATGACAAGGTTCCTGAAGAGTTCCCTGAAGGATTGCCGGATGTTCCAGAGGAGCTCCTGGCAGCCTTGCATGAAGCCCCATCTGGTTAGTATATCCCACTCTGTTAACCCTGGCAGCCGGGAAGCTGAGCTTTTGCTTCCTGTAGGCATGTGCTGTATCCTGGACAGGCAGAAGCACTCAGTCAGAGTCCTGCTGCAGGCCCACTCCATTTCACAGCTCCTGCAGGGAGCCCTAGAGATGGTCCAGCACAGCCTCCGCTCGCAGCTGTGCTTCCAGATGACTGCCAGGGGCTTCTCCAGCTGCTGCTGCAGTTGCAGCATTCCTGGCCAGGGCTGCTCTGTGCAGACATTGGCATCCAGATGTTGGGCAAAGGCCAGTGCTGAATTTGGGTTCGCCACACGCTCAGCACAGCATGGAAGCAGCAATGACATCAGAGCAAGCCTTGGCTGCCCCTTGCAAAGCTCAGGCTCAGGGACGGGTTGAAGCTGGAGTCCAAGGGTGAGGGGGAACCTGAAGGTACTCCTTCTGTGGGTCATTTGGTTGATTAAGTCTTGGCTGGTTTGGGTCTGCACTTCTTGTTGCACTGCAGAAAATCCAGCTGTCGATTCCTCCTGTCTTGGGGGGGACAGCGGCCTCGTCAGCGCCGCCTGCCGGAATGCCCAGGCCATGGTACCGTGCTTGTGCTGAGGGGCAGTGGCTTCTGGTTAATGTGTGCAATGTTTTGTTTTTCTGAAGAGACAGATTCTGAGACTGTGCCGGAGACCTTAGCTGTGGAAGAAAGTGACATTGTGCCAGGCTCACATGAAAAAAGAGAACCAATAGAGGACACCAGGACACTTGCTGAGCCTGAGGAATATTCAGGTGAGTGCTTGCTAGATGCTGTCTTGGGCAAAGAGCAGCATTTCTGCTGTATCCCTGCAGTGCTCTCCATGGGTGAATTGCAGGTGCCCAGCACGCAGCCCGGGCCTGCAGCCCGGAGGAGTAGATGGGGCAGTGCTGCTCCCTGGCACACACTGGGCTCTTGTGCATGAGAGCTTGATGGGATCCCTCTTGGTCCCTGATGCTAAGACACCAGAGCCAGAGGAAGCCATCTCTGAAGACAACATCAGATGTCAGTTCTGATCCACTAGCAGTGCCAGTCCTTGGGCAGCTGAAGCACACTGTGGGGTTATGCCTAGTGCAGAGCACAAACGCTGACTCTTGCATTGTCTCTTCTCCTGCCAGGGTCATCCGGTGGGCAAAAAGCCGAGACTGCTGGACACTGTGACCCGAGCAAGTACTACATCCTAGTAGGGACAGTAGCAGCCTCAGCTTTGCTTCTGCTTGGGGCAGTGTCTGGCTATCTAGTCATGCATCAGCTGCTGAAGAGAGACAGGTGAGTTATTAATTGCTGCCATTGGCAAGGAAGTCTTTGCAGCATGCAGGAGCGCCCAGGCGGCTCCTAGCAGGGCTCTGAGGAAACTGTGCTCCAAATTCCTATCTGTGAGGAGTCTTCTTGGAAATCTGTTTCTACAGGAGGAGCCAGGAGGACAAAGAGGCAACAGGACAGGACTGGGACTCTTCCTGGGAAAGCTGTGGTCAGCCTAGAGGTGAAGCAGAGTCAGGAGAAGGAGCCGGAAGCTGCGAGAGAGCCCAAGGCAACGGGTTCAGGGACAGCTGCCGCCTGTTTCCTGAGCTCTTTGCAGCAGAGCTCGCCCAGCTGTACAAGAACATGAGCGCAGACCCGTCACCTCTGCCCACCTGCTCCTTCTGTGCTCTGGCTGACAACACCTCTTCACGGGACCACTGGATTTCCCTGGAGTCACCTCAGCCCACAGCATCCTCTTGCCCCTCCTACCAATACCAGCAGGACTACTATCTCTTAGAGGATGATGATTAGTGATAGTGATAGATGATTAGTGATAGTGATAGCCATAAATAGTGATAGTGGTAGTGATTCTTTTAGTGATAGTGATAGGGACACTTGATATTAGAGGGTGGTGGTTGTTTTAATGATAGTGATAGTTAATATTAGAGGATAGTGATGGTTTTAATGATAGCGTTATTTGATATTAGGGGATAGTGATTGTATTAGCGATAGTGATAGTTAATATTGGAGGATGGTGATTGTTTTTGTGATAGTGGTACATTTAGTGATAGTGATACTTGGTATTAGCAGATAATGATTGTTTTCTTGATCTTGATAAATAAATATTTTTCCAAAAGCAGTAAATTCTTGCCTGGTGCGGCTGTTTCTGTTGGGGCAGAATGCACAGAGCTGGGAGCAGGGCTGGGGCTGTGACAGGAGCTCTGAGAAGCTTGCACTGCAGTGCAGGAGCTGCTTGTGCCACCTCAGCCTGCTTTTCCAGCAGTGGCCGTTCACAAAGCTTTCCTGCACCAGCACGGGGACACGCTGGCTAGCAGTGACATGCAGAAACTTCTCTGGGAGCTCATTTGGGATGCTGCCCTGAATCAGGAAGGTCTGGGCAGAGAGGGAAAGATGTTCTGCGAGGGATGGCTGTCCAGCAGTGAGCACATCAAGGAGACCTGAGGTGGTGACTTAGGTCGTGGCAGTCCCTCCCTGAAGAGCTTCAAGAGAGGAGCATCAAGGAGCGGAAAGCTGGAGCCGGGCTGTGTGAGAGGGGAAGGAATGTCCTATCAATCACAGGAGCCTTCTTAAAAATTAGATGGATAACAGCGACTATAATTATAATAAAAATTACAGTCTTGTCGCACGCAGTATGGGAAAAAAGCCCAGAGCTGGAATAGAACAGAGAACTTTTGTGGAGGAATTTGTGAACAGCTAGCCAGTTGACAAAGGTCACACTGATATAATACTGTTAGTTAAGCAAGAAGGAGATGAGGATAGGAGTCAGCAGTCAGTGTCCCAACCTGGCAAGGGCACTGTGCCCTTGGTGCAACATCAGGATGGGGGAGAGGATCGTTAGTTAGAAATATGAAGAAAAGATGTGGACAGCTGCAACATAGTAGCCACAAGAATGCTAAGGTAGGCGTAGTTAGCTGATAAGTAACTAACCAATAATGAGCTCGCCTTTTGCAATATGTATTGGCCTCATTAGCACCAATATAAATGTATGTGCCTATCAATAAAGTTTTGAGATTTGCTGATCACTCATATTGAGTGCCGCATTTCTTCTGCCAATTACCTCAAATGGTGACCCCGGACGTGAAACCGGTAACAGCAACCACGGTGGATTGGTGAACGAGTTCGGGTCCTATAGCAGCAAGGACGGCGAATAAGCACCGTTGAAAAAGCGAAAGGTGCCGCGCCCTGGGTGACCTTATAGAAGAGCCCGGCCAATATGTGCTGCCGAGACCTTGAAGGGCTGCAAAAACGTCGATATTCTCGAAAATGGAAATGGAAATGGAAATGGAAAGGCAAGCAGAATATGATTTATTTGTTTGCTTTTTAAAAAAGCATCAGTTTAAGAACATAGACTTGCAGAAAGAGCTCCCACAGTTGTTAGCTTATGGGTATTCACAAGGAGTTTCTCAAAATCCTTATACAGTACATGAATTAACAGAGTGGCGTAAGTTCGGGACCAGGAGGGCGACAGGGGCTGCGGGAGAGCCCGGGGCAGACGCGGCGGCGAGAACGCGTGTGGCAGTGGTGGCATGCTTGGTGCCGGCGGCGGGCATGTGCACCGCGGGTCCAGTGACGCGCACGGTGACAAAAACTTGCACGGCAGCTGTCCATGGGGAAAGCACACAGATCGCAAGGGAAGTGCCAGCCAGGGCCCGGACCAGCCAAAGCGAGACGTGGGGGCCAAATACGTGGCAGCGACAAGCGCAGTGCCAGTGATAGCGGCGGCGGACGCGCACCAGTAACGCGAAACCCGAAAGCTGGAGCTGGGAGGGCTTTTTCACCTTTCTCAAGCGCACAAGAACACCAGCGGTGTGGGACATTCTCCTGCTGGCTGCGGGTGTTGGCGCAGAGCCAGGGGGAACCAGCCCGAGCGGAGACCCAGGCGGAGCGGAGCCCAAAGGAGATCGGGGCTGCGCGGGTCCGGGCGAGAGCGTTCCTTTCCGCACCCCCGAGGTAGCGCAGACTGAGGCTGTGCCGGAGCAGGCGGGGACGGGCGTGGGCAGACATTCCTCAGGGCACCGCCCTGTCACAGCTGCCTAGCAACCACAGCAGACAGCCCATCGCAACAATTCAAACAAGTGTCTGAGAAAAAACAGGTCAGGAATTTTTTCCTTCAAGATCAGGATAGAAAACTTCTGAAAATTCACACAGTGCTTCATCCAGATGTTATACGGGGCATTTCACCCAACTGTTCCACAGGCTTTACAGTTTGTTTACCGGTTTGGTTTTTTTTTTTTTTTGTAAATGTGTTTGCTTTTTTAAAAGTGATTGAGTATTTGGGTTTGATGGCTTAAAGTTTGATGACTTAATTGCCTTTCCCTTACCTGAGGGAGGAACAACCTTTTAAGGGAACAGAATCTAAATAAACTTCCTAGTTTCTGTTTGGACTACATGTGAGAAGATTTAAACTGTAATATTTCTGTATACTATGGTCTTTATGGTCTTTGCTCTCTTTTATTCATTAAGAGATGGCATTAGATAAATGGATGTAAATGTGCTAATTGTTTTTGTAATGTCCTTATTTTAAGTGAAATTATTTGTGTTTGAAATTATCTGTCATCTTTCTCAGTTTTGTTTTAAAATATCTATGCAAACTGTCCAGCCTTACCAGCCTGTTATCCATCAGTTAATGATTGTTGTCAATCAGTAAGAAATCTCAGTGTAACAAAATGCCAGCTGGATTCATCAAAAAAACAAAACAAAACAAAACAAAACAAAAAAAAAAAAAAACAAAAAAAAAAAACCAAAAAAAAAAAAGAAAAAAGGGAACTGCTTCTATTGTAAAAAATTGTTCCCAGGGAAACAAAATGTCATGTAAAGATGAAAGTATTAGTAAAGATTTAATTACTCAAGGTGTCTTGGAAGACAAAGCATTTGGGAAAAGTGAATCAGACCCTGTTGTGGGGTCATCAGTCAATTCCCCAATGATTCAAAGTTTTAAGAATTATTTATATTAAGTTTATAACCTTTGTTATTTTCGGTTTTTGTAAGTAATGCTGATAGATAGTGATTGTTGTTAATACTAGATGAATACTTTGGGAAGGTTGTCTTAACCCCTTCAAGCACTTCTTGTTAGGGAGTTTTCAGATTTTTGTGATGAGAGTTGTTGTTGGTGTGTTGTTGTGGTGTTTGCAGCCGGCTTTCATGTGTTTTTCTATTTTTTTTGTGTGATCACCTGCAAGACACGTGTCTCTTCAAAATCCTGTCTTTTTATTTCCTAACTATTTTGATGTTTCTGAGGGTTTTTATCCAAATTGCCAGTTTTGTAGTTCTTTTAATTATTATTACAGGAATACTCCGGCAGAGAATTCAAGAAGTTTGCTGTGTTTGGAAAATCTCTGTCTTGACAGAAACTTCAGAAGGATTCAATTATTTGCTGGTTTGATTGATTTGTAACCCTAAGGTTTCTTGTTTATAACAGTTGTTTTTAAAAGTCCTGTTTAAAAGGTATGTTAAGTGACACTCACCAATTAGAGTTCGAGCTCTGGCCAAGTTCTAACTCTATTTGGATGGAGTGACTGACAATCCACCCAGATGTTTTCTGCATCAAAAAGTATTCAAGTCCTTTTGACTTGGCGATTTGACCATCTATGACAGCTGAGCCATTTTCAGAGGTAATTTGGAGAAACATGAATCCGGACATGATTTCTCCAATTCTCTGTCATTTTAAGATTTATCAGCTGTCGCAGACTCTGGGATAAGAGTTCAGTGTTGTAGTGTTTAGTAATTTTCTGATCTTGTATGTGTTGTTGATTGTGTGTATTATCTAAATTAATTCCTAATTACTTTTATTTTAACATTTCTTTATGTAACATTGCAAAATGAAACCAGGACCCATTCTTCACCTCCAGGATTTTGAGAAGATTCTTCAGTCCTGCAGGGATGTGGGATTTGTTTCTGTTTTAACAGGTGCCCTGTCTCAGCTTGAAAAGAAAACGGGGGAGCTCAGGGTATTGGACTGGCTCTCTCCACCGCTACAGCAACAGAGAACTGTGAGACTGAAAATTGAAATGATTGCATCCCTCATACAGAAAGGACGTTTTAGGGCAATCCAAGTTACAGGAGCAGAGCCTTCCACAATACCATTGCCCATCAAAAAGGACATGCTTGACTGGTATTTGGTGAACTCTGGGGAGCTCCAAGAAGCCCTTTTAGGAGCTGGAGCTGTCGTGGAGACTGGGAAACTGCATCCTAGTCCCCTCCAGTGGATGACAGAATGGGACTGGATAACAAAGCCCATTCGGAGTCTGTCACCATTAAGGGGGGCTATCACGGCCTTTACGGATGCTGGTAAAAACTCCAGGAGAGCAGCCGTGACATGGAAACAGCAAGGACAGTGGCGACAACATTTGTTGGATGCAGATGCCAGGGACAGTCTACAGACATTGGAACTTTTAGCTGTAGTATGGGCAATGATGAATTTAAAAGGTCCTTTGAATATTGTGACTGACTCCCTTTATGTAGCAGGAGTAGCTGCCACGGTACTATACTGGGGGAGGGGATATCTTTGTGTTTCCTCTCCAACAGGACCCTTGTGGATCCCTGTGAAGTGGACTCGAGCTGATGTTCAGGACCATTGCGGCCTTGTCACCGGAGGACAAAGAGAGGGTGCACAACAAACTGACGCTGATATTGCGGCCCTATTTGCAACGCCTCCAGCCCTACTCTAACGACGTGCGATGTGCCTGTGTTCATCTTCCTGACAATTGGATCGAGTGGTGTCAGGACGTTACGGTAGAAGTAAAAGCCCCTCAATCACAGCCATGCTTGGACTGTGGGGACAATAAATGCGCTGCATGGATCGTGCTAGACTGTGGAGGCTGTAATAAGGTGTTTTGGTTGGAGCAATCGACTGTTCGGCAGAACTGGTGCCCAAGCTGCCGATTCTCCTGGAACTTGCAGAACTCGTGGCAGCGAGCACTAAGGGATTTTACAGGGCTTGATTTGAGAGGATCGTTAGACTTATATGAAGCCCCGGAGCAAATTATTTTGGCATATGTTACTTGGCAACTTAAGACCTTGTGTGAGTGAGTAGAAAAGCAAGTGCGTACTCACATAATAGCTTCGCGCTGTCGAAAGCTTGTGCCCCTCACACAGACATCCACTGTAGGACCGATTAAAAAAGACTGTGGGGTTGAGGAGGCACTAGACGACTGCATCAAGCAACTTAAGTCCTGTTCTCTTCGCTCCAGAGGGACTGCCAAATAGGGCAACCCACATTCTGGAGCAAGCTGAAACAGGTAGTAGTAGCTACACTTTTACCTGGAAGGGCAGCTAATAAGGCCATGAATTTGGCCAAGCAATTAGGCTGCTGGGCCAAAGACGAACTGAACGCCACCTCCCAGGTATTGGACATGCTGTCTCAAGATGTACAAAGTGTAAATCATGCAGTATTGCAGAATAGAGCAGCAATCGATTTCTTATTATTAGCTCAAGGCCATGGTTGTGAAGAATTTGAGAGTATGTGTTCTATGAATTTATCAGATCATTCTGTATCAATATGCTATAGAGATATTGTGTGATAGTATTGTTAATGCTTGTATTACCATGCTTGCTTAATTGCATACAAAGAATGGTGAGTCAGATGATGGAAAGGGCTTGGAAAACAACACTTCTGGCCCAAAAAGAAAACGGGGGAAATGTTGAGAGCTTTGTAACAAGCTGGCTCCGAGCTAAAGCTCACAGTGAGATTAATTTGACCGAGATAGAGAATGAGGGGAGTTGCCATTCCAATTAAACTGTGTGTCCTTGGCCCACGGATGAAGAAATGCACAGACACAGGTGGTGGAGCGGGATAGCCTGGGAAAGTGGTGATAGTTATACCAAAAAAAGCACGTAGTTAGCTGATAGCTAGTTAGCCAATGGTGAGCTGGGATTTTGCACTATGCATGAGCTAATTAAAAGGTGTATAATAAATGGTGATTCGGGAATAAAGACGAGACTTGTCGATCATCATATTGTGAGCGAGTCTTCCTTCTCCATCAGGCACGCGTTGTTTCCTGTGGTGGTCACACTGGGGTCTTTGGTGGTCTCTGAGGCTGAAGGCTGTGGTCTTGCTCATGACTGAACTTTTGAACTTTTCTCCTTTGTGTGTGCACTGTGGTCCCTTGGTGCTTATCTGAGTACGTCTGTTGGTTTGGATCAGCTTGGAGACAGAGGAGCTCCTTAGTCTAGGCTTCCTGCATTCCCTGGTCTTCTCCTGGTGTTATGAGTAAAACATTCATCTGTAGCTATGATATTTTATTAAAAATCCTTTCCTAGGATTTTTCCCCTCCTGAGGAGCTGAGGGCCTCAGGAAAGAAATGTAAACAATAACTAGCTGCTGCTGTGGAATGCAACAGGTGCATCTTCCATTGGTCCATGTGGATTGTTTTCACTTGATGACCAATCATAGCCAACTGTGTTGAGCCTGTGAGCAGTCACAAGATTTTTGTTATGCATTCCATTCTATTCTTCTTCTTTGTAGCCTTCTGGTCATTTTTTCCTCTCTGTTCTTTTAGTATAGTTTTAATGTACTATCTTAATAGAATATAAAATAAATCAGCCTTCTGAAATGGAGTCAAGCCTCGTGTCTCCACACCTGGGGTGTTCGCCCCAACAGATTATCCATTTTTTTAAGGCTACAAAGTTAAACAGGTTGGGCCAGTTGTTGCGAGTTGAAATGTTGACTATTTGTTGTTGCTAGCTTCATGTTGCAATCACCTCTTGTTAATAGTTTTTCTTCAATTACCTGTTAATGGTTAGAAATCAAGCGCAATTGTCCCCCTGCTGCTTCCCCAGAGCCTGCAGGTAGCAGGGTAGAGGGGGTGACGTCAGAGCTAGTATGCAGATGAGAATGCATTTCACCAAAGTTTGCAATTTTACAGGAAAAGAAACCCTAAAAAAACAAGTCAACATGGAATTAAGAAACCTAAGTAATGTCTAAATGTGAGGAACTTAATCCAGTATCTGCTAAGATCCTTTTTACTCCTCACCCTAACCTGAAAGGATGTCAGCTAGAAAGAGGACCTGGAATGTTAGACCAAAAAAGCAGAATTCCCACTACTCCCTCGAGGACGGAAGCCCCAGCTCTGCCTGCATACTAGCGGACACAGCTGCATCATCCTCCTCCTTCGTGCCACTCCTGGGAGCAGCGGGGATGCAGGCGACCTGTCGTTTCTCCCCAGCCTGAGCTGAATATTTTAATAAAGGCATTATAAAGGAGAAAGATCTCCTGCCCTATTTATTACACTGGTATTGTCCTTCATAGCAAGAAGCTTCAGATATCTGCATTTTCCTATGCCCTTTGTACCATGGCAGACGTTTCTTAAGTAAAAGGTTAAAATTCAACACATAATTCTACAATTTAAAATTTAAATGCTTAGTCCATATATTGCTAACTTAATTGAACCCCCCAAAACCTCCATTTCAACAGCAACCCCTGCCTGGCTTCTGCCTGCCCACACCGTGGGCATCCACGGCTCCTCCTGGGCATGGAGCTCAGTCAGTGCTGGTGCTGGGTGGGCTTTGCTGCTGCTGCCACCTGGACACTGGGGTGACCGCTTGTCCTAGGCTGCAGTGTAAAGATGTATTCTAATCCCATCCTCAAGAGCTGCTGAAACCAGGAGGGGCATTGTTTCTTCCTTATCTCCTGTTAATGGGCCCATCAATGTCTTGCCACATGAGTCAGAGATAACTCCCTCCCAGAGCCATTTCTGTTTCATGGCTAATCAAGGACCCACAGCATGAGGCAGAATGATATCAGCCAACTGTGAGATGCTCTGCCCATGGGGGAGGAGCTAAGCATCCCCAGCTGGATATAATCTGGGTTTTGGGACACAACAAGCAGTCTTTCCACTGGATTCCCAGAGGAACATCTGCCCTTACCCACTGCTTTTCCAGAGGATGAGAGCTACCAGATTGTTTCTACAGGATCACCACTTCCAAAAGTCCATTTCATCTGGACTGCTACCACCACCCTAACTAGCAGGGTGTCAGCAGGCTGTATTCTGAGCCTGTCAGTGGTTTTTCTTTTGTATTATTGCATGTATTTTGTTTTTTTTTTCCCTTTTCCTAAAAAATTCTATTTCTGACTTGGAGCCTCTCACTGGTTTTGCTTTCAAACTAGGACACAAATCCATCTCTTTATTTCAACACAGGAATGGGCCATTGCCTACCCTGCAAGTGGGAGTTGGAGGGGGGGGGAGGGTGGGGGGGGTGGGGTGTCACCTTCAGTGTTGCCTAGAGGGAAAGGCCAGGGGGCTCAGGGGCAGAGGAAGGGATGTGTTGGTCTCAGGAGGTGCTGGAAGGTGCTGGGCAGGTCCTGGGGTCCCTAGAGGAACTCGGGTTGGCTGGGATGGGACAGACGGAGAGAAAAAAAGGAATGAAGGCAGCTTGGGGAGGCCCATGGGGAGAGCAGGTGGCAGTGGGATCTATGGGGCAATAAGAGGCTTCCTTGTCGACGGTGGTTCTGGGGTCCTCTTCACAGAAGACTTGAGAGGGCTGTCCAGGCCGTTACTGCTGCTGGAGGAGCTGCTCACGCTGTCTGGCTGTGAGGTGCAGCCACCGTCTTCCAACTCGTGTCCCGAGGTGCTCCTGTGCAGAGAGGAGGTGGCTGAGGCCCCAGCTGCCAGTGGCACACAGGGACCCTCGTGCACAGCAGGGCCCAGAGCTGGCAAGGCTCCCCAGCACGGCTGGAGCTGCTGGCACAGCTGGGCCCAACTGGACAGCTGCCCCTCAAGGCCCCGGCCAGCAGGGCACGGCTCTGGGCAGGGTCCCTGGCCAGGAGCGGGCCCCAGAGCGCCTCTGCCTTTCAAGGGCAACCTCGGCCCTGCTCTTTCTCCTCCCCACCTCCCTCTGCCTCTGCCCCGTGCCCCTGGGGCTGCTCTTGGCCAGGCAGCCTCAGTGGGAGCCAGCTCTGGCTGAAGCCCCAGCGGGGCCCCCAGGACAAGGCCCAGCAATTGAGAGGCCAATGGAAGCACTGGGCAGCAGCAGAAACCTCAGCAGAGTTCTTTGGACAATCATGGACTGGCCACAACCCCACTGCAGCCTCAATGGGAATGTTCCCTAACCACGTTAGACTTTCAAAAGAAGCTGTTGGAGGGGGAGAGCACAAAACACTCACTGTTTTCTGTTCCAGGAATACCCGATTCCAAAGCAGCACAACATGAAGACAAGCTCCAAACAAAGCACGCCTGCCAGTAACCCTAGCCAGCAGCTGGTTCCCTGACAGAAACCCCTTCCGAGGCCATCCTGGGCATTGGGAACAGGTCTTGTGGTGCCGGCTGCATCTGTGGGAGCGATGGGGAGCGTGAGCCTGTGCTGTGCTGCACTGCTGAGCTGGCAGCACGGTGGATACGGGCAGGATGTTCTCTGTTTCCCCCAGAGCTGGGGCCTGCAGGCACCTTGCCGGCCCTTGGCACAGGCTGTGCCAGCCAACAAAGCCCAGCAGGCCGGGAGGAGAGCCCGGGGGCAGCGCAGCTGCTTGGGCAGTGGCTGCTGCCAGGGACACGGGCCAAAGCCATCCCTGAGCAGCCACTGCCAGCCCTGGCCCTCCCTGCCCCGTGACAGCTCCCCCAGCCCCAGGGGACAGGCTCAGGCCCTGTCAGGACCCAGCGCAGTCCCTGCTCAGTCGGGAGCCAGGGCTGGCTCTGGCCCTGGGCTGGCGGCAGGGCTCCCGCTCGGGGCTGCTCCTGTGCCTTGGGCCTCTGGGCACTCAGGGCCAGCTCCGCAGCAGCTGCAGCGCCAGGGACGTTGCTGCACCAGTCCCGTTTCCCCGGGGCTCTGAACCAGCTCCAGAGGCCTGGAAGCCGAGGCGCCTCCAGCTTTGGCTGCTGCCGGGCTGGGCAAGGGCAGGCCCTGGGGGAAGAGCTGCTGCCACACAGCCCCGGCCAGGGCTGAGCCCGGCACAGCAATTACCTGCTGTGCCTGTGCCCGTGTCTGCCATCGCCTTCCTTCCTGCAGCTAGGGCTGCCAATGAGCCACTGCTTCTCCCAGAGTGTTCCTCCTCCTGAACAGCCTTTAGCTCCATCACTTGAAAAAGGAAAAATGGGACAACCGGATTAAATGGAAATATTCCCCACTGGGGAGCTGGCACCTTCAGGAGGCAATGCTTGTCTAAGTCACAGGTAAAGATCAGGAAAAAGCCCAGGTAATTGGGGCTGGGCCAGTGCACTCCCTTGTGCAAACAGCTGCACCTCCTGATCTTCTCAGAGACTGGGAAATGGCAGGGGATCTCAGGCCCACGGTACAGTTGGGGCACCCTATCAGCTGATGCCAAATTCCATCCTGCAGAGGCTGGGGAGGAATTGCAGCCAGGCCAGGCTGGGAAACAGCCCTGCAGGGCGTGAAAGCAGCAGCGGGGCAGCGAGGCTGCCATGGATCCCTTCCTGCTGTGCCGGGCACGGCGTGTCCTGATGTGCAGCCAAAGCTCCCGGCTGCTGAGTCCCAGGGGAAGCATGAGGGAAACGCACCCACCTTATCCTCCAGGTGCTTCCTTCTGTGTTTGTCTCAGGAATTCATCTGAGTCATGAGACTTTTTGGCGGCAAAAACTTGGGTCTTTCCTTTTGGAGGACCTTAAGAGAAAGTAGTTCCATTTCCCAGGAATGGATCCCACAAAAGCAGGGCTCAGCCTGTGAGGTCAGAAGCGACACACTACTCACCCCTGCCATGGGAGCTGGGTTGGGGCCAAGCATCCAGCCCTGGAGCTGGAGAAGTCCTCCCTGCAGACACACCTGTAACTCAACAGCCACAGAAGCTTCTGCCATCTCTGCTGATCTGCACGGGCACCACTGAGCCACAGGCGTGGTGGGGGAATCACACAGGGTGAGGGCACACACGTGCATGGTTCTGTGCTGGCACCTGCAGCGATGCCCCCCTGGCCCAGCTTTGGGCTCTGAGCTGGCAGCTCTCCCAGGGGAAAGGCCTTGACCTACCCTCAGCATCTCCCAGAGCCTCCATCCTGGATGTGGGGCCTTCACCGGCAGGTTCAGCTGCAAAGAAAGGCAGGACAGAAGAGCTCCTGTGGCACTGCAGGAGATCCTCAGGTTGCCCACAAGGGTCAGCCCCGGGGCACAGCCCTGGGCCCGGCCCCTTCCCTCTCTGCTCTTCTCTTTGACTGCACAGAGCACACGGAAGGACACACCGGCACAGCACACGGGAGGAGGACTGAAAGATCAATGCTCCTTCCTCCCACTGACAGTGATCCTGTGGGATCCCTCAGGGATCCAGAAGGGAGCAGGGAAAGATTCTCAGAATCCTTCAGCCCTTACATAATGTTAAGGGAAATGGTTTATAAATGAGCTTTTGTTGCATTGATCCTGATTATTCACTCAGGAAAGGCAGAATGAAAACTTGCCTCCAGCATCCCCCAGGAACTTCAAACCATCCTTCATCAGGACTTCCTGAAAACCCATGTCACGATTCCAGTCTAAAAGGGAGCAGAGATCACAACCATATCTGTGGCATGCTGGGAACCCCTAATGCTACAGGGAAAAGGGCACTGCAAGGGGGTCGGGTAAGGCCATGGGAGCCAGATGTGAATGGACATGGCCAAAGCTGCACAGGGGCCTGGGGAGCTCTGGGCTGGCTCCTGGTCACTCTCCACACTCTTTCCCTGCCCTCAGCAATATCCCTGGGAGGGGCGGCTGGAGCACCACAGGGCCCCGGGGCTCTCTCCCTCAAACTCACAGAAAATCCTCCCTAAAGCCCTGGGGAAAACTGCAGCAGGCAGTGCCACAGCTATTCCTCCCTCCTACACTCCCTCCTGCCCTCCTTCTGCTGGGACAGCTCCCAGATCCCAAGGGCAAACAGCCAGGCCCTCTCAGGACACACTGGAGCCTTGCTCTCCCCCTCTGTCCTTTCCCCACTGTGGGCACCCCATGCAGTCACTGCCAGGTTTCAGGACGTGTCTCCCATGGAGGGACCTCAGCAGGACTGCTCAGTACCCGAGTGCCCTGAGCCTGCTCGGGATAATTCCCCTGGGCTGTGCCGCTCTAGTCCAGGCTGTGCCCGCACTGCCAAGCAGCAGAGAGGGCAGCTCAAGCCTCAGCTGGGCTCAGGCCCAGAAGCAAAGCAATTACCTCCTGTGTCTGTGCCTGGCATGGCCTCCCTTCCTGCAGCAGAGGTTGCCACGAAGCCCCTGCTTCCTCCGGGAAATGCTTCTTTCTCCACAGGCTCTCCTTTCATTTCTGGAGAATGGAAAAGAGACAGCTGGATCAGATGGAAACATTCCTCACTGGGAATGGGGAAGGTGAAGCATCACTTGTGAAAGGAATGGAAAAGGATCAGAAAACAACCAGGATTTTGGGACAACCCAAGGCTGCTTCCTTCCTCAAACAGCCCCGACATCTGATCTGCCTGGACATCAGGAAATTGCAGGGGATCTGAGGGTGGGCATGGACTGTGGTGCAATTGGGGTTGCCTGTCAGCTGATGCCAAATGCCTTCCTGCAGAGGCTGGGCAGAAGCTGCAGCCAGGCCAGGCTGGGAAACCGCCCTGCAGGGCGTGAAAGCAGCAGTGGGGCAGCGAGGCTGCCATGGATCCCTTCCTGCTGTGCCGGGCACGGTGTGTCCAGATGTGCAGCCAAAGCGCCTGGCTGCTGAGTCCCAGGGGAACCATGAGGGAAATGCACCCACCTTGTCTTCTCTGCAGACGTTCCTTCAGCATTTGCCACAGGATTTCTAATGGGTCCTGGAATTTCTTGCCTGCCATGTCTTTGGTCTCTCCTGTCGGAGGACCTTAAGAGAAAGTAGTTCCATTTCCCAGGAATGGACCCCACAAAAGCAGGGCTCAGCCTGTGGGGTCAGCAGGGACACACTACTCACTCCTGTGATGGGAGCTGGGCTTTTGTGCAGCATCCAAGGTAGGAGTTGGTGAAGTCGTCCCTGCAGACACATCTGGAACACAACAGCCAGAGAAGCTTCTGTCACCTGGTCCTGACCAGTCAGTCAAACATTACGCCTTGGTGGGACAGTGAGAACATACCTGCACAATGCTCAGAGGGCTTCACAACTTCATAGCGCCAGGCTAATGGAGAATCCTTCCCAGCATCCCAGTCTGGAAGCAAACCCAGATGAGAACTGTTTCCATTGTGTGCCAGGGCTGGCTCTGGCCCTGGGCTGGCAGCAGGGCTCCCGCTCGGGGCTGCTCCTGTGCCTTGGGCCTCTGGGCACTCAGGGCCAGCTCCGCAGCAGCTGCAGTGCGAGGGACGTTGCTGCACCAGTCCCGTTTCCCCGGGGCTCTGAACGAGTTCCAGAGGCCTGGAAGCCGAGGCACCTCCAGCTGTGGCTGCTGCCGGGCTGGGCAAGGGCAGGCCCTGGGGGAAGAGCTGCTGCCACACAGCCCCGGCCAGGGCTGAGCCCGGCACAGCAATTACCTGCTGTGCCTGTGCCCGTGTCTGGCATTGCCTTCCTTCCTGCAGCTAGGGCTGCCAATGAGCCACTGCTTCTCCCAGAGTGTTCCTCCTCCTGAACAGCCTTTAGCTCCATCACTTGAAAAAGGAAAAATGGGACAACCGGATTAAATGGAAATATTCCCCACTGGGGAGGTGGCACCTTCAGGAGGCAATGCTTGTCTAAGTCACAGGTAAAGATCAGGAAAAAGCCCAGGTAATTGGGGCTGGGCCAGTGCACTCCCTTGTGCAAACAGCTGCACCTCCTGATCTTCTCAGAGACTGGGAAATGGCAGGGGATCTCAGGCCCACGGTACAGTTGGGGCACCCTATCAGCTGATGCCAAATTCCATCCTGCAGAGGCTGGGGAGGAATTGCAGCCAGGCCAGGCTGGGAAACAGCCCTGCAGGGCGTGAAAGCAGCAGCGGGGCAGCGAGGCTGCCATGGATCCCTTCCTGCTGTGCCGGGCACGGCGTGTCCAGATGTGCAGCCAAAGCTCCCGGCTGCTGAGTCCCAGGGGAAGCATGAGGGAAACGCACCCACCTTATCCTCCAGGTGCTTCCTTCTGTGTTTGTCTCAGGAATTCATCTGAGTCATGAGACTTTTTGGCGGCAAAAACTTGGGTCTTTCCTTTTGGAGGACCTTAAGAGAAAGTAGTTCCATTTCCCAGGAATGGATCCCACAAAAGCAGGGCTCAGCCTGTGAGGTCAGAAGCGACACACTACTCACCCCTGCCATGGGAGCTGGGTTGGGGCCAAGCATCCAGCCCTGGAGCTGGAGAAGTCCTCCCTGCAGACACACCTGTAACTCAACAGCCACAGAAGCTTCTGCCATCTCTGCTGATCTGCACGGGCACCACTGAGCCACAGGCGTGGTGGGGGAATCACACAGGGCGAGGGCACACACGTGCATGGTTCTGTGCTGGCACCTGCAGCGATGCCCCCCTGGCCCAGCTTTGGGCTCTGAGCTGGCAGCTCTCCCAGGGGAAAGGCCTTGACCTACCCTCAGCATCTCCCAGAGCCTCCATCCTGGATGTGGGGCCTTCACCGGCAGGTTCAGCTGCAAAGAAAGGCAGGACAGAAGAGCTCCTGTGGCACTGCAGGAGATCCTCAGGTTGCCCACAAGGGTCAGCCCCGGGGCACAGCCCTGGGCCCGGCCCCTTCCCTCTCTGCTCTTCTCTTTGACTGCACAGAGCACACGGAAGGACACACCGGCACAGCACACGGGAGGAGGACTGAAAGATCAATGCTCCTTCCTCCCACTGACAGTGATCCTGTGGGATCCCTCAGGGATCCAGAAGGGAGCAGGGAAAGATTCTCAGAATCCTTCAGCCCTTACATAATGTTAAGGGAAATGGTTTATAAATGAGCTTTTGTTGCATTGATCCTGATTATTCACTCAGGAAAGGCAGAATGAAAACTTGCCTCCAGCATCCCCCAGGAACTTCAAACCATCCTTCATCAGGACTTCCTGAAAACCCATGTCACGATTCCAGTCTAAAAGGGAGCAGAGATCACAACCATATCTGTGGCATGCTGGGAACCCCTAATGCTACAGGGAAAAGGGCACTGCAAGGGGGTCGGGTAAGGCCATGGGAGCCAGATGTGAATGGACATGGCCAAAGCTGCACAGGGGCCTGGGGAGCTCTGGGCTGGCTCCTGGTCACTCTCCACACTCTTTCCCTGCCCTCAGCAACATCCCTGGGAGGGGCGGCTGGAGCACCACAGGGCCCCGGGGCTCTCTCCCTCAAACTCACAGAAAATCCTCCCTAAAGCCCTGGGGAAAACTGCAGCAGGCAGTGCCACAGCTATTCCTCCCTCCTACACTCCCTCCTGCCCTCCTTCTGCTGGGACAGCTCCCAGATCCCAAGGGCAAACAGCCAGGCCCTCTCAGGACACACTGGAGCCTTGCTCTCCCCCTCTGTCCTTTCCCCACTGTGGGCACCCCATGCAGTCACTGCCAGGTTTCAGGACGTGTCTCCCATGGAGGGACCTCAGCAGGACTGCTCAGTACCCGAGTGCCCTGAGCCTGCTCGGGATAATTCCCCTGGGCTGTGCCGCTCTAGTCCAGGCTGTGCCCGCACTGCCAAGCAGCAGAGAGGGCAGCTCAAGCCTCAGCTGGGCTCAGGCCCAGAAGCAAAGCAATTACCTCCTGTGTCTGTGCCTGGCATGGCCTCCCTTCCTGCAGCAGAGGTTGCCACGAAGCCCCTGCTTCCTCCGGGAAATGCTTCTTTCTCCACAGGCTCTCCTTTCATTTCTGGAGAATGGAAAAGAGACAGCTGGATCAGATGGAAACATTCCTCACTGGGAATGGGGAAGGTGAAGCATCACTTGTGAAAGGAATGGATAAGGATCAGAAAACAACCAGGATTTTGGGACAACCCAAGGCTGCTTCCTTCCTCAAACAGCCCCGACATCTGATCTGCCTGGACATCAGGAAATTGCAGGGGATCTGAGGGTGGGCATGGACTGTGGTGCAATTGGGGTTGCCTGTCAGCTGATGCCAAATGCCTTCCTGCAGAGGCTGGGCAGAAGCTGCAGCCAGGCCAGGCTGGGAAACCGCCCTGCAGGGCGTGAAAGCAGCAGTGGGGCAGCGAGGCTGCCATGGATCCCTTCCTGCTGTGCCGGGCACGGTGTGTCCAGATGTGCAGCCAAAGCGCCTGGCTGCTGAGTCCCAGGGGAACCATGAGGGAAATGCACCCACCTTGTCTTCTCTGCAGACGTTCCTTCAGCATTTGCCACAGGATTTCTAATGGGTCCTGGAATTTCTTGCCTGCCATGTCTTTGGTCTCTCCTGTCGGAGGACCTTAAGAGAAAGTAGTTCCATTTCCCAGGAATGGACCCCACAAAAGCAGGGCTCAGCCTGTGGGGTCAGCAGGGACACACTACTCACTTCTGTGATGGGAGCTGGGCTTTTGTGCAGCATCCAAGGTAGGAGTTGGTGAAGTCGTCCCTGCAGACACATCTGGAACACAACAGCCAGAGAAGCTTCTGTCACCTGGTCCTGACCAGTCAGTCAAACATTACGCCTTGGTGGGACAGTGAGAACATACCTGCACAATGCTCAGAGGGCTTCACAACTTCATAGCGCCAGGCTAATGGAGAATCCTTCCCAGCATCCCAGTCTGGAAGCAAACCCAGATGAGAACTGTTTCCATTGTGTGCCAGGGCTGGCTCTGGCCCTGGGCTGGCAGCAGGGCTCCCGCTCGGGGCTGCTCCTGTGCCTTGGGCCTCTGGGCACTCAGGGCCAGCTCCGCAGCAGCTGCAGTGCGAGGGACGTTGCTGCACCAGTCCCGTTTCCCCGGGGCTCTGAACGAGTTCCAGAGGCCTGGAAGCCGAGGCGCCTCCAGCTGTGGCTGCTGCCGGGCCGGGCAAGGGCAGGCCCTGGGGGAAGAGCTGCTGCCACACAGCCCCGGCCAGGGCTGAGCCCGGCACAGCAATTACCTGCTGTGCCTGTGCCCGTGTCTGCCATCGCCTTCCTGCCTGCAGCAGGGGCTGGCACTGAAGATGGAGTGCTTCCTTCAAGAAATGCCACCTTCCACTGAAGCACTATGTCCATCTCTTGGCAAAGGAAGGGAGACACCTGCATCAGATGGAGCTGTTCCCAATTGGGTGGTGGCACCAGAGGTAATGTTTGTGAAATTGATGGAGCAGGAAAATGGCCAGATTACAGTGGCATGATGTGAGCACTTCCACCTCCAAACAGCCACCCTTTTCCTAATCTGCAGGGCTGGATATAGTGGGGGATCTCAGGGTGTGTTACAGTTTGGGCTGCCTGCCAGCTGATGCCAAATGCCTTCCTGCAGAGGCTGGGCAGAAGCTGCAGCCAGGCCAGGCTGGGAAACAGCCCTGCAGGGCGTGAAAGCAGCAGCGGGGCAGCGAGGCTGCCATGGATCCCTTCCCGCTGTGCCGGGCACGGAGTGTCCAGATGTGCAGCCAAAGCCCCCGGCTGCTGAGTCCCAGGGGAAGCATGAGGGAAATGCACCCACCTTGTCTTGTCTGCAGGAGTTCCTTCAGCTCTTGCCTCATCTCTTTGGGTGACTCCAGGAATATCTTGTCTGTTCTGTCTTGGATCTTCCCTGTTGGAGTACCTTAGAGAAAAATATTTCCATTTCCCGGAATGGATCCCACAAAAGCAAGGCTCAACCTTTGGGGTCAGCAGGGACACACTACTCACCCCTGTGATGGGAGCTGGGCTTGAGTGCAGCATCCCAGGTAGGAGCTGGAGAAGTCCTCCCTGTAGACACATCTGTAACACAACAGCCACAGAAGCTTCTGTCACCTGGTTCCTGCCCACTTGTCTACAATTCTTCCTTGGTGGCACACTGAGAACATACCTGCAGGAGGCTCCAAGGGCTTCAAAACTTTATTCATCCAAGCTGATGGAGAAGCCTTCCCAGACACCTCATCGAGAACGGAGCACAGATGAGAACACTTTCCAGGGTGTGCTGGGATCCCCTTCTGCCACAGGGAACTGGGCACAGCAAGGGGGTCGGCTAAGGCCGTGGGAGCCAGATGTGAATGGACATGGCCAAAGGTGCCCAGGGGCCTGGGGAGCTCTGGGCTGGCTCCTGATCACTCTCCACACTCTTTCCCTGCGCTCAGCAACATCCCTGGGAGGGGTGGCTGGAGCAGCACAGGGCCCTGGGGTTCTCTCCCTCAGACACAGAGGAAATCCTCTCTAAAACCCCGGGGAAAACTGCAGCAGGCAGTGACACAAGTATCCATCCTGCCCTGTGTCCCTCCTGTCCTCCTTCTGCTGGGACAGCTCCCAGATCCCAAGGGCAAACAGCCAGGCCCTCTCAGGACACACTGGAGCCTTGCTCTCCCCCTCTGTCCTTTCCCCACCGTGGGCACCCCATGCAGTCACTGCCAGGTTTCAGGACATGTCTCCCATGGAGGGACCCCAGCAGGACTGCTCAGTACCCAAGTGCCCTGAGCCTGCTCGGGATAATTCCCCTGGGCTGTGCCTGACTTGTCCAGGCTGTGCCCGCACTGCCAAGCAGCAGAGAGGGCAGCTCAAGCCTCAGCCGGGCTCAGGCCCAGAGGCACAGCAATTACCTCCTGGGCCTATGCCTGGCATGGCCTCCCTTCCTGCAGCAGAGGCTGGCATGGAACCACTGCTTCCTCTGGGAAACGCCGCCTTATGCCCAGCCTCTGCATCCACTTCTGCAGAAAGGAAGAGGGACAGCTGGATCAGGTGGGGTAGTTCCCCACTGGGGAGGTGAGGCCTTCAGGAGGGAATGCTTGTCAAAGACATGGCTAAGAATCAGGAAATCCCTATAAACATTTTGGGAAGGCCAGGGCCCTCCCTTCTCCAAACTGGTGCCCTTTCTGTTCTATCCGGCGACTGGAAAATTGCAGGGGATCTCAGGCCCACGGTACAGTTGGGGCACCCTATCAGCTGATGCCAAATTCCATCCTGCAGAGGCTGGGGAGGAATTGCAGCCAGGCCAGGCTGGGAAACAGCCCTGCAGGGCGTGAAAGCAGCAGCGGGGCAGCGAGGCTGCCATGGGTCCCTTCCTGCTGTGCCGGGCACGGCGTGTCCAGATGTGCAGCCAAAGCCCCCAGATGCTGAGACCCAGGGGAAGCATGAGGGAAATGCACCCACCTTCTCCTGCCTGCTGCATTTCCTTCAGCATTTGCCTCATGTTTTCGGATGGCTCATGGGGTTTCTGGTGTCCTGTAGCTTTGTTCTTTCCCCTCGGAGGACCTTAGAGCAACAGAATTCCATTTCCCAGGAACAGATCCCACAAAAGCAGAGCTCAACTTGTGTGATCAGCAGGGACACACTACTCACCTCTGCAATGGTTGCCAGGCTTCTGTGTAGGAATCAGCAAAGGAGCTGGAGAAGTCCTCCCTGCAGACACACCTGTAACTCAACAGCCACAGAAGCTTCTGCCATCTCTGCTGATCTGCACGGGCACCACTGAGCCGCAGCAGCGGTGAGGGGATCGCGCAGGGCGAGGGCACACACGTGCATGGTTCTGTGCTGGCACCTGCAGCAATGTCCCCCTGGCCCAGCTTTGGGCTCTGAGCTGGCAGCTCTCCCAGGGGAAAGGCCTTGACCTACCCTCAGCATCTCCCAGAGCCTCAGTCCTGGACGTGGCTTGGGAAGCTGCACCACCTTCACCAGCAGGTTCAGCTGCAAAGAAAGGCAGGACAGAAGACCTGTAAATCCACCAGCAGAAACACCAGCCAAACCTCACTAAAAAGTCACCACTACTCCTTGAAGTAAAATAGACTGATGCATGTTAATACCTAAGCTTGTAAGCTGTAAAACCCATTGGTATGAGAAGTAAAATATTTTATTTTAAACTGTATTATTCATGAGGTTGTTTTAAGTGAACTGAATATTTAAGGTGTGATATGCAAATTTATTTCAAAAAATAAAATATTTTAGTGCTTTTGTTATAACAGACAAAATTAATAGAAGTAAAAGCTAATGAAACACTGTAAAGAATATATTAGAACAATAATATGATTCGTGAAAAATCGGAAAAAAATTAAGTATATAAGATACAAACCAGATTTAAGTTCCAAGAAACACTAAAAGTAACATTAAATCAGATAGGATATAACAAAAGCCGTTAGATATTTAATAAGGATCAAATTAAAATAAAGGAAAAAAGCCAAGTATAGCTGAAAGAAAGAGAAGTGTACAGACTAATTACAACTTTAGAGCTAAAATGTCAAAGAAATAAAATTATAATAATTAGAAATAAGCAGATGCTATCCTAAATCCTGAAAAACAATTTAAAAGGCTCTTATAAATCTTATGAAGTAAATACTGATAATGAGACGAATGACACCAGTGACTAGATCCCAAGGTGTAAGCTCTGCTAGCAAGAAGATACACATCTTGGCCCTTTGGCTGCAACCCAAAGGGGCTTTGAGAGAGCTAGAGTGTTAAAACTGCAGAGGATTATTGTCACTGTATCAGTCATCCAAGCCCAAAAAGAATGAGCCATATGCACACTCCCAAGTTAGTGTAGTACGCTATAATTTTAACAAATTCAGAAGGTGCACTATGAGTAGTAAAAGACACTGGAATAAAGAAAATGTGAAATAGAGCAAAAAGAATAAAATGGCAAAATTTGTAAGCAATATATTAAAACTTTTTGTTCTGGAAGAGCTAGAGAAGAAATAAATCCTGAGAGTAGAATAAAGCAAATTGCTCAAGAATTAGAAAACAAGAACATGAGACAGTTATAAAGACACATTTTAGCAGGCAACATAAGAAAACATGAAAAACTTATTTTACAAATATTACCAGCCTTAAACGACTATGGAGTCAAAATATATCTAAAGTACAATAAGCACATGCATTGATATAAAAAAATATAATTGACAATCCAAAGAAAAGAAATTAAAGATTTAGAATAATCTACCTTATGAGAAGAGCTGTTAATTTTAGACCCTGACTAGTAGTATGAAAGTGTAGTTGTTAAGTTTTATAAATACTAAACATAAAATTAGAAAATAAGTAAGCTTTGTCAAAGTGTATCCTAAAAGTACAAATTTAATAAATTAATAGAGAAAGGGAGGGATTCTGATAGATTGTATGCACAAATTCATGCTGAGACTACAGTAATCTCGCCTAATGAAAATCCTAGCATAACAAAGGAGGGTTCAGGGCAATCAACATGCACCAAAATCCTAGCCTGAATATTCGTCCCCAAAAATGCTGATTCCAGAAGATTATTTCTCTGACCAAACCTCAGCAATGTGCATTCAATTTGCATAATCTATAAGATAAATGTGTGCCTCCTAGAATGCATATTGCAGGAGATTTTCCTCTAACAAAGTGAATTTTTTACCAGTTTTGGGGAAACTCTCAGCAAGAGCTGCAGCAAGAAAGGAAAAAAAATACATGAATATGCAAAAAGGATAAAAACAACCATAAGAAAGCAGAAAAACTCCTGCCCTCCACACCGCTTGGAGCTTGGAAATGGACAAAAAAGACTTTGAGAGAGCTGTCCCTTCGTGATGCACAGGGGAGAGAAATGCCCCACCTGTCTCACCTGACGCTGTCAGCCTGGTTCAGGGCCAAATCTGATATTTGCTTCTAGATTTTCTACGACTGAATTTTAATTATGGAATAAATTCTCCGTATTAATCAGAAAAAGCTAATTCATTTAAAACATCCGGGACTCCTGGAACCCTCATCAGGGACCCCAAAATATCCCTTTGTGCCTCTTCAGGTCCAGGCCCAGATGATCCCCCAGAAGGAAATGTGCCCTCAGCCCAGGGACGCTCAGCATGGGCTCCCCCATCCCCTCGGGGCCCCGCCGCTGGGCACAGCAGCCCCTGCCTGGCTCCTGCCTGCCCACACCGTGGCCATCCATGGCTGCTCCTGGACATGGAGCTCAGCCAGTGCTGCTGCCGGGTGGGCTTTGCTGCTGCTACCACCAGGACAATCTGGTCACAGCTGCATCTCTCTACTGCAACAGAAGAGCTGATTTGGGAAGTGCTGTGTTGCCCCATTTCTTCAGCCCCACTAGCTGCCCACACCCACAGTGGCACTGGGCCACCCCCAGAAAACTGTCGAATCTGGGCTGTGGCTGCAGGGCACAGCTGCTCTACAGCACAGGTGGACTGCCTTGGGGGTAGGACTGTCCTGAGGGTAGGGACAAGGAACAGGGTGAGGTCTGCTCTATGTTTTCCTAAGGTGATTACTCTACAGACCATCAGGGCCAGGCCAACACTGCATTAAAGGCATACACCAACTTACAAACTTGGCAGGGTCCCAGGGCAGGATACAATCTTTAGCCAATTGGGAGAAACTGAGGGTGGAACACCAGGCAGGGAATACAAGGTTTAAACCAATTGGGGATTACAGGGGAGGGGAAGAACTTAAACAAACCAATGGGGTTCCGAAGGATACAAAATTGATAGGGAAATTTCTAGAGCAAGGGGCAGGCTTGGAGAGGGACTGACATGCAATGGGAGGAGGAACAGTGAACAAAAGGGCAGGTCTTTGGAGAGATGGACAAGTGGGGCAAAACCAACATCACAGGGGGGAAAGGAGCAAGCCCTTGGTAATAAAATATGCTATAACAATAGAAAATAAGGGGAGGGGTATAAAACTGACTGCTAGGACTGAATTACAGTCAAAAATTTTGTTATATTTCTCCAATTACTGTATCATGAAAGAAAACCAAGCAAATTAAATGTTGCAGCAATTTTAATGAAGTAGCTGAAAAGTATATGAAATTGAATCCACTCAAAATATTGACAATATAATTTGGTTATGATAAGGGATAATTTGGTTCTTATAATAGCGCATAAGGAAAAATAACCGTGCGGGGTACACGGGGGGTACGGAGGGCAGGGCTCGACCCCTGTCCCCTCACATACAAATTGCCAAGCCTAAAATTCTTCTTTTTACACTGTACATCATCACCATCTCTTCCCATTTTCAATTTGTCACACTTGTATCTCCACCTTCATTATCACTTTTACCACGCATGCTCCACCGTTTTTTAGGTGGTTGCACTGTTCTTTGGGGTCATCTCTGATGAAGGCCTCTCCTCTTCCTCGATGTCCTTTGATTCACCTTTTGGATTACACATGCGCACCAAGCTGGTATAATGTAAACCAAAGCTAATATCATACAAGCCAATACTATGTTCTAGCATCAAAGCAATAAATCTCCTATAATTAACATTTTCCTGGATGTCCAACCAAACTTTCCTCTCTTCTAACTAAATTCAGTAATACTTATCTCTTGCTTCTTCCTGTTCTGAACATCTGCAGGAGAAGGGGGGGAGCCCCTCCTCTCCCTTTCTTCCTTGGCATTACACCTTCTAACGGTTTTACTGTTTCCAAATATTAATTATTATATCAATATTGATTACTTTACAATTTTATCAGCAGGAATCACACCTATTTATTACAACATGAACTGCAATGGAGAAGCTCTGAGTCAAGGCTCGGATGAGCTCTTCAAATAATTTCCTGGCAGAAACAGATAGCCAAACTTGCCCTTATCCCATGCAAACAGAGGGTTCCAAAAATAGCAACACCTTCCGAGGCCCTTCTGGGCATTGGGAACACGTGTTGTGGTGCCGGCTGCATCTGTGGGAGCAATGGGGAGCGTGAGCCCATGCTGTGCTGCACTGCTGAGCTGGCAGCACGGTGGATACGGGCAGGACGTTCTCTGTTTCCCCCAGAGCTGGGGCCTGCAGGCACCTTGCCGGCCCTTGGCACAGGCTGTGCCAGCCAACAAAGCCCAGCAGGCCGGGAGGAGAGCCCGGGGGCAGCGCAGCTGCTTGGGCAGTGGCTGCTGCCAGGGACAGGGGCCAAAGCCATCCCTGAGCAGCCACTGCCAGCCCTGGCCCTCCCTGCCCCGTCACAGCTCCCCCAGCCCCAGGGGACAGGCTGTCAAAAAGTCCACAGCCAGCAAAGAGATTGTCCCAGGAATTGTGTGCTGCTTTTCCTTCCTGCAGTTGGTCCCAGAAACATCCATCAGACTGCTGTAAATGCCCACACATGGTCTGATCAACCCCTATGCTTTTCCAGTCTGCTCTCTGAAATTCTGCAACAAATCCACCAATAAATTCCAGGTTACCTCTGTTTATTGCACACTACAGTTTCCTTCATTTTTTCCGAATAGCTGGAAGTTTCTATATATAGCAATGCCCTTGAGGATCTCTGATTCTTTTCAGTATTTTTTTTTTCTATTCAGACATATGAAACAGCCTTATTGGTTTTTATTTTGGCAGGTCTGTTTTTTTTCTTAGCATGATGGTTTATGTGATGGGAATGTGCCCTTTTTGTTCACTAAAAACAGGAGAGAGCATAAGGTTGTGATGGGAATGTGACCTTCTTGTTCACTGAAAACAGGAGGAAACATAATGTAAATAAGTAACCGCCAACTAGCATGCGATAACATATGAGACTAAACATTGCTGAGCTAATCAAAATACAAGTTGTTCCCAGTCCCAGGTTCCCAGAGAGGGGGGCGCCGAGGAAAAGTACCAGAGGCCCTATTCGACGACCACCAGGAGGCAGAAAGAGACCCTCTAACAACCGGGCGGACATGCGCGGAGAAGCACCGGAAATGCGACGGGGCTAAGAAAGCGGGAGGGTACAAAAGGGGGAACGGAACAATTTTCGGCGCGGCAGTTGGTGGAGCGAGGACTCCCCTGCCGCCCAGCGCTGCGATTTGCTTTCTCTTTTCTGTATTAATAAATTGGCTATATAATTGACCCGACTGGCCCATTGCGCTCATTTTATAACAGTTTACTTATTACCTATATGTAAACTTGTTATTATTTATGGTTATTCATTCCCCAAGTAATTATTTTCACAATCTGTCATTCACTTCCTAGTTAATGTTCCATACATGAACAACTTGGACTCTCTTTTTATAGGAATATAAAGATCTCAGAAAGCTGAATTTTTTATTTTGATGACACTCTTTCTGCCCACTCCCACCTATAACGGTGATTCCTTTTGAAACATATCTGAGGACATGTGGAGTTTTTGGGAAATGCTTAGCTTAACCTGGGTATTGGATTATTATTTTCAGTGCTATAAACCTACATTGCTTCAAGGTTCACACCACGGTCCTGATTTGTGGCTCACTGCATGGATGACTGTCTGAATTAAAACAATGTTTGTGAGGCAGCTGAAGAGCTTAGACCTCAGAGATTAAAATTCCTAGGAGGAGGAGGAGAAAGAAGAAAGGATAAAATCCAGATTCAAAGGGTTTTTTCTCACTTCTAGTATGCCAGAAGTATGGTAGACTACACCTGTCTTTGGATGTCATTTACTTACAGAACAACTCTTTACAGTGCCAGATTCCAGGAGAAATGTCTCAACACTTTGCCTCCCAATGCATCAGCTTTAATTCTAGTGAGAGGTAGCCTTAATTACAGTCCAATTAGAGCAAATCAACAAAGCAGTCTTGCCATTGTGTGAGTGGCAAGAGGAATTTGCTTGTGAACACATGAATATGTCCCACACAGTAATGAACAAAATTTGCCTTGACTTGGAAGAAAGTAGACAAGGAGCAATGCAGTATTTGGGTTTTATCCAGGGATAAATGTGGCAAGAAGCTGTAACAACTTAACCTGTTTTACAGAACACAAGTACTGATACGGCCAATAATGAACCCACATGAAGGGATCTTCAGGACATTCCTTTATTTCTCTAACCAGGAATGGGCAGCAAAATGCTGGCATTTATCTGAACTGGAAGCCGTGTTGCTCTCCTTTTTCTCCTTGAGCACACTGTTATTTGCAGACTTCACTGCCCAGCCCATCAATCCTCTCGTGGCCAATTGCTAAATGGCACAAGTACCAAAATACAGGTGCCAGCATAATCAGCCCAGCACTAATGCAGCACTGCTTTGATGGTGCACAGGAGCACAGAATGGCTTGGGTTGGAAGGGACATTTAAAGGCCATCTAGTCCCAATGGCCTGCAGTGAGCAGGGACACCTTGAACTAGGTCAGGTTGCTCTGAGCAGGAGTTTGAATGTCTGCAGGGATGGATGTCCAGCTCTCTGGGCAACCTGTGCCAGGTTTTCATAACAAACAGTGTAAAAAATGTGTTTCTTTCATCTAGTCTGAATTTACCATCTTTTAGATTAAAACCATTCCCCCTCGGTTTGGTCACAAAAGACTCTACTAAAAATTCTGTCCCATCTCTTTACAAGCGCTCAGAAGGCCCTGAAAGGCAGCAATCAGGTGTCCCTGGAGTCTTCTCTCTTCCAGGCTGAACACTGTCAGCTCTCCCAGCCTGTCTCCAAAGCAGAAGGGCTCCAGCCCTCAGAGCATTTTGCCCCTCCTCTGGACTAGATCCAACATGTCCATGTCCTTCCTGCCTTGGGGACCCAGAGCAGGATGCAGTACTCTGTCGTGGTAGAGACCGAGACACTACAAAGCAACACACTCCATTTCCAGAAGGCTTCAAACCCTGTTTTTATTCTAGCCTGCATGCTTTTTCTGCATTCTTACAAAGCTCTTATGTTTACACTTTATTCATTGGTCACAAGAGACAAGCAAAATGCTCATTGGAATAGGGAGTTGCAAGTTTCTCTTATTTATCTTTCTTTCTTGGTTTTCATGTCAAAAACATTGGTAGGAAATTCTTTCAGGGGTAAACATGGATCTTGTTATCAAACTTCTTGATGGCTCACAGAAATCACTATAAAACCCCTTCCAGAGTACTCCCAGCAGGGTCTTACCTGAGCAGAGAGGTGGAATCACCTCCTTCAACCTGCTGGGCACTCTCCTTTGGAAGCACATGGCTGGCACATCTCCAGCCTCTCATCTGGCTGCAACATCAAGTCCTTTTCGGCAGGGCTGCTCTGCATCTCTTCATGCCCCAACCAGTGAGATCAGCTGAGCTGGGACTGTGTCACAGCCCTTGGGCAGAGCAGCTGGGCAGGATGAGCTCCCTTCCGAAGAAGGCAGATCCAGCTCCAAAAACAATTCCACCCTGGCCTTGAGGTCACAGAAGGCTCTGAGATCACAGAGGCGCCAGAGCCCCGTGGTTGCACAGCAGCACAGGGAGCCAGCAGTCAGTCCCTGAGCACAACTGTTGCGGCTGCAGCAGCGGTGGCAGCAGCGGTGCTGACATTGGGACAGAGGTGTCGGGACAGCAGTGGCAGCAAGAGCTGCGGGACTGGCAGAGGGCAAGGCACCATGGCCCTTGCTCTGCGCCTCTTCCTCCTGCTCCTCCTGGCCGTGGCCCTGTCTACCAGGGCTGCCCAGGCTGCTCCACTCCAAGCGCGGCGAGCAGGTGAGCCGGCAGCCTGGCTGCCCTTTCCCGGGACAGCGCTCCCTGCTCCCCGGGAAGCGCTGGGGATGGTTTTGCCCAGGGCTTTAGGGAGGGTTTCCTGTGTGGGAGTGAGAGAGCCCCCATGGTCCCTGGGCTCCTCCAGCCACCCATCCAGGGATGTTGCACAGGGCCTGCAAAGAGGGTGGAGAGTGACCAGAGCCAGTCCAGAGCTCCCCAGGCCCCTGTGCAGCTTTGGCCTTGTCCACTGACATCTGGCAGCCAAGGCCTTACCCGACCCCCTTACAGTGCCCAGTTCTCTAAGGGAGAGGGGAATCCCAGCACACCATGGAAATGGGTCTGATCAGATCTGTGCTCCCCTCTAGATGAGCATACTAGGAAGGCTTCTTCAGCAGCTTGGCTTAATGAAGATTTCCAGGCTCTTAACCCTCCAGCAGGTATGTTGTCAATGTTGCTAAAATAATAATCATTGAGAACCTGGCAGGAAGCAGGTGACAGGAGCTTCTGTGGCTGTTGAATTACAGGTGTGTCTGCAGGAAAGACTTTTCAGGCTCCTTTCCTGGTTGCTGCACACAAGCCCCGCTCCCATGGCAGGGGTGAGTAGTGTGTGCCTGCTGACCCCACAGGCTGAGCCCTGGTTCTGTGGGATCCATTCACCTGAAATGCAAATGCTTTTCTTAAGGTCCTCCGAGAGGGAGGAACAAACCTAGAGGAGACAGCAAGTCCCTGGAGGCATCCAAACAGATGGACAGGATCTGGAGTGACCTGGAGAGACAACGTGGTGGGTGCATTTCCCTCATGCTTCCCCTGGGACTCAGCAGCCGGGGGCTTTGGCTGCACATCTGGACACGCCGTGCCCGGCACAGCGGGAAGGGATCCATGGCAGCCTCGCTGCCCCATGCTGCTGCTGCTGCTTTGACGCGCTGCAGGGCTGTTTCCCAGTCTGGCCTGGCTGCAGCTTCTGCCCAGCCTCTGCAGGAAGGCATTTGGCATCAGCTGCCAGGGAGCCCAAACTGCACCATGGCCCACCCTGAGATCCCCTGCACTTTCCCAGTCTGTGAGCGCATCTGGAGGGGCAGCTCTTTGGAGGAGGCAGGGCCCTGGTCTTTCTCCTTAATCTTATCCATTACTTAGACAAGCATTGCCTCCTGAGGATGCCACATTCCCATTGGGAAACAACCCCACCTAATTCACCTGTCCTTTTTCCTTTCTGCAGACATGGAAGGAGAGCCTGTGCTGAAGGCTGAGTTTCCCAGAGGAAGCAGTGGCTCCATGGTAGCCTCTGCTGCAGGAAGGGAGGCCATGCCAGGCACAGGCACAGGAGGTAATTGCTGTGCCTCTGCGCCTGAGCCCTGCTGAGGCTTCAGCTGCCCTCTCTGCTGCTTGGCAGTGCAGGCACACAGCATTACCTGACCCCCTTGCAGTGCTCGGTTCCCTATACAAGGGGATCCCAGCACAGCATGGAACAGTTCCCATCTCTGCTCCTTTCTAGATTGGGAACGTGACTTCCATCACTGGGAAACGCTGTTAAAGCACAGTTTAAGGATGTTGGAGCTTGGTGATGGTAGGTTTTCAGCAACACTTTGCTAACAGAGCAATCATTGTCCAAGTGTAATCATTGTCCAGAGTAATATTCCTCTGTCATTTCCCTTGAGATCCTCTGAAGTTTGATGGATTGTGGAAATCCTAGCCTCCAAATTTCTACTCTTGTACCCTACAGTGATCCCACAGGATTGCTGGCAGTGGGAGGAAGGAGCATTTATCTGTCCATCTTCCTCCCGTGTGCAATGCCAGTGTGTCCTTCCATGTGCTCTGTGCAGCCAGGGAGAAGAGCAGAGAGGGAAGGGGCCGGGCCCAGGGCTGTGCCCCGGGGCTGAGCCTTTGGCAGCTCCTTTGCCAGCCCCAAGGAGCCTGAGCTGCTCCTGCTGCCACTGCCAAGCCCTGGCCCTGCCCGGGTCTGGGTTTAGAGCTGCTGGCAGCTCCAGGGAGTCCTTTCTGCCCACACAGCCCCCCAAGGGGCCCCTTCCATCCCAGTGTGGGGCCACTGCAGGCACGAGGTCCCCCTGCTCCTGAGTGGGAGGCAGAGCTGAGGGAGTGCTTTGGAGGGCACCAGTCACCCAAGTGCCCTCACTGCCACTCAGGCCTGAAGGAGAATCTTCAGCAGGGTCACAGCAGCTCTTCTGTCCTGCCGTTCTTTGCAGCTAACCCGGTTGGTGAAAGTGATCTGGCTTCCCAACCCACGTTCAGGATTGAGTCTCTGGGCCATGCTGAGGGTAGGTCAAGACCTTTCCCCTGGAAGAGTTGCCAGCTCAAGAGCCCAAAGCTTGGCCACAGAGGCAGCGCTGCAGGTGCCAGCACAGAACCATGCACGTGTGTCCTCTTGCCCTGCACGATCCCCTCATGATTTCTGCTCAGCACTGGCAGCTGTCTGGGGAAGGGAGGGCCCTGGCCCAGACACAAAAGCCCAGATACTTTGTAAATCATTTCCCAATTTTTGATAAGCATGCTGCCTTGAAGATGCCAGCAAAGGAATGGGGAATGGTTCCATCTGATCCAACTGTCCTTTTTTGTTTCTCAAGTGATGGACCAAAAGGCAGGGCTGAAGGAGGTGTTTCCCCAAGGAAGCAGGGGCTCATTGGCAGCCCCTGCTGCAGGGAGGAAGGCGATGGCAGACATGGGCACAGGCACAGCAGGTAATTGCTGTGCCGGGCTCAGCCCTGGCTGGGGCTGTGTGGCAGCAGCTCTTCCCCCAGGGCCTGCCCTTGCCCGGCCCGGCAGCAGCCAAAGCTGGAGGCGCTTCGGCTTCCAGGCCTCTGGAGCTGGTTCAGAGCCCTGGGGAAACGGGACTGGTGCAGCAACGTCCCTGGCGCTGCAGCTGCTGCGGAGCTGGCCCTGAGTGCCCAGAGGCCCAAGGCACAGGAGCAGCCCCGAGCGGGAGCCCTGCTGCCAGCCCAGGGCCAGAGCCAGCCCTGGCTCCCGACTGGGCAGGGGCTGCGCTGGGTCCTGACAGGGCCTGAGCCTGTCCCCTGGGGCTGGGGGAGCTGTCACGGGGCAGGGAGGGCCAGGGCTGGCAGTGGCTGCTCAGGGATGGCTTTGGCCCCTGTCCCTGGCAGCAGCCACTGCCCAAGCAGCTGCGCTGCCCCCGGGCTCTCCTCCCGGCCTGCTGGGCTTTGTTGGCTGGCACAGCCTGTGCCAAGGGCCGGCAAGGTGCCTGCAGGCCCCAGCTCTGGGGGAAACAGAGAACGTCCTGCCCGTATCCACCGTGCTGCCAGCTCAGCAGTGCAGCACAGCATGGGCTCACGCTCCCCATTGCTCCCACAGATGCAGCCAGCACCACAACACGTGTTCCCGATGCCCAGAAGGGCCTCAGAAGGGGCTTCTATATTGGAACAGGCTGCTGGGCAGGCTTAATGGCAGGCCTGCTGTTTTTGGACCTTATTCTCATGTTGTGCTGTGTCAAAATCTGGTGTAACTGGAAGAAGAAATGGTGAGTGGTCATCTTTCCCTGAAAGAGATTCTTTTGAAAGTCTAATGTAGACAGGAACCATTCCCAATGAGGCTGCATTGGAGCTGTGGCCAGTCCATGGTTCTCCAAACAACTCTGCTGAGGGTTCTGCTGCTGCCCAGTGCTTCCAGTGGCCTCTCAATTGCTGGGCCTTGTCCTGCGGGCCCCGCTGGGGCTGCAGCCAGTGCTGGCTCCCACTGAGGCTGCCTGGCCAAGAGCAGCCCCAGGGGCACGGGGCAGAGGCAGAGGGAGGTGGGGAGGAGAAAGAGCAGGGCCGAGGTTGCCCTTGAAAGGCAGAGGCGCTTTGGGGCCCGCTCCTGGCCAGGGACCCTGCCCAGAGCCGTGCCCTGCTGGCCGGGGCCTTGAGGGGCAGCTGTCCAGCTGGGCCCAGCTGTGCCAGCAGCTCCAGCCGTGCTGGGGAGCCTTGCCAGCTCTGGGCCCTGCTGTGCACGAGGGTCCCTGTGTGCCACTGGCAGCTGGGGCCTCGGCCACCTCCTCTCTCCACAGGAGCACCTCTGGAACTTCCCTAGTCCAGCCATATACCTCAGTCATGGGGAACTTGGCCTGTCATCATGCATCTCCGTGCCAGTATCCGTTGTCCCTTCCACAGGTGTATTACCAGCTCATAGCTGGAAGTATGCTACAACCACTGCCTAGAACAGATCCGTCTCTCCCTGAAGGGACTGGCCTAGCTGCCCATCCAGGACAGGAGGTGCAGCCCTCTAGCCAGGGAATGGATTATTCGAAAAGTTATATTTACTTGTAAAAATTTTAGATGTTTATTAAAAACCTTATTAGAAATATAACAGGACACTGAATAAAGACAATGTTACTGTGCCGGGAGTAGAGGATTTTTCCCACCACATTCTCATCCACACAATGGAGGTCTCACCTTTTAACTCTTTTGCCCTTCTTAAAGTTCTGTCCATCGGCTCCTTCTTTGATGCCCAGTGCTGGAGTTTACTTCCTTACATCTCGCTTGGAGGTCAGGTGCTGCTGTCGTAGCAAGGTGACCCTCTTAAATGTCTCAAACTCAGGTAATCCCAAGATAACAACAAAACAAGGGGTAAAACATATCTATCTATATATAAAACTTCTCTTAACAAATATACATGATATTTCTCCTTTATTGTGAGAGTCAACTGTCGCATTATTCATCTATCACAGGCTCGAGCCCAGCTTCAGCTCAGGTGTCTGTGTGCTACCACCAGCACTGGCGGAGCTGCTCGTCTGGGCACAGCCAGGCATGGGCAGGCAGCAGCTGGGCATGGGGCTCATCAGACCAACAGCACCCTCATGTTATCTTTGTCTTTCATTTTAAAACATTTAGATATATTTTTCCTTTGTAGCATTGAGGAGAGTTTTTCATAGAATACGGACACCAGATATTTGTTCCCCTTTCCTCCAACAGTTCTGTAATTGATAAAGTAGCTTTACAGTCAGGGAAACCTAGAATCTTCTGACACTTTGGCAATAAAAAGTAAAATTGCTTTTAATTCTTAATGTTTAGTCTTACACAGCCCAGGCATGACCGGCATATCTCAGGGGAATTATCCCAAGCAGGCTCAGGGCACTCAGGTTCTGAGCAGTCCTGCTGGGGTCCCTCCATGGGAGACACATCCTGAAACCTGGGAGTGACTGCATGGGGTGACCATGGTGAGGACAGGACAGAGGGGGAGAGCAAGGCTCCAGTGTGTCCTTAGTGGGCCTGAGCCTGTCCCCTGGGGCTGGGGGAGCTGTGACGGGGCAGGGAGGGCCAGGGCTGGCAGTGGCTGCTCAGGGATGGCTTTGGCCCGTGTCCCTGGCAGCCGCCACTGCCCAAGCAGCTGCGCTGCCCCCGGGCTCTCCTCCCGGTCTGCTGGGCTTTGTTGGCTGGCACAGCCTGTGCCAAGGGCTGGCAAGGTGCCTGCAGGCCCCAGCTCTGGGGGAAACAGAGAACGTCCTGCCTGTATCCACTGTGCTGCCAGCTCAGCAGTGCAGCACAGCACGGGCTCACTCTCCCCACGGATCTTGTAGAGGTTCAAAGCAAGACAGGAACAAATGCCCTGATTCCACTTTGATGAATCCCAATGATTTTCTGCTTGCAGGATGGGCACAAGCAGTGCATGATAGGTATAGCAGAGCCTCTGTTCACTGTGTCACTTGCCATGGCCTCTTTCACAGTTGTATCTTTCTCCCTTCATATGTCCTGCCAAACACCTAAGGGAGAACTGGACCTCTAATTGCATCGCACATCTCCATGCCCATGCCCGATGTCCCTGTCCCAGCTGCTTTAACAGCTTGTTGCTGTGCAGATGCTGCCTCCAGCCAGACAAGGTCCTCTCCCCTTGAGGGCACTGGCCCTGCTCTCTGGCCCCTACTGAAGGTGGGCAGGGCTTGGCCCAGCTCTTCTCTTGCACTAAAGAGATGGAGCTGTCACCCCAGTGTCCGAGTGGTAGCAGCAGCAAAGCCCAGCCAGGATTAGCACTGGCTGAGTTCCGTGCCCAGGGACAGCTGTGGATGGCCACGGTGTGGGCAGGCAGGAGCCAGGCAGGGGCTGCTGTGACCAGTGGCGGGTCCCCGGGGAGGATGGGGCAGCCCATGCTGAGCGTCCCTCGGCTGAGGGACATTTCCTTCCCTGGGACCATCTGGGCCTGGACCTCCTCCAGTGGCATGCCCAGGAAAAGAGGGAAGCCATCAAGAGCCTGTGAGTTACGCAGGGATGGGGTGCAGCTTCCTCCCTCCTTGGTTAGCCAGCGGATTAAAAGAGGCCTCTAGGGTTTACGGCAAACAGGAGTGGGCAAACAGGGCCATGGCATGTCTCTGAGGGACAATTCACGAGGCAGCTTGCACAGGCAGGGCAAGCAGGCAGGGTTGCAGGTTTTCTTGCTAGGGAGGTTTACTGTGTGTTGTTTGCAGTGTTTCTGTTGGTTGCTTGGCTTTGGACTTTCTGGTAGTAATGGCTTTTACGCAATCGAAAACTGTAGTTAGTACAAGTGCATGTAACTAGGTGGAACCCTCCAAAAAGGATGTATCTGTCCTGACCCATTCCTATGCAGAGTGTTTGAGCTTAGCAGTGGTTTCAGGGGGCAGTGCGGAGAAAAGCTGCCTGCGGTGTGAACAGGTGAATGATCTCCTTTCACTGGTGGCTGAGCTTAGGGAGGAAGTTTAAAGACTAAGGAGTATCAGGGAAAGTGAAAGGGAAATAGATTGGTGGAGTTCAGCCCTTCCATCCTTACGGAAGGCCCAGCAAGAGTCACAGGACTCCTATGCCGCACACTGTCAGGCAAGAGAAGGACACCTGGTAGATGAAGGGGAGTGGAAATGGTCCCTGCAAAGGGAGGTTATGATAAAAATTCGTCCCAACCCCCGTCCCCTAGCCAGGGGCCCCTTCAGAAAAGGTATGAGCCCCTGGATCTAGAGAGTCAGCCAAATGATCAAGAAGAAAATTATCTGTCCGGAGAGCCTCCTAATTATGATTAATCTGTAACTTGGATTGCCAGCTCTAACATCAAAAAGGAGAGAAGGGTAATCGTGGTGGGTGACTCCCTTCTGAGGGGAACAGAGGGCCCCATGTCAACTGGACCCACCCCACAGAGAGGTCTGATGCCTCCCTGGGGCCCAGGTGCAGGATATTCCTGAGGGACTTCCTGGGCTGATTCAGTCCTCTGATTATTATCCACTGTTGAAACTCCCGGCTGGCAGTGATGAGATTGAGAAGAGGAGTGTCAGGACCATTGAAAGGGACTTTAGGGCACAGGGACAAGTGGTTGATAGGACAGGGACACAGGTAGTTTTTTCCTCAGTCCCTTTGGTGGCTGAGAAAAATGGTGAAAGCAATAGGAGAGCTCATATCATCAACAAGTGGCTCAAGGGCTGGTGTCATTGGCAGAATTTTGGATTCTTTGATCATGGTGCAGCTTTGATGGCACCTGGCCTGCTGGAACCAGATGGGCTCCAGCTCTCTGTTAAGGGCAGAAGTTTTTTAGCTGATGAGCTTGCAGAACTTGTTGAGAGGGCTTTAAAGTAGGTTTGAAGAGGGAACGGGATGCGGCTGGGCTGTCTGGAAGCAGGCCCAAGGGTGGTAAGCCTGAGTTAGGGATGAAATCAGCAGCCCAGCTGAGGTGCATGGATAGCAGTGCACACAGCATGGGTAACAAACAGCAAGAGCTGAAGGCCATGGTCCAGCAGCAGAGCTGTGATGTCATTGCCATCACAGAAACGTGGTGGGATGCCTCACATGGCTGGAGCACTACACTGGATGGCTACAAGCTCTTCAGGAGAGACAGGAAAGGGAGAAGAGGTGGAGGCGTGGCTCTTTATATTAGGGAGGCTTTGGACACCATGGATATTGAAATTAATGATGATGAGGTGAAATGCCTATGGGTGAGCATTAGGGGGAAGGCCAACAAGGCTGACATCCTACTGGGAGTCTGCTATCATCCACCCAACCTGGAAGAAGTGGTGGACAGCTCATTCTATAAACAGCTAGAGGATGTTTCAGGATCATCAGCCCTTGTTCTTGTAGGTGACTTCAACTTGCCAGACATCTGCTGGGAACTTAATACAACAGAAAAAAAGCAGCCCAGGAAATTTGTGGAGTGTGTGGAGGACAAGTGTTGGTTGCAGCTGGTGGGTGAGCCCAGCAGGGGAGGGACTATGTTAGATCTGCTGTTTGCAGATAGAGGTGGGCTGGGGGGACATGTGGTGGCTGGAGGACGCTTGGGGCACAGTGATCATGAAATGATAGAGTTTGTTGCATTGCAAGCTGATCTGTAGTCAGCATTAATCAAGTTCTAAGAAGCAGTCCAGCTCAGCTCCATGAACTAGCCTCTGTGTCTGACTGACAGAAGCTCACATGCAGTGGGAACTCTCCTAGGATGCAGACATTGTCTTGGTTCAGAGTCTGGGGGCACACAGATAGACCAATGAGCTGTCTTGGCCCAGGAGATTTGAATGGGCTATAAAAGAACACTCCAGACAATAAACAAGGCTGTTTTTCTGAGGAAACACGAGTGGTCTGTTGTATGTTATGTCTCAGACAGGGGAACACCAATGTATCAAGAATTCTTGGTATTTTGTGAAAACAGGAGGAACATCAATAAGACTTTTACACATGACTTTCAGAGGGCAGACTTTGGCCTGTTTAGGAGACTTCTTCAGAGAGTTCCTTGGCAAGCAGCCCTTAAAAACCAAGGAGTCCAGGAAAGGTGGGCATGCTTCAAAACAGAGATCTTGAGGGCACAGGAACAGTCTGTCCCTGGGTGCCAAAGGATGAGTCAATGAGGCAAACGCCCAGCCTGGATGGGCAAGGAGGCTTTGGAGGAATTTAGGAATAAAAAGAGGATGTGTCATCTTTGGAAGGAGGGTCAAGTCTCTCAGGAAGTTTTTAAAGGAGCTGCTAGAGCACGTAGGAAAAAAAAAAATTAGGGAGGCCAAAGCTCAGTTTGAAATTTAAATGGCGACTTCTGTAAATGGCGACTTCTGTTCTGATAATAAAAAAATGTATTTACAAATATATCACCCATAAAAGGAAGGGTTAGACCAACCTTTGTTCTTTGTTTGATGTGGGAGGGAACTTAGGAACTGCAGATGAGGACAAGGCAGAGGCGCTGAACACCTTCTTTGCCTCAGTCTTTAGTAGGAAGACAACTTGTCCTCAGGACAAGTGTCCTGCTGGGCTGGTAGATGGTGTCAGGGAGCAGAATGGGCCCCCTGTTAGCCAAGAGGAGGCAGCCAGAGAACTGCTGAGCTGCTTGGATGTTCCTAAATCTATGGGGCCAGATGGGATCCACCCCAGGGTGATGAGGGAGCTGGCAGATGAGCTGGTGAAGCCGCTCTCCATCATTTATCAGCAGTCCTGGCTCACTGGTGAGGTTCCAGAAGACTGGAAGCTGCCCAATGTGACACCCACGTACAACAAGGGTGGGAAGGAGGATCCTGGTAATCATAGGCCAGTCAGTCTGACCTCAGTACCCAGTAAGGTGATGGAACAGTTTATACTGAGTGCCATCACACAGCACTTGCAGGATGGCCAGGATATCAGACCCAGCCAGCAGGGGTTTAGGAGGGGTAGGTCGTGTCCGACCAACCTGATCTCCTTTCATGAGCAAGTGACCTGCCTGGTGGATGCAGGAAAGGCTGTGGATGTGTCTATTTGGACTGCAGAAAGGCCTTTGCACTGTCTTCCACAGCACGCTCCTGGAAAAGCTGCAGCCCAGGGCCGGGAGAGGAACACTCTTTGCTGGACTCAGAACTGGCTGGATGGCTGGCCCAGAGAGGGCTGGTGAACGGTGCTGCACCCAGCTGGCAGCCAGTCACCAGTGGTGTCCCTGCGGGCTCTGTGCTGGGGCCAGCTCTGGTCAATGCTTTTATTGACAACATGGATGAGGGGATTGAGTCTTTCATTAGCAAATCTGCAGACAACACTAAGCTGGGAGAGTGTGTTGATCTGTCGGAAGGTAGGAGGGCTCTGCAGGGAGACCTGGAATGGTTGGAGCGATGGGCAGAGTCCAGTGGGATGAAGCTCAGTAGGTGCAAGTGCCCAGTGCTGCACTTTGGCCACGAGAAGCACCTGCAGTGTTCTAGGCTGGGGATAGTGTGGCTGGACAGTGGCCAGGCAGAAAGGGACCTGGGGGCACCGGTCACAGCCAGCTGAACATGAGCCAGCAGTGTGGCCTGGTGGCCAAGGAGGCCAATGGCTCATGGCCTGTGTCAGGAACTCCTGTGGCCAGCAGGAGCAGGGAGGTCATTCTGTCCCTGTTCTTGGCACTGGTGAGGCCGCACCTCGAGTGCTGTGTCCAGTTCTGGGCCATCAGATTGGGAAGGACATTGAGTCGCTCGAGCACATCCAGAGGGGGCAACGAGGATGGTGAGGGGCTGGGAGCACAAGCCCTGGTGAGGAATGACTGAGAGAGCTGGGGGTGTTTACCCTGGAGAAAAGGAGAGTCCGAGGTGACCTTATCACTCCACAGCTCCCTGAAGGGTAGTTGTAGTCAAGTGGGGTTGGTTTCTTTCTCCAGGCAGCTCTGACAGAACCAGAGGACACAGTCTCAAGCTGCATCAAGGGAAATGTAGGTTGGATATTAGGAAAATGTTTTCCACAGAAAGAGTGATAAAATTCTGGAATGGCCTGCCAGGGGAGGTGGTGGAGTCACCATCCCTGGATGGGTTTAAAAGAAAGACTGAATGTGACACTCAGTGCCATGGTTTAGTTGTGGTGTTGGGACATGGGTTGGACTGGATGATATTGAAGGTCTCTTCCAACCTGGTCATTCTGTGAATTCTGTATGAATTCTGAGCTCCTCCAGAGACAGAGCCTGACCAGCAATGTCAGTAGGTGAAAAATAAGGTTTCACTGAGGAATGGCCCTTTGATGAAGCACAACATTTACAATCAGGGCAGTCCATTCATGCAGACAGGCGCACACTCTGGGGGTACAGCTGAGGCCATGAGGTCACAGCAGGGCTCTGGGGTCACAGCAGGCTGAGCTCTCAGCAGGCCCTGAGGTCACAGAAGTGCCAGAGGTGCCAGAGCCCCGTGGTTGCACAGCAGCACAAGGAGCCAGCATCAGTCCCTGAGCACAACTGTTGCGGCAGCAGCGGCGGTGGCAGCTGCGGTGCTGACGTTGGGACAGCGGTGTCGGGACAGCGGTGGCAGCAAGAGCTGTGGGACTGGCAGAGGGCAAGGCAGCATGGCCCTTGCTCTGCGCCTCCTACTCCTGCTGCTCCTGGCCGTGGCCCTGCCTGCCAGGGCTGCCCAGGCTGCTCCGCTGCAAGCGCAGGGAGCAGGTGAGCCGGCAGCCTGGCGGCCCTTTCCCGGCACAGCGCTCCCTGCTCCCTGGGAAGCGCTGGGGATGGTTTTCTCTGTGTGTGAGGGAGAGAGTCCCAATAGGCCCTGGGCAACCCCATATTCCTCTCCTGGAATGTTGCACAGGATAGGGAAAGAGTGTGGAGAGTGACCAGGAGCCAGCCCAGAGCTCCCCAGGCCCCTGTGCAGCTTTGGCCATGTCCATTCACATCTGACTCCCATGGCCTTACCCAGCCCCCTGCAGTGCCCAGTTCCCTAAGACGGAAGGGGATCCCAGCACACTATGAATTACGGAATCACGGAATCACTGGGTTCGAAGAGACCATCAAGATCATCAAGTCCAACCCATCCCTAAAACCTCAACTACACTATGGCATGGAGTGCCACTTCCAGTCTTTTTTAAAACACATCCAGGAATGATAACTCCACCACCTCCCCGGGCAAACTGTTCCAGTACTTCACCACACTTTCTGTAAAATGCTTTTTCCTAATATCCAGCGTATATTTCTCTTGGCAAGCTTAGGACTGTGTCCTCTCATTCTGTCAGTTGATACCACAGAAATTATTCTGATCTGTGCTCCCTTGTAGATTGGGATGCTAGAAATGTTTTTCTGGCACCTTGGCTGGAAGATAGATTGGATCCAGGTAAGATATCTATATTTACCATAGAATAGTAATTGACAATCTGGCAAGAACCAGGTGACAGAAGCTTCTGTGGCTGTTGTGTTACAGATGTGTCTGCCGAGGGGAATTTTCCAGCTCCTGGGCTGGATGAAGCACACAAGCCCGATTACCATGGCAGGGGTGAGTAGTGTGTCCCTGCTGACCCCACAGGCTGAGCCCTGCTTTTGTGGGATCCATTCCTGGGAAATCAAAGTGCTTTCTCTTAAGGTCCTCCAACAGGACAGACCCACGCTAAAGGAGAAAATGAATCCCTGACGCCTTCTGAACTTGTGGACCAGATGCTGAATGATCTGGAGAGACGCCGTGGTGGGTGCATTTCCCTCATGCTTCCCCTGGCACACAGCAGCCAGGGGCTTTGGCTGCACATCTGGACACTCCGTGCCCGGCACAGCGGGAAGGGATCCATGGCAGCCTCGCTGCCCCGCTGCTGCATTCACGCCCTGCAGGGCTGCTTCCCAGCCTGGCCTGGCTGCAGCTTCTGCCCAGCCCCTGCAGGAAGGCATTGGGCATTAGCTCACAGGCAGCTCCAATTGCACAACAGGACATGCTCACCCTGAGATTCCCCACAATTTCCTGGTGTCCAGGGAGATCAGGAGGCACAACTGTTTGGAGGAGGAAGGGTTTTAGGGAGAGACCCCAAAGCCCATCTGATTTCCTGAAGCCTATCCATGACTTCGACAAGCATTCCCACCTGAAGATGACACCTATCCAATGGGGAGTACCTCCATCTGATCCAGCTGTCCCTCTTCCTTTCCCCAGAAATGAAAGTAGAGCCTGTGCAGATGGAAGCACTCCCCAGAGGAAGCAGTGGTTCCGTGCCAGTCTCGGCTGCAGAAAGGGATGCCATGCCAGGCACAGGCACAGGAGGTAATTGCTGTGCCTCTGGGCCTGAGCCCTGCTGAAGCTTGAGCTGCCCTCTCTGCTGCTTGGCAGTGCGGGCACAGCCTGGACTAGAGCGGCACAGCCCAGGGGAATTATCCCGAGCAGGCTCAGGGCACTTGGGTCCTGAGCAGTCCTGCTGGGGTCCCTCCATGGGAGACATGTCCTGAAACCTGGGAGCGACTGCACGGGGTGCCCACGGTGGGGAAAGGACAGAGAGGGAGAGCAAGGTTCCAGTGTGTCCTGAGAGGGCCTGGCTGTTTGCCCTTGGGATCTGGGGGGTGTCCCCACAGAAGGAGGGCAAGAGGGACAGAGGGAGGGAGGTAGGGATGGATAGCTGTGGCACTGCCTGCTGCAGTTTTCCCCAGGGCTTTAGGGAGGATTTCCTCTGTGTGTGAGGGAGAGAGCCTCGGGGCCCTGTGCTGCTCCAGCCACCCCTCCCTGGGATGTTGCTGAGGGCAGGGAAAGAGTGTGGAGGGTAATCAGGAGCCAGTCCAGAGCTCCCCAGGCCCCTGTGCAGCTTTGGCCATGTCCATTCACATCTGGCTCCCACGGTCTTACCCGACCCCCTTGTAGTGCCCAGTCTTCTGTGGCAGAAGGGGATCCCAGCATGCAACTGATATCGTTCTGATCTCTGCTCCCTTCTAGATTGGGATCCTGATATGGATTATTTGGAAGTCCTGGTGCATAACCATTTTAAGTCCTTGGAGGATGCCGAAGGCAAGTTCAATGTGACTTTCCTGACAGAATAATCAATGTCCATGTGCAAGAGCTTGCTCATGCTACATTTCCCTTTCACATAATCTCAGGGTTAAAGTAATCTGGAAATCTTCCCCTGCTCCCTTCTGGAGCTCTGAGGGATCCCACAGGATCACTGTCAGTGGGAGGAAGGAGCATTTAGCTTTCAATCTTCCTCCTGTGTGCAATGCCAGTGTGTCCTTCCATGTGCTCTGTGCAGCCAGGGAGAAGAGCAGAGAGGGAAGGGGCCGGGCCCAGGGCTGTGCCCCGGGGCTGAGCCTTTGGCAGCTCCTTTGCCAGCCCCAAGGAGCCTGAGCTGCTCCTGCTGCCACTGCCAAGCCCTGGCCCTTCCCAGGTCTGGGTTTAGAGCTGCTGGCAGCTCCAGGGAGTCCTTTCTGCCCCAACTGCCCTGCAAGGGGCTCCTTCCATCCCAGTGTGGGGCCACTGCAGGCACGAGGTCCCCCTGCCCCTGCTCCAGAGTGGAAGGCAGAGCTGAGGGAGTGCTTTGGAGGGCACCAATCACCCAGGTGCCCTCACTGCCACTCGGGCCTGAAGGAGAATCTTCAGCAGGGTCACAGGAGCTGTTGCCTCCTGGCTTTCTTTGCAGCTAACTCGGTTGGTGAAAATGATCTGGCTTCCCAACCCATGTCCAGGACTGAGCCTCTGGGAGATGGTGAAGGTAAGTCAAGGCTTTCCTCCCTAGGAGAGCTGCCAGCTCATGAGCCCAAAACTTGGCCAGCGAGACAGAGCTGCAGGTGACAGCACAAAACAATGCACGTGTTTGACTCATCCTACGCTTGCCCCTCACAATTTATGCTCAGCACTACCAGTTGTTTGGAGGAGGGAGGGCCCTGGCCCAGCCCCAAAAGCCCAGATATTTTGTGAATCTTATCCCCATTTTTGATTATCAGGCTGCCCTGAAGATGGCACCAAAGAAATGGTGAATTGTTCCATCTGATCCAGCTGTTGTTTTATGTTTCTCAAGTGATGGACCAAAAGGCTGTGCAGATAGAGGAACACCTAGGGAGAAGCAGTGGCTCATTGGCAGCCCCTGCTGCAGGAAAGAAGGCAAAGCCAGACACGGGCACAGGCACAGCAGGTAATTGCTGTGCCAGGCTCAGCCCTGGCCGGGGCTGTGTGGCAGCACCTCTTCCCCCAGGGCCTGCCCTTGCCCAGCCTGGCAGCAGCCAAAGCTGGAGGCGCCTCGGCTTCCAGGCCTCTGGAACTCGTTCAGAGCCCCAGGGAAACGAGACAGGTGCAGCAATGTCCCTCGCGCTGCAGCTGCTGCGGAGCTGGCCCTGAGTGCCCAGAGGCCCAAGGCACAGGAGCAGCCCCGAGCGGGAGCCCTGCCGCCAGCCCAGGGCCAGAGCCAGACCTGGCTCCCGACTGAGCAGGGGCTGTGCTGGGTCCTGACAGGGCCTGAGCCTGTCCCCTGGGGCTGGGGGAGCTGTCACGGGGCAGGGAGGGCCAGGGCTGGCAGTGGCTGCTCAGGGATGGCTTTGGCCCCTGTCCCTGGCAGCAGCCACTGCCCAAGCAGCTGCGCTGCCCCCGGGCTCTCCTCCCGGCCTGCTGGGCTTTGTTGGCTGGCACAGCCTGTGCCAAGGGCCGGCAAGGTGCCTGCAGGCCCCAGCTCTGGTGGAAACAGAGAACGTCCTGCCCGTATCCACCGTGCTGCCAGCTCAGCAGTGCAGCACAGCACGCGCTCACGCTCCCCATTGCTCCCACAGATGTAGCCGGCAGCACAACACGTGTTCCCGATGCCCAGAAGGGCCTCAGAAGCGGTTTGTGTCAGGGAACTCGCTGTTTGTTGGAGTTAATGGCCATTGTGGCTGGTGGGGAGCTTGTCTTCACGTTGTGCTGCATTGGAATCTGGTATTCCTGGAAGAGAAGACGGTGAATGTTTTGTTGCTCTCCCCCTCAAACAGCTTCTTTTGAAAGTCTACTGCAGACAGGGAACATTCCCAGCGAGATTGCAGTGGAGTTGTGGCCAGTCCATGGTTCTCCAAATAACTCTACTGAGGGTTCTGCTGCTGCCCAGTGCTTCCACTGGCCTCTCAATTGCTGGGCCTTGTCCTGGGGGCCCCGCTGGGGCTGCACCCAGAGCTGGCTCCCACTGAGGCTGCCTGGCCAAGAGCAGCCCCAGGGGCACGGGGCAGAGGCAGAGGGAGGTGGGGAGGAGAAAGAGCAGGGCCGAGGTTGCCCTTGAAAGGCAGAGGCGCTCTGGGGCCCGCTCCTGGCCAGGGACCCTGCCCAGAGCCGTGCCCTGCTGGCCGGGGCCTTGAGGGGCAGCTGTCCAGCTGGGCCCAGCTGTGCCAGCAGCTCCAGCCGTGCTGGGGAGCCTTGCCAGCTCTGGGCCCTGCTGTGCACGAGGGTCCCTGTGTGCCACTGGCAGCTGGGGCCTCAGCCACCTCCTCTCTTCACAGGCACCACCTTGAAGAAAAGCTGAAAGCTAGTGGCTGGTCACGAGACCTCTACAGCCAGAAGAGCAATAGCAGCAGCTCTGAGTCTGATGATGAGTCTGATGAGTGTATATTTGCCCCTCCAACCCCTGTGGTGCTTTGAGGCGACAGGCCCAGCACTCCATGCAGGGCTGAAGGTGAAAGCCCTAGAACAGGATTTAGAAGTGCTCAAGTTAGCACTGTCTGAGAGCTTCCAAAATCACCTCTTCCCTTGTAATAAAGAGATGGAGCTGTCACCCCAGTCTCTGATGGCAGTAGCAGCAAAGCCCACCTGGCACCAGCACTGGCTGAGCTCCGTGCCCAGGGGCAGCTGGGGATGGGCATGGTGTGGGCAGGCAGGAGCCAGGCAGGGGCTGCTGCGACCAGCGGTGGGGCCCCGAGGGGATGGGGCAGCCCATGCTGAGCGTCCCTGGGCTGAGGGACATTTCCTTCCATGGGATCATCTGGGCCCAGACCTCCTCCAGTGCCATGCCCAGGAAAAGAGGGAAGCCATCAAGAGTATCTCCAGGGACACAGCCTGACCAGCAATGTCAGCAGGCAAAACAAAGCTTCTCCCTAATTAACACACTTGATAGGACCTAATTGATGGGCCATCACCAATGCAGGGTGCTGCACAGGGTCTGCTGCTCTCAGCCAGGGCCAGAAGGAAGGGAAGGGAAGGGAAGGGAAGGGAAGGGAAGGGAAGGGAAGGGAAGGGAAGGGAAGGGAAGGGAAGGGAAGGGAAGGGAAGGGAAGGGAAGGGAAGGGAAGGGAAGGGAAGGGAAGGGAAGGGAAGGGAAGGGAAGGGAAGGGAAGGGAAGGGAAGGGAAGGGAAGGGAAGGGAAGGGAAGGGAAGGGAAGGGAAGGGAAGGGAAGGGAAGGGAAGGGAAGGGAAGGGAAGGGAAGGGAAGGGAAGGGAAGGGAAGGGCTGTGTGGCCTCAGGGTCCGACAGGGCTGGCGAGCAGCCCCAGAGACACAACAACCCAGGTGCAACCAGACTTTATTTCCAGGTCAAAACACTCGGCATAGCTGGCTTGGACTTTCCTGTAGGGCACGTGGGGGCTTTGGAGTCCCCCTAAGGTGCACGAGGGGCTGGGGTCCCTTGTGGCACACCCAGGGATATTTTAGGTTTCCTCTGAGGCATGGAGGGCACTGGGGTCCACTTCAAGTCATGCAAGGGATTTGGAATCCTGTGTGAGGCATGCAGAGGGTTTGGGATCTCTCCCAAGGTGTGCAGTGAAATAAATGGGCAGGAGATCTTTCTCCTTTTTAATGTCTTTATTAATAAGAATCAGCTCAGGTGGGGAGAAATTGACAGGTCGCACCCACACCGCCGTTGCTCCCAGGCGTGGCACGAAGGAGGAGGATGATGCAGCTTTGTCCGCTGGTCTGCAGACAGAGCTGGGGACTCTGTCCTCACGGGAGAGTCGTAGAGTCCTAGCTTGTTTGTTTAAAAACCCGGGGTGTCTCTTTAATCAGTATCTTTTTAGGTTAGGGTGAGAAACAAAAAGGTCCAAGCAGGTACGGGACTATGCTCCCATCCTTAGACTCCACTTAAGTCACTTGTTGGCTCGTGATTTTAGGGGTTTTTCTTGTAAAAACTGTAAAACTGTAAAAACCCAGGGTGCAAGGCATTTCTCATTTGCATGCTGGCTCTGGTGTCACTGTCCATTCTCTTTACCAGGCTGACGGGGCCATATCCTCAATAACCTCATTAATTTTTCAAAGGTCTTGGAGTAGACATCAGCTGTCTTTGCCATGCTTTCGGATGACAAAACTGGGGTATTCCACGGGCTAGTTGATGGAACTAAATGCCCATGTTGTTCTTGCTCCTCGACTGATTCGATGAGCGCATTTAATTTGTTTAATGGGAGGGGCCACTGATCCATCCACATCGGAACATTGGTTTTCCAATTCAGTGAAATTCAGGAAGTTCACTCTGCAGTGGCCCATGCTAAAAATCCCACTTGGGGTCAGGGATATCAAGGCGGGCACCTCACTGGGATAAAACATCCCTGCCTAATAGGGAGATATTGGATGACACAACAAACGGTCAGATGGTGGAGACTTGCCCCTCAGGCCCCTCTATGCTTACCAGATGAGATCTTCTCATGGAATTGACAGCTCCACCAACACTGGAGATTGTGCCACAAGGGGACACCAGCGCCCAGTCACGGGGCCACTTTGCCCTGGGGAGGATAGTAACATCCACTCCTGTGTCAGCCATGAGACGAAGTTCAATGGATTTCCCATTTTTGGAAATACAAGAATCAATCAGGGGTTTGTCTTTACAAATCAAGTGACATGCAAACACATCAAAATTGGAATCAGGGTCAACCTCTGAATCCTGGTGGGGTAAAATTAACATTTGTGGAAAAGGTGAGAATTTGAACAGTGTAAATGGTGGATTGTAACAAACAACTGACACAGTAATTTCATTGCCTGGATTTACAGTCACAACTTCTGGTAATATACTTATCTGATCTGGAGTGTGTTCACTGTCCCCAAACAGCAGGACTGTAGTTGGTTGATGGTGGACAGGGGGCTCAAGGTACCCAGCTGGAACTCAAACTAGATGTTCGTCGGGGAAAAGCAGATGGACAGAACTTACTAACACTGGTCGGAGGCTTTGGGAAAAGTTCTGGGTTCTGCGGAACAACCGGAGTCTGTCCTCATGACTGCGGTCCTCTGCGAGGAGCCTGTTGGGGCGGGGGACTCCTGGATGGCTGGCAGCTGAGGTGGGCTTTGCAGGCAAGGCCGGTAATTTGCTGTTGTCGCGCGGTGTGGCCCCGCGCTCTGCCAAGCGTTTCCCTGGATCGGCTGATAATATTGCTGCTGAAAGTTGTATGTGGGCCGATAGGACTGTTGGAAAGGAGGAGGCCTAGGAGGTTAATAGTTAATAAATAGTTAATAAATTGCCCAAAAGGAAGATGAGGACAGTCTTTCTGGAAATGTCCAAGTTGGCCGCAGTAAAAGCAACGGACATTGCTAATGTTTGTCATGGCTTCTCCCACTCCCTTGCTCACTGCAAAGGCAAGTGTAGTCTCTAGGGATGATGCTTTTGTGCATGCGTCAACCATTTGGGCTATGGTTGACTCAGGATCCTGAGGTGATGCTCTTAAATCTTTTTTTTTCTGCATTAGCATTTGTCATTGCCATTTTGCGTATTGATTCGTCTCTGGCTTGTTTGTTGTCAGTTTGTCTCTCGATAGCTTCATGCAATTGATCTACAAATTTTATTAAGTATTCAACCACTCCCTGCACAATGGCAGAGAAATTATGCAAAGGGCTGCTCCCATCTCGGATTCTCGGCAATGCAGATTTGCCAACAGCTTTTACGTCATTTAAGATTTCAGCAGGGAGTTCTGCTTGTACTGCAGGCTTAGAATATTCACCCTCCCCTGCCAATGCCTTTAAAATGTCATCCTCTTCGAAAATCTGTGCTAGGTGGTAGTGTTTTTTAATCAAAGGTTTAAGTAATTTTTTCCAGCTCTTTTAACTCTGTGTATGGAATAGATTCCCACCGCGCTTGGTCATTGGTGTCATAGACGAATGGCGCGGCTAACAAATCTAAATCTCTCACTAACTCCAGGTCTCCATCCCTTACTGCTTCTTCCCAGATCCTGCCCCAGTTCTCATGCGGCTGGAGGTTTTTACCGGGGCTGCTTCTGTCCTCATCCTCACCGGATGAAGCGGAGTGAGAGAGCGCGTGGATTTTTGCTTTGGCTGTCGGGGACCGATGGCTGGAATTTTTGCCGACCAAGGTGACTGCCTTCCCGTCACGGGCACCGTGGGAAAGGGAAGGAGTAGGAGGGGTTGAAGGGGTGGGTTCTGCCGACGCGCAATCTGTCCCTTCCCCCGAGGTGTGGCCCGATGACGAATGGCTAGATCCACCCCATGGGGTGTGACTATCTGAAGAAACCGAGCTGCCCCCGAAGGCTTTCCCAGTAACACGTCAGAGAGGGGAGGGGCAGAGGGGGCAAATCCCGACAATGCGAGTGAAGGGGGGAACCCGACGCAGGGAAGGAGCACACAACTGGAAAAGCCTCAGAGGTGGTGGCTGGGACTGAGGACAAAACTGGAAAAGATGAGCCATCATTTTTCACCCTTAAATCAGGGAGGGCAGCCATTTTGTGACCCCAAATCGGGACAACTATAAACATTACAACAGGAATCCAAACCGGAATCAGGGGATTTAGGAGCGAGGGTAAGGGCAGGATCCAAACTGACGTGGCCAGCATCAGCTGGACGAGGGATTTGAGCCAGGCAGGAGCCAGCAGGGAGCAGGTTACCACCTTGTGCAAGTTTTGGGCAAGATCTGAGTCCTGTCTGGTCCTTGGGGGAAGAGGGAATAGGATCGGAAGGGGAGGAACACAGGGAAGGCAAACTAGGGTTCTTAACTCCTTCCTTCCTTTTCACAAACTCATATATGACGTCGAAAACAGGGTAAAAGTTTGCCACTCCCAAGTCCCTCGACACTTGCCATTGATAAATGCAATGCCCCACCTTTCCCCAAAAGGCAACTGATAACACTTCCTCTCTACCCGCATTTGGAAAATGCATGAACAACAACTTAACAAAGGCTTTCAGCTCTCTCTTCTTAACAGAAATATTTTCTAACAAAACAGAAGCTCTAATTTGGGTATAAAACTTCTTCTCAGAAGGAGAAAGTTTGTTTCCCATTGTTCTCACCACTTAAATTGCTCTTTTCTGAGGTAAAACACAAAACAGAAAGTAAAAAACACACGAGCAGTGCTCATCCCCACCCCCCCAGGATAACATGCAGCACCCTGCTGCAAACTCACCACACCGGAACAATAGTAACACGCTGCTTGCGAAAAGTCCTCAGAAAAGGCTGGTGAAGCACAGTGATCCATCAGCTTGTAGAATACCTGCTCTCTCAAGTCGATGTGGAAACTCACAAACGTCCAGTCGTCACTGCAGCCTCGGGGAGATGGCTTCCTTTAACGAAAGCTTCACTCCTGAAGGGCTGGCTCGGAACGGCGCTTATTTCCCAAAAATCGCTTCTCGCAGAATTTCGGTTTTCAGGAGACGCTCTCCAGGACAAAGGAGACAGAGTCCAGAGTCCCTGTTCCAGGGCGCCAACTGCCGGGGTCAGGATTTTGACCCGCTGGAACCCGGCTAGATGTTTCTCTTCACCAGATAGAAGGAGGGCAGCTCGAGTCCTGGATAATTTCAACTGATTTATTGCAGGGTCCAAAAAGGATAGGAATACATGGAGGGTAGGCTGAGGGACAGACGGTGGACCGGAGAGACAGCAGGTTCGGGTAACCACCAGCAGAGGGACACCAGGGCGAGTGCGAGATCTCTGGGGAAAGTTACACTTTTTGTGCACAGCTATATGGAGAGGGATGGGAGGGGAAAAGTTTTCACAGGAGTAAATAGTGAAAGATACAAAGTGCACAGAATGAGTGGGGTGGGAAATGGAGTAACTTTGGTACTTTCCTGCAACCCTTTCCCATGCTTCCAAACCAAGGGTGGAGAAGGGCACCTTAACTAATATCATTTCTCTGCCTGGTTTTACTGTCTCCTGCAAAGGGACCTGCAGTATTTGTCCTCTGGTTCGGGATGCTATTGGGATGCCTGGAGGGGTTGGAGCTGGTGTCCTCTCCAAAGGAGGAGGAGTAGGAGTAGGAGTAGGAGTAGTAGTGGAAGAGGTTGACTAGGTGGTGGAGGTGGTGGAGGTGGTGGAGGTGGTGTAGATGGAGCCCCTCCCAAGTCTCTACCCCTTCCCCTCTGCCCTCCCAAGTGAGGGCTAAATAGGTCAGCTAGATCTTGTTCTTGTTCCTCTAGTGCTGTGCGATAAACTTTATCTGTCCTGCTGCATCTCTGTCTTATGGTACAGGCCGAGCAGCCCCATTTCAGTTCTCCCATTTTGCTTCTGTTTTCTCTTTCAAGAGCCAAAACGAGGGGGTCAGAGGGGGCTCTGAGGCCACAGTCCCTTTGCCAATCAGGGTTATTTTGGAGGGAGAAAAGCATATCACAATAAGAAACCTCCTCCCATTTCCCTTCCCTCCATAGAAACAACATTAGCTGTAACAGGGTATTCTATTCCAATGTACCTGTAGGAGGCCACCTTGCCCCATCCTCCAGGTGATAGAATGGCCACCAATGGGAGCAATATATAATTAGGCTTTTTAAAAATTTGGCCTGCCCCCTTTGCCTGCTATTTCTCTCCAATGTGCTAAGACACACCCGAATGGGCTGGCTTTAGGTACTTCCTAACTCTGCCTTGTTCCCATGATGTCTTTTTAGAGCAAGCTTTAGCTTACTCAGTTCCGAATGTCCAGATGTGAGTCTCAAATCAAAATTCCTTTTTTTCCCCTTCTTCAGAGTTATTTTTAAAAAGTAATAATTAATCAAATAATCAATGTATAAAAATATTAATAACCAATTTAACAATCAAGAATACTTTAATTAATTAAGTGTTATTAACATTAAATACAAATTACTTTCATAATTAATATATAACAATCCACCATTAACTTTTACTTGTTTGTTGTTTGCTCAGTCCCACACAAAGTTACAAACTCCTATGGGTACAATCCAAACCACTGGGGAGAAAAGAAAAGAAAAAAATTCCTCAATCCTTCCTTTTGATGCGGCTGTGCCACTCCTTTATCCTTTCCCAACCCTCTTCAAAGATGTCTTCCCATGTCTCAGGGTCTAGGTGACTTTTTCCACAGATTAAATTCACTATTTCACACCTTGCATGTACCTCTTGGTTATGGTATCTTGGGAGTTCAGGGGTACATGCACGGCATGCAGGTCTCTGTCTATATGAAACACAATACCACCTCCTCTGACACTTTCTGCACTGAAGGAGAACCCAAGCTGTGTGCCAGTCTGGCTCCCAGTGAAAAGCTGTCAGTCTGCACTCAAGACAGGGAATCACCCCTTCAAGCCCCCAGGTCAAGGCGTTTCTAAGCACTCTTTCAGCTGCGGGGTGTTCCCAGTCAAAGGCTCGATAGCAACGTGTTGAACTGTGGTATATCCCTCCCAAGAACACTCTGTCTCTCCCTCCATCCTCCCATTCTATGACTACCCAGCCCCTGATGGATGAAGAGACTGACTCGGTTCAAGCTGAAACCACCTGTGTAGAGCATGTCTCGGAGGCCGGGCTCTCCCAGCCCAGGCTTGAAGTTAGGCAGCAACCATGGGCAAATCACCTCTCGCTTGTGTTATGAATAAATTGTTATCTATTTTTTTTCAGATTGCAGAGTTAAAACAAGTTGGACCAGTTGCTGTTAAGTTAGCTTCATTGTTAAGAGTTCTTCTTCAATTACCTGTTAATGGTTACCGTTTAACCCTTGTCCCCCTGAGGCTTGCCAGGGAGGGATGCCGGGACCCTGCAAGTACCAGGAGAATGGGAGTGGCATCAGAGCGAGTATGCAGATGACAAATGCATTGCACCAAATTTTGCAGTGTTCCAGGGAAACCCCTAAAAACAACGAGCCAACATAGAACTATGGGTACGTAGGTCATGTCTAAGGATGGGAGCATAGTCCAATGCCTGCTTGGATCCTTTTTGCTTCTCACCCTCACCTGAAAGAATCTTGACTAGAGAGAGGAACCAAGGTGATGGACCAAAAAGGTGGAATCTCCTAATCTCTCAAGAGGATGGAATCCCCAGCTCTGCCTGCAGACCAGCGGACAAAGCTGCATCACCCTCCTCCTCTGTGCCACTCCTGGGAGCAGCAGCGGCGTGGGCACAACCTGTCGATTGCTCTCCACCTGAGCTCATCCTTTTAAATAAAGGCATTAAAGAGGAGAAAGATCTCCTGCCCATTTATTTCAGCTTGTACCAAAAAAAAAAAAAAAAAAAAAGCAGCAGCAAAACCCTTAATGCAAAGGCTCTCCTAGTAACAGCTGTCAAGACTGAAGGGCAGTGTTATCGCACAGCAAACACTTAACTCTTAGTCCAGGTGGGCTTGCTGGCTGCCTGCAGGTGGTTCCTGCCCCTTACCAACCAGCGGTGCTTGCTTGCAAATGCCAATTTGTACCGTGCTCTTGCTAGCTGTGCTATCAGCTAGCGGTGTTCAAAGCAACCCTACAAACCGCGGCTTATGCCCCGAGTGCCCGCTGCGCTGAGAGCAATTTGGCAAGCCCCGGCTCATGCCCCTGCACCGCGCTGGCCCCGCTCGTTAGAGCCGCCCTGCACCACGCATGTGCTGCCGGCCAGGGGCTGCCTGCGCTGGGCATGCGCTGCTTGCTCTCCCAGGCGCTGCCGGCTGGCCGCCGCTGCCCCGGCTTTGCGCCGCCTCTGCCCGCCGCGCCGACCTGCGCCACGCTCACGGCGACCCGGCGCCCTTGAAATGTTCTTTGAAAAACCACAGTTACCAGAGAAACTAAACCAAGACTTCATTCCCGCAGCATGTTTCACCGTTCACTCACACCCACACACACACACAAGCACGCACGTCCGGACGTGATAACCATACACAATCACAGTTCAAACCAACGCTCCGCCAGCTGCTCTGTCAGCTGGGGACGCCCGCCACCGGCTTCTCCCCGGCAGATGATTGCTTGCAAACTGCTTGTGCAAAACTGCACACAAAGACGTCTCTTATGCGACTTATCGGTAGCCAACCCTATAAAAAATAAAGGAATACATACCACTTCTGTCCACAGTCTCAATGCGCTGTGGTCTGCTCCCCGCAGTGTACAGCCAAGGCACAGAGTCTCTCCCGGGGAAGAGTCCCGTGGCACACCTGAGAGGGTCTGTGCCCAGCCGGAACAGCAGGTGAGCAGAGTTAGTCCCATCTGGGTCGCCAAATGAAGCGATATGCGGAATAAATGGACTCCACAATTTGATGTAGTTATGAAGTGGGTATGCGTGTCAGGGCCTGGCACAAGCGAGATGGCTCTCGTGAAAACTTGTGCCCCGAGCCCTGGTCCGAGCCACATCTTTGTTCACAAACATGTTCCATATGCAATGCATTACACAATCTCTTCATGCATATTCAACCCCTGGCCCCACCTGTCCTCCCCTCACATGGCGATTAGATCCACGCCCTTCTGGGCACGCATTGTTTTCTGTGGTGGTCACACTGGGGTCTTTGGTGGTCTCTGAGGCCGAAGGCTGTGGTCTTGCTCATGACTGAACTTTTGAACTTTTCTCCTTTGTGCATGCACTGTGGTCCCTTGGTGCTTATCTGAGTACGTCTGTTGGTTTGGATCAGCTTGGAGACAGAGGAGCTCCTTAGTCTATGGTTCCTGCATTCCCTGGTCTTCTCCGGGTGTTATGAGTAAAACATTCATCTGTAGCTATGATATTTTATTAAATAAATATCATATTTTTCCCCTCCTGAGGAGCTGAGGGCCTCAGGAAAGAAATGTAAACAATAACTCTCTGCTGCTGTGGAATGCAACAGGTGCATCTTCCATTGGTCCATGTGGATTGTTTTCACTTGATGACCAATCACAGCCAACTGTGTTGAGCCTGTGAGCAGTCACAAGATTTTTGTTATGCATTCCATTCTATTCTTCTTCTTTGTAGCCTTCTGGTCATTTTTTCCTCTCTGTTCTTTTAGTATAGTTTTAATGTAGTATTTTAATAGAATATATAATAAATCAGCCTTCTGAAATGGAGTCAAGCCTCGTGTCTCCACACCTGGTGTGTTCACCCCCACAAATTATCCTTTTTTTTTTAAGGCTGCAAAGTTAAACAGGTTGGGCCAGTTGTTGAGAGTTGAAGTGTTGACTATTTCTTGTTGATAGCTTCATGTTGCAATCACCTCTTATTAATAGTTTTTCTTCAATTACCTGTTAATGGTTAGAAATCAAGCGTAATTGTCCCCCTGCTGCTTCACCAGAGCCTGCAGGTAGCAGGGTAGAGGGGGTGACGTCAGAGCTAGTATGCAGATGAGAATGCATTTCACCAAAGTTTGCAATTTTACAGGAAAAAAAAACCTATAAAAACAAGTCAACACGGAATTAAGAAACCTAAGTAATGTCTAAAGGTGAGGAACTTAATCCAGTATCTGCTAAGATCCTTTTTACTCCTCACCCTAACCTGAATGGATGTCAGCTAGAAAGAGGACCTGGAATGTTAGACCAAAAAAGCGGAATTCCCACTACTCCCTCGAGGATGGAAGGCCCAGCTCTGCCTGCATACCAGCGGACACAGCTGCATCATCCTCCTCCTCCGTGCCACTCCTGGGAGCAGCGGGGGTGCGGGCGACCTGTCGTTTCTCCCCAACCTGAGCTGAATATTTTAATAAAGGCATTATAAAGGAGAAAGATCTCCTGCCCTATTTATTACGCTGGTATTGTCCGTCATAGCAAGAAGCTTCAGATATCTGCATTTTTCTATGCCCTTTGTACCATGGCAGACGTTTCTTAAGTAAAAGGTTAAAATTCAACACATAATTCTACAATTTAAAATTTAAATGCTTAGTCCATATATTGCTAACTTAATTGAAGCCCCCAAAACCTCCATTTCAACAGCAACCCCTGCCTGGCTTCTGCCTGCCCACACCGTGGGCATCCACGGCTCCTCCTGGGCATGGAGCTCAGTCAGTGCTGGTGCTGGGTGGGCTTTGCTGCTGCTGCCACCTGGACACTGGGGTGACCGCTTGTCCTAGGCTGCAGTGTAAAGATGTATTCTAATCCCATCCTCAAGAGCTGCTGAAACCAGGAGGGGCATTGTTTCTTCCTTATCTCCTGTTAATGGGCCCATCAATGTCTTGCCACATGAGTCAGAGATAACTCCCTCCCAGAGCCATTTCTGTTTCATGGCTAATCAAGGACCCACAGCATGAGGCAGAATGATATCAGCCAACTGTGAGATGCTCTGCCCATGGGGGAGGAGCTAAGCATCCCCAGCTGGATATAATCTGGGTTTTGGGACACAACAAGCAGTCTTTCCACTGGATTCCCAGAGGAACATCTGCCCTTACCCACTGCTTTTCCAGAGGATGAGAGCTACCAGATGGTTTCTACAGGATCACCACTTCCAAAAGTCCATTTCAGCTGGACTGCTACCACCACCCTAACTAGCAGGGTGTCAGGCTGTATTCTGACCCTGTCAGTGGTTTTTCTTTTGTATTATTGCATGTATTTTTGGTTTTTTTCCCTTTTCCTAATAAATTGTATTTCTGACTTGGAGTCTCTCACTGGTTTTGCTTTCAAACCACAACACAGATCCGTCTCTTTATTTGAACAGAGGAATTGGCCATTGCCTACCCTGCAAGCGGGGGGGGGGGAGGGCGGGGTGGGGTGTCACCTTCAGTGTTTCTTAGAGGGCAAGGCCAGAGGGCTCAGGGGCAGAGGAAGGGATGTGTTGGTCTCAGGAAGGGCTGGAAGGTGCTGGGTTGGTCCTGGGGTCTCTAGAGGAACTCGGGTTGGCTGGGATGGGACAGACAGAGAAAAAAAAAGGGATGAAGGCAGCTTGGGGAGGCCCATGGGGAGAGCAGATGGCAGTGGGACCTATGGGGCAATAAGAGGCTTCCTCGTAGACGGTTGTTCTGGGGTCCTCTTCACAGAACACTTGAGAGGGCTGTCCAGGCCGTTCCTGCTGCTGGAGGAGCTGCTCACGCTGTCTGGCTGTGAGGTGCAGCCACCGTCTTCCAACTCCTGTCCCGAGGTGCTCCTGTGCAGAGAGGAGGTGGCCGAGGCCCCAGCTGCCAGTGGCACACAGGGACCCTCATGAACAGCAGGGCCCAGAGCTGGCAAGGCTCCCCAGCACGGCTGGAGCTGCTGGCACAGCTGGGCCCCACTGGACAGCTGCCCCTCAAGGCCCCGGCCAGCAGGGCACGGCTCTGGGCAGGGTCCCTGGCCAGGAGCGGGCCCCAGAGCGCCTCTGCCTTTCAAGGGCAATCTCGGCCCTGCTCTTTCTCCGCCCCACCTCCCTTGCCTCTGCCCTGTGCCCTTGGGGCTGCTCTTGGCCAGGCAGCCTCAGTGGGAGCCAGCTCTGGCTGCAGCCCCAGCGGGGCCCCCAGGACAAGGCCCAGCAATTGAGAGGCCAATGGAAGCACTGGGCAGCAGCCGAACCCTCAGCAGAGTTGTTTGGACAATCATGGACTGGCCACAACTCCACTGCAGCCTCAATGGGAATGTTCCCCGTCCAAATTAGACTTCCAAAACATGTTGTTTGAGGGGGAGAGCAACAAAACACTCACTGTTTTCTCTTCCAGGAATACCCGATTCCAAAGCAGTACAACATGAACACAAGCCCCAAACAAAGCACACTTGCCAGTAACAGTAGCCAGCAGCCTGTTCCCTGACAGAAACCCCTTCTGAGGCCATCCTGGGCATTGGGAACAGGTCTTGTGGTGCCGGCTGCATCTGTGGGAGCGATGGGGAGTGTGAGCCCGTGCTGTGCTGCACTGCTGAGCTGGCAGCACGGTGGATACGGGCAGGACGTCCTCTGTTTCCCCCCGAGCTGGGGCCTGCAGGCACCTTGCCGGCCCTTGGCACAGGCTGTGCCAGCCAACAAAGCCCAGCAGGCCGGGAGGAGAGCCCGGGGGCAGCGCAGCTGCTTGGGCAGTGGCTGCTGCCAGGGACACAGGCCAAAGCCATCCCTGAGCAGCCACTGCCACCCCTGGCCCTCCCTGCCCCGTGACAGCTCCCCCAGCCCCAGGGGACAGGCTCAGGCCCTGTCAGGACCCAGCACAGCCCCTGCCCAGTCGGGAGCCAGGGCTGGCTCTGGCCCTGGGCTGGCAGCAGGGCTCCCGCTCGGGGCTGCTCCTGTGCCTTAGGCCTCTGGGCACTCAGGGCCAGCTCCGCAGCAGCTGCAGCGCCAGGGACGTTGCTGCACCAGTCCCGTTTCCCTGGGGCTCTGAACCAGCTCCAGAGGCCTGGAAGCCGAGGCACCTCCAGCTTTGGCTGCTGCCGGGCCGGGCAAGGGCAGGCCCTGGGGGAAGAGCTGCTGCCACACAGCCCTGGCCAGGGCTGAGCCCGGCACAGCAATTACCTGCTGTGCCTGTGCCCGTGTCTGCCATCGCCTTCCTTCCTGCAGCTAGGGCTGCCAATGAGCCACTTCTTCTCCCTGGCTGTTCCTCCTTCTGAACAGCCTTTTGGTCCATCACTTGAAAAAGGAAAAAAGGGACAACAGGAACAAATGGAAATATTCCCCACTGGGGAGGTGGCACCTTCAGGAGGCAATGCTTGTCTAAGTCACAGGTAAAGATCAGGAAAAAGCCCAGGTAATTGGGGCTGGGCCAGTGCACTCCCTTGTGCAAACAGCTGCACCGCCTGATCTTCTCAGAGACTGGGAAATGGCAGGGGATCTCAGGCCCACGGTACAGTTGGGGCACCCTATCAGCTGATGCCAAATTCCATCCTGCAGAGGCTGGGGAGGAATTGCAGCCAGGCCAGGCTGGGAAACAGCCGTGCAGGGCGTGAAAGCAGCAGCGGGGCAGCGAGGCTGCCATGGATCCCTTCCTGCTGTGCCGGGCACGGCGTGTCCTGATGTGCAGCCAAAGCCCCCGGCTGCTGAGTCCCAGGGGAAGCACGAGGGAAATGCACCCACCTTGTCCTCCGGGTGCTTCCTTCTGTGTTTGTCTCAGGAATTCATCTGCCTCATGAGACTTTTTGGCTGCAGTATCTTGGGTCTTTCCTTTTGGAGGACCTTAAGAGAAAGTGGTTCCATTTCCCAGGAATGGATCCCACAAGGGGAGGGCTCAGCCTGTGGGGTCAGCAGGGACACACTACTCACCCCTGCCATGGGAGCTGGGTTGGGGCCAAGCATCCAGCCCTGGAGCTGAAGAAGTCCTCCCTGCAGACACACCTGTAACTCAACAGCCACAGAAGCTTCTGCCATCTCTGCTGATCTGCACGGGCACCACTGAGCCGCAGGAGCGGTCAGGGGATTGTGCAGGGCGAGGGCACACACATGCATGGTTCTGTGCTGGCACCTGCAGCAATGCCTCCGTGGCCAAGTTTGGGCTCTGAGCTGGCAGCTCTCCCAGGGGAAAGGCCTTGACCTACCCTCAGCATCTCCCAGAGCCTCCGTCCTGGATGTGGGGCCTTCACCAGCAGGTTCAGCTGCAAAGAAAGGCAGGACAGAAGAGCTCCTGTGGCACTGCAGGAGATCCTCAGGCTGCCCACAAGGCTCAGCCCCGGGGCACAGCCCTGGGCCCGGCCCCTTCCCTCTCTGCTCTTCTCTGTGTCTCCATAGAGCACATGGTAGGACACACTGGCATTGCACACGGGAAGAAGATTGAAAGCTAAATGCTCCTTCCTCCCACTGACAGCAATCCTGTGGGATCCCTCAGGGCTCCAGAAGGGAGCAGGGCAAGATTCTCAGAATCCCTCAGCCCTTCTATAATGTTAAGGGAAATGGCTTATGAGTGAGCTCTTGTCTCATTGACACTGATTATTCTGTCAAGAAAGCCACATGGAGGAATAGACTCCAGCATCCTCCAGGAATTTCAAGCCATTTTCCGGCAAGGCTTCAAAAAAATCAAAGTCATGATTCCAGTCTAGAAGGGAGCAGATATCAGAACGATATCAGTGGCATTCTAGGATCCCCTTCTGCCACAGGGAACTGGCCACTGCCAGGGGGTCGGCTAAGGCCATGGGAGCCAGATGGGAATGGACATGGCCAAAGGTGCACAGGGGCCTAGGGAGCTCTGGGCTGGCTCCTGGTCACTCTCCACACTCTTTCCCTGCCCTCAGCAACATCCCTGCTAGGGGTGGCTGGAGCACCACAGGGCCCCGGGGCTCTCTCCTTCACATACAAAAGAAATCCTCCCTAAAGCCCTGGGGAAAACGGCAGGAGGCATTGCCAGAGCTATCCCTCCCTCCCTCTGTCCCTCCTGCCCTCCTTCTGTGGGGACAGCTCCCCCAGATCCCAAGGGCAAACAGCCAGGCCCTCTCAGGACACACTGGAGCCTTGCTCTCCCCCTCTGTCCTTTCCCCACCGTGGGCACCCCGTGCAGTCGCTGCCAGGTTTCAGGACATGTCTCCCATGGAGGGACCCCAGCAGGACTGCTCAATACCCGAGTGCCCTGAGCCTGCTCGGGATAATTCCCCTGGGCTGTGCCGCTCTAGTCCAGGCTGTGCCCGCACTGCCAAGCAGCAGAGAGGGCAGCTCAAGCCTCAGCAGGGCTCAGGCGCAAAGGCACAGCAATTACCTCCTGTGCCTGTGCCTTGTACAGCCTCCCTTCCTGCAGCAGAGGCTGGCACGGAACCACTGCTTCCTCTGGGAAGTGCTTCCATGTGCACAGGCTCTCCTTTCATTTCTGGAGAATGGAAAAGAGACAGCTGGATCAGATGGAAACATTCCTCACTGGAAATGGGGTAGGGGACAATTTCAGGAGGCATCACTTGTGAAAGGAATGGATAAGGATCAGAAAACACCCAGGATTTTGGGACAACCCAAGGCTGCTTCCTTCATCAAACAGCTCCAACATCTGATCTGCCTGGACACCAGGAAATTGTAGAGGATCTGAGGGTGGGCATGGAGTATGGTGCAATTAGGGCTGCCTATCAGCTGATGCCAAATTCCTTCCTGCAGAGGCTGGGCAGAAGCTGCAGCCAGGCCAGGCTGGGAAACAGCCCTGCAGGGTGTGAAAGCAGCAGCGGGGCAGCGAGGCTGCCATGGATCCCTTCCCGCTGTGCCGGGCATGGCGTGTCCAGATGTGCAGCCAAAGCCCATGGCTGCTGAGTCCCAGGGACAGCACAAGGGAAATGCACCCACCTTGCTTTCTCTGCAGACGTTCCTTCAGCATTTGCCACATTATTTCTAATGGGTCCTGGAATTTCTTGCCTGCCATGTCTTTCGTCTCTCCTATCGTAGGACCTTAAGAGAAAGTAGTTCAATTTCCCAGGAATGGATCTCACAAAAGCAGGGCTCAGCCTGAGGGGTCAGCAGGGACACACTACTCACTCCTGTGATGGGAGCTGGCCTTTTGTGCAGCATCCAAGGTAGGAGTTGGTGAAGTCGTCCCTGCAGACACATCTGGAACACAACAGCCACAGAAGCTTCTGTCACCTGGTCCTGACCAGTCAGTCAAACATTACGCCTTGGTGGAACAGTGAGAACATACCTGCAGAATGCCCAGAGGGTTTCACAACTTCATAGCGCCAGGCTAACGGAGAATCCTTCCCAGCATCCCAGTCTGGAAGCAAAACAAGATGAGAACTGTTTCCGTTGTGTGCCAGGGCTGGCTCTGGCCCTGGGCTGGCGGCAGGGCTCCCGCTCGGGGCTGCTCCTGTGCCTTGGGCCTCTGGGCACTCAGGGCCAACTCCGCAGCAGCTGCAGCGCGAGGGACGTTGCTGCACCAGTCCCGTTTCCCAGGGCTCTGAACGAGCTCCTGAGGCCTGGAAGCCCAGGCACCTCCAGCTTTGGCTGCTGCCGGGCCGGGCAAGGGCAGGCCCTGGGGGAAGAGCTGCTGCCACACAGCCCCGGCCAGGGCTGAGCCCAGCACAGCAATTACCTGCTGTGCCTGTGCCCGTGTCTGGCATTGCCTTCTTTCCTGCAGCAGAGGCTGGCACTGAAGATGGAGTGCTTCCTTCAAGAAATGCCACCTTCCACTGAAGCACTATGTCCATCTCTTGACAAAGGAAGGGAAACAGCTGCATCAGATGGGGCTGTTCCCAGTTGGGTGGTGGTATCAGAGGTAATATTTGTGAAATTTATGGAGCAGGAAAATGGGCAGGTTACAGTGGCATGATGTGAGCACTTCCACCTCCAAACAGCCACCCTTTCCTAATCTGTAGGGCTGGATATAGTGGGGGATCTCAGGGTGTGTTACAGTTTGGGCTGCCTGTCAGCTGATGCCAAATGCCTTCCTGCAGAGGCTGGGGAGGAAGTGCAGCCAGGCCAGGCTGGGAAACAGCCCTGCAGGGTGTGAAAGCAGCAGCGGGGCAGCGAGGCTGCCATGGATCCCTTCCTGCTGTGCCGGGCACGGCGAGTCCAGATGCGCAGCCAAAGCCCCCGGCTGCTGAGTCCCAGGGACAGCATGAGGGAAATGCACCCACCTTGTCTTGTCTGCAGGAGTTCCTTCAGCTCTTGCCTCATCTGTTTGGATGGTTCCAGGGATATCTTATCTGTTGTATCTTGGATTTTCCCTGTTGGAGTAACTTAGAGTAAAATATTTCCATTTCCCAGGAATGGATCCTACAAAACCAGGGATCAGCATGTGCGGTCAGCAGGACACACTACTCACCACTCTGATGGGAGCTGGGCTTTTGTGCAGCTTCCAAGGTAGGAGCTGGAGAAGTCCTCCCTGTAGACACATCTGTAACACAACAGCCACAGAAGCTTCTGTCACCTGGTTCATGCCCAGTTGTCTACAATTCTTCCTTGGTGCCACACTGAGAACATACCTGCAGGAGGCTCCAAGGGCTTGGAAACTTTATTCATCCAAGCTAATGGAGAAGCCTTCCCGGCAACCTCATCTAGAACGGAGCACAGATGAGAACACTTTCCAGGGTGTGCTGGGATCCCTTTCTGCCACAGGGAACTGGGCACTGCAAGGGTAAAGCTGTGGGAGCCAGATGTGAACAGAGACATGGCCAAAGGTGCACAGGGTCCTGGGGAGCTCTGGGCTGGCTCCTGGTCACTCTCCACACTCTTTCCCTGCCCTCAGCAACATCCCTGGGAGGGGTGGCTGGAGAAATGCAGGGCCCTGGGACTCTCTCCCTCATACACAGAAGAAATCCTCCCTGAAGCCCTCGGGAAAACTGCAGCAGGCAGTGCCACAGCTATGCCTCCCTCCCTCCCTCCCTCCCTCCCTCCCTCCCTCCCTCCCTCCCTCCCTCCCTCCCTCCCTCCCTCCCTCCCTCCCTCCCTCCCTCCCTCCCTCCCTCCCTCCCTCCCTCCCTCCCTCCCTCCCTCCCTCCCTCCCTCCCTCCCTCCCTCCCTCCCTCCTTCTGCTGGGACAGCTCCCAGATCCCAAGGGCAAACAGCCAGGTCCTCTCAGGACACACTGGAGCCTTGCTCTCCCCCTCTGTCCTTTCCCCACCGTGGGCACCCCGTGCAGTCGCTGCCAGGTTTCAGGACATGTCTCCCAAGGAGGGACCCCAGCAGGACTGCTCAGTACCCAAGTGCCCTGAGCCTGTTGGGGGTAATTCCCCTGGGCTGTGCCGCTCTAGTCCAGGCTGTGCCCGCACTGCCAAGCAGCAGAGAGGGCAGCTCAAGCCTCAGCAGGGCTCAATCCCAGAGGCACAGCGATTACCTCCTGGGCCTGGGTCTGGCATGGCCTCCCTTCCTGCAGCAGAGGCTGGCATGGAACCACTGCTTCCTCTGGGTAATGCTTCCATGTGCACAGGCTCTCCTTTCATTTCTGGAAAAAGGAAAAGGCACAGCTGGATCAGATGGAAACATTCCTCATTGGGAATGGGCCATGGATCCCTTCCTGCTGTGCCGGGACAGTCTCATCCAGATGTGTAGCCAAAGCCCCCGGCTGCTGAGTCCCAGGGGAAGCATGAGGAAAATGCACCCACCTTGTCCTCCCTGCCACATTTCCTTCAGCTCTTGCTTCGTCTGTTTGGGGGGTTCCAGGGATATCTGGTCTGTTCTGTCTTGGATCTTCCCTGTCGGAGAACCTTAGAGAAAAATATTTCCATTTCCCAGGAATGGATCCCACAAAAGCAGAGCTCAACTTGTGTGGTCAGCAGGGACACACTACTCACCCCTGCCATGGGAGCTGGGTTGGGGCTGAGCATCCAGCGCTGGAGCTGGAGAAGTCCTCCCTGCAGACACACCTGTAACTTGACAGCCACAGAAGCTTCTGCCATCTCTGCTGATCTGCACGGGCACCACTGAGCCGCAGCAGCGGTGAGGGGATCGTGCAGGGCGAGGGCACACACGTGCATGGTTCTGTGCTGGCACCTGCAGCGCTGCCTCCGTGGCCAAGTTTGGGCTCTGAGCTGGCAGCTCTCCCAGGGGAAAGGCCTTGACCTACCCTCAGCATCTCCCAGAGCCTCAGTCCTGGATGTGGGACCTTCACCGGCAGGTTCAGCTGCAAAGAAAGGCAGGACAGAAGAGCTCCTGTGGCACTGCAGGAGATCCTCAGGCTGCCCACAAGGCTCAGCCCTGGGGCACAGCCCTGGCCCTGGCCCAGCCCCTTCTCTCTCTGCTCTTCTCTGTGGCTGCACAGAGCACACGGAAGGACACACTGGCATTGCACACGGGAGGAAGATTGAAAGCTAAATGCTCCTTCCTCCCACTGACAGTGATCCTGTGGGAGCCCTCAGGCCTCCAGAAGGGAGCAGGGCAAGGTTTCCAGATTCTTTCAACCTTAAGATTATGATAACATTAATGGTTTATAAGTGATCTTTTGTTGCATTGATCCTGATTATTCACTCAGGAAAGGCTGAATGAAAACTTGCCTCCAGCATCCTCTAGGAACTTCAAACCATCATTCATCAGGACTTCCTGAGAACCCATGTCACGATTCCAGTCTAGAAGGGAGCAGAGATCAGAAACATTTCCATGGTGTGCTGGGATCCCCTTCTGCCACAGGGAACTGGGCACTGCAGGGGTGTTGGGTAAGGCTGTGGGAGCCAGATGGGAATGGACATGGCCAAAGCTGCACAGGGGCCTGGGGAGCTCTGGGCTGGCTCCTGGTCACTCTCCAACCTCTTTGCAGGCCCTTTGCAACATCTCTGGAGGGGTGGCTGGAGTAGCCCAGGGCCCGTGGGGTCTCTCTCCCTCCCACAGAGAAAACCAGCCCTCCCTAAAGCCCTGGGCAAAACCATTCCCAGCGCTTCCCAGGGAGCAGGGAGCGCTGTGCCGGGAAAGGGCAGCCAGGCTGCCGGCTCACCTGCTCGCCGCGCTTGCAGCGGAGCAGCCTGGGCAGCCCTGGCAGGCAGGGCCACGGCCAGGAGCAGCAGGAGTAGGAGGCGCAGAGCAAGGGCCATGGTGCCTTGTCCTCCGCCAGTCCCGCAGCTCTTGCTGCCACCGCTGTCCCGACACCGCTGTCCCAACGTCAGCACCGCTGCTGCCACCGCCGCTGCTGCCGCAACAGTTGTGCTCAGGGACTGACTGCTGGCTCCTTGTGCTGCTGTGCAACCACGGGTCTCTGGCACCTCTGGCACCTCTGTGACCTCAGGGCCTGCTGAGAGCTCAACCTGCTGTGACCCCAGAGCCCTGCTGTGACCTCATGGCCTCAGCTGTACCCCCAGAGTGTGCGCCCTTCCGCATGAATGGACTGCCCTGATTGTAAATGTTTTGCTTCATCAAAGGGCCATTGCTCAGCAAAAACTTTGTTTTGCCTGCTAACATTGCTGGTCAGGCTGCATCCCTCAAGATGCTCTTGATTGTTGCAGTTCAAATTTATTGTATTGATTCCATTTCAAGTCTTGTTTAAGGGCTCTGTTGTGCCCCCATGTTTTTCCTGAGTTGGTTTACCTGTGGGTTTTACCCTCGCTCCAAACTGTCCCTCATGCCCTTCCCCATCCCTTGTTCCAGCTCTTTCCCTGCCTGTCAAGGCAACCCAGCCCCTTGGTTCCCAAACCTTTGGGCTAATCCCTGATTGCAACTCCCCTTTGGAATTCCCCTACTCCTGGAAGCCCCATTGGCCCTTGTGACCCATCCTCTCCACCCTCCTACCCCAACTGGCCCCAGACACTTGATGTAATCCCCTCACTCCTCTCCTGAGGATTCCCTATTGGTTCATTGTTTGCATCCACCCCATGACTTGTATGTGTACAAAACCCCTTGGGCAGTACAGCTAGGGGCTTCTCATCCTGTTCTCTTCACCTGGACTAAGCTGTTCCTTGCAGAACCTGAAGACGGGACGCCTCCTCCTTTCTCCTGTGCCTCGTCCCTGTCGTGGCTTGTGTCTGGCACTGGAGAGCAAGTGGCACTAAAGGCTCTGCCTCTGGTAAATCCCCATAGCGAGGCAGTTCCCGACTCCTGCCGTAGTGCCGGAGTTCTAAGAGCTAGCCCAGGTTCCAGCACTCACTTCACTAATGTACCGAATACCCCTTCTTCAGTGCCTGCTCTGCTGCTCTGCCAGCTCACACAGCAGAGTGTGATTCACATACTGCAGCCCAGAGTTAGGTTGTTGCAACATTGAAATGGGTGTGGTTGGCAGGATCCCCGGGCATAAATCACTACAGAACTAAAGCAAATGTGTGCACTGTCCCAGGCTGGACTTGAATAGACACAGGAATTGTGGAAAGATGAGGACAAGATAGCAGAGAACAATGGAAAAACCAGCTGAAAATGAGGACATGCTAAAGGAGTTATTTGTGCACAATTGGGGGTATATTTTTCTTGGGTGCAAAGCAAAATGAAAAGCTCCTAAATGCCCAAAAGATGAGAACTGTGTGTGGTAAATAGGTATGATTCATGCTGACAAAATTGAAACAGTAATCAATATTGATAAAGTAATTAATATTTGGAAACAATAAAACAGTTAAAGGTGTAATATCAAGCAAGAAAGGGAGAGGAGAGGTTCCCCCCTCTCCCCACCGTTCTCCTGCAGATGTTCAGAACAGGAGGAAGCAAGAGATAACTATGACTAAATTTAGTTGGAAGAGAGGAGAATTTGGTTGGACAGCAGGCAAATGTTGATTATACGAGATCCACTGCTTTAATGTTAGAACACAATATTGGCTTATACTGTAGCATCTTGGTGCGCGTGTGTAATCCAAAAGGTGAACTACAGGACATGGAGGAAGAGGAGAGGTCTTCCTCAAAGAAGATCCCCAAAGAGTGGTACAACTTACTTAAAGAAGTGTGGAGCATGCGTGGTAAAGGTGATGATGAGGGCAGTGATACAAGTGTGACGAATCGAAAATGGGAGGAGATGGTAATGACATACAGCATAAAAAGGGGAATTTTGGCTTGACACGCTAGTACGTGAGGTGACAGGGGTCCAAAAGCCCTGCATTCCGTACCTCACGCATACCCCGCATGGTTATTTTTGCTCATACGCTATTATCAGGACCAAATTATTCGCAATTTAAACCAAAATATATAGTCAGTGTTTCGAGTGTATTCAATGGTGTATATATATATTAAGTTACATAATTAAAAGTGGTGATACATTTAATTTTTTTGATTGGATAATTGGGCAAATATAACATGTGGAATGTCCTCCACAGCAGAGTGTCAGACCTCTGGATCTTTTTAAACAATTTTATCAAGGTGGAACTGTGGCGGCTTCAGCTGGTGCCTCTGGGGGACCTTGAACAAAGAACCCCTGAGCTTTTCTACCCTCCCAGGTGAAGTGTGATAGTCTGGGGTCTTGCTGCTGTGTCCGAGTGCCGGGCCACTGGCTGGCACCACAGGTCCCCAGACCCTCTGCTGAGGGTCTCCTACAGTCAAGTTTAGTCTGTCACATTTGGCTTTTCTCTCTGATCCACCACCAGGACCAAAGATCACACGGTCCTGAGGATGTAAAAATGCCTGTTCCTTCTGGAACATTGCTGTTGTGTGACAGCCCTGCAGGCAGAGCGGGCAGCTGTAGGGATACTGACTCGCTTCCCTGGTCCCAGCCGTGCTGCATCCATCGAGCTGCTGGGTGTTGGTGCTCGCTGGGACGCGGCCCGGCCCGGCACCACGGGAGTTAGGAAGGGTCTTGAAGGAATTCCCACGCGTTAAAGCAGACGATTTAGCCTGGGATTTTAAGTTGTTTCTCAGTTAACCTTGTAAAAGGCCAAAACAAGTCTCCTATGAATTCTGTCCCTGTCAAGTTCAGTTCTGCCCCGAAAGCCCCTCAGCATTCTCAGGGCAGTGGCAGGAGCCGGGTGCTGGCCCGGAGCCCCGCTGGCCGGGGAGAGCACGGCCCAGAGCGAGCCCCTGCTGCCCGGGATGGCCACAGGCCCGGGGGAGCCGGGCGGGCAACGCCAGGGCCCTGTCCAGGGCTCCTGGGGCTCCTCTGGCATCTGTTCCGTCCCCTCGGGTGCTGAGCGGTGCCCGTCCCGCGGGGCTGTCTGTGCCCGGCCCCAAAAGAGGCAGGGCCGGGGCTGTGGCCCCTGGGCTGGCGGTGCCGCCTGCCCGGCGCTCAGCACCGCCCGTGCCGTGTCGGTGCAGCGTGACCCGGCGGGGCAGCTCCGCCTCGGCGCTTCGCCACCGCCATCCTGGCACGGCGGCTGGCCCTGGGCCGCGGCAGCCCCGAGCCGCACGGGCCCGGGAGGGACTGCCGGAGGTCCCCGTCCCCTGCGTGCCTCAGCAGACACTCCAGCCCCACTGCGTGCAGCAGGAGGGACACAAAGCACCTGCACGCTTACGAGAGTCCACAGCCCTTTCTACATGTGAAATGAGACCCCAGAACCGTGACATGTGCCTCAGGAGAGATCCCAACACCCTGCACACCTTGGGAGAGATCCCAAACCCTCTGCATGCCTCACACAGGATTCCAAATCCCTTGCATGACTTGAAGTGGACCCCAGTGCCCTCCATGCCTCAGAGGAAACCTAAAATATCCCTGGGTGTGTCACAAGGGACCCCAGCCCCTCGTGCAGCTTAGGGGGACTCCAAAGCCCCCACGTGCCCTACAGGGAAGTCCAGGCCAGCTATGCCGTGTGTTTCGACCTGGAAATCAAGCCTGGTTGCACCTGGGTTGTTGTGTCTCTGGGGCTGCTCACCAGCCATGTCGGACCCGGAGGCCACACAGCCCTTCCCTTCCCTTCCCTTCCCTTCCCTTCCCTTCCCTTCCCTTCCCTTCCCTTCCCTTCCCTTCCCTTCCCTTCCCTTCCCTTCCCTTCCCTTCCCTTCCCTTCCCTTCCCTTCCCTTCCCTTCCCTTCCCTTCCCTTCCCTTCCCTTCCCTTCCCTTCCCTTCCCTTCCCTTCCCTTCCCTTCCCTTCCCTTCCCTTCCCTTCCCTTCCCTTCCCTTCCCTTCCCTTCCTTCTGGCCCTCGCTGAGAGCAGCAGACCCTGTGCAGCACCCTGGATTGGTGACAGCCCAACAATTAGGTCCTATCAAGTGTGTGTTAATTAGGGAGGAGCTTTGTTTTGCCTGCTGACATTGCTGGTCAGGCTGTGTCCCTGGAGATACTCTTGATAGCTTCCCTCTTTTCCTGGGCATGGCACTGGAGGAGGTCTGGGCCCAGATGATCCCACGGAAGGAAATGTCCCTCAGCCCAGGGACGCTCAGCATGGGCTGCCCCATCCCCTCGGGGCCCCACCGCTGGTCACAGTGAAGCCATCTGCAGAATAAATAGACTCCACTGTTGCCCTGGTTTTTAATGTTCTGTCCTGGATTAGGGTCAATCTGGGAGAAAACCTCCAAAGGGGCCCCCCAGAAAGGAAACCCACATGGCCCCTTCCCCCCAGCGGTTCGGGAAGGATTCCTTGGAGAGAAGTGGAAAGAACCTGTTTATTTGACAGGCAAAACACCCCCAGCACACAAAATGAACAATACCAGATGACAATGCTTTCACCCATCTGAAAAGGATGACAAATTCAGAAAGTCTTTCCTGGCAGTGGTGGCTCTGTTGTCGCTCCCTCCGGCGCTGGGGATAGCTGCTGCAGCCACAGGATGCAAACTCTCGGTGTTTCCCAGGTCCCAGTCTGGAGCAGGTGTGAGTGGTTCCAAAAAGGGAAAGGAAAAACAGTCCAGGGAAAAATCTGGACTGCTTAGCTAAACTGACTAACAAGCAGAAGCCAAAAAGCAAAAGCAAAGCAGGAGCAGAGCAGAAGCAAGAGCAAAGCAAGCAACAGAAAGCAAAGCAAAAAGCAAAAGCTGCACTATGTACTGCGCCGTCTGTCTGTCCTGCCAGCCGTGGGGGAGCAGGCTGATAACAAACCAAAACAAACCTTGCTCTTCAGAGCCAGTCGTGAAGGCACAGTACGTAATATCCAGCATTAACAGAACACACGACTGGGGATGCAAGCATCATCACCTCACCCTAGGACAAGTTCTTCTTCTAAGCCTTCTGATGTTTACATTCTTGTAACAAACTTTCTCACGCACTTTAGGTAAATAACTTATTGTTATGCATTCTTTTCTGCAGGAGGAGAAATTTGATGGACTGTTGGTTTGTCCAGTGTCATTGGAGAGGTGGCACTTTCACCCTCCAATCCACTGTCACTTTTGGAAATCTGTAAATGTTGGAGTCAGAAATTCAACTGCCCTCTTTTTTACCTTGGAGAGATGCGTGTCTGTGTTGTTTTATTTCATGTCCTATAGCGACACTCCACAACCTGATGTAGTTATGAAGTGGGTATGCGTGTCAGGGCCTGGCACAAGCGAGATGGCTCTTGTGAAAACTTGTGCCCCGAGCCCTGGTCCGAGCCACATCTTTGTTCACAAACCTGTTCCATATGCAATGCATTACACAATCTCTTCATGCACATTCAACCCCTGGCCCCGCCTGTCCTCCCCTCACATGGCGATGAGATCCACGCCCTTCTGGGCACACGTTGTTTCCTGTGGTGGTCACACTGGGGTCTTTGGTGGTCTCTGAGGCCGAAGGCTGTGGTCTTGCTCATGACTGAACTTTTGAACTTTTCTCCTGTGTGCGTGCACTGTGGTCCTTTGGTGCTTATCTGAGTACGTCTGTTGGTTTGGATCAGCTTGGAGACAGAGGAGCTCCTTAGTCTAGGCTTCTTGCATTCCCTGGTCTTCTCCTGGTGTTATGAGTAAAAAAGTCATCTGTAGCTATGATATTTTATTAAAAATCCTTTCCTAGGATTTTTCCCCTTCTGAGGAGCTGAGGGCCTCAGGAAAGAAATGTAAACAATAATTATCTGCTGCTGCTGTGGAATGCAACAGGTGCATCTTCCATTGGTCCATGTGGATTGTTTTCACTTGATGACCAATCACAGCCAACTGTGTTGAGCCTGTGAGCAGTCACAAGATTTTTGTTATGCATTCCATTCTATTCTTCTTCATTGTAGCCTTCTGGTCATTTTTTCCTCTCTGTTCTTTTAGTATAGTTTTAATGTAGTATTTAATAGAATATATAATAGATCAACCTTCTGAAATGGAGTCAAGCCTCGTGTCTCCACACCTGGTGTGTTCACCCCCACAAATTATCCATTTTTTTTTTAAGGCTGCAAAGTTAAACAGGTTGGGCCAGTTGTTGAGAGTTGAAGTGTTGACTATTTCTTGTTGATAGCTTCATGTTGCAATCACCTCTTATTAATAGTTTTTCTTCAATTACCTGTTAATGGTTAGAAATCAAGCGCAATTGTCCCCCTGCTGCTTCCCCAGAGCCTGCAGGTAGCAGGGTAGAGGGGGTGACGTCAGAGCTAGTATGCAGATGAGAATGCATTTCACCAAAGTTTGCAATTTTACAGGAAAAGAAACCCTAAAAAAACAAGTCAACATGGAATTAAGAAACCTAAGTAATGTCTAAATGTGAGGAACTTAATCCAGTATCTGCTAGATCCTTTTTACTCCTCACCCTAACCTGAAAGGATGTCAGCTAGAAAGAGGACCTGAAACGTTAGACCAAAAAAGCAGAATTCCCATACTCCCATCGAGGACGGAAGCCCCAGCTCTGCCTGCATACCAGCGGACACAGCTGCATCATCCTCCTCCTCCATGCCACTCCTGGGAGCAGCGGGGGTGCGGGCGACCTGTCGTTTTCTCCCCAACCTGAGCTGAATATTTTAATAAAGGCATTATAAAGGAGAAAGATCTCCTGCCCTATTTATTACGCTGGTATTGTCCTTCATAGCAAGAAGCTTCAGATATCTGCATTTTCCTATGCCCTTTGTACCATGGCAGACGTTTCTTAAGTAAAAGGTTTAAAATTCAACACATAATTCTACAATTTAAAATTTAAATGCTTAGTCCATATATTGCTAACTTAATTGAAGCCCCCAAAAACCTCATTTCAACAGCAACCCCTGCCTGGCTTCTGCCTGCCCACACCGTGGGCATCCACGGCTCCTCCTGGGCATGGAGCTCAGTCAGTGCTGGTGCTGGGTGGCTTTGCTGCTGCTGCCACCTGGACACTGGGGTGACCGCTTGTCCTAGGCTGCAGTGTAAAGATGTATTCTAATCCCATCCTCAAGAGCTGCTGAAACCAGGAGGGGCATTGTTTCTTCCTTATCTCCTGTTAATGGGCCCATCAATGTACTTGCCACATGAGTCAGAGATAACTCCCTCCCAGAGCCATTTCTGTTTCATGGCTAATCAAGGACCCACAGCATGAGGCAGAATGATATCAGCCAACTGTGAGATGCTCTGCCCATGGGGGAGGAGCTAAGCATCCCCAGCTGGATATAATCTGGGTTTTGGGACACAACAAGCAGTCTTTCCACTGGATTCCCAGAGGAACATCTGCCCTTACCCACTGGCTTTTCCAGAGGATGAGAGCTACCAGATGGTTTCTACAGGATCACCACTTCCAAAAGTCCATTTCAGCTGGACTGCTACCACCCACCCTAACTAGCAGGGTGTCAGGCTGTACTTCGTGACCCTGTCAGTGGTTTTTCTTTTGTATTATTGCATGTATTTTTGGTTTTTTTCCCTTTCCTAATAAATTGTATTTCTGACTTGGAGTCTCTCACTGGTTTTGCTTTCAAACCACAACACAGATCCGTCTCTTTATTTGAACAGAGGAATTGGCCATTGCCTACCCTGCAAGCGGGGGGGGGGAGGGCGGGGAGGGTGGGGTGGGGTGTCACCTTCAGTGTTTCTTAGAGGGCAAGGCCAGAGGGCTCAGGGGCAGAGGAAGGGATGTGTTGGTCTCAGGAAGGGCTGGAAGGTGCTGGGTTGGTCCTGGGGTCTCTAGAGGAACTCGGGTTGGCTGGGATGGGACAGACAGAGAAAAAAAAAGGGATGAAGGCAGCTTGGGGAGGCCCATGGGGAGAGCAGGTGGCAGTGGGATCTATGGGGCAATAAGAGGCTTCCTCGTAGAGGTTGTTCTGGGGTCCTCTTCACAGAACACTTGAGAGGGCTGTCCAGGCCGTTCCCTGCTGCTGGAGGAGCTGCTCACGCTGTCTGGCTGTGAGGTGCAGCCACCGTCTTCCAACTCCTGTCCCGAGGTGCTCCTGTGCAGAGAGGAGGTGGCTGAGGCCCCAGCTGGCCGTGGCACACAGGGACCCTCGTGCACAGCAGGGCCCAGAGCTGGCAAGGCTCCCCAGCACGGCTGGAGCTGCTGGCACAGCTGGGCCCAACTGGACAGCTGCCCCTCAAGGCCCCGGCCAGCAGGGCACGGCTCTGGGCAGGGTCCCTGGCCAGGAGCGGGCCCCAGAGCGCCTCTGCCTTTCAAGGGCAATCTCGGCCCTGCTCTTTCTCCTCCCCACCTCCCTCTGCCTCTGCCCCGTGCCCCTGGGGCTGCTCTTGGCCAGGCAGACTCAGTGGGAGCCAGCTCTGGCTGAAGCCCCAGCGGGGGCCCCCCAGGACAAGGCCCAGCAATTGAGAGGCCAATGGAAGCACTGGGCAGCAGCAGAACCCTCAGCTGAGTTATTTGGACAATCATGGACTTGCCACAACCCCCGGAAGTCTCAATGGGAATGTTGCCTGACCACGTTAGACTTTCAAAAGAAGCTGTTTGAGGGGAGAGCAACAAAACACTCACTGTTTTCTCTTCCAGGAATACCCGATTCCAAAGCAGTACAACATGAACGCAGCCCCAAACAAAGCACGCTTGCCAGTAACAGTAGCCAGCAGCCTGTCCCTGACAGAAACCCCTTCTGAGGCCATCCTGGGCATTGGGAACAGGTCTTGTGGTGCCGGCTGCATCTGTGGAGAGATGGGGAGTGTGAGCCCGTGCTGTGCTGCACTGCTGAGCTGGCAGCACGGTGGATACGGGCAGGACATTCTCTGTTTCCCCCAGAGCTGGGGCCTGCAGGCACCTTGCCGGCCCTTGGCACAGGCTGTGCCAGCCAACAAAGCCCAGCAGGCCGGGAGGAGAGCCCGGGGCAGCGCAGCTGCTTGGGCAGTGGCTGCTGCCAGGGACACGGGCCAAAGCCATCCCTGAGCAGCCACTGCCACCCCTGGCCCTCCCTGCCCCGTGACAGCTCCCCCAGCCCCAGGGGACAGGCTCCAGGCCCTGTCAGGACCCAGCGCAGCCCCTGCCCAGTCGGGAGCCAGGGCTGGCTCTGGCCCTGGGCTGGCAGCAGGGCTCCCGCTCGGGCTGCTCCTGTGCCTTGGGCCTCTGGGCACTCAGGGCCAGCTCCGCAGCAGCTGCAGCGCCAGGGACGTTGCTGCACCAGTCCCGTTTCCCCGGGGCTCTGAACCAGCTCCAGAGGCTGGAAGCCGAGGCACCTCCAGCTTTGGCTGCTGCCGGGCCGGGCAAGGGCAGGCCCTGGGGGAAGAGCTGCTGCCACACAGCCCTGGCCAGGGCTGAGCCCGGCACAGCAATTACCTGCTGTGCCTGTGCCCGTGTCTGTCATTGCCTTCCTTCCTGCAGCTAGGGCTGCAATGAGCCACTGCTTCTCCCTGGCTGTTCCTCCTTCTGAACAGCCTTTGGTCCATCACTTGAAAAAGGAAAAAAGGGACAACAGGAACAAATGGAAATATTCCCCACTGGGAGGTGGCACCTTCAGGAGGCAATGCTTGTCTAAGTCACAGGTAAAGATCAGGAAAAAGCCCAGGTAATTGGGCTGGGCCAGTGCACTCCCTTGTGCAAACAGCTGCACCGCTGATCTTCTCAGAGACTGGGAAATGGCAGGGGATCGTCAGGCCCACGGGTACAGTTAGGGGCACCCTATCAGCTGATGCAAATTCCATCCTGCAGAGGCTGGGGAGGAATTGCAGCCCAGGCCAGGCTGGGAAACAGCCCTGCAGGGCGTGAAAGCAGCAGCGGGGCAGCGAGGCTGCCATGGATCCCTTCCTGCTGTGCCGGGCACGGCGTGTCCTGATGTGCAGCCAAAGCCCCCGGCTGCTAAGTCCCAGGGGAAGCACGAGGGAAATGCACCCACCTTGTCCTCCGGGTGCTTCCTTCTGTGTTTGTCTCAGGAATTCATCTGCCTCATGAGACTTTTTGGCTGCAGTATCTTGGGTCTTTCCTTTTGGAGGACCTTAAGAGAAAGTGGTTCCATTTCCCAGGAATGGATCCCACAAGGGGAGGGCTCAGCCTGTGGGGTCAGCAGGGACACACTACTCACCCCTGCCATGGGAGCTGGGTTGGGGCCAAGCATCCAGCCCTGGAGCTGAAGAAGTCCTCCCTGCAGACACACCTGTAACTCAACAGCCACAGAAGCTTCTGCCATCTCTGCTGATCTGCACGGGCACCACTGAGCCGCAGCAGCGGTGAGGGGATCGTGCAGGGCGAGGGCACACACATGCATGGTTCTGTGCTGGCACCTGCAGCAATGCCTCCGTGGCCAAGTTTGGGCTCATGAGCTGGCAGCTCTCCCAGGGGAAAGGCCTTGACCTACCCTCAGCATCTCCCAGAGCCTCCGTCCTGGATGTGGGGCCTTCACCAGCAGGTTCAGCTGCAAAGAAAGGCAGGACAGAGAAAGCTCCTGTGGCACTGCAGGAGATCCTCCAGGCTGCCCACAAAGCCTCAGCCCCGGGGCACAGCCCTGGGCCCGGCCCCTTCCCTCTCTGCTCTTCTCTGTGTCTCCATAGAGCACATGGTAGGACACACTGGCATTGCACACGGGAAGAAGATTGAAAGCTAAATGCTCCTTCCTCCCACTGACAGCAATCCTTGTGGGATCCCTCAGGGCTCCAGAAGGGAGCAGGGCAAGATTCTCAGAATCCCTCAGCCCTTCCATAATGTTAAGGGAAATGGCTTATGAGTGAGCTCTTGTCTCATTGACACTGATTATTCTGTCAAGAAAGCCACATGGAGGAATAGACTCCAGCATCCTCCAGGAATTTCAAGCCATTTTCCGGCAAGGGCTTCAAAAAAATCAAAGTCATGATTCAGTCTAGAAGGGAGCAGATATCAGAACGATATCAGTTGCATTCTAGGATCCCCTTCTGCACAGGGAACTGGCCACTGCCAGGGGGTCGGCTAAGGCCATGGGAGCCAGATGGGAATGGACATGGCTAAAGGTGCACAGGGGCCTAGGGAGCCTCTGGGCTGGCTCCTGGTCACTCTCCACACTCTTTCCCCTGCCCTCAGCAACATCCCTGCTAGGGGTGGCTGGAGCACCACAGGGCCCCGGGGCTCTCTCCTTCACATACAAAAGAAATCCTCCCTAAAGCCCTGGGGAAAAATGGCAGGAGGCATTGCCAGAGCTATCCCTCCCTCCCTCTGTCCCTCCTGCCCTCCTTCTGTGGGGACAGCTCCCACAGCCCAAGGGCAAACAGCCAGGCCCTCTCAGGACACACTGGAACCTTGCTCTCCCCCTCTGTCCTTTCCCCACCGTGGGCACCCCATGCAGTCACTGCCAGGTTTCAGGACATGTCTCCCATGGAGGGACCCCAGCAGGACTGCTCAGTACCCGAGTGCCCTGAGCCTGCTCGGGATAATTCCCCTGGGCTGTGCCGCTCTAGTCCAGGCTGTGCCCGCACTGCCAAGCAGCAGAGAGGGCAGCTCAAGCCTCAGCAGGGCTCAGGCGCAGAGGCACAGCAATTACCTCCTGTGCTGTGCCTTGTACAGCCTCCCTTCCTGCAGCAGAGGCTGGCACGGAACCACTGCTTCCTCTGGGAAGTACTTCCATGTGGCACAGGCTCTCCTTTCATTTCTGGAGAATGGGAAAGAGACAGCTGGATCAGATGGAAACATTCCTCACTGGAAATGGGGTAGGGGACAATTTCAGAGAGGCATCACTTGTGAAAGGAATGGATAAGGATCAGAAAACACCAGGATTTTGGGACAACCCAAGGCTGCTTCCTTCATCAAACAGCTCCAACATCTGATCTGCCTGGACACCAGGAAATTGCAGAGGATCTGAGGGTGGGCATGGAGTATGGTGCAATTAGGGCTGCTATCAGCTGATGCCAAATTCCTTCCTGCAGAGGCTGGGGCAGAAGCTGCAGCCAGGCCAGGCTGGGAACAGCCCTGCAGGGTGTGAAAGCAGCAGCGGGGCAGCGAGGCTGCCATGGATCCCTTCCCACTGTGCCGGGCACGGGGTGTCCAGATGTGCAGCCAAAGCCCATGGCTGCTGAGTCCCAGGGACAGCACAAGGGAAATGCAACCCACCTTGCTTTCTCTGCAGACGTTCTTCAGCATTTGCCACATTATTTCTAATGGGTCCTGGAATTTCTTGCCTGCCATGTCTTTCGTCTCTCCTATCGTAGGACCTTACGAGAAAGTAGTTCTATTTCCCAGGAATGGATCTCACAAAAGCAGGGCTCAGCCTGAGGGTCAGCAGGGACACACTACTCACCCCTGCCATGGAGAGCTGGGCTTTTGTGCAGCATCCAAGGTAGGAGTTGTGAAGTCGTCCCTGCAGACACATCTGGAACACAACAGCCACAGAAGCTTCTGTCACCTGTCCTGACCAGTCAGTCAAACATTACGCCTTGGTGGAACAGTGAGAACATACCTGCAGAATGCCCAGAGGGTTTCACAACTTCATAGCGCCAGGCTAACGGAGAATCCTTCCCAGCATCCCAGTCTGGAAGAAAACCAAGATGAGAACTGTTTCCATTGTGTGCCAGGGCTAGGCTCTGGCCCTGGGCTGGCGGCAGGGCTCCTGCTCGGGCTGCTCCTGTGCCTTGGGGCCTCTGGGCACTCAGGGCCAGCTCCGCAGCAGCTGCAGCGCGAGGATGTTGCTGCACCAGTCCCGTTCCCAGGGCTCTGAACGAGCTCCTGAGGCCTGGAAGCCCAGGCACACCTCCAGCTTTGGCTGCTTGCCGGGCCGGGCAAGGGCAGGCCCTGGGGGAAGAGCTGCTGCCACACAGCCCCCGGCCAGGGCTGAGCCCAGCACAGCAATTACCTGCTGTGCCTGTGCCCGTGTCTGGCATTGCCTTCTTTCCTGCAGCAGAGGCTGGCACTGAAGATGGAGTGCTTCCTTCAAGAAATGCCACCTTCCACTGAAGCACTATGTCCATCTCTTGACAAAGGAAGGGAAACAGCTGCATCAGATGGGGCTGTTCCAGTTGGGTGGTGGTA